>NC_142863.1:1880000-2505000 GCF_061612785.1 Hesperophylax consimilis | reverse complement strand
CTCTCATTGATTGGTTTGCTTGCCATGAACCATTTCCTAAATCAAACGTGATTATGTCTATTAGCAGTGGCACAATCGGGGATCGCAAAGTCACTTGTCACGTGGCTGAAAAGATGGGGAAATTAGCTATGTCTAAAGTTATCAACCAGAACTTTGGAAACCTACACTTAAAACGTAATGATGCGATAGTTTCTCTTGCGGCGGTGACCAGCAGTGTCAAAAATCAGGGTGTGACTATGGCAATAGATCCATTAATGCTATTCAATATGAACTATCTCCTGTACCATTGTCTCTTTTCTCAGAGGAAGGCATGCGCAAAGGAACGAAGTCTATATTTTATTCATCATTCAACCCTCTACCAAATAATACAGAACTGGGAAGCAGTAAAATACACGTAATTGATGGAGGAAATTTACTGCACAAAGTGGTATGGGGTCGTGCTCAACCTTTTTCAGTAATTTTCCAGCAATATGTCAGGTATGTAAAAAATCATTATGGATCCAATGCAGTAGTGGTATTCGATGGATACCCAGATTCTATGGAAAAGAAAAGCATTAAAGGGGTGGAAAGAGCACGGCGTGCCAGAGTTACAACTTCTGCTGAAGTTTTGTTTTTTGAAAGCATGCACCCACAAGTGCCACAGGAAAAGTTTCTGGGAAATGAGAAGAACAAGTCTCGTTTTATTTCCCTACTCAGAACCTCATTTGCACGATCCCACATAACGATAGTACAAGCTGAAGAGGATGCTGACGTTCTCATAGTGAACACAGCAAATTCATTATCATCTCAACATGATGTAGTCATAATCGTTGGTCAGGATATTGATCTGCTGGTACTCCTCACAGCTCTCTCACCTCCCAACGTATATTACCAAAAATTTGGAAAAGGTAAATCACCTAACGCGTTGTACTCGAACAAATGTTTTAAACACATTGAAATAGTTGAAAACATTTTATTCCTTCATGCCATAAGGTTGCAATACAACTGGAGCTCCGTTCGGTCAAGGCAAACACAAATTTTGTAATATTCTTCTCAAGAACCACTCAGTGAATGAACTTGTTCGTGTATTTCAAGACCCAAAAGCAAAGACAGAAACAATCACTTTGGCTGCCGAACAACTATTTGCACTTTTGTATGGCGGCAACGAGAAATAAAATTTGGAAAATTTAAGGTACATCATTTTTGTCAAAGGAGTAAATAAGAACAAATTCAATTTATCCAGGCTACCACCCACCAAAGATGCAATCCAGCAAGACGCTTCAAGAACATACTTGCAAGTGCAGACTTGGCTTGGTCACGATAAAGATCCGACTGAATGGGGGTGGAAAAAGGATGCTGTTGGGTTACTTACTCCAATAACAATGTTGAAGGAAGCTGCACCTCAGGCCTTGCTGAACTTCATATCATGTCAATGCAAAAAAGGTTGCGCTGGAAAGTGCACCTGCAGAAAGTCGGGTTTGAAATGTTCCCTACTCTGCATTCATTGCAATGGCAACTCCTGCGAGAATGCTGTTGAAGCCTTCGTTGATGATGATGACGAGGAATATGATGACCCAGTCGCCACAAATTTGGGTGATGAGACAGATGAAGAAGCTATTCAGGGCCAGAAGTAAGAAACTATAGTCAAGGGCTCGTACTTCTGTCTAAACTGATCTACCATTAATTTTATTTTTTGTTATGCTGACAACTTAACTAATAAAGAAAAGAATTTCAATAAATGTTAATTTTACGAAAATACCCATTTTTTATCTTTTTTATGTACCTTATCATCTTAATTGTATAAATAATCTTAAATGTATGTTGTGATTACGTTGATAGGCATGTCAGACCAAGCTGCGACCACAAATGTAGTGGCTTGGCCAATTTTAGTGGTCTTCCCATTGGGAATGTATGGCGACCGATATGCTGAAATAGTCTATCTACTATATTTATTGCTAGGTCTGACACAGGCATGACGATTGTTGTCAACGTATATGTTCTTAGAACAATAATTGTTAAAGAAAAATAAAATCAAGGAATGCCAAATTTAAAACACCTAACCTCTGTTTCATTTTTGGCCTGGTTTTGGTGGATTAGAGTTTGGATACGTAATAGAGATAAAAAATATAAATTATATACCTATTTCTTTAACCAAATTTTATTTTCTACAAAATTATTAACAATAAATTTTTCACAAAATTGTACTGGAAACGAGGTATTTATAAAAAACCAAACCTAGTCGCGCAAAAAACTTGTTTTTTCAAAAATATACGCACCTTTACGACTATCTACCTCGGTACCTATTAGAGATAGAAGAAATTTATTTTTACAAAAGTTGTAGGTTATTTTATGTTCTATTATACTTGTTAAAATACTTTAGCCGAAATTTGCATTGGAAATGAGATATTTGGGAAAAACTAGATTTTGGCCCGATTTCGGCCAGTTTTTTCAAAATGGCGGCGCGAGCACAGGTGCGCCAAGGTCGGAAACTCAGATTTTACATCAGGAGATCAGTTTATATAACATATAAAAAAATTGGGACTACCGGAATTACTTCGATCGCGAATCGCTAATTGCACTGGCCTATTAATTATAGAACATATTATTTTATAGAAAGAAAAAAGTGTTAAGATTGAATTCCTCTTAAAAGCTTTAGTTTAATATACAATTTTGTACTTATAAGAATAAGCGAAAAGACAAAATAATATCTTAAAATACAAAAATTAGTATCGAATGCTTATGTTTAACAATAGATTTATGTTTGGTTATTTAAATTGCTTGCAACAATCGAAAAACAAAACATTCTTCAGTCGTGATTACAAAATATTATACTTAGAGGGAATGACGTGTCCCCCAGCATTAGGAGCCGGCAAAGAAACACAAAAGGATTCTACTCGAAAGTTTATAAGCTGTCAAAAAAAATGTAATGTATGTATTATTTTTTAAGGTAATCTCTAAATTCACATGCCGAGATGAAAAAAAAATGAAACTCCCTCGATAGAAAAAAAATGTAATTCCCTTGATAGAAAAAAAACGAAAAATACTCCGTAAATTATAAAAATCACATCTGGATCTGTTATTGACTTGATTTAACATGTCTCAGTAACGAAAAAAATTCACCGTGTTTCTTTAAATGCTACTTAACTCAGATGACAAGCGATTTTAAATAAGTCATGTTTTTCAAGTTTAAGCCTCCGCAAACCCAATTTACAAGGATTTATAACAAGTTTCTCTTTAAGTTTTTAATTTCCAAAATTAAACTCGTATATGTTACTTTTGAAGATAATATTTATACATTTGTTATGTCAAAACGTTAATTATATGAATTTCACTCGACAGAAAAAATCGCAAAGTAAGCTCCGAAAATGATTTAAAACACGTTTCGTTCTGTTATTTAATATGTTATAGGCATTAAAAACTTCGCGGTGTATCTTTAAAAGCAACTAAAGCATGTGTCAAGAGATTTTTGCTCTATTTCAAACGAGTCATGTTTTATTAAATATTTTCAACATTTTCGTTTAATTATTATCGTTTTTTTTTAATCCTTAAATGCATGATTTATTAATTTTTCTGGAAAAAAATATATTTTGTAGATATTTACATGCATATGCAAGGAAATATAAAGAATTTTATTTTTTTGTAATTTTTTAATGATATTTGATTAAAAAAATTGTTGCAGGTTTACAACACCATGTTAATTTAATAAAAATTAATATGAACAATTTACGTATGAAAAAAAAATATTTTTTTTTTAAAAAATTCTCAAAACTAATAAGTGTACCGGAAAAATACGAGTTATTACATATAAGTATTATATCGGACGTGCAGAGCCAAAGTCATTATGAGATAACAAGATCTCAAGTTTTTACGATGTCCTTAATATTTTTGATAAAACCATTTAGATATCTGCGTCAAAATAAATATGATACTATAATATTATTCCACATCCTTAATGTGCGACTGCTATAATTAATATTAATGGATTTTTGGCGCCACCATACATTTAAAAACTAATGTTTTTGTTTTGTTCAACACAGTGAAGAGATAAGGGTGATCGCTAATTACTCTCATTGAACATGTGTGAAATTTAATGTATAATTTTGTCCAATAAATAGAGAAGTAACTGGTACAAACGGTCACTTCTCATCCGAGAGTTCTCGGGAAAGTAATACTTGTTTAATTTAATGTTTTCCTACTGCCCCTGCAAAAACTCTCAGATCAAGGTGTCAATGTGTGCCGGTGCCCTATTGAATTTGCAGTATTTGTGCGGGCTTCACTAACTTGGTCCCGTACAAATTGGTCCTTCGTGCCGGTTCTACGCATTACGCCTTTAATCGTGCTTCAGTAAAGATGCCTTCGCTTCGCAGTGGCCATAAAATCTCTACGTCATCCGGGGCGTCGCGATCAGCAACCAGCGTTCCCGCAGACCGAGACAAACGTATGTCTCGCCGAGCCCCGGACCCTACTTCCAACTCTCCGACTGATGTTCCCATTAGCCAAGATGCACCCCAGCAAGCTGATCAAGCTATGCTTGCCTCGGACTCGATTGAACAATCAACCACAGCTTGGGGTCCCATCCTGACCCACAGTTCCCCGGCCCCCCAGGAGTACGACGGAGAGGATGATGACCAACGGTCAGAGTCAACTGAGGATGCAATACAAATGTTGCGCCGTGAGTTGCGCACTCGAGAGAAGCAGCACGTTAAGCACACCGCCAACCTACTTGCAGCCCTGGCAGCAGCAACAAAGACATCCGCCGCACTGCAAGCAGGCCACCAACCTGCCGATTCCAGGTTCACAACTACCCAAGCCCCCGTGGCGCCTGGAGCGTGGCCCGCCTCGAATGCCGGCTACTCTATCACAGCACCCGGGCAAGCCTCGAATGCATGCCCGGTGCAAACAGCGCCTGGAGCGTGGCCCGCCTCGAATGCCGGCTACGCTATCACAGCACCCGGGCAAGCCTCGAATGCATGCCCGGTGCAAACAGCGCCTGGAGCGTGGCCCGCCTCGAATGCCGGCTACGCTATCACAGCACCCGGGCAAGCCTCGAATGCATGCCCGGTGCAAACAGCGCCTGGAGCGTGGCCCGCCTCGAATGCCGGCTACTCTATCACAGCACCCGGGCAAGCCTCGAATGCATGCCCGGTGCAAACAGCGCCTGGAGCGTGGCCCGCCTCGAATGCCGGCTACGCTATCACAGCACCCGGGCAAGCCTCGAATGCATGCCCGGTGCAAACAGCGCCTGGAGCGTGGCCCGCCTCGAATGCCGGCTACGCTATCACAGCACCCGGGCAAGCCTCGAATGCATGCCCGGTGCAAACAGCGCCTGGAGCGTGGCCCGCCTCGAATGCCGGCTACGCTATCACAGCACCCGGGCAAGCCTCGAATGCATGCCCGGTGCAAACAGCGCCTGGAGTGTGGCCCGCCTCGAAAGCCGGTTACACTATCACAGCACCCGGGCAAGCCTTGAATGCATGCCCGGTGCGTACACTGCCGGGAACACGGCCCGCCTCAAATGCTGGCCACGCTATCATAAAACCCGGACCTGCCTCGAATGCACGCTCAGTGCACATACTGTCGGAAACTACGGGACACACGGCACCCGTGGCAAGCATTCCCATAGCCGATTATACTCTACCACAGTACCCCGAGCGACAGCCCCAAGCAGCAGTACCTGGAGAAGTGGAATTTACGCATAACAGATCGCAGCAATTCCCTACGAGTCAGGATTTTTCACCACTGTTTCCGCCACTGCCTACGGCCGATGAGACAGCACAGCACACTCACGAGTGGGTGCAAAAAGGCGCTGATCAGCTGTCCCAGATCACCTCAGCAATAGCAGAGGGTTTTCGCACGTCCCGTGCCCAAGAAAGCCCTCGCACGATAGAGGACGATACACGGATGGCCGCCTTAATCGCAAGGCAGACCACGGCCAAGGATCTTCCCCTCTTCCTGGGTGACCCGCTCGAGTGGCCCACATGGAAAGCCCAGTACACCCAATCCACAACCACTTGCAGAATGACTTCATCTGAAAACCTCATCCGGCTGCAGCGTGCACTAAAAGGGAAGGCTCGGGATGCAGTCGGCCCTCTCCTCATGGATCCCGCTCAAGTTCCAGAGATCCTCTCTGTCCTCGAGCAGCGATACGGTGGCGCCAGCGCAATAGCCACGCTGATGTTGGAAAAGGTGAAAAAGCTGCCGTATCTCACAATAGACGCAACCCTTGAGGACCTGGCAGACTTCTCCGGAACCGTCCAGAACTTGGTGACATCACTTAGGATCCTTAGGACTGACGGATACCTGACCAACCCCACCCTACTGAATGACATCACAACAAAGATGCCGATTACGCTACGGATGACCTGGCTGTATGAGACACGTGGTCTTACGAGTCTAGCTACAATAACTCAGCTGGCAGCATTTCTGAAAAGTATGGCTAACGCTATACCCAACAGCGGGATGATCGACCCAGTGCGACCTCGACCGCGACGGACCGAGCAGGTGCATGTAGTAAACGGTGAAGAAGTTAAACCAGACTCTAGACCCGCTGAATTTGTTACATCGCGTAAGAGGAGTGAGCCTCGCGAAAATAAAATGAACAATACGCGTAAACGCAAACTGTCTAGTGAAAGTTGCGGCCAGTGCGGTGGCAACCACAAAACTCGCGAGTGCACCGAGTTCGCGGAGAAAAGTCTCGCCCTCCGGTGGACAATGGTGCGACAGAAGAACCTGTGTCGTAAGTGTCTGGATCGACACCACTCACGGGACTGTAAAACCAAGGCATGGTGCGGCATAGGAGGGTGCAGATCACCACATCACCGTTTGCTTCATGACCCACAGTTCGTACCGGAAGGTGCTGTCGGTGAGGTTAACTTGTGACGCCAGACGACGGACCGGAGCGTGCTGTTAAAAATTGTGCAGGTTATGTTGGGCGTCCCCCAAGGAAGCAAAGTTTTGGTGTTCGCGCTCCTCGACGAAGGCTCAACTGTGACACTTGTCGACGCTGACATCGCGACACGGATCGGGGTGAGCGGCCCAGTCCGCGGCATACGGATCCATGGCGCCAAAGGGATGTGCACCTCTGACACACTCTCCCGCCGAGTGAAGCTGACCATAAGAGGATGTGATAGCAGTGACACCTACTACATCATCGCCAACACGATCTCCGACCTCAACCTGCCAGAACAACAGGCCCAGGGAAACCTTGTCACCCCAAAACTTTTGATAGGGCAAGACAATGCTCATCTGATCGTTTCACGGGAAGTGCGCGAAGACCATGACACTACGCGAATAGTGTCACGAACCGCACTGGGGTGGATCGCCCATGGGGGTGTCGGGACTGGCAGTGACAATAAATCCACGACGCTGGCACTACAAATTGAATCAGCCGCAGATATCCGCCTAAGAGAATTGGTAAAATGCAACTTTGCCGTCGACTCTCTTGGCGTAACTGCCGCGGTGAGAACCCAGGCAAGCGAACAAAGGGCCATCGCACTAATGAACACGACTACCCGGCCTCTTCGCACTGGGAGGTGGGAAACTGGCCTCCTGTGGCGTAATCCGGAAGCCACATTGCCTGACAACCGGCAGTGCGCGCTGAAACGACTTCATTCCCTTGAGAAGAAGCTGGCAGCAGATCAGAATCTGGCAGCAGCCTACAGCGACAAAATGAGCCAGCTGGTCAACAAAGGATACGCCAGGAAGCTGTCTAAACTGGAAGCGTCAACAACCGCACCCAGAAAATGGTACCTGCCGCACTTTGCGGTGACAAAACCCCAATAAGCCAGGGAAGATCAGGATAGTGTTTGACGCCGCCAGTCGATGCCGAGGGACCTCCCTTAATGACCAGCTGCTTACCGGCCCTGACCTGCTGTCTTCCCTCTTAGGGAATATTCTGCGCTTTCGAGAGGGAAACATCGCCATTGCCGCAGATATCAAGGAAATGTTTCTGCAGATCAAGATAAGGCGGGAAGATCAGCTGTCCCAACTCTACCTCTGGAGATTACCGAACCAACACGAACCTGATACTTACCAGATGTCATCTATGATGTTCGGAGCCACTTGTTCACCGAGCAGCGCCCAGTTCGTCCGGAACAAGGTAGCCGGGGAATACAAACATGAAAACCCGATTGCCGCAGCAGCCATTCGTTCTAAATTCTACATGGATGACTACCTAGATGCGGTAGACAGTTGTCAGGAGGCTGCCTCACTCGTCCACGGTGTGAGCACCCTCCTCGCGAAAGGAGGATTCCACCTAACTAGCTGGGCATCTAACAGTCCAGCTGCCATAGCCGGTGTTCCCACAGAAGACCGGGCCAGTTCCGGAGACGGAACGAGTGCCCGGACTAGTTTGGGACCCATCCACTGATAACTTCCTGTACTCATTCCAAGAGGCGATCACCCCAGAAGTGGCCACGCGACCCACGAAAAGGCAGCTGCTCTCAATAGTAATGAAAATCTTCGACCCAGTAGGCTTCATTTCCTGCCTTACAATCCGGTCGAAGATACTGCTGCAGGCCGTGTGGCGCTCGAGTATAGGCTGGGACAACCCCATTACCCCTGAACATACACAGAGGTGGACCGAATGGCTGAGCCTGTTGAATACACACAGCATTTCAGTTCCGAGACGCTGCCTCCATCTCAAGCAGAACAGCGTGACCCTACATCTCTTCTGCGATGCGTCAGAACAAGCCTGCTGCGCTGTCGCCTATTACACCGAAGAAGTAAATGGATCCCTACAGGCGACATTTCTGGCCAGTAAATGCAAAGTGGCGCCACTGAAGCCCCTCTCCATTCCCCGCCTTGAGTTACAAGCCGGACTCATCGCGGCAAGACTAGCCCAGACCATCCACAAGGAAAGCCAGGCCCGTATATCCCAAACGTACTTCTGGACAGACTCTGCAACCGTATTGTGCTGGTTACGAACTGACCCACGTACGTACTCTGCCTTCGTGGCAAACAGACTGGGCGAAATAGATGAGTTAACCAACATACTCGATTGGAGATGGGTGCCAACCAAGCTCAATCCCGCTGACATCGGTACAAGGGACTCAGATGTGCCCGACCTATCACCCAAAGGAAGGTGGTTTACCGGCCCGGCCTTTATCATTTTACTTGAGAGTGCGTGGCCAAAAGAGCGTGCACCTGTCAAAAGGCCCGACGACCAGACACTAGAGGTTAAGCCTCACTACGTCGGCCTTCTATCAACTGCAAGGGAAGCCTTACCATCCATCGAGAGATTCTCCTCATGGCAACGGCTGATTCGTGCAACAGCATGGGTTCTCCGCTTTGTGAAACAATGTCGGATGAAAGTTAACAAATCTGTAGGGGGCCCACTGCGAGCGGAGGAGATCAAGGAGGCGGAAGACAGATGGATAAAAAGGTCTCAGGAGGACGCCTTCAATACTGACATGACCACCCTCAAGCAAGGCCAAATGCTGCCGACTGGTAGTCGTCTGAACCCATTAAACCCCTTCTTCGGACAAGACGGCGCCCTGCGGATGGGTACCCGGCTGCGAGCTCTAGCGAAAACGAAGTGTGTAGCACGGACTCCCGTCATCCTGGATGGAGACCACCCGTACACTCAGCTCCTGATTCGCCACTACCACCAGAAGGCGGACCATCCCAGCACGGAGAAGACGGTCGCAGAGGTGCGGGGCGATTTCTTTGTACTGCGTCTGCGCACTACAAGCAGGAAGATAGCACACGCCTGCCCCACCTGCCACATAAGGAGAAGCAAACCCTCTCCACCACTAATGGGGGCGCTACCACCACCTCGACTGATGCATCACATCCGCCCATTTACACATTGCGGACTCGACTACTTCGGGCCTATGGAGATCACGGTTGGCAGACATCGGGAAAAACGATATGGAGCCATCTTCACTTGTCTCTCGACCCGCGCCATTCACTTAGAACTGGCCGCCTCACTGACCGCAGACTCAGCCATCATGGCCATACAGCGGATGACTGCGCGAAGGGGACAACCCGCAGCCATGTACTCCGACAACGGAACAAATTTTCATGGAGCCGATGCAGAGATGAGAGACGCTCTGGTATCATTGAGCCACGATGCCAGAATGCTTGATGCCATAGCCACCCAGGGCATTGAGTGGCATTTCATACCTCCAATGACGCCCCACATGGGGGGAGCTTGGGAGAGGCTTGTACGGTCAGTAAAAAGAGCCCTGAGCACCACACTTAAGGAACGGGCACCTAGAGAAGAAACCTTACTCACGGCCCTGGCAGAGGCTGAATTCACAGTGAACAACAGACCACTCACTCACATATCAGTTGACCCACGCGACGAAGAGCCTTTGACCCCCAACCACTTTCTTCTAGGGTCGGCTGGAAAGCGTCCCCTCTTGTCCATGTTTGGCAAAAAGGAAGAGGAAATATGCCTTCGCCGCCAGTGGCGTATCGGCCAGCAACTTGCAGACATATTCTGGAGGCGGTGGCTTCTAGAATACCTTCCCACCATGGCAGCTCGGCAAAAATGGCACAACCCGGTCACACCCATTAAGAAGGATGACCTGGTGGTCATTATGGACTCCACGCTGCCACGGAACAGCTGGCCGCGTGGCCGCGTCCTTGAGGCCGTGCCCGCCGCCGACGGACAAGTCAGGACAGCCCGTATCCAGACAAGTTCCGGAATATATGTTAGACCGGCCATTAAAATCGCCGTCATACTACCTGCTTCAACAACACCAGCCGATCCAATCACCAGCACGACAACACCTGCCTAGCCGAAACTCCTTGCAATGACATCAACTGCAAACACGAGACGCTGGGATGAAACAGAACACGCCCGACGGAGTAGCTGGGCGCAGCAGAGACTGCACCGTGGGGAGTATATCGGACGTGCAGAGCCAAAGTCATTATGAGATAACAAGATCTCAAGTTTTTACGATGTCCTTAATATTTTTGATAAAACCATTTAGATATCTGCGTCAAAATAAATATGATACTATAATATTATTCCACATCCTTAATGTGCGACTGCTATAATTAATATTAATGGATTTTTGGCGCCAACATACATTTAAAAACTAATGTTTTTGTTTTGTTCAACACAGTGAAGAGATAAGGGTGATCGCTAATTACTCTCATTGAACATGTGTGAAATTTAATGTATAATTTTGTCCAATAAATAGAGAAGTAACTGGTACAAACGGTCACTTCTCATCCGAGAGTTCTCGGGAAAGTAATACTTGTTTAATTTAATGTTTTCCTACTGCCCCTGCAAAAACTCTCAGATCAAGGTGTCAATGTGTGCCGGTGCCCTATTGAATTTGCAGTATTTGTGCGGGCTTCACTAACTTGGTCCCGTACAAGTATTATATCATTGTATCTACTTACCTAAGAAAATCAAAATAATAACAGCAAAACAAAACTGTAATTCTAACCTCCAACCAATTTTTGAGAGTCTTCACTTTGTTAAAGAAAAAGTGACATTTGACATTCGCGAAAGAAAAAAAGGTGATGCCACTCGATAAAATATATTACCGTGAACTTGATAATTCTAAAACGGCATGCATTAAGTATACACCAAAGAGTTAAAGGTGATTTGAACGGTATGTTGCAGTTTTGCAACAGTATGCATTTAAGGGTTAATATTAGCGCGTTCCCTCTAAAATTCGTATTTACATATCCCACTTTCAAACCATCTTTGAACGCTTACTACGGGGCCTTAACGAGACGGACAGTGCGATGTGACGTATTGGTAATGCGAAATTCCATGACGGCACTAACCTTTCAGAATTGGCACTTTTTCGCGATTTCTATTTACTATAACAGTATCGCCCTAGAGAAATACCATAATTCAGAACCAAAATATCACTTGAAATGGCATTTGCCGTGTACAGTGGGTTGCCATATTAATAGGGACAGTTCTAATATTTCCTGATTTTTATGTTTACGTTGTCTCTACTTCTAAATAACTTGGATATGATGGCCATTCCTTCGTTATTTTTGTTGCTGGTATCACCACTGATACTTTTAAGAAGTGGCAACACTCGCAAAGTGCCACATCCCTCGAAAATTTAAGGTTTTTTGCATGTGGTAAGCATTTTTGTGAAAATTCGTGATTGAAGTTCTGGTAAATAAATATACATAATAATTATATTTAAGAGTTTTAACAGTTTAGCTGTACAAAATTGTAAGTAATTATTAATTATCTATTAATCTTGTAATTTTTTTTTCATATCTTATTTCAGTAAATAGTTTTTCCATATTGAGTCCAATGTTTTGTTTTTTCAGTATGGCTTGGTCTTCAGACACGTCCCAAAGAAAATGTGCGGAAGTGAAGTCACTATTGTTAAACACTCAACATTTCCAAAGGGAAATAGCAACCATTACAGGCATTTTAAAGTCTGTGGTTAACAGGATAAATTAGAAAATCAATCAAAACCTGCCCCTCGAATTGAATCACAATGGGAAATGTGGCAGAAAACGAATCACTACACCTCGTACTGACCGCAAAATCAAAGACGTCTGTCTCCAAAACAGCAAAAAGAGTGTGGCTCGTCTGACCTTGATGATCAACAAAGATGATATCGAAGTCTCCCAAAGGAGAGTCCAAAGGAGATTGGCTGAGGAGAACCTCATTGGTCATCGGCCAGCTAAAAAACCTCGCCTCACAGTAGATATGAGGAAAAAACTACTGGAATGGGCCAACGCACACCAAAACATGACTGTAGAGAACTGGAATATGGTAATTAACAATTTTTTGGTTATCAAACTTAAAAAAAATTCCATTAGTTTGATTATGGCCTTTTTTAGGTGTGCTTCTCTGACGAGTCCATATTCCAAATTTTGTTGGATAAATCATCGTTCGTCCGACGACGCCCAGGAGAGAAATTTCATCCGGACTGCCTTGTAGAGACGATCAAACACCCTACCAGTATCATGGTGTGGTCAGTCATCTCTTCCAAAGGGATGGGGCGCCTCCACATCGTGCAAGGGACTATGAGGCAGGATCAGTATAGACAAATACTGGAAAATCGATTACTGCCTCAAGTCGGAGAATGGTTCCCTGGTGGCCAGGAATACGTTTATATGCACAACTCCGCACCCTGTCATAAAGTCAGGACTGTCACTGCACTCTTGGCTGAAAAAAAATGTGCCGGTTTTACCTTTGCCGGGGAATTCTCCTAACATGAACCCTATTGAAATCCTGTAAGAGCTCACCAAGAGGGAGATTGCCAAGGATGTGGTCAAAACGAAGCAGCAGCTCATCGAAACCCTCATCCGGGTGTGGCATCATTCTCCTGAACTAAAGATTACTGCAAAATTGTGCATTGAGAGTATACCACGGCGTGTACAAGCTGTTATTGCGGCCAAAGGCGAAATTACGAAATATTAACTTTTTGTTCGATAATGTTTAAAAATAATAAAAAAATAAAATAATCGCAGATTAAGGACAAATACGGTGTATATAATTTTCAAAATTCAATGTCCTTGTTAATAAATAATAATAACTGCACCTAAAATTATAAACATCTTTGTTTTATGAACACAAAGTATGAAAAACACATTTTCCATAAGTGTCCCTATTAATATGGCAACCCACTGTACGTGATCAGATCTGAACAGAGTAGACGTGGGCAAAATGGAATGAATGAATGAAATGAATAAATTCAATCTTGTATCACATTGGAACTGATTCTTCATTCATTTGGCCTTGCATCCTACGATTTTTAACGACATCATTCTATTTTACTTACTTTTAAACGAAGAGCTTTGGTAGATATAATGGTTAGATTTGCAGATAAGATATAAAATCAGTCGACTGTCATAACATATACACATGAAGTGGAACTAAAGTTTAATAAAAAAATAGTTTTTCTTAACTTTACGTGTGAAAAAAACTGTTTAATTTCAAGATTTATTCTTAGACCTATTACATCGCAAGAAAAATATTTAAATGAAATTGTATTAGCCTAATATAAATACACTTTTCTATCGATTTGCGTATTGTAATATCCACTTTTATCAAATTTTATAAGTTTTTTTGGTCAAAATATCATATCTAATAAATAGTATAAAATAAAGTCACTATTAGCGTCAGTCTGTTTATGCGCTTAGTTCTTCTAAATTATGTAACGGAGTTTGATAGGGTTTTCACTATCATTTAGAGAATTTCTTCCGAAAGGTTTATATATTTGGATTTATTTTATTTATTGAAATTAGAGAAAAGCTGAGTAACGCCGGGTAAATGTCACCTAGTATATTAATAAATTACATTTTGTCATCACGCATCTTTTAGAATACAGTCTTTCAGAAAGACAATAAAAAATTACGACAAATGTTTTGAATGACTGTTTGATCATTTTTTAAACAGTCTACTATAAAAAATACATATGAATACTGATAGTTTTTTTAGTAAATCGAATACAATGAATCAATTCACAAGACCAGGGGAATCAAACTGAAACGATCCACTACTGTGAATAAATCTGCCCATGTCTAGAATAGAGTACTTGTTATTCAGAACGTAAGAAAATAAAATATACTCGGAATAACAATAAAATCCGCATTCCTCTAAAACACACTACAGTATATGGAATAAAATTTATATTGCCTACACACTCTGTAACTCTATTCAACATATGTATTAAAACAGCCAGCATAATCCAAAAATTCAAAGTAAAGCTTTAAAATAATATTTTTCTTTAAACATATAAAAACGAAAATACGCAATTCTTGTTGTGTTGTACTTTGTTTTATTTCTCTCTCTCTCCTTTTCTATCTCCTTTATTTGTAATCGAGCACAATTTATATTTACCTATGTATATTATTGGGTTAATTCTTCTTCTAAATTTCTACCTTCGCTCTGTGCTTATGTATGTATCCCTGTCTGTTTCTGTTTTTGTTTCTTCTTGTTTGTTCTACTTAACCTCCCTTTTTCTATCTGTCTACTGTTTTGTACTTGTTACTATTATTATATTTTTGTACGGTTTTACGGTTACGGTATTTTTCTATTTTTGATATCAACATACCAATAGAAAATGTTTAACAAACTATTAACTCCCACCTCCGTAAGTTCCTCTCGTCCTACAATGAGTTTTGTGCCTCATCGGGATGTCTCCAGCAAGAAATAAAAATAAAAAATAAGAAATCAGTAAAACAAGTTTCCACTTTTTCACTGCTTTACCAAAATAAATCAAATGGAAATATGTAGGAAGGTTAATAAAATATTAGAAGACATATCAACAGATGACGGGAGATTTCAGTCGATAAGATGAACTTGTCTGAAATTATCCGCTCCATTTCTTTTGATGAATAACAAATTTCTCTCATACATATTTCATTGAATTCATAAACCAAAGTGATACTCTTTATAAGTTCGATACGATATTCTCAAAATCTATCGAATTATAACTAATCTACACCTTGGGAATTGGGAGAACACCAAAAAAAAACTTTTTTTAAATATTTGTCTAGGCATACCGAAGTCCTTTTTTTAAATATTTGGCTGAGTATACCGAATTCCCTCTTCAAACATTTGACTGAGCATACCGAATTCCTTTTTCAAATATTTGATTGAACATACCGAAGTCCTTTTTTAAATATTTGGCTGAGTAGTACCGTAGTCGAAATTTCACGGCCAAAAGTATTAATGTGATTATAGGGTTGTTGTGCCGTGTTGCGTTTCCTCCTTCTTTTCTCACCAATGTTTCGGAGAGCGGTACAGTATCAATTATCTGAGCAAATATGTAAAGTGTCGAAGTGTGTTTATATATGTAGAAGTGATACGGTGTTGCTGATAGAGAGGTCTGGGCTAATCTCAATAGCACCCCGTTTTAGACGGCTACACCAAAACTAAATGCAGAAAACCACATTGAGAGGATTGACGCTTGCGTTCACGATACGAGGTTAGGGTGTTTCACGGAAATGAAAATGTACCTACGATTGTTATTGTCAAACTTCTAAGTCTTCAATGTACAAAAACTTTTCATTAAAAAAAAATATATATATATATATATATATATATATATATATATCGGAATACTCCACTGCCCAACATAAATACTCAACCAGAGCAATAAGCCAAATTATATTGGTTACTCCCAGTTTGAATACATCTTTTGGACAGTGAAATTTTAAATTCTACGCTATGAAATTATACAATGCTCTTCCAAATCATACAAAAAAAATAACGGAAAAGAATATATTTAAAACAAAAGAAAAAACATGGCTGAGAGAAAAAAGTGATATTCAACTGATTGTTTATGAAGACGATGTAAAGACAACTTGAAACTAAATACAAAAGTTTAAAAACTACAGTCCGCCTCAGAACAGGAAACCCTAGTGAAGAGGACTGTGAAAAAAATTAAATTTTTTATTTTTTAATTTTTTTTATTAAAGGAAAAGTACATATAAGTAATAGGGTTTACAATTTACAATACTACTCTTCCAGAGAAGCATTAGCTTGTGGTTGGAAGAGGAGTGTACATAATATTATTGTATATACTATACATATAGAATCAAGAGAAGTAGGAAAAAATATTGTAAGTAAAATTTACTACTAGTAGCTATAATATATAAATAAAAACATGACGTTATTAGTTTCTGGGATAAAGACCATTATTATTTTTTTTTTAAATTAATATGTATACAATATTTGGAGAAGAAGTTGCTTCTTAAGTAGAATATTTACTATTCATTTTATTGATAATTTATCTTTAAAATATTTTTTCAAAATGCTCAAAGCTTGGCTTTTGTCGTTTATGATTCTGATTTCCTCAGGGAGTTGATTGAAAAAGGTTCTTCCTTAGTATGTATAGTAATTTTGTGCAAAGGAAGTGTTTAATTTTGGACATGGAAAAATGTATTTAAGTGGAGTGCGGTTTTCAGTTAGAAATTTATTTTTTATATTATACTTTATACCTACATCATGGACCAACTTTGCAATCGCAACTAATAAAAAATAAAAATAAACACTCTTTAGCGGTGCTTCTTCTTCTTTCGTATGGTGGGGTGGTCAGAGGGGGACATCTAGGTCTGCGAGCCATTCTAGGACCTCAGGCGTCGCCATGTGGACCTCACCAATCCCGCCGGGGAATGAATGAAGTGGGCATTCGTTGACCACATGTTCGGTGGTCTGCCCCGCACCACATTCATACATCGCCGACTCTATGACGCCCCATCTGTGCATCACGTGGGCACAGCGGCTATGGAAGCACCTTAACCTATTGATGGCGGGCCAGGTTTTGCGAGGCAATGAGAACCCAGGCTGTCTCTCGGTGGGGTCCTGTATGAGATGGGCATTTCCCACGTTGGCCGTTTGCCACTCAAGTTTCCACCTATCTTCTGGGGTGAGAGGTAGTCGGAGGAGCCTCTTTCCTTCCGCCCAGAAGGGCTTTCGGGACTTCGAGCGGCATGCCAGGTGCTTCTACTAATGAGATCACTGCATAAGAGGTTTTTGTTTTTGTTTATTCTTTAAGTAACTTTGTACTAATGTGTATTAGTTTTTCTTGTTAACTTATAATCAATGTTTTTCCTTTCTTTCCATACACACATTCTTGACACATGTGCCGTTAATTTGAATAAATAAATATTTTTTAATTCAAGTTACACATTCTTGTAATGACAATTTGATAGGCCACCTATACAACGATGGTTAATAACTTTTGAAGCTTTTCTAACCTTTCTCAAAATACCAACCGACCATTTTATTGTTTACGGCTTTCACCTTTTACAGGAAAATGCCATCGCTAAGCTAAAACAAATATATTTGTATATTAACACGAGCCTTTGAATGTCAATAAAAATAATCAGTTCAGAATGAATATTATTTATTGGGCCATAAAAGCTCAAATATTTTCACCGGATGAAATGTGAACCTTTCTTTATAGTATTCACATTAAAATTACACACGTGAGGTCAGCAAAAGGTCAATGATCTTAAATCGGAACCAAAAATAGAAAATCGACCAGATTTTTCGCACTAAATTTCGTTTTCAATTTAGCATTTTGTGAGATCTATACCTACCGATTTAAAATAAAATTGATGCTATCAGTGTACATAAAACTATTATTCTCATATACAGGTCAATGAAATTGATTTTCCGTTTAACCCTTCAGGTTTTTAAATATTTTTACCAACAAGTCCAACGACGTGGTGAATTTTTTTGGAATTTCTAGTTATGCTCCCGAGGTATCTAAAATGTGCTATTTATTACTAATTTTTGAAGTTGTCGTTAAAAGAAATACTATTTAAGAAAGAAGATAAAATTGTCTTTGAAATATTTGCATGTGAAAAAACATAGATCTTTCTAAATAATACATTTTTAAAATCATACATGAAAATGTTAACACAAAAACTTTCCAGAACATTTTGACTCGGGACGTCCATAATTTTGAAATAATTCGATATTTATAAAATATTGTGTTAGGTAATTTTTTGTGTCGGTAATAAGTAATAAAACTGCCACTTCACTTTTTATACCGTTTATTTTTTAAATGTCAATGAAAAAATACCGAAATGCGTAATTCGTGCACTTTGACAATTTTTTAAAATTTATCCATGTAATAATGTATGAACATTTGATAGAAACTGTAAATAATAAATATTTAACTTTCCAATGACGGAAATATCACATATCTACACATTATAGAAAAAAAAGAAAAAATACTTTTGTAATGTTTTTACGCCCCGGTCAAATATGTCTTTCAGAGGCTATAATGGAATATGATGTTTGTGGCTAGTAATGTCCTTGCCAGGCCTGAAGGGTTAAGAAAGAATGTATCTATATCCTATTATGCTTGATCAGGTGAAGTATTCATGTTGGAGAAGGGATCAGAAGATTTCTCTACCAGAGGGAAGATGGCTACCACCACCGCTATCTTTATATTTATAAGCCGTGCTGTAGGAAATGCACTAACAGTTGAAGAAACCTGTTTTCTGACTTCTGGGATTGGGTTTAGTATGAATTTTACAGACTGTACTCAATGATTTTAGTCAGTCATTGACGGAAGTAATATTTTGTATTGGTGTGGCAGAAGTCGTAATCTCCGTCAAAATCTTGTCTTGACCTAACATTATTGCCCTATTTTTGTCAAATAATTAACTGTCTTTTTTTTAATATTACCTGTATTGTAAAATTTTTCTTTGTATCAACTTCGTGTAATATTTAATATGTTGTAATTGGACATGTGCGGTTAATAAATAAATAAGTTAGCGATAAAGTAGGTATCAAAATAATTCTGTACATGAAATGTGTATTTATTTTGTAAAACTTTTTGATAGATGTCGTAAGATTAAATTTCTGATCGTCTTTTGAAAGGCAGCTATTTTTTTTATAAATACTTTCAGCTTCACAAATCTTACAATAGTTATCATAATATTCCGTATTTTTTTACAGTCTTGCACTAGTAACAAAACAAACTCGAACACAAAGAACGTTATATAATTTTCTGCAATATTCAGATTTATTAAATTTATATTTTGCTAAAGCTGCTTTGCAACATGCATGTGCATTTTCATCGTGCATTTTCATGGTCCCGTTCAAATGCTGTGAAGTTACTGGGAGCACATAATATAGTGGGAGGATGGTATTTTCATTCAGGATGGTTATTCGATCTATATGGGAACAATCGTGAAATAAAAATTGAAACCGCAGGAAATTTCTTTAAATTCGTTATATTTAGAAGGAATACAAATATATAATATTGGATTGAATCACCGATAAAATATTGTATTTCTGTAATATAATATAATTTCCATAATGAAACAATAATATCGACTGTACCGAACTTCTGTCCCTTATTAATTTTAAAATACCTTTGAGACGTACACAACATAAATTGTTATTCCACACGCTTAATTACGAAACAAATGCAGCATATAATTCGCCAATTAACCGAGATCTTCATACTCTAAATAATATTTGTCTAAACTCTAACGTTGACATTTTTTCGGATTCACTGCCCAAATTCAAACATGGCATCATGTCAATAATTCAAACTGTCCAAAGCGCACAAATACAGACACACACAAACACTCATATATACATTACACACACACACACCTATATACTACACACGTCACCTGGTAATTAAGGAATAAACATACCACTTAGCAGACATTACAAGGAAACATATCATACGTACCCAACTTGAAGTATCTTATTTCTGTATATTGTTTCATCTACTGGTTGTATAATATAAAATAAAAAAAATAATAAATTGAGTTTTTATGGGGACAGAATTATTTATTGATATTCCGTATGTATACCCGCCGACAAACGATAATTCATATATTGTAGTGATTTGTTTTTGGGATTCCATCAATATCTGACTTGAGTTAACTCGACGGACACGAACTGAACACCCGTTCACGGTTGACGTTGGCTTCATGAGAACGGGCCGTTTTAACGACTCGTTTTTGTGTAAGTCGGCTCGTATGTGGAACGAGCTACCGGCATCTGTTTTTCCTCCCTCCTATAATCCGAGCCTCTTCAAGGCCCGCATTAACAAATCCCTTCCTACAGCCCCTACCTTACTCCGCCTCACAACGCCGCCCAACCGGGTGGTGACATAGTTCCCCTGTCTGTGCACTGCACAGGCAGGGACACTCTTGTGAGGTGTCACATAAAAAAAAAAAAGTTAATTGCGGTCTTCTAGAGTTAGTAGTTCTGAGAAAAGTTTTGGGTCACTGGCAAAGAGAAGAAACCAGAGTGCAGAGTTACTTCTGAAATATCGTTAATAAATAAAGAAAGAAGAGTGGGCCTAAATAAGAGCCTTGAGGTACTCCTGATCGTAAAAAGATATAAAGTATATGTTGGAATAGTCCATGAGACACAAACTGTTGAACGTGGCTGCGAGATAGATACCAAAAAAGGTGAATAGTCTTATGGAGAATGCTAAATATGGCCAGTTTATTGAGTAAGACTTCGTGATTAACAGTATTGAAAGTATACCAATTGGGGTATGTTGTGAGGCCAAACGGAGTAGGGGAGGGAAGGAGATGGTAAGAGAAAGATAGGAAACACTATTCTCATCTGGTCACCAAATACGGCAAGAACCATTTCAACAACCTTTCGATTCTGCATGGTGGTATTTCACAAGGGCGATGCTGAGAGTATCTTTCACATAAAGATGGGGAGGTAAAGGAGATGGAAAGAAGTTTTGTTATTTTTTTTAAAGTTTAAAATAAGTACGTACTAAACTCAACACAATCTGTTTCTACTTTCCAATCTACCTAAAAACTTGACACAATTTGTTCCTACTTTCAAATCTACCTAAAATAATCAACCCACAAGAAAAGTTTTTTTACTAAACATCTTTTTTAAAATGTCTTTTAAAACTTACTACTACTTGGTAGGAAGGTTCGCCAAACGCAGATCGGGTAGGACCGATATTTATTTCGTATATGAACTGCTAGAATGTCACCCGCCTCAGAGAAATACGTACATGTCCGCGTGTGTATGCATGATTGCCACCAAAAGTTGATAGAATGTATTGTCATCGACAAGGAGCCTTTCTGCCGAGTTTCAGATGATCGATCGGATTTAGGGAAGTCGCTTAATTTCATGGAGAAAGAAATAATAATTACTCACAAAGTGCTTATTACCCTCGTAACGAAACTTATTATTTAACTTCACTTGGTAAAAACTTTTCAGCCATTTCAAATAAAATTTAATGGAAGGGTTCTTTGTAATAATAATAATACTCAGTCTATCAGGAGAGCAGAATAACAAGGGTCTATTTACCCTGTCCTTAAAAATGTCAGACTTAATTCTGAAATGATATAATTCTAGTAGAGTGGAGTTATTGACTTAGAGTTGAAAGCTTTTTTGCCCGAACCGTTGAACCGTTCTGCGCTCCTGGTAGAATCCTAAGAGAATTTCACATTATTTTAAATTCCATTTCAGTTTTGACGTTTCAATGTTATCCGTCATTTTCCAGCGCTAAATGACCGGCATAATATTTTTTATGGGTTGTTTTTCCTATTTTAAATTTCTTAACTATTCGGAGCGGCCCTTCGTTTCTGTTTCTCTTTTCTAGTTACATATACATTTCTGAGCTGATTAAATAAAATGTTCACGAATCTTCCATAAATATGGTAAAAATTCGAAAAAAGTTAATTCATATTTTTTACTTGTACTATCATATAGAATCACCTCCTAAAGTTATCGCACTTTACTCCCGGAAACCCTTTATATAAAGAAACGTACAGTTTTATTTTAATAATGTTGAAATTTGTAATACTTGATCTTTAAACTCCTTCCCACTCCTTTAAGCATCATTTTGATGCTTCTTGATGAAATTTTGCACACTTGACGCTCAAAATAAGTGGAAAATTACTGTCTGAATGTGATTTGGAAACGGATTTGCGTAAAGCCCGAACAATGCCTGGAACTTCAGCTAGTCTATATATAAGAGTGTCCCGGGCGTTGTGGTTTTGTTTATTTTATACAAATCTACAGTTTTATTTCGAGATTGATTATATTTTGCACACTTAACGTTAAAAATTAAAGAAAAATACTTTTTTCTACTGGCCTGTCACTTCCGCTAATTTACCATAAATAAGTTAATTAAATGTTGGTATTCCACTGTCAAACGTTGTGATCAAAAATACGTTATGCAATATTGAATGGCAGCGGTGATTCCTGTCAGTGACAGTAGTTAGGTTTTCATGATTTTTTTCAATTCAAAAATGATTGACACGAAAATTTCTCTAATGTTGATCAAAGCCTTCTTGAATTACTTACCATACCTTTTCAATCCCTTTTATAATTGTGCAAGTATCTAACAAAATTTAAAAAATATATTTATGAAATTTTGGCATTATTTTAATTTAATACCCTAATAAAACCCTACAAAACCCGTGGAATCCCGCGGGATTTATACATTCTGTCCCCTGATCCCGCGGGATTAGGGAATGCAATCCCGCAAGAAAATGTCAATCCAGGTATTTGCGGGACTGAACAATCTTAGTCCCGCTGGATCCAGGTATTTGCGGGATCCAGCAGAGTGGATTTAGATACTAATCAATCGTATAATAAAGACCTCGATCTACCAACCTTGTTTTTAGACTTTTAAATTTATACCTATAATAAAACAAGTTCTTTGGGACATTTTAAATGATTTATTAATAGGTATACCTTTAGTTAGACATAGGTAAAGTTAAAGTCATACATTGGCAAAGAATAAGATAAGACACAAATTTACATAACATACCCGCCTCGGAACAGACTTTGTCTAGTGAGGTGGGTAAAATAAATCTATGTACACAAATGAAAATAAAATAAACGCCCGGATTGCCGGCACTGAAACTGAAACTGAACTGAAACTTAAATTTAAATAATAACGTTCACACGACAAACAATATTCTTGTACAATGAGCATCATAAGTTTAATTAAACATTATTTTGGAAATAGCTTCGTAAAAAAGTTAAAGTATGAATTGTGTTATCTGATAAACGGCTTTTGATATTGGACACAAGGTAGCCAGCGGCTGAAAAAGCTCGTTCAGCTTCCACGCTGGTTGGCACAATAGTCATTAGCGCATTGTAAGTGAATTGAAGGTATGTGCCTTTTAATCCACCGGACTCGAAGTAATTCATTTCCTTCTTTATCAAAACCTCAAGGTTGTTCATATTGGCAGATCTAGGTTGTTGATGGGCTGTTGATCTCGAACTCTTCCAACTAATCAAAGTAAGTCTGAGTTCGTCTTGAAGTGACATTGGTGCTTCTGCTGCTGCTGCGTTTGTCTCCAGATTAGCAAGAGAAGTGTCGTCATCGTCATCGTAAGGATCATCAGCGTCAGCAGGAGCAGTGGCTACTGCGTTGTTACCGTGTCCGTGTACTCTAGTCTTTCGACTATAGTTTTGATTGCCTTGCGTATTAGACTTTTTGAAGGTAGACTAAATGTGTCATCAACATTAATAAATTGACTTCTGTCTTCTTCGTACTTATATGGATCATGTAAGTATAATAAAACCGCTGTCAAGTTAGTTCGCCGCTCTGAAATTCGTTTCCTCGAAGAAGCTGCGCTTCTCTGTAATCCCGCCAGTCCAGCGGGATCCCGCAAAATTTTCGACCGAGATTAGTCCCGCAAAATGTCTGCGGGATCTCGGTATTTCGGGATCCCGGTATACCGGGATTGCATTCCCTACGCGGGATTTATTACACTAGAATTTTTTTTCGGTAATTAAAGTAGCTTTGTTAAAAAAAATAATTGGGATTTTTTTCTTAGATTTTCCCAAAGTTTCGCGCTATGACCGCGTAACATGGTGTATACGAATGCACGGAGAAAACTTACTGTTATAAAATATTGATAATTCATTAAAAATCTGGTCAAATTATTCGTATTCCTGTTAAAAACGGGACTGCAGGCTAACGATCTGTAAAACATGGTATGAAGATGTCCGAGCACTTGTTCATAAAAATCCTAATATTTTCGCCACTATATTTTAACAAGATAATAACAGCTTCAAGATCACGTGTTCCGATATATTTTGAATGTACTAATATTTTATTAGGAAATGGCATGCCATCACGTATTCAACAGGATTTTAATAAATCAGCCATTTTCATTTTTGTTTGTGTGCTCTCTGAAATGAGTTGTCGAAATATTCGCTTAACAGGATGAAGTGTACGATGGCACATTCCTACTGTTAGGATACCTGTTCTACACAGTACCTACAGAAAAGAAGCTGCTCTCAGGTATTACGAAATTATGTGGGTGTGACTGGGCTCCCGAAGTTAACTCAATTTCCTCTTACTTCTAGTGACATTGAACATTTTCAAATATTGAATTTATTTCCTGAACAGATAATCACATTCACAGACCTGTATGAGGCCTAGGAGTCAAGGTATAGAATATGGATCGCATTTATATGGATTATCTGTTCTGCGTTTTGAATGATAAATTTCTGACATTTTTTTACGTCAATTTTCCCCATTATTATTATTTTTTAAATCCGGTTTAACCCCACCTGTATCCGCCTCGCCTCCCCCCCAAAGTAAGCTCCTATCGGGTAGGTACTGGAGCCCCCCGCCTTAACGAAGCCATGAATTATAAAATAAGAAATCTGTGGTTTCTGTATCGCTAATTGTATGGGAGGTTTGAGCAGCGTGGAGATTACATGATGTGCTCAAAAATCAGGTATAAAAAGGAAATCGAAATAAAAAAAATGTTTTGATTTTGGTGTATTCATAAGTTCATGTCTTGAGTGTATAATATAGGGGTGGGGAACCTGCAGCCCGCGAGCATTAGAATGGTTATACGATATTATTAAATATAATTAAATGCGTTATACGATATTAGGAGTGTAATTTATTTATTTATTTATTTATTTATTTATTGGTAAAGGTAAGAGACAAACAGCTTATACATAAAATACAAATATAAATATATACATGTTAAAAACAGTCAAGCCAAAAAAGTCTCCTATATTAATATTGATTGGAGATGGAGTTTTATTGCATAAAAAAAAATATATATATATATATATTTTAGGTGAGGAGGGGAGGAATAGGAATTTAGGATGAGGATAGAAGATGCTCTGGATACATTCCATACTATAGTATTAATTTTCGATCGTACGAGTTACTTCTAATCGATATTTGTGAAGTGTATTGCTAAAAATATCTATGTTTTGAAATTTAGTATTATATTGGGCACATATACGTGGAATTGGTGAATTTTTTCTAAAGTTAGTTCTACATGTAGGTAAATGAAACAAATGGGATTGCCGTGTTGATCTTGTTGGAATATGAATATTTATTAAATTCATTAACTCTGGTGAGTCGAGGCCATTGTTAAGAATTTTAAATAATAAAATTTGGTCAAAAACCAAACGTCGTGTATGAAGTGAGTTGAAGTTGTGGTAATTAATAGAATCGGCGTAATTTGAGAAATGTAAGTTTTGTTTATAATTAATGTGTTTAAAAATTTTTTTTTGAATTCTTTCGATTCTTTCAATGTGGGCTTGGTAAAAAGGAGTCCAGATCGGTGTGCAGTGTTCTAGGTGGGGACGGATGAACGCTGTGTAAAAGGAATATAGAGTCTTAAGGTTGCGGAAAGGTTTCGTTAAATAAAAGGTTTCGTAATGCTAAATTGACTGGGTCGTACAGATAAAATTACATTTGTGGATTCACCTGCAGACGCAGAAAACCACTCTCGTGTTTGAAGTGCAGTTTAAAAATTCTTGTTCCATATTATGTGCTGCAAAAGTCGGAGGAAACAATTTTCGTGTTCTGGGTCAAGTTTTAATTGAAGTTGGGAACTTGCGAAAGGATTCACTCTTAAATTAAATTCAGTTTTGTGTTCAGAATGTAAAATTACCGCTGTGGATACACCTGCAGACGCATTTCGTTTGAAACCATTTTCGTGTTTGAAGTGCATTTATAAAGTTCTAGTTACATTGTTGCAAAAATAGTAGGTAACCATTTCCATGTGCTGAGTGTAGTTTTCATCAGAACTGTGGATTCGCACAAAGATTCAGCCACAAGTTAAAAGCCATTTTGTCTTTCAAACGACGTGCTTAATTTCCAGTTGAAGGAAACCGTTTGCATGTTCCGAGTGAAATTTAAATGCTAGTTTAACACCATACGCGCAACTTCATGACACAACTTAAGGGATTTTTATTTATTGTCATTAAGTTTAATTTGTAGAACTCCATTTTATTTTTTTTATTTTTTATATATTCAATAATATTGCATTAATATCAACTGTTTTTATCAACCCAAGGGAAACTATTTTCGCGTTCTGTGTGCAGTTATAAATTTCTAGTAGTTTACTTATTTGCGAACATGACGTTTGGTCACGTATTTTCCATTTTTTATTCGAATAATTCTTATCAGGTGTTTAAAATGATGTTATAATAATATATCCGAAATCAAAACTTGTGTTTCTTTTGTTTAAATGTTTGCCAGATGGTTAGATAAATTAAAATTATCCCATAATTTTTTCAGGGGTGCAGACCGATTAGTAAAAAATAATAACCGTGGGTACACATGGGTCCTGTAAAACTTGTAAAAAATAGTTATATCCGTGAGCAAAATAGTTTTACCACATTTTTTTTTACAAACGCTTTCATTATTTTTCCATCGTCCTTGCTAATTCCTGTCAGACAATTACCGGTGCGTTAATCTCAAAATAACAACTCCATTATTAATCAGAGCTCCTGATTTCGATTTCCTTTTAACTCTGAAAACATTTGTAGGATGAACCCGAAACAAAATACCCGAGACTCGATTTCTTAAGTACGACTTCTTTAAGGCTACCTCATACATTTATTTATTCACTCATTTACGCCCTTTGGGCTTTTACATAAAACAAGTTTAAATTTATTATATTACATTTTTTTTTATAGTGAATACCTCACAAGAGTCCCAACTGCTTCCGTCTGGAGCCAGTGAGACTATGGCATCCCCAATTGGGGGATGTTGTGAGGCTGAAGGTAAGTGGGGAAGGGGAAGAGGAAGGTGGGGAAGTACCTGGCTATTCAGATCTAGTCACTAAACACGGCTAAAGCCATTTGGAGCAACGTTTCAATTCTGAATGGTGGTCTTACACCAGGGCGATACTGGTAGTATCTTCCACTCTGGAACGTGCCGCAAATATACTATATATGATTTTAATTAATTAATTGTGAAATAACACAAATTAATCAAATAAAATTTATTTGCGCACGCCGGGTTCGAACCCGCGACCTTCGGAATGGCAGTCCAATGCGTTACCACTGGACTATGCCGGCCGTCTAGTGCATTTAAATTAACAAAATCATATTAATAAAACACATCAAAACAAAAACTGCAAAAAAGAGAGAAAAAATGTGTAAATACCTGCCTGGAGTAAATAGCAAAAATCATTAAAAAGAAAAAGTAACGATGCCATACGTAGTTATACAAAATCATGTGTTTTTGGTTTGAAAATTTGGTCGCCTAGAAATGTTTCAGATGCTTTAATTAAATACTGCGAGTAGAATACATCTTGGCCTTTGAAATAATCCAGTATTTTTTAAATAAGTATTTTTATGAGCCCAGAAAAAAATAATGTATAAGGCCTATGAAAACTGCCCAAAAGTTCAAAATCTCCTACTTACGAACCCATTTTCGTTTATAATTTTATTGTATAGTGTGGCAAATTGAGTTATTTATAAAATTATCGGAAAAAAATTAAATATTTATGCCTGAACATCCACAAAATAAAATAAAAGGCACTTTTTGGCCATGTTTTTTTCTTGCATAAATCAAAACAGGCTGATGGTGTTAAGCTGGAATTTAAACCTTATCGCCATCTACGTAAGGGTTGTTATTGATAACGGCTCAATTTAAAATATTACACGACGTAGTGCATCGCCTTAAAAAGTAAGTTACAGATTATATACTGTATTGTTAGCTAAAAAAAATGTTAGAAATTTCTGATTCAAATTTTAGTATGGGATAATGAAAATATCAACGAATTTATTTCTAAGCCTTTGGACTGAGGAATTGATAAAATAGTTGGTTTTAGATGAATGAACAAAGAACAACTCAGGAATATTGTATCCGTATATATGCACGATTAAATACGAACTCTTATTATATGTGAAAGCGTTCCAACATAGAATAGAGAAGAACACAAGAAATGTGATGTGGGAGTATTTCGTCATTAAAAATTCTGATCATTCTTTGCTTTATACTTTCGGAATCTTAAACTGTTGTGTTATTTTTTTTTTCATTAAAAAAATTAAATAATTGTTTAACTGAGGATTGAACCTTCCTTCCCAGAGATTGGAGTCAACACCGCAACCTAAGCCTAATCGTAACAGGATAGTACCCACATTTATTTAGTATAATAATTGTAAAACTCTCATAATTCAGTGGCACAATCGGTTTCTGTTTGAATCTACGTGAAGGCATTTCTAGTGTGTATTTATTTTAATATATCAATGTTATTAATCAGGTTGAGATTAGACTGAGCTAAGCGTCGGTGATAGCCATCTGTCTAAGTGTCTGAGTAAACAGGCATATAATCTGCTTTCACCAATTTCTCGAGACTAGAGAAATGCCTCTGCTAGGTGCCTACTTGTGGCTTATTAAACTTGGGGAAAATTGTCGAGATTTCATTTAGTTTTGGGATTAAATGGATATATTTTGACTGGCTTCATGGCAGAGTGGCACTAGACCGACTGTTCAAGTTAAAATTAACATCAGATATTAAATAAATGGGGAATATACTGGAGATATAAAGCGACAGAAGTTGTGAGCGTGGAACCCGAAGTTGCACGGAGAAAAATGAGTATTGCTAATTAATTTTTCGTAGAAAACTTCTTAGGAAAGGTTTTCACTTTGTGATGGCATTATTTATTTTAATAAAAAGACAAATAACTTTGTTTACATCACTTTATTTGTACACAATCAACATGTTTCGTGAACAATGTTCACTTCTTCAGGATCAAACGTATACTAAACTTAAAAATGAAATACAGATTACATATTTGTTCGGTCGGTGGCCGAGTTGACATCGCGCTTGGGTCTCACTCGGGCGTAGTGTGTTCAATTCCTCGGCCCTTCAAGTCCTCCATCACAACACAAGCAACATTTTCAGCTTACTGTGGTGGTAGTAGGAGATTTTCAAATATTGTCAGGTTATTCGTAACCCGGGAATGTTTGTCTTTCTTTATTAAAAAATTAAAATTAAAAATTATATGGGCGGAAAGGGCAGAAGGGATGGGGAGGGGTAAGAGAGGGGAAAGTTTATCAATTAGGGATTTCAAAGCCATTAGCAGGGAGGGAAAGACCGGTTAGGTGGGAAAAGGTTCAAAAGAGAGTTTACAAAAATTTAATTTATTAAGAATCTCTTTAAATTATTTGTAGTCCGGTAAAAACGGGATTGCAGACCTTAACGAATGAATTAACCCCTCCAGCGTTTGAGCATCATACATGACCGGGGGTCATAGACATATGAATATTAGTAGACCTGCCCTAAGTGATTAAAAGCGTATTATCCCCACTCCCCATACCGGTTCCATTGGAGCCGGCTGGGCTCGCGTATGGCCTCAAGTGAAATTTGAAAACGTGACGTCATCATTCTTGTGCGAACTATGGTCGAGGCATCATCGGTTCATTTTACGAAATAACACGGCAAAATGTTGACTTGTTATATGAAAACTTGTAAAAATAGATGTGAAAAAGAGAATAAACCCAATTGTCGTATTACATTCCATAAGTAAGCATTATTTTACTTTATTTTAAGCTTATTCACACCGTATTATATGGATCAGTTTTAGAAACATATACTATCACATCACAATGTAGCGATTCTCAAGTGTGCTCATCGTTGTTTACTGGGGTAAGTAAATTATGAAACATTTGTAAAAGTGTCTTAACTAAATACTCTGAAACTAACTACGACTCTGCAAACAGAAGAAATTTACTTTGCCGAATTTGGACTTCGCAAATTAGTTCATAACGTGGCGAGTAATTTGCGCTCCCATGTAAAAATGTCATTTTCAAATGTTATTCATTCAAAAGCAGATTTTACTTTTAAGAACTAAATGGTGATATTATAATGCGAGATGCCTATTTACTGTCAGATTGATTTATTGACGAATCACAGTCAGCTTAACCCCCTTCGTTCTTCAACAGTTGATTTTACCCCTCGCCATTATCTTCTCGTCTATTAATTCCTATGTCTGTGCCGGGGGTCCATATTTTATCTTTTTTCTATCATGCGAAAATACATACTCTTTTTGACGTTAGAAAGAGAAATAATAATTCTTTCCAGGTTGCCTCAAATGTTTATACTGGAATCCATTACAATCCTAAAAATAGCCACAATGAATAATTCATATTTCGCACCGCTATCGTAACATGGTTTAACTTTAATTTTTTTTTTTTTATATGAACGAGATAAAAGTGAAGGTACAATTCTCTTAGAAATTCCCCAAACAAAACAAACGTGTTTTAGAAATATCGAGTTCTCTCAATTTTTCTATCATTGTAGTAAAAATGTGGTTAGCATTTTTGACAACATTTTTCACGTTTGATATTAAAAATTTATTATTCCAAAACAGTTAAGTTTATTATTTATGCTTACCGGAAAGAAACTTTTAGTAAATTCAGTTTTCAGTTTCAGTGCCGGCAACCCGGGCATTATAAGGTTGGTTCTGTACAGATGTTTTTTTTTCATTACCCTCCTCACTAGACAAAGTCTGTTCTGAGGCTGGTGATTAACAATTTATATATAAACCAAATGTTTAGTAAAAAATAGTAAAATAAAAATAATAAGAAAAAGAGTAGTAAAAAAATGAGTAGTATAAAAATAGAAAAATAAGTGTAGTACTATATGTGTTGAAAAATTATGTATAAAAATATGAAATGAGTATTTCGTATTATAATTAATTGTAAAATTTTGTAATTACGAAACATTATCACGATGTCGGAACACGTGTCAATGAAAATCCGAATATTTTCGCAATTCGTCATGATATAATATCAAGGCAAATACACGTGTTCCGATGCCCCATTTTTAACCGGATTACAAATAATTTGAGGAGATTCTTAATAAATTAGCAACACTCATACTTCTCCGTGTCGTTTCGTCACTTGAAAATATGTGTATTTTATCAATGAAAAAGTGCGTCCAAAAATTCCATCCATACAGGTAATCATAATAAGACTTATTTACAATTTTAGCCATCCTCCAGAAACCACTCATGATTTTCTTACGACAGTTGTAATAAATATATAAATACATTTTATAAAGACGCTGCAAGTTACCAACACATTATTTTTGCAAAAAAAATTTATTAAGTTATTACGAAAATAGTGTCAGCCAGCGTACAGCGGGCGATTGATATTTTTACCCCTAGGCATTCCATGGGTTTATCCATAAAACCACCTTGATATTATGTTAGTATTTTTGACACCTCCTTTAAAGTAGAATCATATTGATGGATAGTTAATTTAATCTGGATTTTGTTTGAATTTAATATCAAAGTAAAGTGTCTTAAATTGAATAAGCTCCACTCTTCTATCCGATACCTATCGCCGCTGAACAGAAAATCTCTAGAAGTGCGATCTATATTACCGATCTGAAAGACAACAGCCGTCGCCAAGTCAAATAAGAACTTTCAATTTCTAGGTCACGCACTAGATGACTGTTTATATAAGATTTAAAAAACTACCAACAATACCTCTTTAATAATAATAATAATAATTACATAGCATTTATATATTTATTTATTTGACAACTTGTATAGCCCCGCTTTTATGAGATATCACCTCAGGGGCGCTTTGAGGTTGATGCAGGTATTACAAAAAAAAATATTTCAAAAATAAAGTGAAGTTAAGTTAAGTAAAATGAAGTACAGGAATAGGTGACACAAAGATTGAAGATGGAGACTTTGCAGCAAGAATCCTAGGTGGTGAAGAAACTGGACCAGCTGCTGCAGCAAGAGAGTCCACCACGTCCACCAACAGTGCCAGCACGAGGTTCGCCATCCGTCCAGGTATGCGTCTGCTGCTAATAAAGCGCTGACATATAATATAAATAAGATACCCTGGCAGCACTGCTGTGACGTTCGGCGAGTCCATCATTCATCTTCATGTAATCCTGTTCCTGGTGATTGTTGAAGTGGTGAATTCTGCCCGCAATAAAAAGTGACGGTCGGGATAATAAATTACCTTAGGCCTAGCGAAACACTTGCTATGGCCTTCGGAGTTTCCGAGAATTCCGTTGAAAACATCTGGGGTGTATTTACCGATCGACGTTTGTTAATCGCGTGCGAATGTCGAATATTTTTGAGAAAAATTTCCGAATATCACTTTTAACACACACTTGCACTCAAATCTCATTACTATTAAGTTTTAATAACTGGTTGTTAAGTTTATTTAAAATGTTGATTTTAATAATAATTTCAAAGGGATGTTGCCACATTTCGATTGAAAATACTAAAAAAACAGAACGGTTGGAGGACGTGTTCTAGGACGCGTCCGGCTGCCACGAAGGCTACAACTCAACTAATAAAAAACTGTATACAAATATATTTTACGAATAAAATAAAGAAAAGAAATGTATATGGCGCAGTTTAGTGTTATTTCACTTCAAGTTACAGCAAGCTTGAAAACGGTAATTTAGTATTAGTTGTCATGTTCTTAAAATTATTCCTACAGTGTGCCTTACGCAATACAGATCTGATATTATAACACTAAATATACTGTTTATACATAATGATAACAAAACTAAGAATAACAATAACAGCAGGACAGGACATAACAAGAACATTAAAACTAAAACATAATTTAAAACAGGAGGCAGTTTGTGTTCAGAAATGAGAATCATCTGAGCAGACATTTAAAAAAGCTACAACAAACAATTACCGGAAGTTTGAGAATATGGCTTATTATAAAATATTGAAAAGAAGTTATGATTTATTATGATAAGATTTTTTAAATAATTAATCCACTCCGTAAGAAGAATAAAGATTTGGCTATGCTGTGTATTTTGGATTCGCCAGAAGCATGTAAAAATCAAGCGTAGCTGGCACAAGAACACGCCCACAATACACTTCTACAGGATTATCTCTTCATTGTCCGTCGCTAACAGGCAGATTAATTTGGCAGACTGCCTTTTTCAAGTCGTTTTTCAATGTCAACTTCAGCTTAGCATTAATCTTTGAATATAATCAATATTCTAGGAGCTTTGTGGGATCCATCGCAAACAAGACTGATCTGAGAAATTTGAAAATGTCGAAGCTTTAAGGCTGTAGCTAAGTGTTTTCCGTATATTATATTTTTACATTATTATATTATCTGGAAATGGCATCGATATATCAACACTCGATTGGGCGTGTCTTACAAATTCGGTCGAATAGTTCGGCCTAAAAATGGGTAATTTCATAAGCATCTGATTCTGTTGCCTCTCTTCGAAAGCATAATATCTTGGGAAAGAAATTAGCTCTCTGCAGACCAACAAAGGGTACAATACTTATTTCGATCTTTTGACTGCGAAATGATGCACTTTCTTTGTGATAAATATCTTCATTACCCAATGCTTTATGTATAGTGAGATGCAATAAATAAATAAATAAAATGCTTGGAACCCATAATTTTGGTTTCGGTGTAATTTTTAACATTCACACGCCCTGTCTAGACTTGGTTGTTCGATGGGCAATGTTTTACGTAAAATCATAAGTATACAGTGTACATAGGAGGATATTTGTATTATATTAGAAATAATAATAAAGAATGGCGATATAATTAAGGATGCGGCAAAACAGTGCAGTTTTGAAGGGCTATTAAAAAAATTACTGAAATGGGGTTTATTTTATTTTAGTCGGTACATCATGCCGTTTTATGCATCAAGTCCTGATGATGACATCAGAAAAATAATGACCCCCAGCAGCGATACATTGATGAAGGCGATCCCGAATTCGTTCCTTAAACTATTGTTTCTCTATCAGCACAGACAGACTATCAAAAAATATATACAGGGTTTTCCAATAAGAGGTTATATTTTGAATAGCCCGCTATTTCAGTAGATGTTACTTTTGGTACTGTCATTTTTTGACATTTCACAAGTAAAAACTACGCCATTAATAAAAATGGAACGATACACGCTTCAACAACGCATTGAAATTATTAAAATTCACTTGAGTGAATTAAATGTAAATCATCTTGAGTGATGAGGCCCATTTCCACCTCGGTGGCTTCGTCAACAAGCAAAATCGTCGCATCTGGGGCTCGGAATACCCAAGAGTTATTGTTGAAAAGCCTCTCTATCCTCAACGTGTGACTGTTTGGTGCGGTTTATGGTCCGGCGGAGTCATTTGACCTTACTTTTTCGAAAATGAGGTTGGAGCAACAGTTACGGTGAATGGATTGCGCTATCGAGAGATGATTAATGATTTTTTATGGCCGGAATTGGATGGTATTGATCTGGACAACGTTTAGTTTCAACAAGACGGCGCTACGTGCCACACAAGCAACGAAACCATTTATCTTTTACGATTGAATATCAAAATAACACCTCTTATTGGAAAACCCTGTATTTTGCAATATGATCCAAGAAAGTGGCAATTCAATAAACCTAACCTAACGTAACATACTATTACATCTCTTTTCAATAGTGTTGAAGTGTATTGAGTTGCCACTGGCCTGGGTTACAAATATTTTTATAATTTATTAATTTTTATATCACTTCTCATGTATAATTATGTTTCCATGGCTACCCAGGCCAGTGGCAATTCAATACACTATTGAAAAGTGATATAAAGTCTTTAAAAGTGATGAAAAGGCCTATAAACCTAACCTAACATAACGTAGTTTTTTCATCACTTTTCAAGAGTGTGTTCAAGTCCACTGGCCTGGTTTACCATAATTTTGTGTTTTTCATTTTTGTATGTATAATAATCTATGTATAATTATGTAAGTATAATTTTTGTGTATCATTGATGTATCATATCAATGGTGTGTATAAATTTAATTTTTTAATTAATAATATAATTTTAATGTGTAATTTTGAATGCATCATTCTGTACGCATAATATGTATGTATAATTTAGCGTTTATAATTTAATGTGTATAATTTTTTATGTATATATTCATGTGTATAATTTTTTTATGTATATTTTTGTGTTTAAAATTTTGTATGTATAATTTAATGTGTGTAATTTTGTGTGTATAATTTAATGTTAATAATTTTGTATGTATAATTTTGTGTTTATAATTTCGTATGTATAATTTTGCTATCGAAATGTCACACTCCTTGATACATTTTCTGCGTTTCAGCATATAACCATAGAGGAAAGTGGCTTGTCCATTTCACCACTCCCCATTACTTGAAATTCCTTGACATAATTATACCACCCGCTGTATAATGTAACAGTGGCGTATCAAATACCTACGCAGTCACAAAGGCCACGATCCACGACTATTAAAAAACAAAAACTTAAATATTTTTTTTTAGCCTGAAATATTATTTTAATATTATTTACTAGCTGTACTCCGCCCCGCGTTACTGTTTCTCAGTCTGTCTATGCAGATAGATAAACAATAGCGCGTGTTGCTTTTACGTTCGACACATGGTTGTATAGCGCACTTCGTGGCAGCCGGATGAATCCTCTAACGCGTCCCCAACCGCTTTGTGTTTTTTTTAGTATTTTCAAGGGAAAATAAGGCAACATCCCTTTAAAATTATTTTTAAAATCAATCAATCAACATTTTAAATAAACTTAACAACCAGTACTCAGAAATTTATAGTAATGTGATTTGAGTGCAGTGTGTTAAAAGTGAATAATCGAAAATTTTACTAAAAAATATTCGAAATTCGCTCGCGATGAACTTAGGACACCAGATGTACTGTATGCCAGATGTTTTCAACGGAATTCTCGGAAACTCTGAAGGCCCTAGCAAGTGTTTCACTAAGCCCAGGGTAATTTTTTGTCACGACCGTCGCTTTTTATTGCTGGAACAATGCACCACTAACTAACGCAATCACCAGGAACAGGATTATATGAAGATGAATGAAGGACTTGCCATCACAGCGGTGCTGCCAAGGTCTGTTATCTATGTGAGGATATTTTGTCAGCGCTTTATTAGAACATATTTGGGCGGATGACGAACCTCGTGCTGTGGACCAGTTTCTTTACCACCTAGGATTATTGCTGCAGTCTCCATCTTCTATCTTCGTTTCACCTGTTCTTGCTACTACATTTTACTTAACTTAACTTCACTTTATTTGTGTAATATTTATATTTTTGTAATACCTGCATCAACTGTAATGCGCCCCTGAGGTGATATCTCACAAATCAGCGCTATCCAAATTGTCAATAAACAATAAATAAATGGCACAAAAGTATGTTTATCTAACAGATGCTGCTGTTTATTTTAAAAGCATGTTTTTACCTGTCACAGGTGGCATTTATTTAATATAGTGTCAAAATTTCAAAGCAATGGTGAAAAACTTTCATAGATTTAAGATTTTGAACAAACGAACATTTAATTTTTTATTTATATAGATATGTGGGTATGTATGTATATGTATATGTATATAGTTTCTAGGATATCTGATATTTCACTAACCTCCTCAAATTTTGCAATAAATAATTTATTTGTTTTTATGAAATTTATTCATTGAAGGGGTAAACCGACAGAAATGTGTTGTGGGCGTGTCCGTGTGTTCGAAGTAAGCTAAATAATTGTTCTTTACTTTTTAAAAATTGATCCAACATTTTCAAATATCAAACATCTTTTTTAAGGCCTATGATATTTTTCGTTTATTTTTCTGCGGATTACACGGAAAAAATGTACGGCTAATTTTCTAAGAGCTAGTAGACCCCGCAATGCTACGCAATTATTGCCAATTTCTCTCTCGGGCGTCTCCGACTTCTTTCAGCATTTACTAATGTAAAATAACCACAGTGTTACTGTTAAAAAAACCACATTACATCGATTCCGTATCTCATTTCTGTCCAGATATATTGCGTTCAGTATTCGTCGGGCCTCCCCGACTCTTTCTACCATTCAAACTACTCTTCAAACATTCCTGGTACTAAAAAGAATTTTTAAATTTTCAACTATATCGCTTGACTACTTTTCGAGGTTTGCGAGCACAAACATACGAAGGCTCAATTTTTATATATTCCGATTCTCTTTTTTATTATCAATATAAAGTTGTTTTACAAGTGTTTTTCGATATCTGTCTCACTAGGATATACCTGTGTCGAGACAGACGTATTGGATACATACAATAGTATTTACATATTATTTGATGCATGCATAACTATAACTAAAATATAAATTAGTTATAAACATTTTAAACCGTGAAGACAAAGTAGAAAGTGTAGGTTATCCAACAGGGATAACAATATTATAAATGTACATGGAAAAGTTAAGATGAAATAAGTAAATGAAATAATAAATGGAAGTTAATATAAGCAGTATAAACTAAGATAATATATATAACAATGTTTTATTACATTAAATGACAGAGGTCAATCAGCATCTAGTTGGAGTACATGGATCTGTCTTGGCTGATGATCCAAGACTTGGTGTCTGTTGTATATTTTTAAAAAAATGTGTTCAGTCGAATGGCTAGTGGAAGAGCATTGTATAGCCTTGTTGCAAAATATCTAAAATTTCTCTGTCCAAAAGTTGTTTTTTTTGATAAGTAAGAGATTATGTCCTTTGGTTCTAGTATCACGAGCAGTTTGAACATTCTCAAAAGGAGATTTGTGTTTGAAGAGGTATGCTGTGTATGTTTTTGGCATAAATAAAATATTGCTAATGGCTCCGGGCACTTGGAACTCTTACGCAGTAACAGTTGATAAATACAATCTTGAGTTCAAGCGACATAGTCATTTTTCGCCAATCAAATTTAAAGATAACGACTGCGCGCATTTAAAAGTTAAGACATTAGTGACTAAGCTAAGAAAATAAATGTCATAAATTTGAATACTTACACTCTTCCAAAGGAGAGTGGATTACATCCTTGCCCCGGGGGTAAGAAGTTCATTGCTACGCCACTGTGCTCTACCATCATATTATTTATTAGGGTTGTGATACTTTCCATCAAAGCATCGATCTAATATTTCATGAAAATAACTGGAACGATGCTTTCAAAGAAGCTGAACATAAGATCAAGCACATCGTTCTACAAAGATGGTTCAAAACCTACGCAATTACATTGAATTTGAGTAAAACAAAGTACTTAACTTTTTCAATGACAAATTTATTTATTGGACAATTTTTACAGCGTCGTTTTTGTGAGATATAACCTCAGGGGCGCTATACAGTTGATGGAGGTATTACAAAAAATATAAATATTACAAAAAAAGTGAAATTAAGTTAAGTAAAATGAACTACAGGAACAGGTGACACGAAGATAGAAGATGGAGACTCTTCAGCTAGAATCCTAGGTGGTGAAGAAACTGGTCCACCGCGTCCACCAACAGTGCCAGCACGAGGTTCGTCATCCGTCCAGGTATGTGTCTGCTGCTAATAAAGCGCTGACACTTCACATAGACGTTTGGCGAGTCCATCCTTGTGATTATTGAAGCAGCGCATTCTGCCCGCAGTAAAAGGTGACGGTCGGGATAATAAATTACCCTGGGCTTAGCTTACTAACACTTGCTAAGCCCTTCAGAGTTTCCGAGAATTCCGCTGAAAACATCTGGGGTGCATTAACCGATCGACGTTCGTTTCGAATGTCAAATATTTTGAGCACAATATCCGAATATATTTTACACTTTTAACACACTGCACTCAAATCACATATTATAAAGTTCTAATAAATAGTTAATAAGTTTATTTAAAATGTTGATTGATTGATGTTAAAATAATTTCAAAGGGATGTTCCTTAATTTCCCTTGAAAATACTAAAAGAAGCACATAACGGTTGACGCTTAGGACGCGTTAGGACGCGTCCGGCTGTGAAAGAACAAAGACAAACAGTGAAAGAATCTTCTTGTCTATCAATTTATTTAATTTGTATGTGTCGTGTGGATTTGATTTGTATCAAAATCTACAGTTTTATTTAAAAAATGAAGAAATTTTGCCCTCACCACTTTTTTCCGACCCTTAAAACAGATTTTTGATACTTCTCGATGAAATTTACACTCTTGACGTTCAAATTACAATAACGTACTTTGTTCATTAAATTTATCAAAATTATCTTATCGTAGAATCATTTCCGATTTAACCTGTTATATTGTATAAAATCATTAATTCAATGTTTGATACCCCTGATTTATTATTTGTAATCTTTTCTTATACTCCAAGCAGGTCAGTTACAAGACAGTACCTACCATATTATTGTATCAATTATACATCAACGTCCCAATATTACACTCCTATGCGACGGATTCAACAGCTAGGAAACAAATACTCCGATGTTGTTGATATATTTAGTACATCAATTTCAATATATAAGCATACCTCATTGGGGGTTTTTTTTCATAAGTGGGGGAATATTTTGATAAAGCTATTTAAATTGACTAACACATTAACAGTATTATTTTGGATTTTTTTATATTTTCTACCTACATACTGTGTGGATCAAATTCAATTTTAACTTTATATTAATTTTTGTGTTTTAAACAGTCGTTTACTGCACTATTTACGAGTATAATTTTGTAAATATTGTTATATATGTATGTAAAAGCCTTAATGGGCGTAAAATAAATAAAACGAAAATTGAAAAAAATTACCATCTACTTCTGATTTCGAAAAAAGCATAAAGTTTCAGGGACCTCAGCTAATGTAATCGAAAATTACATGAATGCCAACCAATTTTGTTCTTGCCCCCTTATTTCACCTACCATAATTATTATTCAAGTTCTGTGAAAGTCCTTTTCAAGGTCTGTTATTATCTAAGTACTGTGAAGCAACCGGCTAATGATGATAGATAACAGAACTTGAATTTTAATATTGAATATTATGAATTGTTCAAATTCTGTGAAACAGCCCGTCCTTAGAGTCATTTGTCATCTACCGTATTTAGAGCAACCCGCTCACCCGTATTTACATTGATATTGAAAAATCGTTGTTTTCTAAACATCTATGCTTTAGCATCATCCTTGAATAAATTTCTCCCAACAAGTGGAGCCACTTAAGGGTGGTTGGGGGGTTATCCCAGTTCACCCCCTTGTCCCAAAATAATAATAATATTTTGAAGGAAATAATAAAACGTTGGTACCACTGCGCCGCGCTGCTATTTTAGGACGCGGTTCAACTCATTGAATTAAATATTAGCGCTTAACTAAATTGATTGCATAATGATGTTAACTATTCTGGGCTTTTCAAGTTTTGAGATAACTAATGACTTTATTTTAATTAATAATATAATCTTTGAGAGAATGGACCGCCAATCAATTCTGTCTCGGTCATTGGAGTATACTTGAACCTTGCGCGCCGATAACCCAAATGCTACGGAGGAGGTAAATGAAGGAGGTAGCGCAACACGGTATAATACCCCAAAAATAAATCATTATTTACTGAAGATAATGAAATCAATAATCATGAAGATGTGAAAATCGACAAATATGGTCAACAAACATCATGATGAGGTAATTAACAAATATGAAGATGATAAAATCGACAAACATGAAGATGATGAAATCTGCGAATAGGAAAACCATGAAATCAACAAAAATGAAGATGATGAAATCTGCGAATATGAAAACCATGAAATCAACAAACATGAAGGTGAGGAAATCTTCGAACATGAACACCACGAAATCAATAAACATGAAGATGGGGAAATCTGCGAATATGAAGACTATGAAATCATCTGTCCATGGCTATAAATGTATTGTTTTGTAAATTTTTCGTTTTATATAATCTTTTGTTTTTTATAAATTTTTTAATTCATTTTTCACTACCACAAACTTAATTAATTCCATATTATGCTGTCTCAGTTGAGGTAAAGTCACAAGGAGGAAATCCATAATAGGTTTTATTTTAGCTATACAATTCTTATGTACAAACTGATTAGATTTCCCGAAAATTAATAAATAAATAAATGATGAAATCAACACACATGAAGATGAGGAAATCTGCGAACATGAAGACCATGAAATCAACAAGCATGAAGATGAAGAAATCATGATGTAACATTACCACAACAACCTCACAGTCCCCCTCGGCACAGGAATCCCTGAGAGGAGGACCGTGAATAAAATTCTATACTTTGTATATCCGTGTTTAGTGACCAGATCTGAAAATCTAACTACTTCTTTAACTTCTTCTTCCTTACATTAATCCCCTCTTATTCCCTTCAGCCAACAACACTCCACAATTGGAGAGATGACATAGTCTCACTGGTTTCTGGCAATTGGTACTCGTATGCAGTAAAAAAAACTCCTCGGTTCTGTGCAAAAACGGCCGGTCTGTTCGATAGGTATCCCATATCGATTGCAATCTTTAGAGCACAGGCGTCAGGTGGTAATGTTGTCCTTGATCTACCAGTATTTCAATGAAAGATGCTCTGACAGATTAGCGTCATTGATCTCTTCTGCATCGGTGCGTAGTCTGGAAACAAGCCAAACGCCCCCCTACATTTGTAAGACAACAATTCAACATTTCACATGAGAAAAGATCGTATCTACGACTCAATCTTGAGTTCAACAACGATTGTGTTTCCTCCGTCCTACAACATGGATCTCTTCAACCCACTGTTAACGTACAAAAATAATCCCTATGTACTTGGAATTAAAAATGACCAAAAATTTGTATCTGCCTCAGGTAGCGGAATGTATATTTTTGAATTAATCAAATCGGAAAAATAAATTGGTTAAAAAAAAATTCTTTCGCAACCATCCATTTTATCATAACTTCAAAATGCAAATTCCAAATTTAAAATTTGGGACAAAGCTTGACAAATGGCGCTCAAAACCGTTGTTTGAATATTAACGATCCAACGCCAATAAATATTAACGAAGTAACGAATCGTTATACCGTTAAACTCGAGCTCAAAGCATTTCCAATTTGGATAATCAGAAAATTCACTTATTCCGCGTCATTTACAACGCCGTTATAAATATTGATGGCGGAATTTATGTCCTATTTAGAGATGTAAATATATTTCACACGATATACGAGACATTTTAAAATTTAAAATCATTATTAAATTGATAGCACATCTCACAAATTTGTCATATTGAATATTAACAATGGACATAAAATTCCTTCATATATGATCTATATATACTTGCTAGTAAACTGATAGCGCCAATTTACAAAAGTTCCTTCGACCCCTTGAGGTTTAGCACAGATGATCTATAAAGCCCTATGTCATATATTAATATGTAATTAATGTATAATTTTTCAAGAATTTAAAGAATTAAAATTTAATCATCTTGTCCAAAAAACATAATAACTCATATAATAAAAGAAAAACAAAATCACAGCTTTTTAACTGAAAGTCGTACTCGTCAAAAACATATATTTCCAACCCAAAAATGTAACAGATGTGAAAGATTTTTTCAAGTTCTGTTATTATTTCAGTGTTGTCATGCAACTAGCCTGTGATGATGTAATAACAGAACTTGAATACGACTTTCACAGTACCCGGAAATGAATGTTGAAATTTGATGAATTGTTCAAATTCTCCGAAACAACCCGTCCTAAATGTTCTTAATCTTGATGCTCACCACTCTTCTAGACACAAGCGCCAGCTTCTATAGAAGAGGAACATTATAAAATCAAAAGCAGTGAAAACTAATTGTATGAATTATTTTAGTTTACATTATTGATTATACTCTGTAATACTATCATACTGTAATTGTATGAATTATTTTAGTTAACATTATTGAAAATACTCTGTAATACTATTATACTGTAAGTTGATTAATTATTTAATAAATAAATACATTGTTAAAAAAATATATATTGACTAAATTCATCATCTGTGGTTAGTATTTACAAACACGGTCAAAGATTGATAGTAAATATTCCGACAGCCGACAGACAAATTTTAGCACGACCTCTGTAGTATCAGATAAGTTTCGGTTAACTGTCAATATATACTTATTTTTTAATAATGTGGTGTTCATTATGCACAATTACTGGCTTATTTACGAACGGAGTTGAACTAACAAAGCTCTAAGAATTGAAAGAAGTCGTACAAGCGGCGAGTTGAATCCGTTTGAGCCAATGCCGCTACATTGGTTCAGAAGAAATTTGTTCACAAAACAAGTTGTGAATAATGACCTCATTATAAATAACTTCCTTTTTAGTGTCAAAAAGTGAACGCGGACTTCCAGTGCATATTTAGGTTAGAAAAACAACATTGTCAATTTAAAAATATTTTTACGTAACTCTACGATACTCTATCAGATAATACCTCCAGTTTGCGAGCGTGTGTCGATTTCTTAATTACTGCGTTATCAATATCGGCCTAGTTATCAACAGCGCGACCGTGCTAGTGAAATAAGGAAAGTCCTATAAGCGAACAATTGAATTCTTTCGAGCTTGGAGAAACTAAAGTTGTTCAAATATCAGTTATAGCTAAGACTTCATTAACTAATTCTCCCTTTGTAGTGTCATCAAGTTCATGTGGACCACCAATGTATATTAAAGTTTGTATTCATATTTTTACGTAGCCTTTTCACGTTTAGGGATATCAATCCATAGACAGATCCGCCAGTTCTGCCACCGAACAACAATTTTATATTAATTAATAACACTAACAGACCAGTTAGACAAGCGTACAAAGAAAATTTGGGGATCAGTGGTGAGGCACGAAATGAAAGAAAGTTGTGAAGGTCACATGTGTTTATTGGTGAGTCAGTTGCCGTGACGAGGAGATGATGTAGGACAGAAGAATACACCGGATGCTGGCTGATGATGGCAGGTCAAGCGCGGGTCAGTGAGTCGACGCCGGGCGCTGGTGACCGGGACTCGATGGAGGTCAGGCACTGGCGAAGAACGTAGGTCTTCAGGCACTCCAGTGCTGACGAGACGGCCGAAGGTGCGGCGGACCTTGTAGGCGGTTGAGCGGGAACGGCGTGACCAGTGAGGATGCTGCGTGTCCTCGTGGTGGTCATGGTTGCGTGGAAGAAGCGCTGGTCAGAGACACTGGAACCAGGGCGCTTGTAATCCGAGCAGCGCTTGCCAGGAACGGCGATCTGGACAAGGCGCTAAGATGATGTCCCGATAGAGTCCATGATGGTACGGGCGAAGCCGGGTACGTGTTGTCCTTCGCGCTAGTAAGAAGAGCGCGGTTGATCACTCGTTGAGCCTCGTAGACTGACGGCTGGTAGATAACAGACTGACTGACTGACTCGCTGCGTCGGGCTTATTTATACTACACGGCCGACGGTAGCAGTAGGTAGATGGATGGCAACTAAATTCTAGGCACTCGCACAGACTGTGTGTTTCGGGAACCTTCGACAGCGCGGCAATTATGCATAGGCGGCAGACTCGTTCCTTCTGGCGAGTTCTCGTATGTGTAAGACGGCTCGTGACGTATTGTCACCTGGTAGACAAGTAGGTGTTTGAAGTACTTAGGTTACTTTGTTTACGTTGCGATTTGAATTGCAGGTACATAATTCGGGAGTAGGTACTAAGTAGGTCGAGCGGTTTATTATTAATTATTCAATAGATTATTCTCGACGCCACAAAAACATAAAAACTCCGACGGTAAATTCAAGCTTTGGACAAAGACACTACCAATACCATGCTATAAAAGCTTTCAACAGTGTTAAACTTGAAATTAAAATTGAGGAAAATAAAAATAAATTCACACACACAATTACGAAATGGATTAAAGAACAAAAAAGACAATGTTACCAAAATATCATAGCATAAAATAAAAATGAAACCTACACGTAACACACAAAACCAATATAAACACACCTCACTCACAAACACTCAAGTTTATATTTTAAATGTATTATTTAGATGATATTTTCATATTATAAAATGAAGGCCTCAGCACGGGCAAGCCACCCAGTGAGGCCAACATTACTGGAAAACTTTGAAATGTAAAAAATATTGTAACAAATAAAAAATAAAAAATTTCGTGTCAATATAGGTTTTGCTATCAACAACGCAACCCTACTCGGGATATCGGTATTAACTCGTCGGAATATAAGTCTATCGTTCCGGTAGAGAGATCTGAATAGCTAAGTACCTACTTCGCAACCTTTAATTTAGGAGGCGGGTATGAACCATTTATTCGATAACCAACACCCCTGCCATAGGTCACCCAAGTGGTCCGCTACGTTTGATGACGTAGCAGGGGTTACCGGGTTCTGTTTACTCCCCCACCGCCTGACAATGAATTCATTGGTCACTTCTGAACACAATGACCTCCAGATTCCCACCCACCCCAATTCCCTTTTTTATTCCCAGATCTTCCTTTCCTTAAAAAAAGGGAATTTTTTCCTCGGGGGAGATTATGTAAAAAAACCTTCCGCTCCCACATTTCCTTCCTTCCTGGATTAAAACAAAATTTAAAAATATCTCTATTCTATTGAATAATCCATATTCCAATTTTTATCATTATTTATAATAATTACGCAAGTTTGTAAATTAATTTTAATGATCCAGAAAAAAGTAATTTAACAATAATAAAGCTGAAAGAATTTCTCGGGGTTATTTCTGGTGCTTAAATAGAATAATGAGTTCTGCTTTGATAATTTCAACGCAATTACGTTGCGAGCCATACATTATGAAACTATATTATTGCTGTATAGGAGGCAGGGAATATACGAAATTAGGATAATACTAGCGCAGACCCCCGTGAAAAATCAAGGGATATTATAATTGTGGGATTTATGGAATACGAAATTTACCTATTGAAGACAATATTATAGATTCCTAAACGAAAATCAGAAAAAGATAGGTCACATCTAGGACTCGAACCCAGGACCCTTGTCTTGCCGGGGCACTGCTCTAGCAACTGAGCTAATGGGACTTATATATATATTAATACTTCTACATCTATTGACTTTTCTAGAAAAGTCAATAGATGTCTAAAGACGCTGTCTAGATTGCATTCAGTTCTGGTTAAATCTTGCGATCGTACATAAAAATAAAAACGAAGACAATGTTGGTAGTTCTTATTCAAAGTATGATCTCCCACCCGGCATGGCACTTGAAGTCCCGAAAGCCCTTCTGGGCGGAATGAGAGAGGCTCCTCCGATTACCTCTCACCCCAGAAGATAGGTGGAAACTTGAGTGGCAAACGGCCAACGTGGGAAATGCCCATCTCATACAGGTCCCCACTGAGAGACAACCTGGGTTCTCATTGCCTCGCAAAACCTGGTCCGCCATCAATAGGTTAAGGTGCTCCCATAGCCGCTGTGCCCACGTGATGCACAGATGGGGCTTTAAAGAGTCGGCGATATGCCACCGAATAAGTGTTCAACGAATGCCTGCACCATTCATTCCCCAGCGGGATTGATGAGGTTCACATGGCGATGCCTGAGGCCCTGGCTCGCAGACCTAGATGTCCCCCTCTGACCCCCCCCACCATACGAAAGAAGAAGATTAAGTGAAGAAAAATGTACAAAAAATTTCGGCCTCATATAGCAGACCTAGAAAATTGATCTTTCTGCGGGGTTTATTTTGATCAATTAATTTAAACGTATTTTTAATATCTCAGATGTTTCAAATTGAATCCATCGGGAAGTTCTCGAAGAAAACATCATCCAGTGCTTAAGGCCCGTAGTAAGCGCTCAACGATGGTTTGAAACGGAGATATGTAAATACAAATGTTAGAGGGAGCGAAAATGTTAAATAAAACATGACTTTTCTGAAGTAGAGCAAAAATCTCTCAACAAATGCTTTAGTTTCATTTAAAGATACACTTTTTTATGCCTATTACATATTAAATAACAGAACAAAACGTGTTTTGTTTTTTCCGGAGATTACCTTGCGATTTTTTTCTATCGAGAGAACTTCGTATAATTAACGTTTCGGCTTAACAAATGTAAAGATATTATCTTCAAAAGTAACATATACATTTTTTGGAACTTAAAAACTTAAAGAGTTAGCGAGAAACTTGTTATAAATCGGTAGAAATTGGGTATGCGGGGCTTAATAGTGATTTAATAGTTGAAAAAAGTTTTATAAAATTTTGAAACCGTTTTACGTAAAATATTTTAATGGTAAGGTATCTACTGTTTTTATTAATATTAAATATAAATAAATTACGTGCGTAAGTATCGGCTTAAAAAAGGACAATTGAAGTTACTAATTCGTTGGAATTAATGAAAATGTGAGCTTAGAACAACATACGTCAGACTGACATATTTTGGGTTTTCTGTCCAGCTATGTAAAACATATTCTGTATATCTTTCATCATTGGAAGTTCCAATTATTTCAGGCAGACTTCTTCGTAAAATATTTTGTACATTAATCCGCCGAATTACAATTCCTTTTCATTGCTTTTTCTTTCAGAACCTTCTGAAATAATTCATTTCAGTTTCCACGAAAGATAATGCTGTTGAAACGTTCGCTAAGAAATGATCAAAATCGTTAAATGGATTTATTACTTATAGACTTAGCTATCGAGAATCTTGTAAAATCTGTAAATTAACCTCACAGAGATATTGAAAAAATTGCTAAATGCAGGTAACTCCATTAATGGAGGACTGAACGCAGTTGGTGCTAACAAAAAAATGTCCAAAGAAGCGAAGTTAGCAGTCCACAATGGAGTTCTGGTACCTACCCTGATGTAGGAAGTGAGGCATGGAACTGGATGAAAGTAGATTGAATGCTGTTGAAATGAGATCCCTGTATGAAAACCATGTATGATCGTGTGAGGAATGTGGAGATCCGCAAAGAGTGCAAGGCTGATGTAAGCGTAATGAGTAAAATTAAGAAAGTGACGCTTAGATGGTTTGGGTATGTAGAGCGAATGAGCGAAGAAAGGAGTATAAGGAGGATATATGATGCAAATGCGAATGGTAGCAGAAGTCGGGGACGCCCGAGGAAAACATGTCAGAATCAAGTGAATCAGATACTTGAGTCGGGCCATGTCAAGAGTCAGAATAATAGAAGAGGATGTATGAATGTGAATGAGGCATGACCGAGTTGTTTGGCGGTCCGTCCTCTCTGCCTACCCCTGCGGGGTAACGGCGTGATGGATAGTTACCTAGTTAAACCTTAGAAGTATATTTAGAAAGAAAATAAGTGGAACCTGAATTACTGAAGAGAAAAGATCACATGGAAATTGAAGACCTTATGAAATTTAAAGGCGAACATGGGTAACGCCAACAATAACCAACACCTCTGCCATAAGTCACGCTGTGGTACGCTGTGTTTGGTGACTTAGCAGAGGTGCCCGGGTTCATGGATGTCTTGGCCGGATCGGAAGAGACTGTTTTAGGTTGACCATTTGACCGCTCCAGCAGGAGTCTTTCGACTCGTAGTGGAAGGGAATACATACCCACTGACCAACAAAAGAACCTTGAGGGAAATTATTTTCCCCAAGTCCTTCTGTGGGAGCCACTCATACATTTTCATTATATGTTACTTTATTTCTTTTTATATTACATAATCGTCGTCTTATCTCTAAATATTATGAAATAAAGTCGCTATCCTCGTCTGTTAGGGTTAACACAGGGGTTAAAATTCTTCACCGTAATAATAAAAGCAAAAGATTAGATAACTTAGAAGCTCTTGAAATCAAAAAATCCCTAAATAATAACGCTAGTATATTGAATAACCATATTAATTTATCGTTTAGTCCCATTCTATATATATTTCCAGTAAACCGCTCTGTTATTGCTGGAATTCCCCCAATTACCCGTCCCCCTTTGTTAACCTCCCACTCAAACACCTAAATTATATTTTTTGTGTATATATCTGTCAAAATTTTGTGTCATAGGTTAGTTTTAATATTCTCCTGATGAAGGAAGGGTGCTTCCGAAACCGGTAGAGTACAATTAAAATTAAAGTGATCTAAAACAAATTTATATCTTTTATTGTAAATTATGACGAGCCACAAAGTGAATGCTTATTACAAATATGAAATAGTTTTAACTTACACTCCTGTCACCTCGTAACTGGTTGCCTCTAGTGAGGTAGGTAATGTAAAGCATACAATAACATTGCAATGAAATAGTTTTAACCTACACTCCTGTCACCTCAGAAATGGTTACCTGTAATGATGTAGGTAATGTTAAGCATACAATAACATTGCAAAATGTTTAAAAAAACGCCGATATTGCACTGTGCTGAACTGAAACTTACCTACACTCAGTATTGCTCTGGTGAAAAAATAGCAATCCAAATTGTAGCAAATTGTATATACTTTCCAACCTTCCTCTTCCTCGTCTCCTTCACCTGCAGATGCCATTGTCTCACTGACGGTAGGAATTTAGGCTACGTTAGGCATTTTGACTCTAGGCATCAGACACAATATAAGAAAAAAAATACGATCAATTTCACAATAAGTATGCACAACTTGAGCTTACTTCGGTCAAACGGATACTCATATAACACACTTATCTCGGTTGATCACTTCAGTGACAATAATGCGCATATTATTTGTTTTGGGCTACCGCGCTATTGCAGCGCTTCGACGATGTGTGTAAAATGTATTTATTTAATTGTTCCAGGGGAGGAGCTTGTGTACAGAGACCAGTGGGGCGGAATCAGCTTGCTGCATGTCAACGGGAGCAGTAAAACACTGATGCCCAACACCACGTTTGTAAGTACCAATTCATTTTTTTTTATTTTTTTTTTATTTAACCATTTTTTTTATATAAGATAATGTGTCCTTACTGGGGTACCCCGTTCTAAGGTCACATTACCCCGTTCTAATATAAATTATATTTGTACAAACCAAACCACAAATATTTCTACAAATCTAACTTTTAATTTAGATAAAACTTCGTTTAATTTTAGCTTGACGTCGATTATGTTTAAATCTTTCTAATTTTTATTTTTAATTAGCCTATTTTTTTTGATCCTCCAAGTTGATCCCTTGATAATTGTTCTCATGACAGTTGATCCCCAAAAATGTTTTCCCTGATAATTGATCACACGACAGTAGATTCCACTACAGTTGATCCCCCTGAAAATTTATCCCACAACAGTTGATCCCATGACAGTTGATCCCTGAAAAATGATCCCAAGACCGTTGATCTCTTGAAAATTTACCCCACCACAGTTAATCCCCCGACAGTTTCCCAGATAATTGTTCCAACAACAGTTAATTCCTTGAAAATTGATCCATGACAGTTTATGTCCTGAAAATTGAACCAACAGCAGTTAATGCCGTGATAATTGATCCAACAACAATTGATGCCCTGACAATTGACCTCACAACAGTTGCTCCCACGACAGTTGATCCCCCGAAAATTGTTCCCAATACAGTTGATCTCCCGACAATTGACCCCATGACAGATGATTCCCCGACAATTGATTCCACGACAGTTGATCCTCCGGCAATTGATCCCATGACAGTTGATACCCTGACAATTCATCCCCCGAAAGTTGATCCCCTGTCAATCGATCCCCTGACAGTTGATACCTCAAAGGATTATTTCAGTTCTACTAACTCCCAGAGGGGCGATTCCGGCTCTAATTAAGGATAAAGAATTGGCCTTAACGATAACCCTTTCAGACCGTATGTCTATTTGAATATACATCAATTTCAGAATATTTTCCTCATTTTCCCTTGCGCGCTATTTTTTTTATTGGATTTTAGTTTCTAGTTCAGGCGGTAGCTAATTTTATATTTTGAAAGGTGATTTTTGGGTTGAATCTCATCCGAAATTTTTCCTCCGATTTTAAAAAAAATGTCAGTTTAGAAAGTGTTTTTTCAATGCTGTAAGTTTTAGTGTAATATTTTAATTTTTTATAAAATGTTATATTTTTGGTATACAGCATATGATTTGTCATTTTATGTGACTAAGGGATCTAGGAGGTTTTTTCTAACGCCCTCTAAGACCAAATATTCTTACAAATGAAAGTAGAAATAACTACTAAACTATTGAAAAAATAAACATCAAAAATATTCAAATAACTCTACCAATAATTGTCATCAAGCATCAAATGTGTTCTATCACTTCCAGTTTTAATTCCGTAATAATAATAACGTAATAAACGTAATAATTTTAATGACTTTTTGGCAGTCATCCGAGAAAACTGGAATTGCAGTTAACGTAAAAATCGTTAATAATTTTAAGGTTATGGACGATTCCTTATTCGTAAGTATGACTGGAATCTCCCCTAACGCATACAGAGAGAATATACGGTCGTATAATTAAAGTTGAAATACTTATATGTACAGGCGTCAGTAGTGAAAATCCGCTATACAAATATTTTTGCTAACAATAATGCAGTGTCCCCGAAGGAGTTTGTGGAGAGGATATAGGTCGAATAATAAAATACGACGTACTTATATGTGCAGTCGGAAAATGTTGGTAATGGAAAATACGATATACCAACCTACTTACATATTAATATTACCTTATACTTCTGACATTTTCCGTGCATTCTGATGGCAGTATGCTACACTAACGCCTCCTAGCGGCGTGAGTTACTCGTATTGCTTGTCTTTCGTACGTTTTAATGGATTTCGTGTTAAATATTTTACCGTATTAAATATTAGATGAAAAAAAATATTATGTAACCTACATTATACTAACTGATGGAATATCGTATTCTTCTTCTCTCGAATGGTGGGAGGGGTCGGAGGGGAATATCTAGGTTAGTGAGTCAGTTTAGGGCCTCAGGCGTCGCCCTGTGGATATCATCAATACCGCTGGGGAATTAATGCAGCGGGCATTCATTGACCACATGTTCGGTGGTCTGCACGGCGCGCATTCTTACATCGCCAACTCTTTAAGGCCCCATCTATGCATCATATGGGCACAGCGGCTGCGAAAGGACCTTATCCTGTTGATGGCGAACCTGAGTTTACAACCTGATAAAACGTTATTTACAAATTTTATTACCGTTTTTTCTTGCACTAACGATAATCACTATCCTGTGCGACTAATCTGAGAAACTCAGTACACGTTTAAACATCTCATGTTTCTGCATCTGTTCGTCTTCATTACCCTGTTAGAGTGATGCACCGGCGAACGGAAAATGAATTAAATCATTATCTTAGGAGGAAAACTGCAATAGAGTTGCACTATCTCTGCAGTAAATGCATCCGAACTGCAACGGCTTATATACTATGGAGTATAGAATAGATAGATTCTGCATTAAGTGCTCGGCTAAATAGTGCTATTACCCTAAATCTTGGTTAAGTCCCTAATTGCGAGACTTAACTGCGCGTAGCAAGGCTTTTATCTCTTGTTTACTGGAATTTAAAGAAAATCAGCTCCGTAGTAAGCTTTCAAAAAGAAGAAGAAGATGGTTTGAAAGTGAGGAACGTAAAAACGAATGTTAGATTATGAAAAAATTGTGAAAACATTTTAAAATACGACTCGTTTAAAAGGGAGAAAAAATCTCTCGACAAATGCCTAAGTTGCATCCAAAGATACACTGTGAATTTTTCATACCTATAACATGTCAAAATATAGAAGAAAACGTTTTTTTAATAATTTTCGGAGCACAATATGCAATGTTTTCTATCGAGGGAGCTTGATATAACTGCGGTTTCAACATATGAATATCATCTTCAAAAACATCGTATGATTTTTAGGAACTACGAAAGAAATGGGTGACTGTAGACTTTGTATTTGTGGTCGAGAGGTAAGGCTCTCAACTAGCAAGCCAGAGATCGTGGGTTCAAATCCCGGCGCGTGCAAATAAATTTAATTTGATTAATTTATGTTATTTCAAAAATTATTCATTTCAAATAATATATAGTATTTTTGTTGTTTGTTTTTGGGGTGTTATGCCGTGTTGCGCTAACTCCTTCTTTAGCCGACGTTTCGGATAGCGTTGCAGTGTCCATCATCAGGGCAGATCCGGTAGATCCGAAGATGTATGAAGATGTAGAAGGAGTTAGCGCAACACGGCATAACACCCCAAAAACAAACAACAAAAATGCTTTTGGCCGTGAAAATCTAAAAAACTTACCCAATATATAGTATATTTGCGGCACGTTCCAAACTGTAAGATACTCAGATTCAGTCATGCAAACCAAATGGTGTGTTGTAATGTGATTTTTTTTTTAAACGAAAGTAAACATTTCCGGGTTACGAATAACCTGACAATATTTGAAAATCTCCTACTACCACCACAGTAAGCGGAAAATGTTGCTTGTGTTGTGATGGAGGACTTAGCCAGTCGAGGAATTGAACACACTACGCCTGAGTGGGACCCAAGCGCGATGTCAACTCGGCCACCGACCGGTCTAATAAATGTTTAATACGTTGTTTTATATAATAATTAATAAATACACTTAAAATATTAAATAATAAAACTTTTGTATTCAGAATTGATCTACATGAATATATATATATTTTTTAAACGATAATATTTTTCACTGGAGTTCCTTATTATAATATTTCAAGGTATCAAATTAATTTCTACGAATTCTTTGTCCAGTTCTTAAGGCGAAGCTTAATACCAAATCACTATTTTGATTAATCTTTATAACGAATTGGTGTACATTATGAATACCAAAAAATATGCTTTATATAAATTGAAGGTTTTCCTATCGTTTCGTTTAAGTAGAATACAAATAAAATAAATAAATTACTCAATAAAAAATATAAATGTAAGCTAGTATTATAGCTAAGATTATCTGTAACAGTTTCACTTGATTAACTTTTTTGATTTCTTATAAATTTATTTACGAAATAATATAAAACCAGTTTTGTGCTTGAAATCGAACGTTTCTAGACAATATAAGGAATACCAAGAATATACACATTTTTGGCTTGTAGCTTCCTCTTAAAACCGCTTTTAAGGCATCATTATGGTGCTTATCTCCTTCAGTACCTATCTACATTTCTTTAAAAACTGTGTGATAAGAAATACTACGCTTTTTCTTGACCTTCTTGTTGTGTTTTTCATTCTCTCAATTGCTATAAATCCCTCCCCTAAAATTCAAAATTACCGCTGCAATCATTCCTGGTTCGTGGAATAATTTAAAGCCCCGTTTGAACTTTATAAATTTGCGAGAGATTTCTTGAAATTTATGAATATGGGGGAATTTTCTTTAAATTTATGAATTTGAGGGAATTCTCTTTAAATTTATAAAATCCCGCCTTAATGTTCGGCGCGCCAAGGTCGTAAATCATCTCGAAAAAAACAAGACATATTTTTTTCGGGCAACAAAGGGAAATTAACTGAAAAATAGGAATGACTGGGAACATTTTCAAAGCGTGGGCAATATAAAATTAATAAAAAAGATGTGGTTTATTAAGCATTTATCGCTCGAACTTGGATTCATCCGGGTTTTTAAAATAGCTGTGGTTTATTTATTTATTCATTTTTCGAGAAATCGACAGTTTACATTTAATCAGTTTGTACATAAGTATTATATAGTAAAATAAAACCAATTATGGATTTCCTCCTTGTGACGTAAATTCAATTTGTGAGAAAGGAATATGAATTAAAAAATTTATATAAAACAAAAGATTATATAAAACGAAAAATTTACAAAACAATACATTTATAGCCATGGAGAGAAGTTGTAGATATAAATCAAATCATAATAGAGACATAAACATTATTCACAAACTATCAGAGAAATATTCTTTTATGGACCTCTTGTATTTGGTAAGTTCGCAACTGAAAATATCAACCTTGGATAGTACGCTATTGTAATTATTGCATAGTCTAAGCAACTAAGTATTTTATTGGATTTTATTGGATTCACCCGGGTTTTTAAAATCGCTGTGGTTTATTAAACAACTAGCGTTCAAAATTGGTTAAGTAAATAACTATATATATTAATACAGACCGCGGTTTTTTTATGTTTCTGGCTTTCTAGGTTGTACTAGGCAATCATTTCAAATGATGGAGAGATGCAAGGCAAATTCATATATTAATTTTATAAGTGTTCGTTTTTATTCGTCAGCCGTCTTACCAGACAGTGGCGTTTTCTATAACATAATGAGTGTAGCCAGATGGAACCGTTTCGGAATGTTAGGTTTTTAAAATCAAAAATTATTAATCAAAATTTGAAAAATACACATTTTTAGTTTAGTGCTCAGAATCAGAAAAAATAACTTCAAAATCTTTTTTGACGGTATTCATAGTTTTTGAAAATACCCCATTACATGTGAGATCGGAGTCAAGACGTAAAAGAGATGAGATGTTGAACGGAGGGGAGGCGATTTAAGATAAGGCTTGAAATATGTGATATAAGTTTAAAAAAAATACAAATAAATAATAAATACCAACCATCCAATGTCGATGTGGAACAATATGTAAGAATGAAACAATAAATAACAAAATTTATATAAACAACAACAAAAACAAGAGACAATAAGGTTTGGATCAAGTGAAGTCAAATGAAAACAAGAAATTTTTCGAATCTATTGTTTTCACTTGATCCAAAATTTCTTTTGTAATTCACAAATCTTGGGATTTGTTAATGCGGGCCTTGAAGAGGCTCGGATTATAGGAGGGAGGAATAACAGATGCAGGTAGCTCGTTCCACATACGAGCCGACTTACACAAAAACGAGTCGTAAAAACGGCCCGTTCTCATGAAGCCAACTTCAACCGTGGACGGGTGTTCAGCTCGTGTCCGTCGAGTTTCGCGCACGTTCACCGGTGCATCAGGAATCAATGCTGCTAGCTCCTTGGAGCAGGCTCCATTGAAATACCTGTAGAACAGACACAGCATGCCTACATTGCGTCTATTCATTATAGAAGACAATCGGTCTGTTAACAACGGATTGTCAATCAGACGGATCGCTCTCCTTTGCACAGATTCAAGCAGGTTTATTAAGTATTTAGGAATTAAGTATTTAATCGTACCTTTTGGGCACCAGCCCAAAGGTGGCTTCCAAATCAATAGTTGGGCGGACTTGAGACTTGTACAGGGTCAGCAGCTGGTCACTGTTGAAGAATCTCCTAGCCCTGTACAAAACGCCCAACTTCTTGGAGGCTTAATTGTTTGTTTTCATTTGACTTTACTCGATCCAAAATAATGTTTATTTTCATTTGACTTCACTCTACCCAAAATCAGGTTTATTTTCATTTGACTTTACTCGATCCAAAATAATGTTTATTTTCATTTGACTTCACTCTATCCAAAATCAGGTTTATTTTCATTTGACTTTACTCGATCCAAAATAATGTTTATTTTCATTTGACTTCACTCTATCCAAAATCAGGTTTATTTTCATTTGACTTTACTCGATCCAAAATAATGTTTATTTTCATTTGACTTCACTCTATCCAAAATCAGGTTTATTTTCATTTGACTTTACTCGATCCAAAATAAGGTTTGGATCAAGTGAAGTCAAATGAAAACAAGAGATTCGAAAAATTTTAAGGTAAGGCTTATTTCATTCACTCTGAAACATACTATTCTGTTATTCAGACACTTGGTACGAATTACCTAACCTAACCCAACGTTTGATTCACTTTGTCGTGTCATGTCACGATTCGTGTCGTTCCCAACTTCTTTAACCATTCATCTTCGCGTCATAATATTATATCGTCTTACAATCATAAAGTATGTTGATTCTTTTCTCAGTGCAGCTGTTGTGTTCACATTAGACTGTGCTCCAAATAGGTACACAACACAATATGTGCATTCGAGACAACCGTTTCCTTTCAAATCGTTTTATTTCACACATCAATGTTATCAAGTGATTCTTTTCTCAATGCTTGTGTTGTGTACGCATTCGAATGTGCTTCAAATAGGTAAGTAAAAAATATTATAATATACGAATATATGGACAAATTTATCTTTTCTTTAAATGTGAAATCAATTCGCAAAAAATATTCCCTTTGGCTAAAGTTGTTCAATAGGTCATTAGCGGGTGCCTTGGACCTTTTCTCCCACGGCCAACGTTCGGCAGCATAAACTTCCCGCTTAAAGAATTAACGCCGAACTTGCTTCTGGCTCAGCCTCTCCCTTCCCCCTGTCACACTCTATACAGGGTGTAATAGAATAAGAAGTACCCAGCAGATTTTATCCAGCGAATCCTTAGCTTATTTTGCAATATTTATTTATATACCTGCATCTTTGTTATCCCGTTGTATGACAATAACCGTCAGAGTCGGATCAGAATAGCGTTCCGTTGCAGTGACAAACGCCGAGATTAATCGTTACTTCTACCATTACCATCCGCCACCAAAGCTGAAGTAACTCTATAAACATTCCAATTGTTGTAACAAACATTGGAACTAACCCAGAGCAATAACAACTGCCGCTTTAACCTAATCTAAATAACGTTCCTTTGCCGTGACAAACACCGGAACCAATCTTGAGATCTACACATTCGAGTAACTTATAAAACGGTACGTTGCGTTGTCGTGACAAACGCTGGGAACAATTTCGAGGTCTAGTAATAATACTACAAAACGTACCGTTGACGTGACAAATGGCGGTACCAACTTCGAGTTCCGCTGAAATAGCCGAAGTAACTACATAAAACTTTCCGCTGGAATCATTTTTGAGTTCTAGATCATCCGCTAACATAGCCGAAGTAACTACATTAAACGTTCCGTTACCATGACAAACAATGCCGGAACCAATCTCGAGTTCTGCACATTCGAGTAACTTATAAAACGGTACGTTGTATTGTCGTGACAAACGCAGGGAACAATTTCGAGATCTGGTAATACTATAAAACGTACCGTTTACGTGACAAATGGTGGGACCAACCGCAATACCATAAAAACCGCTGCCAGAGCCGAAGTATGTCTGTAAAACGTTCCGTTGAAGTGACAAACGCCGGCATCAATTTCGAGTTCCGCTAATATAGCTGAAGTAACTACATTAAACGTTCCGTTACCATGACAAACAATGCAGGAACCAATCTCGAGTACTGCACCGAGTAGGTAACTGCCGAAGTAACTCTTTAAAAAGTTCCATTGCATAAACAAACGTTAAGAGTAATCTAGCAATGGCTGCAGTGGCAATGAACACGAGGAATTTTGTTGTTTTTTTAACAAAGCTGAAGAATCGCTGGTTCACACCTGTCGGGTACGTCCCGTTACACCCTGTATAAATCACTTCTTCTTGTTCTTCTGCGTAAACTCGAGTTCTCGCTAGATTAATATTTGCTCTGCGGACCAAGTTCTCCCGAAGAAAATGTAAGTTTGGCCTGAAAACTGCTGGAGATTCCTTTAATTTCTGACGAAAGTTTCTTTGGACTTTTCTCACTAACTAAACTAGGCCATAATGTTTAACTTTGATAATATTTTAATGATATTACTATAATGTTTCGCCCCCACAATCCGAGTGTAGGGCTATAACTAAAACACTATTCGATTCGGCCCCAATTAATGTGAATACAGTACAAGTTCCAAAAGCCCGGAGCCAGTCCCGGACGAATTTAATGGAGTGGAGTTCAAAATGTTGTATGTGAATCAATTTGTGGTTTTATTGTGGACTGTAATCAATATTTGACACAACTATTGAGGAGCTGTGGTTGACAGTTAGAATTGTAAAGAGATTCTGACTAACCGCTTGTCTTTACGATCAATATTATGGCGTTGAGCACCAGCAGTTTTCCGCTGGTTATCGGTAATATACTCGAATTAAATACGCTGAGGGAACACTTAACAAATACACTGCAAGGTTTTCTTAACAGACTGGACACGTATAATAAATTATTGCAATATCATTGATGTAGGTACTCCGAACTGTCAGTCAGGGATAGGTAATTGGGCAAAAGGTAAATGGGTGGAGAAATTAAGAAACGTATCTTAAAAGGAGATGCATACAGTTGCGTCAACATGGAGAATTGAACCCGAGTGCAAAGCAAAGCCAGGGCTTTATAAGGCAAGCCTCAAAGATCTACGACGAACATCTACGTGCTGGCAAAAGGCCAACTGGATTGAACAGATTTGGTCTAAGGTAATAAACAAGGCTTCGAGACTGTATTCATGCGGAAGAAACCAGTATCGTATCTTCGACCAAGAGGCGACTTATATTTCAGTTTTGTTCCTGTCTGCCAAGCCCGCATGTACGATTATCTGTATTTTGTATCATCCATTACAACGGCTGCGAATATTAATTAATATTTGTGAAATAGGACATTAGTAGCCAAAAACATCACATTCCATTAAAGCCTCTTACGGAAAGATTTAATCCCAGAAGGTCTAGCAATACGCCGATATTATACGCCGAAAAATCCGATACGATATTGATAAAATTAGTAATTATGGTCAGTTAGCGATATTTGCGAGCACTGACAGAATGTGATACCGACAGTCGGTAGACACTTTTAGCGCAGCCTCCAAAGTGTCGGATAAGCTGTCAATATGCTCAACTTTTTGGATAACGTCATTTGTTATGCAAATAACTGGCATATTAATGAACAGGAGTGAACTAACTAAGTTCCTAAAACTGAAAAAAAAAACATTGTTAGTTAAAAAAACAAAGTTGTTAGTTATGTACGACTAATAGCCTCATGAACTTAACTACCTTTTTGCCAATGTATATCAAAGTTTATATATCAATATCCCACTGTAAATTTAATAGTATTTTTAACTTGTACATAGCCGTCTGACGTTTAGGAACGTCAATTTGGAGAGGTATGTGCCAGTATTACCAGCGTATATCGATTTCTGATTTATGGCTTTATCAACATTGGTCTGGATATCAATAGAGCGACCGTGCTCGGGAAATCGGTATAAAATCATCGGTAGTCATGCTTATCAATCCTATATTGTTATAAAGTTATCGATTTCACTGTGCTAGACCCCTGGCGTCCATACTAAAAGTATTTTTAATCATTTTCTATAACGCGGAGAATACCTGTTTATTCGCCGTCAGATAGATTTATTTATTTATTTATTTATTTATTTTAGGAACATTAACAGTCTTAGTAATATAATATACATAAGAGAATAACAAAAAACAGACCAATTATTAATGTTCACAGATATATATAGAAACATAAAACTAACCTGCAAACGATAAACCTATAATATGCCTACCATAAACAGCAATAAATAAAAGTGATTTTAACTATACTTAAATAGACTTGGGTTGGAACGGGAAAGGGGAGGAGAGGGATGAGGAAAAGTTGCCACGCAGGTAATATTAAAATATTAGGTACAATCATTTTAACAGTGGTTAATATGAGTTAGAATGTGATACAATGAAATTCTGTAGTGATAGTAACTAGCAGTGAATATGTCAGCACGAGTGTCTATATTTGCAAATTTATTATTATAGTAGTTACATGTCCTTTGCATAAATTCATTTTGGTTGGAATTGGTATTGCATCTATCAATGTAGAAAAGGGTATTTTGTCTGCTGTATCGAATTGGCGCATGGAAATTTATTTTGTTCAGCAACTCCGGGCAGTCAACTTTAGAGTTAATAATTTTATACAAGAGCATCTGATCAGCGACAATCCTCCTGTTGAGTAGTTTCGTGATTCGAAAATGTTTCTCGATTTCGTCGTAAGAGTTGTATATGTTAAATGATTTAAAATTGAGGAATTTGAGAAATCGTTCCTGAACTCTTTCTAACCTGTTAACATAAACAATATAGCGCGGGTTCCAAACCGGTGAACAGTACTCCAGGTGAGGACGAACATGTGAATTGTAGAGAGTCAGATATGTCTTAGTATTTTTGAAAAATTTGCATGTTCTCAGTACAAAACCTAGACTTTTTGATGCTTTGGTGACAATGTTATCAACGTGTTTATCAAAGGTAAGTTTAGAGTCCAAGAAAACCCCGAGATCACGCACATAGTCTTTATTTGTTAAAATCGATCCAGAAATGGTGTAATCATGCAGTATTTTCACACGGTTACGTGTGAATGTGACTTTGCAACATTTAGAAATATTGATAAAAAGCTTATTTCTGAGACAGTAATCCGTCAGTCGATCAAGATCTGCTTGTAAACGCGCAGAACAGTCCGGGGAGCTTATAGGAAGGTATATCTTCATATCGTCAGCAAATAGTAAAATTTGAGCGTTGTGAAAACATGTCGTAATATCATTAATATAGATAGAGAAAAGCAAAGGACCCAAAATGGACCCCTGAGGCACACCGGAAGTAATGATTTTCCAGACCGAGGAAAATCCACCCACTGTCACAGCCTGGGATCTGTTTGTTACGTATGAGGATAACCAACGAAGGAGATCTCCATGAATACCATGATTAGCAAGTTTTCTAAGCAGAATGTTGTGGTTGATCTTGTCAAAAGCCTTGCTATAGTCGGTATAGATTGTATCAACTTGCACACGTTTATCCATGGAGGCAGACAAGAAGTTTGTAAAAGTTATAAGATTAGTAGCAACAGAGCGACCTGCAAAGAATCCATGCTGAAATTCGTTGATCGAATTCTTTACCACAGGGAATAACTGGTCATAGACTATGTTTTCGAACACCTTTGAAAAAATGCAAAGCTTGGAAATGGGTCTATAATTATCTGCTTCACACTTAGTTCCCGATTTATGAATTGGTGTGATGTAGGCTCTTTTCCATATATCTGGAAATGTACCAGTCTTGATCGATATATTAAACAGTATTGATAGCGGGAGTGACAAATGATTTGCGCACTCGGTAATGAACAGTGGTGGGATACCATCCGGCCCAGCTCCCTTGCTAGAATCGAGCCGTTTTAAATATTTGGACACGAGGTCAGCATCGATAAAAACTGATCCCATCGCACAAACCTGCTTAACTACAGAGTCATCGCAGGAAATCCCCAGAGGGTCAGCCGGTTCGTAGACAGAATGAAAGTAATCAGCAAATAAATCACAGACTGCCTGTCCACCCTCGGCTGTTACATCCTTAAGATTTAATACGCTAGGAATAGATGCTGATAGTTTTTTTGATTTAACATATGACCAGAATGCCTTGGGATCTTTGGCGATATTCTCTTCAGCATTATTAATAAAGTCTTCGTGACACTTTTTTGCCATTTTTTTCTGTCTGGTGCGTAGCCTTGAAAAAGTAATGTAATCGGAAGGGTTCTTGTAGGTTGTATATAGTCTGTGAAATTTCTGCTTTTCACGAATAAGTTTTATTAATGATGAGCTATACCACGGGGGGTAGGAATATTTACCAGTACGCCTCAATGGAACCTTATCAGCGATCAAATTATTAATAATATTGTAAAAATGCGATACTGCAGGATTGACGGAATCGGTAAGGTTAAGTGCGTTCCAATCTTCTTGTGCCAGGCTATCTCTTATGTCATCATAATTAGCCTTGTGGAATGAGGGCCGTTTAATTGAGTTTTCCTTTAACTCAGCAGTGATAATGATGGATTTATGATGAGCATCCTCAGGAACCAACGGATCGTTCGCGGGAGCTACGCGTACCAAAAAATTACAGAGAACGAGATCAAGAATTCTTCCTAATGTATTTTGAATACCATTATATTGGTGGAGGTTACAGTAATTAATATTGTCGATAAATGTTGAGCTTATTGTAGAAGTGTAGTTGCTAGGAATCAGGTTAACCTCACCCACAGGAAGAGTCCAGGTAATATCGGGTAGGTTAAAGTCTCCCATGATAAGAAACTTGCCGTCTGGTTGATTCAAAAGCTTAATACCTAGATCATTCGAGAAGGCGGTGATTCGAGCATTGAAGTTGAAACTTTTTGACAGGTATGTACAACAGAGATGAACGTTAGTGAATCCAGTTGCACGTGGGATGCGAAGAGTAACCCATATGTCCTCATCCGTAGAACACCATGAGTAATTACAAATTGCATTGAGTTCCTTTTTGACAGCCAGGAGCACACCACCACCCATGGTTACACCTTCGATACTTCTGTCGCGTCGGAATACGTTGTATCTTGAGTCAAAAAGCTCACCATCTGAAATAGTATCTGTAAGCCAAGTCTCTGTTATGCCGATAACGTCATAATCACCGCTCGTAACACTACGAAGAAATGTGTCAGTTTTAGTCCTCAGACCGCGTACGTTCTGATGAAAAATACTTAAAGGCAGTGACTCTTTTTCAGTTGAGTGTCAATAACAGAGAATGCGTGAATAGAATGTGAGGTACAATATAGTATTATCTGCAGAAAATAAAATAATAGTAATATCTCTAAGTAATTGTTCGTTACGAAAAGGAGTGGATCCTATAGAAGCATAATACATTGTGAGTAACATGTGCACTTGGAAATGAACGCTTAATGAGCCATTCGCACATCAGTATTACAGAATTCCGAGTTAAATTATCGAGTGACATTTGAAATATGAAGTACATAATAATATGATGTGTACAGAAAGTGAGAACATCTTGCAGTTGACAGGAGTTGTGAACATGATGATATAATAAGGTAATGTTGTGAGAGTATAATAAATATAATAGTAATGCAGTTGCAACATGAGAGGGAGGGTAGCGGGCGTGTGGAGGGAGAGGAAGGGTAGCGGGCGTGTGGAGGGGGAGGGAGGATAGCGGGTGTGTGGAGGGAGAGGGAGGGTAGCGGGCGTGTGGAGGGGGAGGGAGGATAGCGGGCGTGTGGAGGGAGAGGGAGAGGGAAGAGTAAACAATAGTAATAGAATGAGCAGTATTTTCTTATGAAATTTTCTGGAGGTCGTCTTCCCTCCTGACTAAAAAAGCTGGTGAATTATCGTTTTTTCTCACTAAGATCTTACAGTCCTTTACCCATACAAATCTGTAGCCTGCTTCCCGTGCCTTGCTTTTAACTTTGGAGAGCAGAATCTTATTGTTGATTGTTAAGTGGTTGTTAACATAAATTATTGCTTCTGGTCCGGAATATTTCAGGTCGGTACTGGTGATCTTCCTGGCCTTCTTAGATAGTGCAAGAAATTCCTCCTTTCTCCGTTTGCTTGCAAAACGGATGATTATCGGCTTAACCTGGGCGGACTTGGTAGCCACTCGCGTCACTGTGTCCACATCTTCTGGTTGTAGTTCAAAGCCAATCTGTTCGCCTATTTTCTTGGCTATGCAGAGTAAGTTTTCTCCCTTCGTCATTGGCACGTTCTTGATTTCTAGGTTTTTCACACGGGAGAGCTGATCGCGCTCGTCCAGTTCGTATCTGAAGATTTCCATGTTCTTCTTGATGGATGCAACCTCCGAAACTAACTTTTCGACAGTCTCCAGTCTCTTCTCAACCGCCTCCACCCTTTTTTCCGTATCGGACATAGCTGCTAGAGCAAACTCGAGGCTCTTCTTTATGTCAGATATCTCTCCCCACATGGGCTTGATGCGAGTGAGCTCGACATCGATTTTGTTGAGCTTCTCCATTATTTCGGCTAGAGAACTAGCCGGTACCGTTTGTGAGGACGCTGCTGGAGTTACAATTGGAGACCCACTGCGGGCTGCATTACGCGTACACGGCTTCATAATGTTGTTATAGTCGGTTCACTTATGTTGACTGGTCCAAATTGTGTTTATTTTATACACAGATAAACACTGGATATTACAGCAACTGTCACTTGATCGAAAATAGTGTTGATAAGTAGATAAGTTACTCCTGTCAGACTAGCGCCTGTTTGCCGCAATCCGTAGGGCACAGTTCAAAATCAGACACTTTCGGCCAATAGCGAGATAGATGACGACATTTACGACCAATGGCGATATAATGACAACACTTGATCTTAGCGCCTGCGTGTTTAGTCTGTTTACGATCTAAGAAATGTTTTTATAATTTTTGCTTTTTTTTTTAATCACCACACAGGTCACTACACACTTTGTTTCACAAATCTAACTGACTGTAATCGTCGAACACCAAGTGATTTCAATTATTAAAAACGTTGTACTAGATTAACTTGTAAATCCTTATCGTTTAGGCAATTTTAATGCGGAGTGTATTTCGATGTATTCTAGACGGTATGTCTGTATGTAATTGTTGATTAGATAAATAAATGTGCTTCTCATTTTGTCTCAAATATTTATACTTGATAACTAGAGTGTTATTACTAATTGACGGGATGAACGGAATCTCCATTGACAGTTGAAAGTTTAAAAAACGTGTTGTCAAAATATCGATTTCCTTAAAAAGAAAACAAGTTTTTGTGTCAAAATGTTTCGGTAAGTTTTTTTTATTGACATCTTCATGTTGATGTAAACATTTTATTTTTATTTCAAATAATAAAAACTTCTGACGAAAATTTTATCCAGTTTCTAAAATGGTTTTTGTTTACGACAACTAACATATATATTATTTATGCTTCTAATTTAGGAAAAATCTGATTTTTTAAATAACAAAAAACGCCCACTACTATTGTACACAGGTTCCTATTTTTATAATTTTGTAATTACCTATTATTACCAGCTCTGTATTGTTTTTGTTAAGTTATGTTTATGTTATGTTTGTGGTAGGTTTATGTTTATGATATCCTATGTTCATGTTATGTTATGATATGTTTATGTTATGTTCATGGTATGTTTGTGTTATGTTTATCTTTATGTTTTATAATCACATTTGTTTACTCCCATATGCTGTAAGATTGCCAATTTCATAACTCTGTTTAAAAAAAACGCTACTAATTTTAGAAAAATCGTTGGTTAAATAACGAAAAGCGTCCATTTATATTGTACACAGGTTCCTATTCTTATAATTTTGTGATAACCTTCTGTTACCAGCTCTGCACCGTTTATGTTAAGTATGTTATTTTTATGTCATGTTTGGTTTATTTATGTTACATTAGGTTATGTTTATGATGTGTAATCAATTTTATTCTGTAATTTATTGTATTTATTAATAAAAAAATGTTAATCGTGTATAGCCAAGATCACCCCTAGAGGGTGAAAGCCAAAATAAAGAATAATAAAATAAATATACATAGCACATTTAATATCTCAAAAACGTTCCAATTCCATGAGAAGTTCAACCGTCGCGTCGGTTCGCGTGTTTTGGGATTTCTATTCAACCATATTTAGAATTCAGTAGTAAATATTCAAAGGAAGAAGAAGATGGTTTGAAAGGGAGATATGTGAATACGATTGTTAAAGAGAGCTACATTAAAAAAGGATAATAAGTAAGCGAAAATTGTGCAAATATTTAATAAAACAAGACTCGTTTACACTAGAGCAAAAACCTCTCACATACCTAAAATATATTATAACATAAGAAAATGTGTTTTAATGATATACTTTGCGATTTTTTTCCATCGAAGGAATATCATATAATTATCGTTTCGGCTCTAAAAATGTACAGATATTATCTTAAAAAATAACACATATTTTATTTTATTTAACTTAAAAAACTTGAAACGTCCGACCCCCAGGATTAGAGACGTATTGTTATCGACGGAGATCGCGGACTTTGTTAAACATCTGTTTGATTTGACAAATATCGATCAGTTGCGCAATGAAAATGTAAAAAAGCAGTAATACCCATTGGCAGCACTATCAGAGGAATATGGAACGCATAATCAAATTGGCCAAATTTCGAAACAATTCAAAGCGGACCTGGACAATGACATCGTAAATATCATCTGAAGAAATGTGAACTTAGCAACTAAACGCAATATACGAAAATGATTGTGTTTTTGAGGATTGGAATAAAATGGTGGCAGTCTAATAAAATCATGCATGAATATTACTATGAGTAAATATTTGAACCCAAGCAGTATACGACCCTCTTCACCTAATAGCTATACCAGCGCTGCAGCGGCGTATTAGGGAATATTTATAAGTAAGATTGAATGTGGTTAAGAGAAATGTGTTATAAAATAAAATGAAATGGCAGAATCGATCTCAAACATTATTGCCTTAACTGCGCTTTGGTTCCTACAGCTTCCAACAGCAGATGACGTTGTTTTGATTAGCAGAAAGCACAACTGTCATATAGTTAAACTTGTCAGCTGATAACAACTTGTTAGAAAGCTGAAATTGATCTAGAATCTATGATCAACGGGGTTGCTTTTAAATATCAACAAACAGTATAGCACTGTTTAGCCATTTGATGACAATGTTATATTTGAAAACTCCCCAACCCAAGAGGTGATTGCTTTTAAATTGTGTTGTCTTGAATATACATTTCGGATAAACAAGCCATTCCGTCAATATTTTTGGTTTATAAAAAAACTTTACTATCAATTTTACACCAATCGAAAATCTGAAACAAATTTTGAATTTCTTTGTCAATATTCAAGAAATAACATATTTTGCTTTCATCTCAAATTTTTGTTTCATCTTTTTTTCAGCCCTCGGATTCTGGGAGTTTTATTTTAAAACTTTTCTCTCAAATCTAGAACTTTTAAAAACTGGGTAATTTATAGTTAGTTGCAGAAGTCCCAACGTCTGTGAGACTAGGGCATCCCCAATTGGGGTATTTCGTAATGCTGAAGGTAGTGGAGAGGGAGAGGAGATGGGAGAGGAGAAGGTGAGAGAGTACCTGACTATTCAGATCTGGTCACCAAACGCGGCTAAACCCATTTCAAGCAACGTTTCATTTCTGAATGGTTGTCTTAGCTTAACCAGAGCGATACTGAGAGTATCTACCATTCTGTAATGACATGCATATTTAATTTTTTTTACATTAATGTGGCCCTGAGGAAAATAATTTCCCTCAGGGCCTATGTCATCTTTGGGGATGCTGTGTGGGGGTCTTTTGGGGAAACGTGCCACAAGTACACTACTTATTATTAAATTGTGAAATAACACAAATTCATCAAATAAAATTTGATTTCGCCGGTCGTCCTCGCTGCCTACCCCTGCGAGGAAACGGCGTAATGCTCAATAATAAACCTATTAACTCTTGATTTTTCTGGCTGTTCTGTAAAGCTATATAAAACAACTTATTTAATTATTGACAAAATCTGAAACAGAAAAATCGGAAAAAGATACAAATTAATAAATAAAAATAAGATAATGTTTATCTAAAGACGCTGTCTAGATTGCATTTAGTTCGGGTTGAATCTTGCAATCATACATAAAGATACAGGGTTTTCCAATAAGAGGTGTTATTTTGATATTTAATCGTAAAAGATCAATGGTTTCGTTGCTTGTGTGGCACGTAGCGCCGTCTTGTTGAAAGTAAACGTTGTCCAGATCAATACCACCCAATTCCGGCCATAAAAAATCATTAATCATCTCTCGATAGCGCAATCACCGTAACTGTTGATCCAGCTTCATTTTCGAAAAAGTAAGGTCTAATGACTTCGCTGGACCATAAACCGCACCAAACAGTCACACGTTGAGGATAGAGAGGTTTTTCAACAATAATTTATGGGTTTTCCGAGCCCCAGATGCGACGATTTTGCTTGTTGATGAAGCCACCGAGGTGGAAATGGGCCTCATCACTCAAGATGATTTGCATTTGATTCACTCAAGTGAATTTTAATAATTTCAGTGCGTTGTTGAAGCGTGTATCGTTCCATTTTTATTAATGGCGTAGTTTCTACTTGTTAAATGTCAAAAAATAAAAGCTTCAAAATTAACATCTACCGAAATAGCGGGCTATTCAAAATAACACCTCTTATTGGAAAATCCTATAGTTGCTAATAAACATGTGCGGTGAGAAAAATGAAAACAGTGTTGGTAGTTCTTAATCGAAGTATGTTACAGTGAAATATAACCGAAGGAGATAGGGTCCCATTAGCTCAGTTGGTAGAGCGGTGCCCCGGCAAGGTAAGGGTCTTGGGTTCGAGTCCTAGATGTGACCGTATCTTTTCTGTTTCAGATTTTCGTTTAGGAATCGCTAATATTGTCTTCAATAATTAAATATTACAATATGAGGTTTTACTCGCTAAATTATTCCAAAAAATAAACTTTCTTATTATAAATAGGTATGCACAATCATGATAGAACTGCAGTATTCTATCTTTCTCTGTCATTATCAATTCCCACTCCTGTCGAGTAGACTCCCCAATGGATCAATCACTTTGAAGACATTCTGATTAAATTGCAAATTTCCTTTGAATTCATAAATTATTAGAATGATGACGGATCGCAATATGCAATATGCATGTCGGGGCGGACTTCATGGCATATGCACGCGATGCATCCATTATTTAAAGGCAAGTAAGGAAATAACTAATAACTATATCTGTGTACCATGCAGCTATGTCACATTTCTGCAAACTGATAAATTATTATCTGTATCCACTGAACAATTAATCCCAAGTAGGGTGATCTTAACCGATTTGAAAGAAAACTGGTATCGCTACACGGAGTAACATAAGCGAATTTATTAAGAATCTCTTTAAATTTTTATTTTTATTTTATTTTATATTACAGAAACAACCACTACATGATTTACAGAGATGAAATAATATACAGGAATAAGATACTTCATGTTGTGTACCTATGATATATATATATATATTTTTTCTTTATTAAAAATTTTCTTTTGTTACATGCATAAAGAAATAATTACAAAAATCAAGTATTACAAAAACAAGTATTACATCAAGGTAGTGTAAAAAATAAAAAAGGTAGCTTTAAGATAAGAAAAATAAAATGATACAATTAAATAAAAAATATAATAGAATAGTATGCATATATATCAACAAAAAAAAATCCCACATAGGCATCGCCAGTTCGTGGGTATACATATTTTGTTTAGTGCAGTTTATAAAAACAAATAAATAAATAAATAAATAATTCCGTTTTTACAAAATTATAATTAAGAAAGAAGGTTAAAAAATAGAAAAATAGAAAAATTAAGGATTTGTAAATTTAAAATAAAATTTAAAACGTAGGATTTTATAGCATGTAAGTATTTGTGTCAATGGTGGTGATCCAAGTCTTTATTACATTTTTGTATATGCTGTAGGACGATATATTTTTAGATCTAATTTCTACAGTCTGATAGAGTGCATTGTAGATTTTTGGGGCAATGAAAAAAGCATGTCTCTGCGCAAGCCTAGTTTTGCATAGAGGAACCTCATATGCATTATTTACTCTACTGCTAGAACGATTTTCGTTTTTTGTAAAATGTACATTTCGTGAAAATATATATTTCAGACATTGCATAAAGTAAATTTTTCTTATATCTAAGAGTTTAGCTTCTTGAAATAATTGCAAGGAGGGGAAGGTAACATCTTTTTGCAACATTATTTTTAGTATTAATTTTTGAGCTATTTCTAGCGGCTTAATGTGGTTATTATAGATACCCCCCATCCAATTATTCAATAGGATATTGATGATTGTACCAATGCATGATAAACCAGTTTCATTCTTTTGATATCAACTATGTTATTTAATCGTTTAAAAATGTAAGTTAAATACCTAAGTTTATTTACAAGCTTTTCTACGTGATTTGTCCATTTTAGTTGGCTGTCTATAGTAATTCCTAGGTATTTAACTGTGTTCCCCGAATTCATTTCTACACAGTTAAAACACGAAACAGGGTGGCAAGTATTGTTATGAAACCTTGAGACCTGATTGCTGCGCAAGGCCTTTGTATCGTCAACGAACGGAGTTCGTTTTTCACTTTTTCAAACCATATGGGAGAGAGCAACATTGATTTAACTCTTTGCTCTGAATCATTTGCGGCCAGGATATCAAAATGGATGGTCCACGAATGCGCAATAAATTCGGATCACAGACTTATCACATTTACGATTGGTGTCAAGAAAACCGAAGCTCCAAGATCCTCCTGGAATTTCAACACCACTAGGGCGAACTGGGATAACTTTGGGGAAGCTCTACGAGATACATTAAGGGATTTTCACCACGTAGCAGCTACCGATCCGGACAATTTGGGGAATTTTTTCAACTCGGCTGTAGTATCAGCGGCCAACTCATCTCTGGGCAGAACAAACCCAAAGACAATTATCCGGACGACGTGGTGGTCACCTGAGCTGACTTCGCTTAAAGGGGTTTATAAGAGAGCTTATAGGGCACTGGGTTTGTCCAGGAGGGGTGGCTGCACGGAGGAGGAGACAGCCCCTCTCTGGGCCGAACTCAGAAAGTCCAGGGCGACCTTTAAACACGCTGTACTTTCTGCGAAACGAGCTGCCTGGCATAATTGGGTTAATAATGTGGGCAACGCCAACCCGTGGGAAATCCACAGCGCAATTGAAAAATCCGGAAAAGGATCGGATCGGTATTTGTCTAGTCTCATTGGGATCACAGAAGGTAGGAACGCTGAGACGATAGACGTGGCTTCTACTCTCAACACACTTTTGGTCAAGTTAGTTCCTGAAGAATCAGTAATTGGGGAAAATGACCACCATAAACAGGTAAGACACCTGGCACGGCTTCCACCTAGAGACCTCGCCCAAGAGGATAGAGTCATTCCAGTCACTAGAGCAGAAATTGATTCAATAATTAAGGGTTTGGGTCCTAGGAAGGCACCAGGGCATGACAGACTCAACGGTGTGATAGCGAAGCAAGTCTGGATCCACGCTAGGGAGGAACTCTTCCAAGTGATGGAAACGTGTTTGAGAAGAGGAGTTTTCCCTTCTGAATGGAAGAGAGGCGTGCTCAGGGTCATACCTAAGGGGAACGGCAAGCCACTAACTGATGTCAAGGCCTATCGGCCCATTACCTTACTTCCAGTGCTTGGCAAGATCCTGGAAAAACTTATCCGGCATAGACTACGACAATCACTCTCCCCGTCCAGCGATCTTCAATTTGGCTTCGTCCCCGGTAGATCCACCGTTCACGCCATGTCGTTTGCGCTTAATTGGGTGAAGGTTTGTACTAAGAGGTATGTAGTTGCAATCTTCCTCGATATCACTGGTGCCTTCGACTACGCGTGGTGGGACATGATACGCATCAAGGTTAAAAATAGGAACTGCCCAAAACTTTTATTTAAATCGGTGGACAATTACTTATCGGGCCGCACCATCATTATATCTCATGGCGACACCGTTATTGAACGCGAAGTCGATATGGGGTGCCCTCAAGGCTCCAACCTAGGTCCTGAATTTTGGAATATAACCTTCGATGACTCCTCTAGGTTACCCTTGCCTGAAGGATGTATCATGATCGACTATGCGGACGATAAAATGTTTCTTGTCTCTGGGGACAGTAGAAGAGAAGTTGAACGTAAGGCTGGTGAAGGTTTGGACACCCTCCTTAAATGGGGGGAGAGGAATAAAATGACCTTCGCTCCCCAGAAGACAATGGGTCTCCTGATGAAGGGTTCTTTCAGTAAGGAAAGAAACCCTACCATCCGTATGGGAGACACTAATATCAAATTTGTGGATAACGTCAAATACTTAGGTGTCACTCTAGATCGATCGTCCTCCTTTCTGGCTCATGTCAAAGATGTATCCAGCAGGGCTCAGGCGCTTTTCCTGAAGCTAAGAAGAATCTCCACGGCTGAGTGGGGACTTCGCAGACCGGCTCTGCACGCTCTCTACAGGGGGGTATATGTTGCGCAAGTCTCATATGCTGCCTCTGTTTGGGAGCACCGCCTGGATAACTGCTTAATACTTCTAGCTCTCAATAGGGGTCAACGCACTCCCCTGCTGGCACTATCTGGGGCATATCGAACCGTCGCCTCGGACGCTTTGCCAATTTTGGCTGGTGTACTACCAATTGATCTAGAGATTAGGGAAGTGTTAGCGAAGCAGCGATTAATCCGAGGATCCCCGGCAAACCACCTTGGTGTCGTTCTGACACCGGGTGGACCAGGAACTCTCCCAGGACTGCTCCGAACGATGAGGGACCTGTCGCTCAAAGAGTGGCAGGTCCGTTGGGATAGGTCGAGCAAGGGAAGATGGACCTTCTCCTTCTTCCCTTCAGTTAAACTCAGAATGGAAGGGGCCTTCCTCAAACTGGACCATAACGTTACGCAGCTCCTTTCAGGACATGGGGAATTCAGGGGAAGGCTTCACAGCCTTGCCTTGTCCACCCACCCCAATTGCGCTTGTGGCAATAATTACCAGTCGGCCGAGCACATTCTGTGGCACTGTGAGATTTTGAAGGATGCCAGAGACGAAATGATAGAAGGTCTGAATGTCCCCATTAGACCGGTGTGGAACACCGATCTTGTTTCTAACAGTGTGAATTTCGAATGTTTGAGGAAGTTTACTATCTGGGTTGAGAGATGGCCTGTGCTTAGAGTCGTTGACTAGTGTAATAATTGGGAACCCCCGGTGTACTGCTCCTGCTCCATGACTTATTCTTTTACAACTCTTTCATTATTGTATATGCTATTCTGTTTTTCTTATTTTACTATTCTTATCTTATTTCTTTTTCTTACTGTACCAGCTGTTGCAGATGATTTCCATTCGTTTATATTTTGTTTTTTGTTTTTTTTTTAATTAACTTGTCTTGTACTTTTTAATTCTTATTTTCTGTTTTCTTTTCATATGTTTCTTTTTCCCTGTCTAAGGATAACACACTGTTTTTCTTTTTACAGACACTGTAAGCACTCTTATATATTTGTGTTTACTAATTATCTCTCTTACTTCTTATTCTTATTCAATACTTACTGTCCTCTCTACAGACCATGCAGATCTTATTTTTACACCTTTACTTTTGTTTTTACTTATTTACCGTTGCCCTTATGTGGCACTTTTTGGATTGATTATTGTTTTTCATTTTTCCTCTTATTTTCTCTTCCTTTTGCATGTATTTTTTCCTGTTTTCTTTTCTTTTTTTTTAGTAACAGCAACGAGTTTACAGGCGAGAACTGAACTCCGTTGTCTGTTTTGTTTTGTTTATTTTCCCCATTAGGGGTTGGATAACGGGCCTCGTCCCCGCATGCACGACTGGAGCTTCTTATTATTCTTTCTTACCGGGGGACTCCGCCAATCACCTGCGCCACCCCTGATGAGCGTTGGTGGTCAGAGGGGTGACTGTGCGGGCTGAGGTAACCTCCACCCTGCCTCCGACCTCCTGACGCTTCTTTCCCCTAGGTTCTTTAGGGTTTTATCCCTCTTTTTCCAATACTTATCTTCAGGGCACCACCGGGTGGTCGGCTAAGGGGTGTGGAAGTCCTGACCTGCACCAGTCGCCCCAACCACCACCAATTTCTCAACAGGACTGCCAGTCGTGGTTCGGCGAAACTCCCCCGTCACTCTATTGTTTACTTTACTTTTATGTGTTTACAGGTACTGGAGTGTGGGTCCCCTCCACCAACTATCTGCCTGACACTTGAACTTGATTGTTTTGTTGTTTATTTTTCTTTGTTGTGTTGTCCTTAGTTTAGTACTTGTAAGCGCTTGCATACCGCTTCATAACACCGTATGCGGGGACATTGAAGGCCTAGCTTCATTTATATAAATTGTAGAGCCGTTTATTCAAAAAAATTAGATTCATGCGAGAGCTCCGAAGGGGTGACCATAAGTCACCTATACCGGGGTGGGACAGGGTGGGTGTACCTTTAATGTTATGAAACCTTATATTTAGGTGAGTTAAGGGTGCCGTCCTTTTGGTATTATAAAATGGAATATAAATAGTTTTTTCACAGTTCAGAGTTAGAAGGTTTTGGTTTAGCCATTCTTTGACAATGGATGTGCACTTATTTGCATTTTCAGAGACTTCTTTCCAAGATTTACCATCGACTGTGATTGCAGTATCATCAGCATATGAGTATAGTTTTCCCGGAATACTGATATTACACAGATCATTGATATAGATTAGGAACAATAACGGACCGATAACTGTTCCTTGTGGAACCCCATTTCTCACAGATTCTGGTTTATTAATAATATCACCAATTTTTGTACATTGTCTGCGGTCAAGTAAATAATTTGTTAAAAGTGACAGACAATTATTTTTAATTCCTATATTATTGAGTTTTCTAATCAGTTTATTATGATTAACTGTATCAAACGCCTTTTTCAGGTCTAAAAAGATTGTTAAACTTTTCATATTTAAGTCAAGATTGGTGTATATATTTTTTGTTAGATTAAATAAAGCATCATCTGTACTAAGACCTGTTCTGAAACCATATTGATTTGTGGACAAAAGTGCATTTGATTCTAAAAACTCTAGTACTTGTATTTTAATATTTTTTTCTAATATCTTTGCTAGTTGGGATATTAGCGATATTGGTCTGTAATTGTCTAGTTTAGAGATTGATCCAGATTTATGTATTGGTACAATATTGGAGAGTTTAAATGCGTCTGGGAAAACGTTTTTTTCAAAGCAGGAATTAAAAATGTGTTGCAAGGGCTTCGAAATGTATTGTTTAGTAGACTTGATAGCGATGGCGCTCAATTCATCTGGACCATTGGCTGTATTTGTGTTAAGATTGTCAATGTGTTTTATTATTTCAGATTCGGTAACACGTTTAAATTGAGATAATTTAGGACAATTTTCAGAGTGTTCGTCCATTTGAGTGGGTTGATGTATATGGTTTTGAAATGCGGGATTGTTATTTATTATATCTGAGGCAACATTTGTAAAAAAATCATTGAATTTATTTGCAATATTTCTTATATCCGTTATGACTATTTTATCATCTGTAACAATTTTTTCAGGGAATGTTTTTACTTTATGTTTTCTATTTGTTATTTCATTTATGACTTGCCAGGTTTTTTTAGAATCATTATCGGCTTTTTGTAATTGTTTAATATAGTACTCATGTTTACATTTTTTTATAAGAATATTGAAAAAATTTCTATAAGTGATGTATTGTTGTCTTAAATTTCCATTAGGTGGAATATTTTTTGTCATACAATAGTTCTCATGATTTTTGTAAATTTTGTACAGTTTATTCCTGTGTTGGCTTGCAATTATCAATCCACGCGTGATCCAAGGTTATATTTTTTATGTTTCCTTCTAGGTGTTGATGTTGGTTCAAGACTATTCTTGATATTATCATTTAATATTGAATAGAAGGTGTTTAGTGATTGATTTGGGTCATCATTGGATAAAACTGTGTTCCAATTTTCTTTTTTTAGCAGACTGTTTAGGGTTTGATAGTTAATTTTATTTTTTTCCACTTGTTGTTCTTTAGTTGGATGGTGATACTTTAAGGTACTATGGCCGTAAAAAGTTGGAAAATGATCGGTTATATCAATTTTTAGGACAGCTGATCTAGGTATAAAATTTTTATTGGTTTTGAGAAATATATGATCAAGACAAGAACCGTATCTTGTAGGGCTATTTATATAAGATAGATATCCTTTGCTATACATAACATTAAGATATTCATTTGCAATTGGGCTTAGGATAGAATGTTCTATGTTAATATTTATATCCCCTACTATAAACGAGAAATCTGATTGGTTGCAGTTATTTTCTTTTATGTAATATTTTAACTCTGTGATAAAAGATTTAGAATCTAAGGAAGGGGAGCAATAAACAGCAATTATAGAATATTTTTTATTGCTTAGCGTGAATGATAAATGTATGGCATTTGAAAACTTAAATTTGGGGATATTTACTGTTACATCAATTATTTTATGTGCACTATAGAATATCGTTAGACCGTCATGCGTAGTATGTTTAGAGGGAAGTGAGTAAGTGATATAATCAGAGATGGAGTATGGGATAAATTCACGCATTTGCGTTTCCGTAAGTATAATCACATTTGGTTGAAATCCTAGAGAATTGAGGAAGATACAAAATTCATCAAAATGTTTATAAATACTGCGGATATTTAAATTTATTATGTTGAAGTCAGTAATTCCTTCACTTATGTAGTTTTTTAGTTCTGTAGTATCTTCACATACCTTTGTGTCTATTAACGTATAAACGTCAGTGGGATCCATTTTCACAAGGTATAAAAATTCTTCCTTCTTGTCCAGTATATGTATATGCTTATTGCAGTGGTATGTCGTTTGCATCTTTTATACGTATGATAGGGGAGTCGTCGCTCTTTCTAAGTAAGATTTGTCCGTCCTTCGTCCATACATATTTATATCCAAATGCTTTTGTCGACTTGGCTAACCATAGGAGCTGTTTATTTGCTGGCGTTAGTTTTTCATTGATGTAGATTTTCTGTGTTGACTCCGAGTACTTCATTTCTTGAGGGGTAAGAATTCCTTTATTTTTTTTTGTTTAATTACCTTATCCTTTGTTTCTTTTGAATTGGTTTCCTTGTAATGCCTGCTGAGTGGTATGTTTATTCCTTAATTACCAGGTGACTTGTGTAGTTAATAGGTATGTGTGTGTGACGCGTGTAATGTATGTGTGAGTGTTTGCGTGTGTGTGTGTCTGTATGTATGCGCATTGAATAGTTTAAATTATTGACATGATGCCACGTTTGAATTTGGGCAGTGAATCCGAAAAAATTTCAATGTTAGAGTTAAGACAAATATTGTTTTAATTATGTAGTGCTCGGTTAATTGTCGAATTAGATGCTGCATTTGTTTTATAATTTAGCGTGTGGAATAGCACTGTATGTTGGGTACGTTTCAAAGGTATGTTAAAGTTAATAAGGGAGAGAAGTTCAGTACAGTCAATGTCATTGTTTAAAATTCTTTGCATAAATATTGAGTCAGCTACTGCTCGTCTTCGCTGCAAAGTTAATAATTGGTAATCCGGTTAAATACGGGATTGCAGGAGTAAGCGAATAAATTTTTAAACAGGTTTACAGATAAACTTTTAGTAAATAATTACGAATATATTATCACGATTATAGTGATTTGTTTTTGGGGTATTGGGGTGGCAATGCTGTCCAAAACATTGGCTAAAGAAGGAGGTAGCGCAACACGGCATAATACCCCAAAAACAAATAACTATAATACCTTTGGCCGTGAAAATATCAAATCATATTATCACGATCCGGAACACGTTCATTTGGCTGCATAATGCGAAATGCGAAAATATTCGGATTTTCAAGATATTTTACAAAAGGTTTATCAGAAAACCTGTTAATTCATTCGTTAAGATTTGAGATTTTCACGTCTAAAATTAATATGGTGATTTATTTTAGGGGTATAATGCCGTGTGACGCTACCTCCTTCTTTGGCCAGCGGTTCGGGCAGCATTACAGTGTCCATCATCAGGGCAAAATACCCCAAAAATAAATAAATCAAAAAATTACCCATAATTTAAAGAGATTCTTAATACATTAGCAATACTCGTTTTTCTCCGTGTAGTTAATGAAAAAATCTTTCTACTCCTAGGCCCCAGATAAGTTAATTAAATTGATTTTATACCAAATAAAGAATATCTACCGATATTTGAAAACTTTTAAAAGTTCAACCAACTAACTAACAATCACGTCGTCTATCGTCGTCAATCACGTCGTCCGAAACGTCGGCTAAAGAAGGAGTTAGCGCAACACGGCATAACACCCCAAAAACAAACAACAAAAATGCTTTTGGCCGTGAGAATCTAAAAACTTACCTATCTGATTCTTGATCGTGCCATGTCTTCCTCGGGCGTCCCCGACTTCTGCTACCATACACATTTGCATCGTATATTCTCCTTACACTCCTTTCTTCGCTCAGTTGCTGTACATGCCCAATCTAAGCGTCCCTTTCTTGATCTTACTCATTACGCATACATCAGCATTGCACTCTTTGCGGATTTCCACATTTCTCTCACGACCATACATGGTTTTACCATACATGCGCCTAAGGGATCTCATTTCTACAGCATTCAGTCTACTTTTATCCTTTCTCTGCCAGTTCCATGCTTCACTACCATACATCAGGGTAGGTACCAGCACTCCATTGTGGGCTGCTAGCTTCGCTTTTTTGGACAAGTTGTTGTTAGCGCCAACTGCGTTCAGTCCTCCATTAATGTAGTTACCTGCATTTACCCTTGTTTCAATATCTCTGTCAGCCTTCCCATCTCTCGTAAACATACTTCCTAAATACACAAACTCATCCACCTGCTCCAAGTATTCCTCATTCACAACTATATATAGCACACTGTTTTCGCACTCTCTCTATCAAACACCATTACTTTAGACTTACTTCGTTCATCCTAGACACGAGCCTGTCGATCTGCCATTCTGTTCGCAATCAGCACCGCATCATTAGCATACAACAGGCAACATACTCGTACTCTCAGATTACAAGGAATAATTTAATATGATTGAACCACAGACATAGGAATTAATAGACGAGAAGATAATGGCGAGGGATAAAATCAACTGTTGAAGAACGAAGGGAGTGAAGCTGACTGTGATTCGTCAATAAATCAATCTGACAGTAAATAGGCATCTCGCATTATAATCTCACCATTTACTTCTTAAAAGTAAAATCTGCTTTTGAATGAATAGACATTTTTACATGGGAGCGCAAATTACTCGCCACGTTATGAACAAATTTGCGAAGTCCAAATTCGGCAAAAAAATTCGGTAATATTTTCAGAGTCGAATATTTCGTTTAAGTATTTAGTTAAGACACTTTTATAAATGTTCATAATTTACTTCCCAGCAACCAACCAGCTTTGTGTTTCGCGTCCAGACGTTTCTCGATATGATAGTAACAACTGATTCATATTATACGATGTGAATATGCTTAAAATAAAGTAAAATAATGCTTATATATGGAATGTAATACGACAATTGGGTTTATTCTCTTTTTCACATCTATTTTTACAAGTTTTCATAGTACAAGTCAACATTTTGCCGTGTTATTTCGTAAAATGAACCGATGATGCCTCGACCATAGTTCGCACAAGAATGATGACGTCACGTTTTCAAATTTCACTTGAGGCCATACGCGAGCACAGCCGGCTCCAATGGAACCGGTATGGGGAGTGGGGATAATACGCTTTTAATCACTTAGGGCAGGTCTACTAATATTCATATGTCTATGGATTGAACCATAGACTAAATACAACACATCAATGGATTGAACATTACTTCGGACACACTTACACACCCACTACACAATTCTATCTGTTTGTCTTTTCTTTGATATTCTCCTCTAGATTATTTATATTTTTGTCCCAACAACAGTATTAAATGCACAAAGTCCGTGGGACTAAATGAGGCATATTGTGAGGCTGAAGGGATTGGGTAAAGAAGGGGATGCAGGAGAACCTGGCTATTCAGATCTAGTCATTAAACATGGCTAAATCCATTCAAAGTATCTTCCACTCTTAAATATGCCGCAAATACACAATTAAAAATATATTTTGCAACCTCACGGTTCGACAAACTTCCTACAGAGGCACCTTCCAATGAAAATACAGGACTGTAATAAATTTCCTCATCAATCCCAGGATTAATTATAATTGGTTGAGAACCAGGCTAACCGATTTAGCCATGGCGCACACCATTCGGGCGCAACTAACTGTATTACCGACGCTATTTAGTAGCAGATTATTTGTAATTGAATGTCAGGGAAACGTAGTGAAACATACATATATCCAGATGCCTGTTAGATGTAATTGAATGGAAAACGATAAGTTGTCAAGCGTAACAAGATTAACACGACTGGTTTATTCAAACTTCATGCTTCAGAGTGTTACAGCTAAACTTCAGGGGGTAATTCACAATATTCTAGAAAATTTTATTACCATAATACATCTATTAAACTGTCTTTTAAAACTAAAAAAAATGGTTTGTCTTAGGATTGAACCATCCTTCCCAGGGACTGGATTCATCCGCTTTAAGAGAAATGCACATATGTCCGCGTATGTGCATGTGATTACCACCAAAAGTTGACAAAATGCATTATTATCACCAACGAGTCTTTCTGCCGAGTTTCAGCTTGATCGCATGTTGGGAAGTTTGTTAATTTCCTCTTCCATTAATTTGCATTCATTCATTGCCGTAAACAAAACTGAAATTTACAACCTACATACAAATTTTCCAATAAGAGGTGTTATTTTGAATAGCCCGCTATTTCGGTAGATGTTACTTTTGAAGCTATCATTTTTTGACATTTGACAAGTAGAAACTACGCCATTGATAAAAATGGAACGATACACGCTTCAACAACGAATTAGAATTATTAAAATTCACTCGAGTGAATCAAATGCAAATCATCTTGAGTGATGAGGCCCATTTCCACCTCGGTGGCTTCGTCAACAAGCAAAATTGTCGCATTTAGGGCTCGGAAAACCCAAGAGTTATTGTTGAAAAGCCTCTCTATCTTCAATGTGTGACTTTTTGGTGCTGTTTATGGTCCGGCAGAGTCATTGGACCTTACTTTTTTCGAAAATGAGGCTGGAGCAACAGTTACGGTGAATGGATTGCGCTATCGAGAGATGATTAATGATTTTTTATGGCCGGAATTGGATGGTTTTGATCTGGACAACGTTTAATTTCAACAATACGGCGCTACGTGCCACACAAGCAACGAAACCATTGATCTTTTACGATTGAATATCAAAATAACACCTCTTATTGGAAAACCCTGTACTAGAAAATCTACGAGTATATTGATATTCTTTCTTGAACATATCATCGGCTTGTCTGGAATCATTTCAATGCGTTGTTGAAGCGTGTATCGTTCCATTTTTAATAATGGCGTAATTTCTACTCAAATGTCAAAAAATGACAGCTTCAAAAGTAACATCTACCGAAATAGCGGGCTATTCAAAATAACACCTCTTATTGGAAAACCCTGAGCTAGAAAAAGTACGAGTATTTTGATATTCTTTCTTGAACATATCATCGGCTTGTCTGGAGACTGGTAGTCTTAAAAAGGTCTTATATACCTAATTTAACGACGATAATTATCTTTCAAATCGTTATCAAACCTCTAGCGATTATATGTTCAGTTTTCAACCTCTTTGAGACTTTAAGCCCTTGTAGAAAGTAAGAAAGAAAGCATTAATAAAATGTACAAATTCAGTCATTTTATAAAAACCCTCAAAAACTTCAAAAACATGTCATACCCACATTTGTGAAGTTGCCACGTAAATTTGGTAATATTATGAATAACAATAAAAGTTTCAGTGAACAGAAAATCCTTAGAAACGTTATCGGTACCGATTTACAAAAAAACGAATGACGCCAATTTACACAAAACTTTTTGAAAGACAGACTCATACATCAGACGGGCCAATGATTTTGATCATCTGTTCAAGAATTTACATTCGATAAATTTCAACAGAAGAAACAGAAATTTGAGCTTTATTTTTTTATTGATTTAACTTAAAATATATCCACTTCGGTGGTTTTATATAAACGCCTGTACATCTTTAAATACGTAGTTATAGTTTACGGTAATGAATGAATGTAAATCTTGGAAGCGGAAATTAACCCACTTCCCAACAACAGGTTTAGCTGAAACTTGGCAGATAGCCTAGTTGTCGATGGCAATGCATTCTATCAACTTTTGGTATCAATCACGTACACATACGAGGACATATACGCATTTCTCTGAAATCGGTCGATATATTTAAATCTGAAATAAGTGTCAGTCCTACACGATCGACATCTGGCAAGGTCGGTATCGCAGCCGACCATGGTCTCTGGGAAAGAAGGTTCAATCCTCATTCAAAAATTTTTTTAAAGTTTTATAATGCATTTTAAAATTTTACAGCAGTTAAGAGCCGGTTGATAGCCATGATAACTCCTCAATATGACAATTCAACATACCTATAAAAACTGATATAAACTTATGAAAAGTGATGAAACAAAAATTAGCTGAAATAGGTTACATATGTAATTCATCAAACATTTTTTTAATATTTTAATTAGTGTTCCTTGGACTATTTCCAGTTAATAATAACTATGAATTAGATTAAATATTAATAATTCATTACTAGCAATTAAGGATTTCTAGGAATTCCAGTCAATAATAACTAGGAATTAGATATAAATCTAATTCCTTAAGTCCCCGTAGTAAGCGGTTAAAGATGGTTTGAAAGGGAGATATGTATATACGAATGTTAGAGGGAGAGCGCTAATATTAAAAAAAAAAAAAAAACTTAAAAATTGTGCGAAAATGTCGAAAATATTTAATAAAACTTGACACGTTTGAAATATAGCAAAAATCCCTCGAGAAATCCTTTAGTTGCATTTAAAGATACACTGTGATTTCTTTCATGCCTATAGCATATTAAATAACAGAACAAAATGTGTATTTAATAATTTTCGAAGCTTACTTTGCGATTTTCTTCTATCGAGGGAATTTCAAATAATTAACGTTTCGGCATAACAAATGAATAGATATTATCTAAAAAAATAACACATATTTAAAACTTAAAGAGTTAAAGAGAAACTTGTTATAAATCGGTAGAATTTGGGAATGCGGGGTCTTTTTCTGTATTAATTAATATTTATTATTCACTTCTAAATTTTATGTTTGGGCACAGAGACACGCCCGCAACGCACTTTTTTTCTCTCCACTGTTTGATGTTATAATATTCAAGTTGCCCCAAATTACTCAGCGTAATCCTTTGTTTTCCTACGTTTAGGCGTAGGTGCTATCCTATCTCCCTCGGGTTACAAAACGGCCTTTGACTGACAGACGTGGGATAGAACAATATGTACGTTTCACCAACATACTGGTAACTAAGAAATGTATGCCCATACAGTTTTAATAATGGTTCCGTTAGAGGGAAAATTCTAATAAAATATTATATAGGCAGTGCAGTGATGTTCGATTGCGAATATAATATAGGCAGTGCAGTGATGTTCGATTTCGAATATAATATAGGCAGTGCAGTGATGTTCGATTTTCAAATGATTAGTTCTTTTTAAAACTTGAAATGTGAATCAAATTTTGCCCATAATTATTAATAATAGTTGTGACTAAAAGGCCTTACACACCTCCCTACATTCTGAGGCAATATCAGGGCCTCGATTCTCGACGAAGTCATTCCGCTCGAGTGGTCGAAAAGCGAGTGGTTCGACCCACTCGTTGTTCGAGTGGAATGACTTTTGACGTTTGGCGTATGTAAGTATGTGCCGTCGACGAGACTCAAGAATAAGATGTCGACCAATGTATGTACTTTCGACGGCGATTGCGAACTGCCTGGATTGGAGAATTGATACCCTGGAAAATCCTAGATCGCTTCTTTGACCACCACGTGAGTCGATAAATCGGCTTCAACCCTAAAATCGGGGTTATATCAGGTCTGGAATTTTCTTTTACAAAGTCGAATAACATGCTGTAAGTATAATTAAAGCAAGCAATGCATCTGAGTTAGTGCTGTGTTCGTATTGACTTTGGTTCCGATACACATACAAAGGGAATGTAATGAATTCTTTAAAGGTTAAAGACTTTTTGGGTTAATACCAGTGGCGGTTTTCTTTAAAGTGCGTTTATGCAGTAAACTCCCATAAAAACGATAATAAAATAAGACAAACTTTTATAATTTTATATCAAGCCAACAGTGCGCCGTTCAAAATCCGTGCTGAAAAATCCACCCCTGCGAATGATATTCATACTGTCCAAGAGCGATTAAGAAATGAATCTCGAATCCTATAGGCGCGTTATGAATATCAGCAGCTTTGGAATATTCTGTCATATTTCTTAGGTTCAAACAAAACATACCAAAGCGGTAGACCTGCAAACCTTGGAAATATACTGGAGCCTGAGTAATGATATGTATTTGTTAACACCAAATTTGTAAGGATCATCCTGTTTTAAGTTGTTATTAAAATACAGGTTAGTCACTAAATAAGTTTACTTAAAGCACTACGTAACGTAAAATCATGTGTTTTTGGTTTGAAAATTTGATCGCTTGGAAATATATTAGATGCTTTAATTAAATACTGCGAGTAGCATTTTTTCGATAAATCTTTATATAAGCCCAGATAAAAATAAAATATCAGGCCTACAAAAAGTACAATAACGTTAAAAAATTTCATATTTACGAAACCATTTTCGGTTATGGTTTTATGAAATAATTTGGAAAATTAAGATCTTTAGAATTGATGGTAAAAAAAATTTTGTGCCCGAACTCCGCAATATTAAAAATAAATATTTTTATTTTTATTTTTTAAAAGAAAGACAAACATTCCCGGGTCACGAATAACCCAACAATGTTTGAAAATCTCCTACTACCACCACAGAAAGCCGAAAATTTATTTATTTATTTATTTATTTTTTCATTTTTGGGAAATCAACAGTTTACATTTTTACAGATTGTACATAAGTAAAATAGCCAAAATAAAACCAATTACGGATTTCCTCCTTGTGACTTTACGTAAGACAGCATTAGAAGAAATAATTAAATTTATGAGAAATGTGAAGTTATAATTATATAAAATAAAAGAATTGTATAAAATAATAGAACAAAATAATACAACAAAAATAACAAAAATAAAGGGGAAAAAAAACTAAAATTTATATAAAATAAAAGATTATCGATACATTGGTAACCATAAGAATTCAAACAATATTGTGCATATAAATCATATCATAACCATAACCATAAGAAGACAATGTTGTGCATATAAATCATACCATAACAGGATTATAAATATATAAATACTAGAAATATAAACATCAGAAACATCAATTCAAGAAACATCAGTGAAATACTCTTTTAAGGTCATTTTATATTTAGTAAATTCGTAATTGAAGATGTCGATATTGAATAATATGTTATTGTAATTATTACATATTCTGTTCAGGCAAGAATTTTGTCTACAGTTCGTTTTGCTTTGATCGATTTTAAACAGGATAGAAGACCGTGTTAAACGTGCAGGCACATTAAATTTAATATTATTTAGCAACTCTGGGCATTGAATATTATTATTAATTAATTTATATAGGAATAGAGCATAGAGCATAGAAAAATGTTGCTTGTGTTGTGATGGAGGACTTAGCCAGCCGAGGAATCGAACACGCGACGCTCGGGTGAGACCCAAGCGCTATGCCCACTCAACCACTGACCATATACATATATATTTTGGCGGCTGGTGTTAAGGCTCCGTAGTAGTCCGTAGTAAGCGTTCAAAGATGGTTTAAAGGGAAATATGTAAATGCGAATGTTAGAGGGAGCGCGCTAATATTAAAACTATAACAATTAAGCGAAGATGGTGAAAATATTTAATAAAACACGACTTGTTTGAAATAGAGCAAAATTGTCTTGATAAATCCTTTACATAGTTGCATTTAAAAATACACTGTGAATTTTTTCATGCCTATAACATATTAAATAACAGCACATAACGTGTTTTTAATAATTTTCGGAGCGTACTTTGCGATTTTTTCTATCGAGGGAATTTCAAATATTTAACGTGCGCACAAAACTGGTTTTTATTTATTTTGTAAAAAAAATTTATAAGAAAGAAAAAAGTTAATCAAGTGAAACTGTCAGAGATAATCTTAGCTATAATATTGTATTTTTTTAAAGTTGTTTCTTTTACGCGTTTATACATTTCTTTTGAAAATTTTTTTTTTTTAATAGTTTAAATTTATATATTTTATTGAGTAATTTATTTTTTTTTATTTGTATTCTGCTCAAGCGAAACGATAGGAATACCTTCAATTTATCTAAAGCATATTTTTTGGTATTCATAATGTACACCAATTCGTTATAAAGATTAATCAAAATAGTGATTTAGCATTAAGCTTCGCTTTAAGAACAGTTTCTTGCGTAAATTATGATTTTCATTACATTACATTCTTTAGCCCCAAACTTTTTTAATGAATTACCGAATTGTATATCGTTGCCAGGTCTCTAAATCTCTGGTACAGTGATTTGATGAAATTCTTTTAGATCAAAGGAAAACTATGTATAGTATTCGGAAAAGACCAACCTGGGATATTCCGTACATTTGAGGGTTTTTTTTCCTTTTTAATATCAGATTGAATTCCCAATTAGTTTTGCCACGATCCACCAGTGGTGACTACATTATGGTTGATGGCCATATTTTTTCGTCACGAAGTAAAACCTACTTCTTGATCAAGATTGCAATAAGCGAGGTGACGTGAATAATGGTGATATTTTTTGCTAGATTTTTTACTTGGGGTCCTAATTGCTCTGAGCTATTGGAACTATAGTAGCCGTAATATCGAGGAAGATGACTTTAATCCTTAAATGCATGATTTATTTATTTTTCTGGAAAAAAATATATTTTGTAGATATTTACATGCATATGCAAGGAAATATAAAGAATTTTATTTTTTTGTAATTTTTTAATGATATTTGATTTTAAAAAAATGTTGCAGGTTTACAACACCATTTATTTAATAAAAATTAATATGAATAATTTACGTATGAAAAAAAAATAAAAAACCTAAAAAAAATTCTCAAAACTAATAAGTGTATATAATAACCTTATTGTATCTACTTACCTAAGAAAATCAATATAATAACAGCAAAACAAAACTGTAATTCTAACCTCCAACGAATTTTCGAGAATCTTCACTTTGTTAAAGAAAAAGTGACATTTGACATTCGCGAAAGAAAAAAAAGGTGATGCCACTCGATAAAATATATTACCGTGAACTTGATAATTCTAAAACGGCATGCATTAAGTATACACCAAAGAGTTAAAGGTGGTTTGAATGGTATGTTGCAGTTTTACAACAGTATGCATTTAAGGGTTAAATATAAAGTACTAACTGCAGTCCCCGGCATTTCTCGGGATCTACGCACAGTTTTTCGAAATCAGATACACAATAATTTTGTACGTCAAGACAAAAACAATTTCCACACAGAAACAATGCTTTCTCTCGTTTTTGGTGGTGAAATTTGCAAATTTGCATCAATCTCGGAATAAAACTATAGATTTGTATTCAAAACAAAAGCACAAAAGGCCCCTACCTACACCCTTAATTTATAATTATAATTGCTGAAGTCCTTGAAACTGAACGGGTTTACGCAAAGTTTTTCTAAATTAAATGTAGACAGTAATTTTCCTCATATTTTAAATGTCAAGTGTGCAAAATTTCATCCAACAGTAACAACAATCTTGTTTAAGGTGTAAGAAAAGGGGATGGGTGGTTTTTCTGATTGGATGGTATCGGCTTTTTTTGGGACCAAATCTGAATAGCCACATTTATTAGTCAACCTTCCTCTTTTCAACCTTGTTCCTATCCTCAAAGTCTTTAGGCTACAACATAGGTTATGTAATTAGGTACCAAAGTTTCATAAAGTATCATAGTCCCACTGTCATCGGGCAGTTGGAACTCTTGTGATGTTTCGGATGTGGAAAATAGATAGAAGGAGACATAGTGTCAGAAGAATATACAGGGTGTATCGGCACGTACCCGACAAACTTTAGCCAGCTTTTCCTTGGCACATTTGGAGTAAAAAATGTTATGGGCACTTTGCTGTCCGGTAACATTTTTTTTTCAATTAAAAACAAAAAACTATAAAAAAATCCACACTCCGTCACTGTCATTGGCATTGTTTCTCGTGTTCAACAGCTGTTATTAGCAAGTGTGTCAAAAAGCGTCTTCGCTCTTTCATACACACTAAATAATAATAGTTAAAAATGAGACGAATGGTGCCATGCCATTTCGTTGTGACTGTAAAAGCGCGCCAATGTAGGTACGTACGTATATTATTCAACGAAACTCGAATAAAATATTGCCAGATGGGTTTTCAAACTTTGACAAAGGATAAAACAGTGGTGACATGTGGTGAAAATATGAATGATAAATTTTTTATTAAAAAAAAATGTTACCGGACAGCAAAGTGCCCATAACATTTTTTACTCCAAATGTGCTAAGGAATAGGTGGTTAAAGTTTTTCGGATACGTGCCGATACACTCTGTATAACGCAGAAGTGGATGGAAGTATAAGTCGCCGACGCCCCTAGAGACGTGGCCGAATCTAGTAAATTAGATACGAATAAGGTCGGTAGTACTTGCGGCACGTCCCAGAGTGGAAGAAACTCTGAGTATTGCCCTGGTATAAGACCACCATTCAGAATTACAACGTTGTTTGAAAAAGATTTAGCTGTTTTTGGTGACCAGATATGATTAGCCAGGTACTCCCCACCTCCCTCTTTCGAATCTCATTTCCCTCCCACTACCTTCAGCCTCACAACATACCCCAATTGAGGATGCCATAGTCTCACATTCTCGGTTGGGAGTACTTGGGACTCTTGTGCATTATGCATGTAAAATTTTTTTTGTGAAAATACCCCATTGTGCGGATGTCGATCCGTTTTGCCTACACCTCAAACCAGAAACATTGCTTGACACGGCATGGTAACCAGATCTGAATAGCCAGGTCGTCCCACTATCGTTTTTTCCCATCTCCTTCTTCTCGCCACTACCTTCTTGGAGATAATATAATCCCACTGGCTCCAGACAGTTGGAAGCAGTCGGGGCTCTTGTGCAAAATTAAAAAAAGAAAATGACATATTCGAACCTATTTTAGAAATTCATTTGTTGTAACTCGCTTCACCGCCCAGGGGGTGGCATGTAAAGGGATGGATAAGGCATATCAGATTCAGAAGAGGGTAGTCCACAGGCAATGTCATTATTATTATTTGTCTAAACCCCTAATGTGGTTTTCACCCCCAACGCTTTGTTGTACCCGACGATGGAAAAAAATTACTAACTTAGTTTCCGGTATTTTGTTTATGTTTGTATGGTTACAAAGGATGTTCAAGGGTTACATTTTGTGGGTCGCGTATATTTTATTTGTTACGTTACAATGTGGGTCGGAATTTAAATACATCTAATGATTTATTTTGTAGGTTAAGCTCTACGAATTGTGTTATAAAGTAAACCGTACTAAATAGGGGTTCAATCACTGAGCAGAAAATTCCTGGAAGTGTGATCTATCTCGATTTGATTGAATACTTTATTGCTGTGGGACAATAAAGCCAGGTGTTTGACTCCGTCGGTGTAGAGCGAGACAGTGGTAGTATAAAAGCACATGTATTGGTTTCACCCTAGCTAGTAAACAAGTAGCCGGAATCTCTCTACTAGGTTAACAGTGAACTACTCGTAAGTACCTAATCAATCTAGGAGTATCATTGTATGAATAACCCAGAACCTTATGATAATAGTGGTACAGTCTACAACCATATTATGATAATTGAAATATAATTGTTATTATTATACAAGAAATTTTAATCTGTTTATATTGATGACTGGTAACTCATCAAAGTGACAATTAAACACACCTATAAAAAGTGCTATAAAGTTATGAAACAAAAACTAGGTAAAATAGTTACACATGTAACCTATTTATATATACTTTTCATAACTTTATAGCACTTTTTATAGGTGTGTTGAATTGTCATTTTGAGGAGTTATTATGGAACCGTTATATGTCGGTATAAATTGGAAATGCTAGCTTATAATTGTGGCGTACTACAGCCGTCTCTCCCCACAGGTGAGAATTTCCCCAACTGCATCAATTTGCATACAAATTTCAAACAAACAATTCCATTGTGACAACAAAACTGCACCATGCTACTTATGAGTCGCTTTATCTCGTATGTCTCGTTGCTCAAGTTAGAATATTCAAGAGAAGTATATTCATACTGAATAGATTTTTTTTACACAATCTCCACGCAGACCCTGCGGAAAATAATTTTCCTCAAGGCCTCTGTCAGCTTTGGGGATGGAGGATAAAGGAAGAAGAGGACGATCTTTGAAAGTAAAAATATATGAGGGGTGGATAGTAATCTAAAAGTCGAGAGTTTTCTGCTGGAGAAGTAAAAAGTTCTCCCTCAACCAGTGTCTCCAAATCCAGCCACCAAACGTAACGTACCACTTGGGGTGACCTATGGTAGAGGTGTTGGATATCCAATAAATGTTACCCATGAACGCCTCCCAAATGAATAATATTTTTAATAATAATAATGATAAGCCGATAGCAAGATTAGAAAAGGTTGTAGATGGTAAAGGTTCTATTTTAAAGGGCTCTTCCATTACTTTAATTGACCCTGCAAAAACCAATAGAAGTGTGTGTTTTGGCGTGTCCGTGTGCCTGAAGCAAACTAAGCAGTTTTAGGCCTAGGAGTCGATAGTTCTTATGTGGAAGATACCCTTAGTATCGCCCTTGAGAATTACCACAATTCAGAATCAAATCATTGCTTGAAATACTATAGCCTTGATTGATGATCAAATCTGAATAGCCAGGCACTTCCGACTATTTCTTCATCTCAATCTTCGTCCCCTTCACAGCTGGGTTCAATTTGACTAGATTTGGAAGGGATAGGTCAGATTAGATTAGGTTAGGTTGGGTTAGTTTGGGTTAGGTTAGGTAAGGGTGGGTTAGGTTAGGTTAGGGTGGGTTAGGGTAGGTTAGAGTCTCATTTTTTTTTTGGTTCTAGGTAGTTGGGACTCTAAAATAAATTTAAAAAAATTTCGGACATCCGTACTTTTGTATTCTGAGAAAATGGTTTCGATTACACTTCTAGAGAATGTTTGTTCAATTTTTTTCGTAATGTTAATAAGTTTATAATTAATACCTATAACCGATTATTTAAATTATTTCGTTTATTTAAAATCTCTAAATAGTAATTTTTCTGATGTAAGAAGTAGTAAAAACTTTTTTTTAAATGATATAAAGAAAAGTGTCTTTTTTCTACCTATGTTATAAAGAAAAGGTTCTTCTGCCTATCTATGTTATAAAGAAATGTGTCTTTTGTCTATCTATATTATAAAGAGAAGGTTCCTTTCCTATCTATGTTATAAAGAAATGTGTCCCGGTGTGGGTTTATTTTTTAAAAAAGTCTATAATTTTATTCCGAGACTGATGAAATAAGTAAAAAAAAATTTAATGTTATAAAGAAAAGTGTCTTTTGTTTATCTATGTTATAAAGAGAAGGTTTTTTTTGCCTATCTATGTTATAAAGAAAAGTGTCTTTTGTCTATCTATGTTATAAAGAGAAGTTTTTTTTGTCTATCTATGTTATAAAGAGAAGGGTCTTTTGTCTATCTATGTTGTAAAGAAAAGTGTCTTTTGTCTATCTATGTTATAAAGAAAAGTGTCCCGGTGTGGGTTTATTTTTTTAACAAGTCTACAGTTTTATTCCGGGATTGATGAAGTTTGGTGACCTGATATTTCATCAAAATGACAATTCAATACACCTATAAAAAGTTATATAAAGTCATGAAAAGTGATGAAACAAAAACTAGGTTAAATAGGTAATAATATTTAAATGTAATCCTCAGCACGGAAGATCTAATTATCTTCATTTGTTACAAAAGGGAATATGGTGAAAATGTTATTATTATTTTTTTTTTATTTCAAGGATATGTTATTTCATCTACCATGGACCTCACAGACAAAAATACTTCCTTTTACGTTTCTGCCAAAATATACATTACAACTGTCATTCTATAAATACACACCATCACTAAACCAGCCTTTAATTCAAACATACTTCAGCCCAAAACACGATAGCAAAATCAAATACACTTATCGTCGTCTACTCACACGACTTACATCGCATATACGCTTTACCTAGTAACATAAAACATCCGGTAACAAACAACAAAACACTGGCATAAGCACAGTTCTTGCAAGATATTTTCTCAACAGATTAACTGGTGACTCAATCTTTCTTTGGAACTCTTCAACTGTGTTAAGTCAGTCTCTCCTGTTTTAAAACCTATGCACACTCTTCATTGAACTCCCTTTTAAATTCGTATTATTATGTAAAAATAACTTTCTTTTAACTGTATAATTGCTGTCTTTCCCGAAATGAGTTATTTAACTCATTCAGAGACACTTGCAGATATTGGGAATGGAAAACACCAACAGATGCAGGAAATGTGAAGAGGATGAAGAGACTCCAATTCACGTATGGTGCCAATATCCTGCCCTGGTGGGAACTAGGCTCAGATACCTGGGGAGACATACAGTAGAACCAGAAGACATAGCCACATATCCAATAATAACCCAGATGAACTTTATTAATGGGACTGGGTTGTTGTTAAAGGATTGAGTTAAAATGGGAGATAGCCTATGGCCTAAGTGCTCACGGAAACTACGTGTAAACCGTCTCACTAAACTCATTCAGTCTCACTTTAAATATTCTCTAATCCTCTGCTGCAGCGCTGGAATAGCTATGTAGTGAAGAGGGCCGTATACTGCTCAGGTTAAAACATTTACTTATAATAATATTCATGCAAGATTTTTTTAGACTGGCTCCACTTTGGTCCAATTCTCAAAAACACGGTCATTTTTGCATTTCGCGGTTAGTTGCTAACTTCACGTTTCTTCAGATGACATTTGCGATGTCATTGAATTGCTTCGAAATTTGGGAATTGCAAATTAAAAAATGCGTTCCGTATCTGCTTTGATAAATCGATATTTCGATTTAAGCTATTCCTCTGGTAGTGCTGCCAATGGGTATTACTGCTTTTTTACATTAACATTACCGAACCATATTTGTCTAATTAAACAGATTATTAACAAAGTCCGCGGTAGGTCGAACGGTTCAAGATTTTTAAGTTCCGACTTATACTGAGGTATTACGGCCGGTATACGCAGCACGAATGTGCGTGATTATGAGTAACGTTTTCTACTAACCTCTTTTTATCTCTCCGTATTATCAACTATGAGTAAGATGGATTGGAAATCTTATTAAATATGTAATATACAAAAATTCAGCATTCGTATGTTTACGCTCGCAAAACTCGAAAATTAAGTGACCGAAATCGCTAAAATTTTCTAAGTTTGTTCTTATTAGTGCCAGGAGTGTTTAGAGGATGGTTTAAATGGTCGGGGACGCTTGAATAAATCTTAACGCAATATCTTTGCACCCGAATGAGATACGGAGTCAAATTACAGTCGATTTAATGTAGTTTTTTTTAACTGTAACATTGCAGTATGTAGTATTGGATGGTTTAAGAAGCCGGAGAAAGACATTAGCAATAGCATTGCGGGGTTCACTAGTGTATTATAAAAATTATTGTTATTATTTTGTTATATATTATCACTTTAATAAATTAATGGAATTCAAACAACAACGTTGGGGACTTCATCTAGTTTAATACAATATTTTATGGACGACTTATAAAGTCGGGTTAATTTAATGTTTAATTAAAATGTGAAACAAACTCAGGTGTTCTTTAGATAGGATGATCAAATTACAGATTACCCACAGCTTTTAATGCGACTTCTGCCAAATTACTCGCCTAATTTATCTGTTCTCATTTAAACTTTGGATTAGTCTACCAGTGTCGTCAAATCGAATTTACGTGCTTTACAAACTAGATATTATTACGAGATATACGAAATATTATTTGTAGTTAAATACTATGCATAGTTAACTATTATTTATAGTTAAATATTAATTATAGATAAATATTAAATATAGTTATATTATACTAGCCAAAGTTCCCGTTCTTGCCCGGGCTTTATTCTACTTTAAGGGTTGGAAAAGGGGAATATGGGTGGTTTTTCGAAATCTACAATGACTTTCCTCTTATTTTTTTGTAATTTTTTATTTAGTTATAAATATTTGATGAATTTAGTTATAAAAAATTACATTTTTATGTCTAGTAGAAACATTTACTAACTACTTACAACTTATTTGTATGAAATTTAGGCACACTTTACATCCGTCCATATTTCCTTCGGTCATAGATATTTATACTTATTACACACATTATTTATATATAATTAAAGACATTAACTTCGAATAAAAACTACCAACAATATCTTCATTTTCTAAAACTTTAAATTCTACAGTTAAATGTTTTATTACTGTAAGGGCTTCCTAGATTCTTATATACAGGGTGTCCGGTAAGATATGGATCAAACGAAGTGGGTAATAGAAAAGGGCATTTGCAATCAAAATGACCAAATATGTTGTGGTTCAATTCTTGACCCTTTCAACGTTATATCATATATAACTCGAAGACGCGACGGCCCACAGTGGGCTGAAAATCGCCTTTCATAGACATAGAGACTTGAATTTTCAAGGGTATTTTTTTTGGCTCGAAATAGATTCTGCTGATCATTACTATGCTATAAAATTTTCTACGAAGCAATTGCGTGTACAAATGAAAGAGTTATCATTTGCTTTTAGGCTTGCAGTGTAAATAAAATATTGTAAACTAGACAAACCGTACTCATATGTAAAGCATTTAAGCATTAAAATGAATCATCAACATAAAAAAGTGTTTTTTTCAACTTGAGGATTTAAAAAAAAAAAAATCGCAAGTTGCGCCACAATACGAAGTATGTCAAAAAAATACAAATAAATAGTAGTATATCTGTGTGTAAGGATAGAATGGCCAACCTAATGATTCCAGAGATAGCCTCATTTTTAATGTCAGTGCCAAACAAATTTTTCTTAAAAAAATTATTACTCCTTCATTTTTACACGCAATTGCTTCGAACGAAATTTTATAGCATATCAGATCAGCAGAATCCATTTCTAGCCAAAAAAAATACCCTTGAAAATTCATGTCTCTATGTCTATGAAAGGCGATTTTCAGCCCACTGTGCGGCCTCCGTGCTGTAGGGGTAAGGCTCTCGACTAGCAATCGAGATCACGGGTTCGAATCCCGATGCGAGCAATAAATTTTAATTGATGAATTTGTTTTATTTTACAATTTATTAAATAAAAATAATATATGGTATACTTGCGGCACGTTTCGGAGATAAAAATATTTTCAGTCTCGTCCTAGTGTAAGTGCACCATCTAGAATTTAATCGTTGAAACGGCTTTAGCCGTGTTTGGTAACCAAATCTGAATAGTCAAGAACTTCCCACCTTCCTCCTCCCCATCTCCTTTCCCTCCCCACTCACTAACTTCAGCCTCACAACACACCCTGATTGGGGATGCCATTACTATTACTAGCTCCAGACTGTTTAGACCAGTTGGAACTCCTGTGCAGCATTCACATTTACAAAAAAAAAAAAAAAAACAATTTTAGACCTTGAAACACCATACCATACCATAGAAACACCTGGCATGCAATCTCAAAAAATCTCAAAAAAAATCTTCCTTTTTATGTAATATTTTATCCAAATATACAGGATTTTCCAATAAGAGGTGTTATTTTGATATTCAATCGTAAAAGATCAATTGTTTCGTTGTTTGTGTGGCACGTAGCGCCGTGTTGAAAGTAAACGTTGTCCAGATCAATACCATCCAATTCCGGCCATAAAAAGTCATTAATCATCTCTCGATAGCGCAATCCATTCACCACAACTGTTGCTCCAGCCTCATTTTCAAAAAAGTAAGGTCTAATGACTCCGCCGGACCATAAACCGCACCAAACAGTCATACGTTGAGGATAGAGAGGCTTTTCAACAATAACTCTTGGGTTTTCCTAGCCCCAGATGCGACAATTTTGCTTGTTGACAAGCCACTGAGGTGGAAATGGGCCTCATCACTCAAGATGATTTGCATTTGATTCACTCAAGTGAATTTTAATAATTTCAATGCGTTGTTGAAGCGTGTATCGTTCCATTTTTATTAATGGCGTTGTTTCTACTTGTCAAATGTCAAAAAATGACAGCTTTAAAAGTAACATACTACTGAAATAGCGGGCTATTCAAAATAACACCTCTTATTGGAAAATCCTGTATATATCTTATGACAGTGTTTGCGAAAACTCGTGGACTTTTTAAAAGTAGGTAAGTGTTCAGAGAATATAAATGGTAAAATTGTTTGTGTAGCAGTGTGCATTGTAAATTTTTTAGTGATTTATGTATAGCTTAGCTTTTCGATTGAATCTCAGATATTGTAAAACTTTTACTAAAATCTGTTCCATAGGGTGCAGGGACGGTAATGGGACTGTCGTGTTCAATGTTTTTTTTCCGTTTCCCCGTTGAGATTTTATTTCTCGGAGTACTTGTCGAGTGCTTGTCGAGTGCTTGTCGAAAACTTGTCCCCTGAAATACGTTTTAAGCCGTCTCGATATTGCTTTTAATGGAAGTGTCAACACAATGCCATAATTCTACCGCAAAAATATCACCCGGCGAGCTTATCGCATAATGTTTGCCAAAAATGGTTTTTTTAATCGTTTTTCAACGTTTTATAAACCATTTAACTAACTAACCTTTACGCCGTTTCTCCCTAGGGGTAGGCAGAGAGGACAAACCGCCAAACATATCGGTATTGACACACACTCCTTGCTTCATTCTCATATAAATTCTTCTGTTATTCCGGCTCTTAACCTGGCCCGACTCAAGTATCGGGTTCACTTGATCGTGTCGTGTCTTCCTCGAGCGTCCCCGACTTCTTTTTACCTCTCACCTTTGCGTCATACTTTCTCCGTTCTTCGTGCATTCACTTTACATGCCCAAAGCGTCTTTAAAACATATTACCTTAAATATTGGGCTTTTATTTGGAACAAGAAACTCGCCGAAGAAGGCAATAATTCTTGTGTTATTCTTTATTTCTTTCTAAGATCGACACAATTATTATATTAAACTGGGGAAGCTCCGCGAAAATTTACGGGATTTTGTAATTGTAGGATTTGTAAAGTAGAAAGAATTTTTTTTTAAATTCACCAATCGAGTAATAGTAAACTTGAAGAATTACGATATGACATTATCCGTCTTACTCACAATAAATAATACGGAGGGATAAGAACAGTTTATTAGAAAACGTTACTCATAATCACGCACATGCGTACTGCGTACACCGGCCGTAATACCGCATTATTAGTGGCTGACAGATTCTTAAACCGCCCGACCCCCAGGATTAATATTGTTTTAAGATGGAGATCGCGGACATTGTTAACAATCTGGTTGATTTGACAAATATCGATCGGTTGCGCAATGAAATTGTAAAAAAGCAGTAATACCCATTGGCAGCACTAACAGGGGAATATTTTAAATCGAAATATCATTTTTGAACAAAGCAAATACGAAATACATTATCAGTTGGCCCAAATTTCAAAGCAATTCAAAGGAGACCGGGTCAATGAGATCGCAAATGTCTTCTGTAGAAACGTAAAGTTGGCAACTAAACGTAAAATGCGAAAATAACAGTGTTTTTGAGGCTTGGAACAAATGAAAAAGTCTAAAAAAAGTCTTGCATGGATATTATTATGAGTAAATATTATAATCCGAGCAGTCTACGGGCCTCTTCATCGTATAGCTATACCATCGCTGCAGCGGCGAAATACAAAACCAGATAGTTTGAAATAGGGCAAAAATCATTCGAAAAATGCTTTAGTTGCATTTAAAGATACACTGTGATTTTTTTCATGCCTTTAACATATTAAATAACAGAAAAAAACGTGTTGTCAATAATTTTCGGAGCTTGCTTTTGCGATTTTTTTTATCGAGGGAAATTCATGTAATTAATGTTTTGGCACAACAAATGTACAGATATTATTTTAAAAATTTTTTTTTCGGATCTTAAAAACTTTAAGAGTTAACGAGAAGCTTGTTACAAATCAGTGGAAATTGGGTATGCGGGGACATAAAAAATAATAATTAGTAATTATTTTTTTATCCATCCAGTACACCACTACACAAGCAAAGGTATCTTTATTTAAAATTTATTTATTTATACGCCTAAAAAGGCTTTTACATAATAGTGATACATGATACAGTGTACATAGGAGAATATCTGTATTAAATAGGAAATAATATCAGTATGTAGATGTAATCTATTTTAGTATTGAAAAAATAGATCTATGAATATACAAATATATGTGATTACAAGTATAGTGAGAATGTAATGAAAAATAATAATAAAATATGAGTTTTAAAAATAATTCACCAAAGTTTGGTAATTAAACATAACTTGATTGACTGCCGTAATATATTACCATATTATGAATACGAATCAAATTCATTTTTAGAAAATGAATTTTATAAAATATATTATGAGAAAACTATACTAACAGACCGAACGATTAGTCATAATAGACCCGATATAGTTTTACATGACAAAATTTAAAAAAATAACTTATCATTGATGTCGCTATTTCAAATTCCTGTAATATTCAAAAATCTCTTTCTGTAAAAATAATAAAATACACAGATTTAGAAAATGAGATTAAAAGAATTTGGCATTCTCAGACTAAAATTTTTTTACCATTTGTTATTTCAGCTACTGGCATTATACCTAGATATCTCATTCAAAATTTAGGCGTATTAGATCTATCAAAGAACTTCTATATAAAGATGCAAAAATCAGTCATTTTAAATACATGTAGGATTACGAAAGGTTTTTTAAATATTTATATTGAGGGATCAGTAGGATTTATAGATTTATAGGATGATATGAAAATATGTGGAGTCGGAGAATTATTTTTCCATTTGATCTCTGGTGAGTTGACGTGTGGTTCTTGTATTGTTTGGTATTTATTATGCTTATATAATGCACTTGCATAATGTGGATTGACTAGATGATCATTTGTGGAAAAGTGTGTGGAAGGGTTTAGTTTTTCCTGTGGGGAAGATTAACCCGGACATAAAGTCGAAAAAAAAACATGTAAAAGTAACAAAATATAAAATAGACACTAGAACTCTACTACATATAAGACAATCACTAAAACTACATTACGAACGTAGGATTCAACAAAGTGCTGGTATAGATCACGTCTAATTCTATGAATGGTGTCATTAAGAAGACTGCAGAATCCGAATCGGAAACAGAAGCCTATACCTCCACTTCGGCTAACCCCAATTGGCGCCGAGTCACGCATAGGAAAAAAAGACGACCAGTACTTCATGGTACCGCGACTGAGCATAAAGGCCTCATAGCCGTTGAAAGGCGCAAGTATATTCATGCCTGGCAATTCGATGTCAACACTACGGTCGAGGATATTGTAAATTTCCTTCTCAATATAAACAAAGAAATTGTTTACGATGTTGTCAAATTGACAGCCAAAGCTGACTACGCCTCTTTCCGGATTGGAGTCCCGGAATCGAAGCTTTCATTTTATATGGACCCGAACATATGGCCAAATCATGTTGCATTCAATGAGTGGTTTTTTCGGAGAAATGTTGCAACCAATGATAAAACGAAACACTCTAAGAGTGAGAAGTAATTCTAACCTCTCTATCTATTATCAAAACGTTCGAGGGCTAAATACGAAATTGGCAGTATTTAAAAACAACCTATTTGCTCGAGATAGCTTAGATTTAATAGCAATCACTGAATCGTGGCTGAAACCAAGTGTGCATAATTCAGAGCTATTTCCAGAAAATTATGTTGTCTTTCGTCGTGACCGCCTCACACGAGCGGGGGTGTCGTCCTGGCTGTTCGTGCTGATTCTGTAACCCATGCTGAGAGGATTTCTTCAATGGACCTCCCCGACACTGAATCCCTGTGGGTGAAGCTATCCTTGAAATCTTCAACTGTTTTCGTATGTGTGATATATGTGCCACCTCGTTCTTCAACTTCGTTATACTACAACATGTTCGAAAAAATAGAAAGTAATTATAATCTTCTCAGTGACAAAAATATCTTAATATTAGGTGATTTGAACCTCCCTTCCTGTAACTCCAATATTGTGAACATGTTTAACTATTTTAAATGTTTCTACGGTTTGTAAGAATATAACTTGATATGTAATGATTATAATAACACTCTGGACATAGTTTTATGTAATGCCAAGGATCTTATAAAGTGTGTTGAGAAATGTCATGACCCTATTACAAACGAGGACAAGCACCACCCTGCTTTGTCTATAAGTATTAGTGAGACTCACTCAGGTGTTGCAAATTCATGTCTAAACCCAAGTCCAATAGAAGTTCCCTCCTATCATGGAGCTAAAACCATAAACGCATGGAGATTCAACAAAGGAAATTTCCACTTATTATATGAATTGCTTTCTGAATGCTCATGGCAACCGGTCTGCCAAAGTTCAACAGATATAAATGCATTATGTACAAATTTTTACAATTCAATTTACAATATATTCGACAAGTGTATACCCATTTCCACACCTCGCACTACGGCACACAGAGTATATCCTAAGTGGTACACCAATAGTATTATTTCAAATATTAAAATTAAACATATTTTTCATAAGCGATGGAAAAAAACACGTCACAACTTGGACTATGCTAGTTTTTCAGCCTATCGCTCCATCGTAAAACATGAAATCAGTGAAGCTTTTAAAAATCATTTAACTTCAATGGAAGAAAAATTATTTATCGATCCCAAACAGTTTTGGAAGTACATTAAGGATCTAAAAAAATCCAACAACTCATTTAAGTCTATGATTCTTGACGGAGAGGAATTGACTACTGATGATAAAATCGCAAATAGTTTTGCGACCTTTTTTTCATCTGTTTACAAAAATGTCCAACCAACTCTCAATATTGACTCTACCCTTCACACTGTACAGATTGGGCCCTCATTCGACCTGGTCAGTATTTCAGAAAAAGATGTTAAGGAGGCACTCTCAAATTTAAAGAAACCTCACTCCATCGGTCCTGACAATATTCCAACATTTATACTAAAGGGTTGTTCCGACCTTTTAATACCACCATTATGTCATCTCTTCAATGTTTGCCTAAAAACGGGATTCTCCCAGACATCTGGAGATTAACTAAAATAACCCCTATCTACAAGAAGGGAGACAAACGCGATATCCGGAATTATCGACCAGTTGCCGTTCTATGTTCCATCATGAAAATATTCGAGAAAATTCTACATAAATATATACTTAATCACGTTAATCCAATTCTTGATGACCGTCAATATGGTTTTAGACCCCAGATGTCAGTAACATCAAACCTCTTATGCATCTCAGATTTCTTATCACAAACTCTCGACAATCGGGGACAGGTGGATGTTGCTTATTTCGACCTGGAAAAAGCATTCGACAAGGTTGACATCGACATTCTTCTAAATAAGCTAGCTTCATTTGGTTTTTCCAAAAGACAACTCTGTTTTTTTGCTTCATATTTTCGAAATCGTAGACAGTTTGTTTATTATAAGGGTTCCAGTTCTTTGGAATTCACAGTTTTTTCTGGAGTTCCTCAGGGGTCTATCCTTGGACCACTTCTGTTTCTGATTTTTATCAACGATATTGGTTCAGTCATCACACATTCGCTGTATTTACTATTTGCAGATGACTTGAAACTATATCGTTCAATAAAAAACCATCTTGACTGTATTCTCCTTCAACGTGACATTGACTGCGTCTCAAACTGGGCCAAAATAAATGGCTTGAACTTCAGTACACCCAAGTGCAATATCGTCTCGTATACAAGATCAAAGAAACCGCATGTATTTGAATATACAATCAATGAAATTATTCTCCAACACCTAAACCAAATCAAAGATCTAGGAGTTATTTACGACAGCAAACTAACCTTTCACCAACACATCGATGATTTAATAAGCAGAGGATACAGGCTTCTCGGCTTCGTAATTAGAAACTCATATCCGTTTCGTAACACAAAAACACTGACGTTATTATATAACACACTAGTCCTAAGTGTACTTGAATCAAACTCGATCATCTGGGCTCCACATGAATTAACATACACTTTACGCATTGAAAGAGTCCATAAAAATTTTTTAAGGTTTTTATTCTCGCGGCTCTATGGACGTTACCCTTGGCTTTACCCATCGATTTATATATTAGGCATGACCAATTACCACTCCCTAGAGACACGTAGAGGTATTGCTTTGCTTAAATATTTTTTCCAACTAATAAACGGTCACTTATCTAATAATGAGATACTGGCCCAATTAAATTTTTTTGTACCAGAGTCTCACTCTCGAGGACGTCATCACAATCTTCTATATAGTAGAGCAAGCCGCACTAATTTATTAATGAACTTACCTGTGGGGAGAGCTACGTGCTTTTTGAATGCGGTAGATAAGAAATTAGATTTATTTTTTGTGTCCTATAGCGCATTTGCGAGATTTTTGGCATTGCATATACACTGCATAAATGGTACAATTATAACGTCTTAGGCTTTATTACCTGTAATTGTTATAAATAAATGTACAAATTATATATAAATAAATAAAAATAAATACATAAATAAATAAATTAAATATATCAAGAACCACCAAACATGTTGCCTAGATCGTGCATCGTATTGGTTAGTGAATATGTCTGATAGTTGGTTGTGTATGTATTACAGAAGAATGTTACATTTTGTCTTGTGATCCTAGTCAGTACATAGAATTTTATAATGGCGACGATGGCAGGGCTGTCAATTATGTTATTAATGACTCTGTTTAGTACAACATCATTATTGGTTAGTGAATGTGTCTGATAGTTGGTTGTGTATGTATCACAGAAGAATGTTACATTTTGTCTTGTGTTCCTAATCGGTACATGGAATTTTATAGTTGCGACGATGGCAGGACTGTCAATCAAGTTATTAATGACTCTGTTTAGTACAACATCATTATTGGTTAGTGAATGTGTCTGATAGTTGGTTGTGTATGTATCGCAGAAGAATGTTACATTTTGTCTTGTGTTCCTAGTCGGTACATGGAATTTTATAGTTGCGACGATGGCAGGACTGTCAATCAAGTTATTAATGACTCTGTTTAGTACAACATCATTATTGGTTAGTGAATGTGTCTGATAATTGGTTGTGTATGTATTAGAGAAGAATGTTACATTTTGTTTTGTGTTCCTAGTCGGTACATAGAATTTTATAGTGGTGACGATGGCAGGGCTGTCAATTAAGTTATTAATGACTCTGTTTAATACTACATTATTTTTCGTTGTTTTCGCAGCGCCGCCTGAATCCAGCCCGCTTCGAGCTGTCTCCGGATAGGCGATTCATCCTACTGGCATTGAACGTGCAGAAACTCTTCCGACACTCCTACTTGGCGCAGTACAGCGTCTATGACATCCTCACCACGTAAGTACTGCTCCATCACAACTAGAGTACAGACCTGGGCGCGCGGTAGAGGGGTAAGGTAAGGCCTCCGTGGTAGAGCCAACTGGAGGTTGCGGGTTCAAAACTAGGCGTGTAAAATAAATTTTATTTGATTGATTTGTGTTTACAAATAACTCATTTAAAAATAATAAATGGTATATTTTCGGCACCAATTAAAATTGAAATTTTGCTTGAAATTTCGTGTTTTGTGACCAGATCTGAACTTCCCACCTTCCTCTCCCCCATCTACTTCCCCTTCCCACTTCTTTCAGCCCCACTACATACCTTATATTAATAATATTTAAATAATTTATATAGCGCCGTTTTCGTGAAATATCACCTCAAGGGCGCTGGGGATTTCATAGTCTCACTGGCTCCAGACGGTTGGGAGCAGTTGGGACTGTAGTGCTGTTTGACATTAAAAAAACATTTAAATGTTTATTGTTCTTGAATAATGTTACGCATTACGCAGAAATATTTCACATTATTTACCCATGCACCAACATCCGAATTAGTATCTTCGTTATTCAAGCCATCTCATTTGCGACATATCTACGAAGAAATTCGAATCTCTTACTCGATCACATTTTGTTACCTAAATTGTAACCAACTGCGCTTCGTTCGTCCGTTCCTTCGACAAGAACTACAAACATTAACTTCATTTTCTTAATACATATTTTGTTGGATGCTATCTTTATGCATGATCGCAAGGTAAAACTCGAACTAAATGGAATCTAGATATTTTCTTGGATAAATATATCATATTTTTTTTATTTTAATACATGCGGCATCTATTGAATTTTCTGCAAAGCTTCGTTTAAATTTTCGTTTGAGAATCGATAATATATTTTTCAATAATTAAATATTACAATTAGAGGGTTTACTCATTAAGTTATTCAATAAAATAAAATGTGTTTGCAAATATTTCACGTATGAATGTAAAATAATAATGAATCACATTTGTCTCTTTGTTTGTTAAGTGAGTTTGTTGGTCCTCTTGCAAGTTAAATAAATCTCTTTTGTTTACATGATAATATCTTCAGAAACTTGCAAAACAAAGTTTCTTATGAATTTACTTTACTTAACCTTGCCTTTCCGTATCTACGTATCGTTCATCAAAAATGCTAATTTCTGTTGTGTGTCTGTCTGTGTAACTCTGGATCAATTAACTCAAATTTAAACAGATTTCTTTATCAAAATACTGTTAAAAATGTGACTGCATGATCATTTACCAATAAAATATTAGTCACTCAGAATATATCTAAAAAAGTGTTCACGCAGGTGCCCTAGTCCGAATAAATACGATGGACGAGATGCGAAACAATAATTATTTTAAAGAACACGTGTTCCGACTTCCTCATAACATATTCGTACTTTACTGATAGTTTGTTATGAAATTTCTAAAATTATTCGTTACAGGCCTCTAGTCCCATTTTTAACAGAAAAACGATTATTTGATTAGATTTTCAATAAATTAACAATATTTCAGTAAGTTTTCTCCGTCTACTTACCTATATTATAATATTTTTAATAGAAAATTATTTAAATTTTTGTCATTTTCAAAATTAGAACTGATCTGGTAAGAATTCTGACTATCCCGTGATGTTTCACGAGTCTTCGCCAGTAGGGACTCGTTCTTGAGTTCAGCAGCTCGGCTGTGGAACGATTTGCCGGTCTCTGTGTTTCCTCCTTCCTATAAAATAATAAAAAAGGTATCATCAAGACCCAGGTTCACTCCTTGCTTTCCACGGAAAGACCTTCCACACACAATCCCCAAAGATGACACAGGCCCTTTCAAACAATTATTTATTTATATATTATATTACTTAATTATTTTCCTCATGTGGGGTGTTAATGTTTTAAAATTGTCCCGAAGTAAAAATATATAGATTATAATTTCTTTCTTAACGTGTTAAAAAAATTTATACTTTGATTTAATAATTCCATTTTTAAATTCATAATGCATTTGTAGTATTTTTTTGAGTATTTTTTTGTTGTAAATGTATATTACTGAGTAACCGGGCAGGAGTACTGCAATCACAAGCAAAAATGGAGCTATGAATTCGTAAAGATTGCATTCTAATATCCGAGACCTTTCATATATAATTATAAAAAGGATATCAGAATTTTTTGTATTTCTTTGGCATTCACAATGTAACAATTTCTAGACATTTTTTGTTTTTAATGAGTTTTATTATTCACAATATACATTTGTTACGTATAAATTTTATTAATTAGCGACCGGTTTCGATACGTCCGTGTCATTAGCTAGCTATCTAGTTTTAAAATGGCTAATTAATGACACGGACGTGTCGAAACCGGTCGCTAATTAATAAAATTTAGACGTAACAAATGTACATTGTGAATAATAAAACTCATTAAAAACAAAAAAGGATATCAGAATGTTATTTTTGCAAATTCCCCGCTGCCTTTTAGCTTATGACGGCTGTACACTAAATGCACTTTAGTTTTTAGTGTAAAAATAGTATGAATTATTTTGTTAATATCACTTAGTTTTTTTTAATCGCCTACTGGTTTTTGATACAGTTCGTGTAAACACTATATGTTAACACTAGCGCAGACTCGTGAAAAATCATGGAATATTATAATTATAAAATATTTTCCCGAGGAATTTCAAAAATACAGTTAGATGAACAATCAGAAATTTCGTTATGCAGGAATATTTCACGTCACGCACACTATCACAGACAACTGAATTAATATTTTTTATACATCAAAAAATTTGAACAAAGAAATGTGTAAATTTATTTATTTATATATATATATAAATTACAAACAATACAAAACAAAATGAACCTTTGTCGGTCCAACTGGGAAGGATTCCCGTTTCAGAACAGCCAAATTGTGTATTTAGTACATAATATTCTTACAATGAAATGGCGATGCTGTCAAAACAAATTTTGAGAACATTGTTGATTGCATTCGAAGTGAAATGATGGTTTATTTATCCTTGAAAGAATCGCAAAGATGTAATTTATTACAAGAGTCAATTTGGATAACATTAGTAATTGCATTCGGAACAGATGAATGGTTTCTTTCGGGACATCACAAGTCTGAGATTCTTTCCAGGGCATTTTGGAGAACATTTACAATTGTATAGTTAGAATATCCACATTTATAAATCAGTATAAGACATATGAATATTAATCAGTTGAATATTCAAACGGTAATGTTACGTGTCATCTTGGGAACGGGAGGAAGATATCTAGCTCGGCACAGAGAAGGTTAAAAGGTAGGCAGCTTTAACAGAGCTCTTGGATCCGAGGTAACCAGAATATTTGATGTTCTGCTTAGAATAACTTAACCGTTTGAGCCCCACTCACGGGGACCTACTTATAAAATTATTTTAAGGCACGTTTTCTTAAAATAATCTTGCGGAATATATCGCGATGTGGTAACATGTGTTTTATTTTACCTGTAAAATTATTATTCCACATGATATTTAAGTTTGAAATTTTTTTATATATTTCTTGTATTTAAGAGTGCCACAGAATACATTGAATAAATTGCTTACAGTGGCATTATACGTGTCTTTTTTTACTTTAGCTTCGTACAGGAGGCCTTGAAGAAAAAAAGTCTTCTTTGGGGATGCTGTGTGGAAGGACTTTTTAGGGAAGGAAAATTTATGAGGTGTATGTATGAATCTACGTGTCAATGTGTCCAGGAGTGGTGGACGTATGAATTTATCCCTCGAACTGTGGTACAAGGCAATGGGTCGAGAGAGTTCGGCTGGAATGGTCAAAGGGTCTTCCTCATCCATTCTCTCTTGACATAGACAAACCTCACTCCGCGAACCCGGGCAGCCCTGCTAAGTCTAAAAGTCCCTGCTAAACGAAGCAAACCACTTGGGGTGTTAGTTATATTAGACATGAAGAGAAAAAATATGTTCCGCTTTTTGACCTCCAACTGACCTCCAACTCTCGCAACCCACTAACTAAAATTACCGATTCCAGTATATGTCCAACGCTTATCTGTGTAATAAGCTGTGGAACAAGTTTCGACAAGACTTTAGTATGTAGTAGCGTCTCGAATTGTAGATCTATGCTCCCGAATTGTTAACTAGAACTGAATAGCCATGCACTTTACAACCTTCCTCTTCCTTGTGTCCTTCTCTTCTCCACGCCCTTCACACTTCACTACAAGTACAGAAAACAATCATAGAATAAAGAAGAACACAAGAAATGTCATGTGGGCGTGTTTCGTAATACTTTCGTCTAAAAAATCTCTTCGCTTAGATTTAAAATGCAAAACTGTACTTCACCATCATTATGATTTCAAATGGGATTCCTACCGCATACCTAATTTCTACCGATTTATAACAAGTTTCTCGTTAACTCTTTAAGTTTTTAAGTTCCAAAAAAAAGATATTTTTGAAGATAATATCTTGTAATGCCGAAACGAATTAATTATATGAAATTCCCTCGATAGAAAAAAATCGCAAAAGTAAGCTCCAAAAATTTATTAAATACATAGTTTTGTTCTGTTATTTAATATTTTATAAGCTTAAAAAAAATCACAGTGTATCTTTAAATGCAACTAAAGCATGTGTCGAGAGATTTTTGCTATATTTTAAACGAGTCGTGTTTTATTAAATATTTTCACCATTTTCGCTTAATTATTAACGTTTTTTTAAATATTAGCGCGCTCCTTCCAACATTCGTATTTATATATCTCCCTTTCAAACCATATTTGAACGCTTACTATGGGGCCTTAAGAGGAAGCTACAAGCCAAAACTGTGTATATTCTAGGTATACCTTATATCGTAGGTAATATGCATTAAAATCACCTAGCAAACGGAGTCTAGAAACGTTCGATTTCAAGCACAAAACTGGTTTTTATTTATTTTGTAAATAATTTTATAAGAAAGCGAAAAAGTTAATCAAATGAAACTGTCACAGATAATCTTAGTTATAATACTGTATTTTTTTAAAGTTGTTTCCTTTACGCGTTCATACATTTCTATTGAAAAATATTTATTTTAGTAGTTTACATTTATATTTTTTATTGAGTTATTTATTTTTTTATTTGTAATCCACTCAAGCGAAACGATAGAAAAACCAAGGAAACAATTTATCTAAAGAATATTTTTTGGTATTCATAATGTACACCAATTCGTTATAAATATTAATCAAAATAGTGATTTGGCATTAAGCTTCGCCTTAATCAATTAGCAATATATTATCTATCAGTAAGTTTTTTCCGTGTATGACATACCGCAAAGCCGCGTGAGGCAATCACATTTTAAAAAATAATCTACATCCCCGGTAGTGTTGAGTGCGAATTTCAAAATCGTGAATAAGATATGTTTACCGAACGTGTTTTCCTCTAGAATTCATTTGATATTCTTACGTGTATCGCCCGGCATAATGCCCGATGTTTTTTATGCCATGAATTTTCCAAAAGCCTGGAAATTTTGGATTGTTATTATTCGTCCACCGTATGGAGGAAAATTCGTTGTAGAATACCAAACAGCAAATAGCCCTTTTTTCCGCAAATACCGGCATTTGTAATCTGCAACACGATTCGGGAATTCGGGCAAAATGTTTATTTTTTCTTTACTAATTGAATTTAATGAGAGATTGTGGAGAAGCGGTAAACTTAAAATTAGTTATCTTAAAATTTGAAAATTAAAATTAAAAATAGTGGACAGGATAGACATATCTGGTCAGTTATTGTAAGATTTTGCTCTGCAGGTAAGTGATAATGAAATTTAGTCATCTGTGCATTAAGCAGCTGGATTCATATGAATTATGTTGCTTGACAAAAGAGGGCGTCACTATTTCTGTTTGGTCAATTTACGTCTAAAAGATTTAAATATTTTTGTCACAAGAAAGTTGTACTTTTTTGAATTACAATGTGTTAATTCAATTTATTCAAAATTCTACTCTCTTGAGATCTTGTCGTGACAGATCATTATTTCATGGTGCGAATGCATGTTTTATTGTGCTGATTGCCGAATTTGGAGATTAACCTTGAGAATAAGGAATTGCTGCCAATCTCAATGCGAGTGATATATTCGGGGAGTTCTCTGTTTGATGTATTTGGTGGCTGGATGATAATTTGTTGCGCAGCCTGCAGAGTGAATTTTTGTAATCAACCCACTAGTCTTAAGTATACTTGAATCAAACTCGATCATCTGGGCTCCACATGAATTAACATACACTTTACGCATTGAAAGAGTCCATAATTTCCATAATTAATTTAACTTCCCCACCTTCCTCTTTCCCTTCCCCACTTACCTTCAGCCTCACAACATCCCCCAATTGGGGATGCCATAGTCTCACTGGCTCCAGACGGGAGCAGTTGAGACTCTTGTGAGGTATTCACTATAAAAAAAAAAAAAAAAAAAAATGTAAGCTTTTTATTCTCGCGGCTCTATGGACGTTACTCTTGGCTTTACCCATAGATTTATATATTAGGCATGACCAATTACCACTCCCTAGAGACACGTAGAGGTATTGCTTTGCTTAAATATTTTTTTCAACTAATAAACGGTCACTTATCTAATAATGAGATACTGGCCCAACTAATTTTTTTTGTACCAGAGTCTCACTCTCGAGGACGTCATCACAATCTTCTATATAGTAGAGCAAGCCGCACTAATTTATTTATGAACTCACCTGTGGGGAGCTACGTGCTTTTTGAATGCGGTAGATAAAAAAATAGATTTATTTTTTGTGTCCTATAGCGCATTTGCGAGATTTTTGGCATTGCATATACACTGCATAAATGGTACAATTATTATTATTTTTATTTTTTTATTTAAGTACATAAAACAGGCATGGTGCCCAAGAATTTACATACATGGATGTTTAAATACATAATAATAACACAAATAGTAACAAAATGAATAAGTTAATTAGGAATAAATATGCAGAAGTAAATAACAAATAAGAATGGGTAAAAGGTAAATACAAATATGTTCATAAACGATTTGTTATTGTCACACCTGTACTGGTGAGACACTGATTAAGTAGGTAGAAAATGTATTTCATCCTCCTTGTTGATTTTCTTGATGGAATATTGATGTTAATTTGGGATAAAATGTTTGGTGTATCAACTGATGCATGTATAATTTTGTGTAGGAGCAGTACGTCAGAAAGTTTACGTCTGACCGTCAGTGAGTGTAGTTTGTAGTGCAAAATTCGGTCATTATATGTTCCAAATTGACCAGATAAACCTTCACGATAAGCAATTACACGGGTTAGTTTCCTTTGTATGGATTCAATCCTATAATTATGAATCTCATAATTGGGAGACCAAATGGTTGATGCGTATTCGAGAATACTTCGCACAATTGATTTATATAATGTTAAAGTTAATTCTGTACTTTTAAAACATTTTGTGATTCTTAGCGTTAATCCTAATACTTGTGATGCACTTTTTGAAATTGTATCTACATGTTTATTGAAGCTAAGTGGCGAGTCAAATGTCACGCCTAAGTCTTTGATTGAAAATTATAACGTCTTAGGCTATATTACCTGTAATTGTTACAAATAAATGTACAATTATATATATAAATAAATAAATAGATAATAAGTATGTAGTATATAGCCGCTGTAGGCTGCTGGTAATTTATTTCTAAATTAACGCCTGGCTGGGCTTTTAAATGTTATTTTTTTTACAAAGAACATCTAAATAAACACAAAAAAATCAAAATAAAATAAAATCAAAAAACAAAATCAAAAAGAAAACAGAAGACATAATAAAACAAAAACAATGTCAAAACGAAATACAGTGGAAACTAGACACTCCAGCATGCAAGATAGAAATCACTAAAAATCTTATATTCCCCACTTGTTCGAAGTCAAATCGAATATAATTCTCCTATTTGGTGTCTTTACTTTAAAATCCACTTCGATTCTATTGAAAAAATTCAGCATAAATTCCTAAGATACATTAACTATAAACTCGGTCTACCTATAGAATCAATAAATTACAATCACTTGATGAAAGAATTAAACCTACTTAAACTATCAGATAGAAGAATTATTTCCGATTTGACTTTTATTTTTAAAATTGTCAATGGTATTATAGACAGCCCTGATATATTAAACCTAATTACCTTCCATATACCCACTAGAACCACTCGATCCAAAATTCTTTTTAATTTTAATAACAATATCAGGACTGCGTCATTTAGAAACTCGCTTATACCTAGATTGCATGCGGTTGGCAATGCTTTCTCAGAAGTAGTAGATGTGTTCAACTGCACGGAATATAGTTATAAGAAGGCTATAATAACATACCTCTGTCGTAATTATCAATGTTATTAGGCATAATACCATTCTATTCATAAGTTATCACAGAACCTAAACTATGCACTTACATCAGATATCAGACAGAAGAGTGTTATCTAATAATTTTATTTACTTAATCAAAACTATAATTTTTCCCAAAATCGTTATGAGATGTCTTACCGACAGCCCTGATTCAATAGAGCTAACTTTTAGTTCTCAGCAAATTCAACCAAATTCAATATTGAAGGTAACAATAACCTCAATACTAAACTACTGTACGGATTGAAAATAAAAATGCTAATGTACCTATGTATACCAGATATTATTTTTGTTTAATTTTCAACATAATTTCTCAGTAATTATTCTGTTTAACATAATACTGTTTCGCTCCTGTGAACCACTGTAAACATAAATCATGTATATTGTAAAAGCCCTTTACGGCGTCTAAATAAATAAATAAATAAATAAATAAAATATATTACTAGGAAAATTAGAAAACTTTAGGAAGTTAAACAGAGATACGTATTTTGTAGGTATAGTTAAATTATATTATATTTGATATTCTTCTTTCAGAAATAAATTGGGTAATGACTTGTTTATATTTGGTGAATGATGTGTTGAATATATCAACAACATCTTTATAGTCATTACCCAAATTTTGTATACGGCGAACGGGGGTTCTGAAGAAAAGAATACGATGCTCCAAAACATGCAATTTTAGTTAGGTTTTTGGTCATAATTTTTTTCCCTACCAAGAAAATACAAGGCCTCTATGTCTATAAAAGCCAGGTAATATTTGAAACACCCATATGAGGTAAAAATTGTGAAGCGCATATGACGCCGTTCTATTTGTATAAAGAACATTAACTTTAAATTCAGTAAATTTAAATGATTCACCACTTCATGGAATATAAGAATCTAGAAAATTTAAAAAAAAACGTAAATATGAATTTTATTGAAAATTTATTTATTTATTAAATGATGCCCTATTGGGCTTTTAAGTACATAACAATTACAAATTTAATTTTTAACAACAGTATAAAACAAACAATAGAAAATCGAAATAAAATATAATGTTTTCTCATACATTATTTACATTTAAAAAATGGTGGACTAATTTGGCTTTAAATGTATTGAAGTTTAAATTAAATATGTCAGCGACATCACTTAGTTCATTGCCCAACCTATGTATTCTTTCTAACACAGAATTCGTAGCGAAGCTATTGTTTTAGAATAAAATATTCCATCTAGTATATTTTGGAGGTATATGTTAAGATAGCAAGTTTATAGTGTCAGGGCAGTCTAACCTTGAATGAACAATTTTATATAATAAAAGGAGATCAAATATTTTTCGCCTTTCAGATAATTTCGATAATTTTAAGACAATTTCGATAAGTTAAGTTTACTGCGTAAATTGACATAATTGATTTCAATAATAGGAATACCAATTTTGAAATTAATAAAACGTAAAAATTTATATTGAATTTTTTCAATTTGTAAACAATGAGAGTTGAAATGAGGACACCAAATGATTGAATTGTATTCAACCTGACTTCTAACCAGAGACGTGTATAGTAATTTTATAGTTTTTATGTTATTAAAGTCTTTAGCGATTCTTAGAATAAAAAATGCTGGCATAATTCTAGACACGTATGATATAAAGGGTTAAAAAGATATTTTTGAATAAAGGGTCTATAAAGAGCGTAGGGTTATATTTCGAAACGATCCAACAATGTAGAAGGTTTTTTTAAAATATTTATGAGAGGATAAATCTTATTGCGCTTACAAAATAACGTCTTTAAAACAAAACATAAATAGTTTTGGAATATATATAAAATATTCACTGTTAAAAATACAAGAATGTAGACAAAGAAGTTAACAAGTAATTCCCTATATTCAATATTAGAGAATCGGAGTGCTTCTATGTACCCCTCGGGTAAACGTTACAAATCTCTATCGGTATTGAAAAAGAAAAAAAAGTAATATTATATATGTCGCACTCCCGCAACCGTACTGGCTTAAGTCAAAAAAATATTTATGTTAAATTGAGATTTTTCAATAAGAAGATAATATTAATAAGCCTAAACAAAACATGAAACAGAACAAGACAGAAAAAAAATGTTAACAGTCACAACTAAATCGAAACCAGGATCTCTTGTCTTACCGAGACAGTCGTCTTAAACCACTCGACCATTGGCACCTATTTATTAAAAGTCATATTTGTAGATATTTTTTTTATTTTCTGTGTCTTGTTCTGTTTCATGTTTAGTTTAGATTTATTCAAATTATCTTCTTCTTCGACGATATATTGTATTGATGCGTATAACCAGTTGTTTCTGAATATTCATTTAGACTTTTAAAAAGTTAAGGAATCCCGTATAAAAAGGTAAGGAATCCCATATAAAAAGTTAAGGAATCTCATATAAAAAGTTAAGGTATCCCATATAAAAAGTTAAGGAATCCCATATAAAAAGTTAAGGAATCTCATATAAAAAGTTAAGGTATCCCAAATAAAAAGTTAAGGAATTTCATATAAAAAGTTAAGGTATCCCATATAAAAAGTTAAGGAATCCCATATATAAAGTTAAGGAATCTCATATAAAAAGTTAAGGTATCCCATATAAAAAGTTAAGGAATCCCATATAAAAAGTTAAGGAATCTCATATAAAAAGTTAAGGTATCCCATATAAAAAGTTAAGGAATCTCATATAAAAAGTTAAGGTATCCCATATAAAAAGTTAAGGAATCCCATAAATAAAGTTAAGGAATCTCATATAAAAAGTTAAGGTATCCCATATAAAAAGTTAAGGAATCTCATATAAAAAGTTAAGGTATCCCATATAAAAAAGAAGGTATCACATACAAATAAAAATCGGATATGCTTATCCGAAACACTTTCTAGGATACAAACCAATTTCATTAGAAACTTTGATCCATTTAAAAAAGGTAGATACCAAAAATATGGGAAAAATAAGTTGGAAGATGATATTGTTAATTCTGAATTTTAGTTATGGGATTGACAAACATGACGTTTATTAAATAGGTCCTAATGGTCGAGTGGTTTATGACGCCTGTTCCGGTAAGACAAGAGAGCATGGGTTGAATTTTCAGTTGTTACATAACGATTATAAATTAAATTGAAAACAAGTACAACATAACTAAAAAAGATATTTTAAGACATAACGATTATAAATTAAATTGAAAACAAGTACAACATAACTGAAAAAGATATTTTCGCAAGTTTTTTTTTAATTTTTACTTAAAAATTTTTTTAAGTCCCCGCATACCCAATTTCTAACGAATTATAACAAGTTTCTCGTTAACTCTTTAAGTTTTTAAGTTCCCAAAAAAATTTATGTTATTTTTTAAGATAATATCCATACATTTGTTATGCCGAAACGTTAATTAGGTGAATTACTCCCTTTCAAACCATTTTTACTACGGGGCCTTAAAACTAAAGCATAAAATACAATATAATAGTTAAGTTATTAACACTTTGGGGATCAGGCGAGAGGCACGAAATGAAAGTCGGTCGTGAAGGTCACATTGTTTATTTGAGTCAGAGTAGCCTTAATGAGAGTGGACGTAGGACAGATGTATTCTCCAGATGCTGGCTGTGATGGTTGGTCAAGTGCGGGTCAGTGAGTCGACGCCGGGCGCTGGTGACCGGGACTCGATGGCGGCCAAGCACTGGCGATCTGGGGAATCAATACTCCAGTGCTGACGAGAAGGCCGAAGGTGCGGTGGACCTTGTAGGCGGTTGAGCGGGAGCTGCGTAGACCAGTGAAGATGCTGCGTGTCCTCGTGGTGGTCATGATGCGTGGATGAAGCGCTGGTCAGAGACGCTGGAACCAGGGCGCTGTAATCCGTGTAGCGCTGGCCAGGGACGGCGGCCGAGGCCAAGGCGCTATGATGATATCCCGATGGAGTCCATGATGTGTACGTGCAAAGCCGGGAGTATTGTCCTTCGCGCAAAGTTGCGCGGATTATCACTCGTGAGATTTGTCCACTGACAGCAGATTGATGACTGACTAATGACTGACTAACTGCTCGCTGCGTCGGGCTTATTTATACTGTACGGCCGGTGGCAACAGTAGGTAGATGAATTGCAACTCAATCCGAGGCACTCGCATAGTCTGGGACTTTCGGGAAGCTTCGGCAGCGCGGCAATTACGCATAGGCGGTAGACTCGAACATTCTGGCGAGTTGTCGTAATGTACCAGACCGTATGCGATCGTATTGTCGCCAGTAGGCGAGTGAATACTTGAAGCAGGTAGGTTGCTTTGTTTTGTTTACTATTTCGGCTGCAAGTATGTAACTCGGGAGTAGGTACTAAGTAGGTCGAGCGGTTTATTATTAATTAGTTAATCTAGATTCTTCTCGACGCCACAACACTCTTACTATAAAGATCTTTTCAAATTTATATACGAGTTACAAAGAATGTAAGATATTGTGAATACTGAAGCATATTATGCACAAATTATGAACACTCGTTATTTACATAAACTAAAAAGTGCTGAACGTGTGTGGCTTTGAATGTATCAAAATTTAAATCTAAAATATTAGAGACATCTACATGCTACATTGCAGCTACAGTTGTGCCTCTCCACTGTGATTTGTTCAATTCAACACACCTATAAAAAGTGCTATAAAGTTATGAAATAAAAACTACGTTACGTATGTAACCTATTACAATAGTTACATATGTAAAATATTAATATTAAATAGTTACATATGTAACCTATTTCACCTAGTTTTTGTTTCATAACTTTTCATAATTTTATGGCACTTTTTATGGGTGTGTTTAATTGTCATTTTGAGGAGTTATTCGGTCAACGTTCCGTGAAACGGCCTACGTTGTTGGTTGTTGAGTGGTTACGAGCCTGGGATACGAATCCGGAGGTCGCGGGTAAAAATCTCGGAGCGCGCAAGTAAATTTCATGTGAATAATTGGAGATAAATTTGTTTTTTTCTTCTTGTTTTTTCTCTAATGTTTTGTCCTGGAACCAAAGATTATGTCTTCTATTTATTTATACACAGAATAGTGTGTGGTGAGCGGGCGGCGTGGGTTTAATCTGTACACAAATCTATAGTTTTATGCTGAGATCTTCAAAACAAGAAAAATATCATGTAACAAATAGGTACGTCTGTATTAGATTTCGAAAAACTCTGAATAAATTTATCTTATATACAGGGTGTCCGGGGGTAAAGTGCGCTAACTTCGATAGGTGATTCTACAGGATGGTAAGAGTAAAAATGATAAAAAAAAATTCAACAAATTCCAATTTTTATTTTCCCCGTACAAAAATATTTTTGCACAGAAGAATATTTATTATCACATGCAAACAATTCAATTATTTAACCAAAAAACTTCCTTAACACATTGGAATTTCGATATCGTTATTTGTCATTTATTTAACTTCTAAAATCATGTAGAATCACCCCCGAAGTTAGCGCACTTTACCCCCGGACTCCATATATAAACTGGCTGGAGTCCCTGGCGTTGCTCGGACTTTACACATAGTATTTCGCCTTGATTTGAAGGTCAAGTGTGCATAATTTTAAAAATCTCGAATTAAACTGAAGATTTGTATAAAAATCATCCACGCATCCGACTCATATATTATTCAGACTTATGATATTTTACTATATATATATACAGGGTGTCCGGAAACTCGTAGTACAAGCGGGAAACTGGTGAATCTACATCACATTTGGAGTCGATTTTGTAGTATATTTTTTTTATTTGAGCTTTCGTTATCGAGTAAATCGAGTTCATTATTTTGAAATCACCCTTCATTTAACCCGGTGTAATCATAAAATATTTCTGCTCTGCAGGGTTAAAACATCTGTTATTCAACCCTAAATACCAGAAAAAACTTTAACCCTAAAATAGCCGAAAAATATTTTTTTTTGGTTTTTGTTTTTTTTTTGAAAATGCTCAAATAAAAAAACTTTATGTTTTTTTGGGTTCCCCATGTGGTGTAGATTCTCCAGTTTCCCGCTTGTACTACGAGTTTCCGGACACCGTGTATATATATATTACTATTCAACGCTGCGGGAAAATGATAGGGCGTACCACGTGGCACGAACGCAAAACTATATAGCCTACACACTCTATAACTCTCTTCCAGATATGTTTAAAAACAGCCAACATAATCCAAAAAATCATTAGGAGGCTTTAAAAAAATATATTTTTTACTGACAAAAATACGTAATTCTTGCCGTGTTGTACTTTGTTTTGTTTCTCTCTCTCTCCTTTTCTATCCCGTGTATTTGTAATCGAGCATAATCTATTTTAACCAATGTATTGGTGAGTAAGTAACTTCTACTAAATGCCTGCCTTGTCTCTGTGCTTATGTGTATATCCCTGTCTGTTTCCTTTTTTGTTTCTTCTTGTTTGTTCTACTTAACCTCCCTTTTTCTATTTGTGTCCTGTTTTGTATGTGAAACTTATAACTATGATATTTCTGTACTGTTTCGTATGTGAAACTTATCATTTTGGTATCAAAATACAAATGAAAAATTGTACCTATTAACTCCCACCTATGTATTTTAAGTTCCTCTCGTCCTACAATGATTTTTTTAACTCTTCGGGATTGCTCTAGCAAGAAATAAATATATAATTTTTTTAAATCCGACGTTTGAGTTATGGCAGTGTGGTAGTCGCTTCGCGACGTTTGAGCGGAGAGAGAAAGGTGACCTGTTGAACAAGGAATATTGAATAACAAAAAGAGGAGAGTAAAAAAGGGTTCGCTGAAGAAGGTCACATAATTAAATTGAACGTAGTTTCCAAAGATCTCATTCGACGTAAAAGATCCACAAACTGGGAATTTCTATTTAGGGAAATTGGCTGTTGGAAAGTTCAAGTTTGACAAATGTTTCAGATGGACGTTCTGTAATTGAAACCAATTCGTGCTTTTATTTTTAATCCCTGAAGCCAATATTAACCACTCTCAAATGAAAAATGTGAAACAGAAAAAGATTCATTCGCATCTGGGAATTGCACCCAATGTAGTGCTCAGACCACTGAGCTAATTCGACCATATCAATTTCTTTTTTTCAGAGATTTTAAGTGTATCGCACAGCGGCTTCCCCCTTGTTTTCTACCCTCACATCAAATGCATAACTTTCATTGTATAGCCGTGTCTTGATAGTTCGTAAAGTACGATCTAGGTCTGCGACAGTCGGTGCGATTCCATGCCAAATCTCCCTGTTTTCTTTATTTAAGATACTCACCTTCAACTGCTCGACACTCTTTGCCGTGTTTTAACCTTCAAACGTCCGACCCTTACAACCGTGTCGTTGATGATAGAACGTCCAGCGTCCTGCCAGCAGGACTTTACGTACTACCGGTAGGACGTAAGTTTTTTGTTTATATGCGGCTTTGTAGGCCTGCTAGCAGGATGCCGTTAACTGCATTGCATAGTGCGTCTCTTTCTGATTCAGCGAGTTTTTGAATCGTATTTCTGCGATCAGTCTGGCCAAAATGGCGGCGAGTATAAGACGTGGGGTCCGCGTTCGCGTCAAAGCCACGTATTTCGACGAAAATGATGGCCTAAACACATGGAGTCGCAAACATTTTGGTGATAATTACGACATTAGTTATTGTTGGGGCACTGTAAAAAAGTTAGAAAACAATTATGCAAGGGTATATTGGGAAATTGACAAAAAAATATCAACCGTGCCCGTTGGAGTTCTAATTGCTGAAACCGAAAATGACAATTTAGTGGAAGCAAATACAAATGAAGAACATTGTAAGTACAAACTTTCTTATTTTATTCATAGGCTTACGTTTATAGTAAGCCTAGTATATTCCCATAGAAAAAATAGTACTTGGAGGTTGCTTGTTCGTTTCCATTATTTACGTGATTGACAATTTTTTTTTGACAGGCACAACATAAATTAACTTTGCTAAGTTTGACTTGTATGGGTATGTATGCGTATGTATTTGCGTGTCTGTGTGTGTGGGCGCGTGCTTGCCTGTGTGTCTGTGCCTGGGTGTGTGTGTATTAAAAATATTTTTATTATTTTTTAACTGATAAACTTTATTAATGTTTATAAGACAAGGTTTTTATGCATATCACAAAGGATTACAAATTATTATAAGCAATAATTATTAGCCAGAAACACCCATACAAATTGAAAAAATCTTCCGAGAAGATATAATAACTGCCGACGACGAAAAATAATAATATTTGACAATTCTAAGTATTCACCAATAAAATGTAGACATAATTTGTCGCGACGCTATCTAGTGGGGAATTTAGCAAGTAAAATTGCCTTCCCTACTATAATAAAGTATGTTGTTCTTAGGTGAAATAATAAAATAAGCAATAGTTGTTGAACGAAATATTTCTAATACATATTGAATAATTTGACGGGACAGGAGATAGGCCGGCGTAGCTCAATGGATCGATCACCTGACCGGAAATCAGGAGGGTGTGAGTACCGTCGCGACGCGTCGGCGGTTATTATTTCTTCTCGGAAGATTTTTTCAATTTGTATGGGTGTTTCTGGCTAATAATTATTGCTTATATTTATTTGGAAAATAATTTTAAGTTTAAATATATTGAGTACCTACACCCCTTTGCGTCTGTTGATCACTAATAATGGATTTTTTTTCAGCATCGTCTGAATCGGGTTCTTCTTCTTCGAGCGAAGATGACGAGACAAGTATTTCAGTACATCCGAATTCAAGTACAAGCAACGTAAATTCTGCTCGAAATACAACAGTTGCAAAGGGTGTTACCTGGACTTTTCATGAAGCAATACGTGTCGATCAACGACAACAAGGCTATTTCAAAGCTACCTTGCTAGTACCATTGGGGCCCGCACGAAGTATCAAGGATGCATTTTTCATGATATTTCCGAGAGAGAAGCTTAGTTACATAGTCCATTGCACCAACTATTCGTTTCCAGCAAGACAAAAACTGTTGAACGAGAAGGAATTATTAACTGTTTTTGGCATATTATATGCTATGACTCTTCAAGAACTTCCAGATCGACGATCCTATTGGAATACCACCTCTGATGGAATATATCCCCCTGCAAATTTTGGACAAAGATTTGGTATGAGCCGCCAAAGATTTGAGATCATTCTCATGGCATTGCGCTTCACACAATCCTCAGACCTTGATTTTTCTGATAAATGGCGTAACACTAGAACATTAGTAACGATGGTGAATGATAAACTAAAAGATACCATCCATCCTGGGTCAAAAATAACTGTAGATGAATCCATGTTCGCCTGGTATGGAAGGGGTGCGTACTTCAAAAACGGAATGCCAGCAGTTATGAAGATTAAAAGAAAACCAAAAGGAGTCGGTTGTGAAGTAAAAACAGCGTGTGATAGTGACACAAACATTATGATCAGAATGGAAATTAATGAGGGCAAAGAAGCAATGAGTACGAAGAAATGGCAAAGAGAATTTGGCGCAGGAACTGCAACTACTTTGAGATTGACAGAGCCATGGTATGGTTCTGGCAGAGTTATAGTTGGTGACTCTTGGTTTGCTTCAGTCAAAACAGCTGTGGAGTTATTCAAAGTTGGATTGTATTTTATTGGACTGGTAAAGACAGCACATAGTTTCTATCCTGTGTCTGAGATGGCAGCTCAGTGTCCTACGCATAAGGGGGCATCTGTTGTGAGTACAGCAGAAAAAGACTCTGTGCAGCTCACTGCCTGTGCCTGGAGAGACAAAAAGATTCATACATTTGTAGCCACTTGCGAAACGACACTGCCTGGCCTGCCATCACGCAAAAGAAGGTGGGACGATGAAGGAAATTTATTTTACCGAGAAGTCGATCGGCCTAAATTAGTCCAGCAATATTTTGACGGGGCTGCGGCTATCGATATTCACAATCACATTAGGCAGGATGGATTGGCATTGGAGAAAGCTTGGGGCACACAAAAATGGGAACATAGAATATATGCCTCAGTTCTGGGCATTATAGAAACGAATGCGTATTTGGTTTTTAATAATTTCTTTCGCTCCGAACATGATCAGGTGTCTCACAGGTGGTTTACTACCAACCTGGTATTAGCTCTAACTATTAATGACGATGATAACCTACAAGAGAATGAGCCGCCACCACACGAGAACATCGCTCACAGCGGAGAACACATTCTTGAGGCCCTGTCAAAATCAGATGACAGAAAGAGAGTTCAACGCAAATGTATAGTTTGCTCCAGAGTCAACAAAAAACAGCAGAAGGCGAGCTTTTTTTGCAAGACATGTGGTCCGCGATGTGTTTTATGCTCTCCACAGACAGGAAGAAACTGCTTCACCTACCATATCGCGAATGGAATTCCAGCATAATCCTTTTTTTAATTTTCTCAAAGTAAATACAATTTTCACTTACGTTTTTTTTTCTTCATTTTCTTGTTTATTTTCTACCCTGTTATATTAATAAGCGCCCATGTCTTATTTTATTATACCTTTTTTTAATTTTCTCAAAATAAATACAATTTTCACTTTCGTTTTTTTTTTCATTTTCTTGTTTATTTTCTACCCTGTTATGTTAATAAGCGCCCATATCTAATTTTATTAAATAAAATACAGAAAGTTTGTCACCTCTGCCTATTTTTAACATGCATAAAAGTCGAGTACTGCTAGAAGGACAGCCTCTTATATTCATACAAAAACCGCAAAAAATTGCGTACTGCTGGCAGGACGCACACTCGTCGAATTGTCCTTCCGGAAGCTCCTTCCGGCAGGACAAGGGTTTGGACGTTCTATCATTAACCTTCACCTGCCCAACACTCACTGCCGTGTTGTTAACCTTTAACTGCTCAACCCTCACTGTCATATTGTTGATTTATTAAAAAAATCTCTTCAAATTATTCACAATCCGGTTAAAGCGTGATTGCAGGCTGTTTCCTAATAAACGTTTAGTGAATTCCTAACATATCACAATACGTGTTAAAATTATCCAGCATTTGCCTTGATAATTTATAATGATGAAATGCGAAAATATTATGATTTTACTATTAATTTATTCGTTAAGGGCTTGCAATCTCGTTTTGAAACGGATTACGAATAAGTTGAAAATGTTCTTAATAAATTAGCAACACTCATGTTTTTCCATGCACGGCGTAATTAACCTTCATCTGCCCAACCCTCACTGCCGTGCTGTTAACCTTTACCTGCCGGACCCTCACTGCCGTGTTGTTAATCTTTACCCGTCTGTCCTTACAGTGAAACGTTCCCGCTGACTGCGCTACCGGACGACGAGCGGCCGCCCTACCTGTCTCTGGCACGTTGGACGCCGCGTGGCCACGGCCTGGTCACTGTGCTGGACTACGACATCTACTTCAGGCCGGCGCCGCGCTCTTCCACGGGCTACCGCGTAACTGCCACGGCGGTGCCAGGCGTGGTGTACAATGGCGTGCCGGATTGGCTTTATGAAGGTAAGAATATACATTTTTCAGAAGTAAATATCCAATGAACAAATAATTCAATAGGTACATCTGTTTAGGAAGGGTTTCTATCTATTTATTTACTCTGCCTGTCTCATTAGGGATATCCTTTGTCGAGACTACTTTTATAATATTTTTTTTAAATTATATTTTTTGTGGGAAAGACTTTGTTAGTACTGAATTTCCCACTAGATGGCGTCGAGATATATTATATCTTCATTTATCGGTGAACTATTTTTGACTAGTCAAATTTTTTTTAATGAAAAACTAATATTTATAAGACTAGATATTAATGCTGTCAAAAGGCTGCGGGTTATTTTATCTTGGATATTTTATTAGGATAATTATTATTGCTTATAATAATTTGTTATCCTTTGTGCTGTTCACAAAAACCTAGCCCTGAAATTTTTTTTATAGTAAGGAGACGGTTTACATGTAGTTTTCATGAGCACTTAGGCCATAGGCCCATTGTGCTATCTCCCATTTTACCTCAATCCTTTAACAACAACCCAGTCTCTTTAATAAAGTTCACCAGGGTTGTTATTGGGTATGTGGCTATGTCTTCTGGTTCTACTGTATTTCTCCCCAGGTATCTGAGCCTAGTTCCCACCAGGGCAGGACATTGGCACCATATGTGAATTGGAGTCACTTCATCCTCTTCACATTTCCTGCATCTGTTGGTGTTTTCCATTCCCAATATCTGCATGTGTCTCCTGAGATGGCAGTGTCCCGTTAGTAGTCCTACCAGTTCTCTCAGTGAATTTCTGTCTACATTGAGTAGTTGTCTGGTTCACCTTGGGTCTGGTCCGTTTATGAGTACTTTGGATTGCCTCATTCCGGGTGCCCTTTCCTATTCCTCCCAGTGCCGGTATTTGACCCACCTTTCAATATGTTTTTATTGTGGCAAGCTGCTACTCTTACGGCCGGCTTGGATCCCGCAAGTGGTGTTTTCGACCCTTTCCTTGCCAGTCCATCAGCCCGTTCATTGCCCTCAATTTCTTTATGTCCTGGTACCCAGATCAGGGTTATTTTATTGATGGTAGCAAGTTCTTCAAGAATGGTTTTGCATTCCATCACCAGTCTGGAGTAGCATCGGTTACTTTCCAGTGCCATTAGGGGTACCTGGCTATCAGAGCATATGCCTATGTTCTTATTCCTGTACCCGATACGTATGTTCTCCTGTGCACAAGCTAAGATGGCCTCCATCTCATCTTGAAATTCCTAGAGGTATACTAAGTTCCCTCTTGGAACCCTATAAACAGACCCCGGCCCCTATTCCCTCCTCCATCTTGGACCCATCTCTGAACCAGATTAGTTGCTGTTTGTGGGTAAGGCCTGGAACCGTCTCACATTCCTCCCTTGTGGGGTACGTCACTCTAAACTGCTATCTTTCAGCTCAAAGGATAACAGTCTGAACTACGTCAGCCGAAGTAGCGAAAAGGGTTCAATTCCCGTCGGCGGCATTTATTTTTACTCGGGAGATATTTTCAATTTGTATGGATATTTCGGGCGACTAATTATTACTTACAATAATTTTTTATAGTTTATTTTTGTATACACAATCTACATTGTTCGAGAAACATGCGATAGCCAGTTAGAATAACCTTAGAAAAAATCAAAACTTTTGTTGATTATGTGTTGTTCAGGTCTATCAAATATTTAGTCCATGATTGTAATTTGTCTCACAAAACCTTTTCCCTAACCTATTATTTATTTCTGTCTGTATCCATTATCTAGCTACTGTAGTATAAATTTTGAAACAGATAGTCTTTCACCTATACGCCTATGCACACGTTTCGTCTAGGACTGTTGGGCTTTAACCAAAATAAACTAGTCGTTGTCTACGGTTATTATGCAATATTGTCCACTATGCGGTTAAATTACACTCCCAAGTACTTCACAAAATAGTCAGTCATTAAAGAATAAAAATTAGTAAGAATTGAATTAAAAAATACCATACTTTTCAATTTTCAATTTTTTTTTAAAAAAATTATATTTTACTTTAAGGCGAAGCTAAATGCCAAATCACTATTTTGATTAATATTTATAACGAATTGGTGTACATTATGAATACCAAAAAATATGCTTTAGATAAATTGAAGGTTTTCCTATCGTTTCGCTTGAGTAGAAAGCTTTTTTTTTTAAAGAAAGACAAACATTCCCAGGTTACGAATAACCCAACAATGTTTGAAAATCTTCTACTACCACCACAGAAAGCCGAAAATGTTGCTTGTGTTGTGATGGAGGACTTAGCCAGCCGAGGAATCGAACACGCGACGCTCGGGTGAGACCCAAGCGCTATGCCCACTCAACCACTGACCGGTCAGAATACAAATAAAAAAATAAATTACTTAGTAAAAAAAATAAATGTAAATAATTAAACTTTTTTTTAATAGAAATGTATGAACGTATAAAAACAAATTTTTAAAATACAGTTTTATAGCTAAGATTATCTGTGACAGTTTCACTTGATTAACTTCTTTGTTTATTCATAAAAATTGTTTACAAAATAAATAAAGAACAGTTTTATGCTTGAAATCGAACGTTTCTAGACTCCGTTTGTCAGGCGATTTTAATGCCTATTACCTACAATATAAGGTATACCAACTTGTAACTTCTTCTTGTAACTTCTTCTTGTAACTTCTTCTTAAGGCCCCGTAGTAAGCGTTCACATATGGTTTGAAAGGGAGATATGTAAATATGAATGTTAGAGGGAGCGCGCTAATATTAAAAAACGATAATAATGAAGCCTATTACCTACAATATAAGGTATACTAAAAATATACACATTTTTGGCTTTGTAGCTTCCTCTTAATGCTTTTTTTAATGTGAATACCGCACAAATTTCCCAACTGTTCCCAACCGTCTGAAGCCAGAGAGATTATGGCATCCCTAATCGGTTGTCTGTTATGAGGCTAAAGGTATTGGGGAGGGGGAGGAGATGAGAAGAGGAAGGTGGGGAATTACCTGGGTATAAAGCAACCATTTCAAGCAACTTTTCAATTCTGAATGGTGGTCTTACACCAGGGCGATACTGAAAGTATCTTCCACTCTCTAACGTGCAGCAAATATACTTTATATTAAAGTTGGATTTTAGGCCAAAAAATTAACCAAACAATCAAAATGTATAGCAATTTAAATGTATTTCTTTATAAATTACTTACATAGTTGTGTTTGAAATTATAAAATGTACGCCATTAAATAAATCGATTTTTCATGATTTTAGAGGAAATCATTGTGAATTAATTGAATCAATAGTAGAATATTTTGTCTCGTTAGTGAAGAAGTATGCTATTATAGTCTTCGTGTTACTTTTTAGGTCATTAATGAATAAATCATTATTATGTAAAATTCACACGCCATCACACACGTATATATATCCCCAGCATGGACGAGCGAAATAATACTAAAAATACTCGTTTATTTAACAAACTCGCTCAGAACAGCATCCATTGCCCTGGTTTTCTCAACGGCTGAATACTGTGCTCCAGTATGGGTTAGAAGCGCCCACACTTCCATGGTAGTCGTTCAGCTTAATGTCAAAATGCGAACCATCAGCGCGACTTAAAAAATCTACTCCTCTCCTTTGGTTCCCCGTACTTGAAAATATAACCCCGCCAAACCAAATTGCAACACTGAAGGAATACAAGAAGGCGCTGCAAAAAAGCGCAAGACCTTTGCACGAAGATGTCGTCTCCCACCCGGCATGCCGCTAGAAGTCCCGAAAGCCCTTCTGGGCGGACGGAGACAGGCTCCTCCGATTACCTCTCACCCCAGAAGATAGGTGGAAACTATATAGATAGGTGGCAAACGGCCAACGTGGGGAATGCCCACCTCATACAGGACCCCACAGAGAGACAGCCTGGGTTCTCATTGCCTCGCAAAACCTGGTGCGCTATTAATAGGTTAAGTGCTCCCATACCCGCTGTGCCCACATGATGCACAGATGGGGCCTTAAAGAGTCGGCGACGTGTGAATGTGTGAACATTTGGTCAACAAATGCCCGCTCCATTCATTTCCCGGCGGGATTGATGAGGTTCACATGGTGACGCCTGAGGCCCTAGAATGGCTCGCAGACCTAGATGTCCCCCTCTGACACCCCCCAGCATACGAAAGAAGAAGAAGTTTGTACAAACTTTATTAAATTAAATAAATAATTAATACATATAAAAAATCAAGTAATAATCGTAATTTATTGAGTCAATAGGTAGACCGTGGTCATGGCGTAAAAATATATCTTAATAGGATGGTAGTGGATTTTAAATTGAAGGAATCAGATAAACTTCGAATTAAGATAAAATTCTAGATTCTTTATGGCAAAAGAATGTTCCTAAAGTCTCTGGCGTCCGATAGTCCGTGCAGTTTGGTCGTAGCTCAGCGACAGTCGGCGCGCTTCCATGCCGTATCTCCATGAGCTTATATTATCTTTGATTTGAATATAATTAGTATTATTTTACTTATTAATTAATAACACTTCTCTGGGATATAATTATTGAGGGGTTTTTCCGGTTCCTTCTTGAGTTCGCTGGGCTCCGGACATTCCTCGCCCGTTAACACCACGTGGAGGGTCTTGGAGGCCATTTTTGCCAAGTGGTCCCTGATGCACTCGAAATGGCACATGTTGTCATATGTGCGCCCGTCGGTCGCGCAGATCGGGATGAAGATTCGGCTGCAGACGCAGACGGGGAATGGAAGGGGATCGGATAGCTTTGGGGAGGGGGTGGTGGGTGGTGTGGGGTAGGGAAGCTTGGAAAGCTGGGACTCTGGGGCAGGGGGGATGAAGAAGCTCGGTAGGGCCACCAACATCATGACTGATGACGAAAGCACGAAGCAAGAGACGATCACTGAAAAAACAAAAAATAGAGGATGTTACATAATATAAAATTATTTTCACACGGGAGGCCATGAGGATAGTAATTTTCCGCAAGGATTTTCCGAGTATATATCATCCTCATTAACAATTATACATAATAATATAACAATGTCCTCAATATATCATCTTTGGGGATGCTGTGTGGAAAGCCTTTAATGAGCGGAAGTTCTAGGAAGGAAAATGGTAAGAGGGGTGGGTAGGCATCTGGGGTTCAGTGTGTCACGTGATTGCAGAACGTATGACACATGAATTAATTGATTTATACGGTTTGTTTGAAGTCATCTGTAAGATGTCATCGGATGATGACAGAACATATATCGTTAATGAAAACAGGAACAGAAGCGGACCTATGATGGACCCTTGATGAACTCCAGAGAAAACCAAGATTTGGACAGACTTTAACCGTTATAGAAAATGTATTGTTTGCAATTCATCTATAATATGTATGAGGGGTGTAGAAATCTGGGGCCAGTGTTATCCCAGGAGTGACGTATGAATCCATCTGTACTACTGCGGCGCAAGTCGATGCGTAGAAAGAGTCCGGCTTGAAACATCCAGTCGATCCGACACGCCGCGCATTTAATCCGCCACCAATACCTGAACATTGCACAAACCTCATCCCATGAACCCTTGCACCCCTGCTAAATAACCAAACGTAGCGAACCTCTTATAGAGATCTATGACAGAGGTAGTGTTTATCCAATTATTGGTGGTACCCACACCCGCCTCCCAAATTGTTGTTGACAGCGTCACTGTATTTTCTAAGCCTTTGTAAAGAACGTATCTTTAAATAACCAAAATCACATTTTTATGGAACCTGTTTCACTTCTCCGCCAATCATCTTCGTTTACATTAAAATTATTATGTTAGTGATCATCATTATAATTTTAATGTTATTTATATTTCTTTATTTTTGGTCTTCTCTGTTATTAGAAATATGTTTTTTTTTTAATTCGGGTCTTATTTTTTAATTAAATTACACAAATACTGATCTGAAAAGAATGCAATGCAGATGCAAGCCTAATGAATAATTGTTTGTGATTGAGGCACATAGAATGAACGAATAGAGGAGTGGACATAGTAATTAGAATGTATTTATGATGCGAAAGTGAATGGTAGAAGAAGTTTGGGCGCCCGATGAAGTCAATATCGATATGTTAACAAAGAATATCAGGAGACTTAAATTTTAAAGAATTTCGACACATATTTATTTATTTATTTATTAACGGACATCGTCCAAATTACAAAATAATAACACGAATAAAGTAAAATGAAAAATACAGGAGTAGACAAAGGTACATGAAAGCAAAGACATATGGTAGATATAATATAAGAAAATAAAGTGACAAGTCGAATCAAGTTAAGAATACGCCGCGAATACTTGTTTAGCGACTAGCGAAAAACATTCAGACTTATCCCAAAAAGATATTTGGAGCGTTGAAGATATTTGGAGAGCTACCAGAAGAAATAAAATCAGAAGAAAACATAAAAACATTTAAAATTAAATTAAGAAAATATGTGATTGATTCATTTTAAATATGTTACCATAATTATATGTATATGTATATAAGGATTGTATTAGGACATAGATAACTATGTACCTACTTAAAATACCACAATAAACAATAAAAAAGTTAAGGTTTTGACTTGAGTTGACCAGTCTACACATTCTGGACAATGGTGAATAATATCCATAATTTATCGGATGATGGTTGAGTAAGAGCAGTTCATTATTTCTGAGTCTTTGCGAGGGGATATTGAAGGGAATGAGTTGCAGCAGAGTAGATGAATCAATAATACCATTTATAATTTTGAAGAAGCAAATGAGGTCATTTCTTTCCCGACGGACTTCCAAAGGGGAGAGGTTTAGAGTTAGTTCAATTTCATCATATGAGTATTTGACTTTTTCTAAACCTAGCCTCCTAGCAATCCCTCTTTAGAACCGATGTTGAACAGAGTCAATGCGTCAAATGTGGACAGCATAAAAAGGAGACCAGATAACACAAGCATATTCAAGATGGGGGCGAACCAAGGAGCAGTAAAGCTTTCTAAGGGTATTTACGTTTTTGAAGTCCGAAGTGATTCTAGTGATGAAACCAAGTAGTTTGAGGGATTTATTAACGATTGCAGTTATGTGATCCCGAAAAGAAAGTTTGATATCTAGAGAGACACCAAGGTCTTTAATAGATGTAACATTTGTTTAGCAAATATTATTAAGGATTGTTATATTATTATTGGACAAAGATAAATTAAAAACTATCTATTTTGCCTTAGTTATCTCGACTTTCTTATAACATAGTACGCTGGGGATCATGTCTTAAGTCCAATGTTGAACCACTAAATATTACTCAAAAATTGATCTTTAAAGTTATGTACAAACAAAATCTGTTTTCCATCCAAACTGTGTAAAAAACAACTATATATCACTCAAATACTTGGTCGATTTTTTATCAATATTAAATTTGCTGAAAGAACTTTGTGGCGGTACATACTAAAACTTCTTTTGGTCAGAGAAACTATTTATACCAAGCACCACCTGTGTTTAATATTCTTCCAAATCATATCAAGTCTACCAATTCCTTACTACTGTTTGTTACTTGTTTCTTCTTGGAAATAATGATTAATAAGTAGTTATGGTTCAAATAATGTTAAAATATACTGTCAAATTACCCATCTGGTAACTCATCAAATACGTTTTTTTTCTTTCTTTTTGTAACATATTGTGTTTGCATGTAGTATTACTTTATATTTGTGATTACTCTATGTTGGCTTCACTCAAATGTTAATTTTTTACCTTGATACACGCTTAGTCTTAGTAAGGTTGATTTTTATGAAAAAAACGTGATTTATGTGTAGTGATATGCAATAAATAAATATGGCAAGATCAAGTTAATCAAGCAAATTCTTATGCCAGGTCATATTTTCATGAGACAAAATAACAAGATAAAGTATGCATGAATTTGTATACAATATTGCGTACTCAGTTGTACAGCCTTAGTGGCACTGAATCCGCTTTGGTTTGGTGGCTTCGTTAAATATAAGTAGGTTTTCATCGAGCAATTGATTTACTAGTTTTCGCTCTGTAATGGATTTCGTTCTATTTCTTCCGAATATTAGAACTGTGTCATCTGCAAAAGCACAAATTTTTCCCTCTATGGTAGAGAGTATTATTCATTTATGTAATTTATAAAAAAAGTAAGGGTCCAAGCGTAGTAACTTGAGGTACACCAAAGTTTTTATCTTCCGTACGAGACTACATATTAAATTGAGAGTTTTATTCTTTTAAGTTACAGAAATAAACATATAACATGTCTGGAAGGCAATTATATATGTTCGTAACTAATATATTGCTTCGCATAGTGAGTATGTAATGTGTTTAAATGTATTTTATCGTGTTGCCGTGTAAATTGTGTGTGTACTTGGGACTTTTTAATGAGTTCTCTATTTGTATGTATGAGTTTATTATTTATTTTGTATTTAAGGAGACATGTTTTATATTCATATAATTTTCTTAATGTCAACAGTTTTGTTTCCATATATAATTTTTTTGTTGATGTTCTTTAATTCTAGGTAACATAGCTTTAAAGTGACATAGCTTTTTGATTATTTTGTTTTGTGTTTGTTACCTGTAGTTCATTTCTATATGTTTTATATGCGTTTCCCCAGATTTCAATCAAGTAGTTTAAATGTGAATGTACGAGGCTGTTATATAGACCTTTTTAAATTTTGATTGGCAACAGATATGATAACCAACTAAATACGCTAATTAAGGGGATGATTTTATCTATAATATCTTGAATATGCTGTTTTAACACATATACGCTTTAGGGATGTCATTTACACAGCATTCAGTCTACTTCCATCCTTCTTCTGCCAACTCCATGCCTCACAGCCATACATCAGGGTAGGTACCAGCACTCCATTGTTGACCACTAGCTTCGCTTCTTTGGACAAAATTTCGCTAGCGTCGACTATGTTTAGTCCTACATCAAGGGAGTTATGTATATTTACTCTTCTTTCAGTATCGCTAACAGCCTTTCCATCTCTCGTAGCGACATTGAAAGCTATGATATTTATACATAAAATAATAAACAACCTGTTACCAAAATACTTTTCAAACAAAATTATATACAACAAGAACATTCACAGACATACAAAATCAATCTACCAAAAAACTATAAAACCTACACAAATTACTAAATTCTAAGAATGTATGAACCAAATTAAACAAGAGAAAATGTAGTAGTATTTAAGTTATAATAAATAAGTCATTTGTAAACATAAACGTAAAAATAAAATAATCTTTATTGATCTCTGTCAAAGTCCTACTCAAGTTTTGTTACTATCCAAGTACAGTAAAACAATCGGCCCATAAATAATTTAGGACGGTTGGTTTCGGAGAATTTGGCAAATTTAAACGTTCATTTTCGGGTTCTGTGAAAGTCCTATTCAAGTTCTGTTATTTTATAATTATATACTAGTTGCTTGACAAAACTGAAATAATAACAGAACTTGAAAAAATCTTTCACAGAACTTGAAAATTTGCTTTGAAATTTAAAGAATTGTTCAAATTCTCCGAAACATTTTAATAAAAATTTAACAGAACTTTAATGTACGTGTTGGTAATACTGCTTTTACGAACCAGTATAGTAATAATTTATTTTAATTTTACTCGTGATTTTAATAATAATATTTTGCTAATTCATATACCGCCATTTTCGTGAGAAATCACCTAGAGGGCGCTGTACAAATATATTTCTTAAATAGTTAATACTTGAACTACTGACTTAAAAGTGACTTACCTCTAAGACTTATATCTAGTGACTTCCGACTAACGCCTATAACTACTATTTTAATGACAATATATTTACATATATAGAAACTTACAACTAACATTAACATTAACAATCTAATTTTACTAGTGCCAGAAGAAAAATGAAGTTCTTTTATATTAGGGTGTTTTTATAATAAGTTTTTAATGTTAGGTGGATATATTTATATTAAATGAATGAAGTGAATCAATGAAATTAATCGTGGATCTTGAACGCATTTAGATGATTCATCTGTCAACAATTAAACCGATTAACGTATTCTGTTCCCGCTGATATTGTCCATTGTCCATTGGTAGGCAAGTCAATAGCATTTTGACTTTATTATAAGTAGTTGTGTGAATCAACAATTACGGTATAGCAAAAGGAAAAAATGCAATATTGGATAGAATGACGGATTTGTGATTTAATGTAGATATTTAAACTATTTTATTGCACATCGTGTTAAACTATGTACAATACTTGCAAAATTATGCAAAACTATGGAAGCTTCTCTGTGTTTTAAATAACTCTGCGATAATAATAATTTATCTCATGACTTCTTATGACCTCGGTATTGTATCACGGCGTATGGCAAAACTTCACAGCGTTTATATTAAACACTAGCTGTACTCAGTCTGTCTCTGCAGATATGGCGCTGTTTGCCCAACAGATTACGCTGTTTTTTTTCAAATTTCTCATCCAAAAATACATACAACTACAAATTTTATCTTCCCTACAAAGAAGGCGATCTGTGGCAGGACAACGTCTTATATTATAAAATGCATTCGAAATGATTGAGTTAACTTCTAACTTGTTTCTACTGAATATATAAAAATTCAGCTTGCGTATATTGGAGCTGGCCAAACTCGAAACTAGTGTACATATATTTATTACAAAATAATAACACAAATGCAGTAAAATGAAAAATACAGGAGTAGACAAAGGTACATGACAGCAAAGACATAAGGCAGATATAATATAAGAAAATAAAGTGACAAGTCGAATCAAGTCAAGACTATGCCGTGGTTCAGGAACACAGGACACTTATAATATTCCGTCACTTGTTTAGCGACTGGCAAAAACATTTAGACTTATCCCAAAAAAGTTAAGGTTTTGACTTGAGTTGACCAGTCTACACATTCTGGACAATGGTGAATAATATCCATAATTTGTCGAATGATGGTTGAGGAAGAGCAGTTCATTATTTCTGAGTCTGTGCGAGGGGATATTGAAGCGAATGAGTTGCAGTAGAGTAGGTGAATCAATAATACCATTTATAATTTTGAAGAAGCAAATGAGGTCATTTCTTTCCCAAGGAGAGAGGTTTAGAGTTAGTTCAATTTCATTATATGAGTATTTGCCTTTTTCTAATCCTAGCCTCCTAGCAATCCCTCTTAAGAACCGATGTTGAACAGATTCAATGCGTCGAATGTGGACAGCATAAAAAGTAGACCAGATAACACAAACATATTCAAGCATATTCATTAGGGTGTCCCAAAAAAATTAAAGTTGTTATTTTTGAACGCATACCCTCTTATTTTGTTTTAATAATGACAAAACACTTATAAAAAAAAATTCGTTTACTTTGGACAACTGCAACCCGTGCCGACTTGCATCGAAAGATGTCAGTACTTGTACATTAAGACCCCAGCGAGCAAACGTGTTGATGAGCTTTTAGTAACTTGCTATTTTGTTAGTAAACGAAAATCACTCGTTCAGGCAAGATGTTGTTAGATTTAAGCATTTCTAAAAAGAGTATATTTTAATAGAAGTCACCAAATATCGGGTTCTAAACTGCCATCTAATGGACAAGTTCTTGAAGTTTTGTTCTACAATATCCGGAAAGTGAATTTAACTGTCAATATATACCAAATATAGCCATAGTTGGTTTTTTAAAGCTGTGTTTGAAGTAAAAATCAGTCAAGTGACTACAAGCCCTGACATACCACTCTTCAAAAAGTTTCGAGATAACTGTAAAAATGTTGATCCCGATAAAATTCTGTGCTACAGAGAAAATCTCACATTGCACCTAACCGCTTCCGAAATCGATGATTTGCTTGACTTTTACCATACTGCACTGACAACAAAAATACTTGGAGATGACTATTGAGAGTTTTTAGAGCTTTGTGTGATAGTTTTAGGAGGAGATACAGCAAGAGAATTTAAGATTCGGCCTCCAGGTGCTCGATGGATGGCAAAGGCGCTTTATTCCTTGAAAATATCATTAATTTGTTCGCAATTTAAAATTACCGCTAAGGATAAGGCGGCATTTTTAGACGTTTGCCTGTTCATAGTAACATCCTATGTCAAGCCATGGTTACAATGTATTATAGCAGTTAAAGCACCTTACCAGGACTTGTGCTTTTTGAAATCGATGAAGGCTTAAGAAAACATTGATGAAAACATCTCAATGGTAGCTTTATTTCTGTTCAGTAAGCAGTTATGGTATTTGACCGATAAATGATCTATTTTATCGCTGTTTGATGACGCTGTGGATCAAAAAACTAAAATAAAAATGCTCGAAATATCAAAAAAAAAATATCAACCCATGACAAACGTTACATCCCATCGAAGGAAGATCTTGATGGTAAATTGTATAGTAAGTTTATTAAGTAGTTTAAATTATGTTTTGTATTGAGGTTTTTGTTCATATCATAATTTAGTGACTTTTGTTTCAGAGAAAAATATTTACGACTTCATTTCAGTCAAGAACAAGTATTTTTTTGATCGTCTGAACACAGGTGCCAGTTTTCTTAACGAATTCCCTACGATGTGGTCAAATAATGCTTCGTATCAAGAAGTCAGAAAGAAGGTGTCGCCGCTGAGGGTAGTGAATGATACAGCTGAAAGAACTGTTAAGTTGATGCAAGATTTTCATGGCTTAATCTCACGGTCAAAGAGGAACAAAAAATTTTTTTTGTTATGATGCGTTCAGGAACACTGGAAGATTTATCCTGACTGTAAAAAACAAACTATGAAGAAAAAATTTAATCAATAAACCATTTTTAAATATAAAATACCACATAAATAATTGAACATTTGTGCATTTTTAAATTTTATTTATCCGACAAAAATGAAAGTTGAAAATCCTTCCATATTAACTCTGTACCATATGTTTGGCATCAAGTCGGCACGGGTTGCCGGTGTTTAATCAAAATAATATTTATTATATGAGTTATTGGGATTAAATGGAATAAAATAAGAGGGTATGCATATTTAAATTCATGAAAAAAAAATTCTTCCTTATGTCCTGGGACACCCTAATATTCATGTATAAAATTTCAAAGCAATCGTTGAAGAACTTAAGGAGATTTAAGATTTTGGACTAACGAAAATTTACATTTTCAATAATATCGAGCTGTACCCTTCCACGTGTTGCTGTGGCTCAGTCTGTCTGTGTAGATAGAGAAACAATAGCGTGTTTTGCTTTTACGTACAACAGATGGTGTTAATAATTTAATATATATTATAATAATAATTTATCAATGAATAACGAAGCTTGACAGTGATATTTGAATTGTAGGCAGCAAGAAGAACAATTAAAGACGCCGTGCGTTGTAAATTAGTACAGTAAATTTAAACATCTTGCATTGTATCCAATTGGGTAATTATGGTTTTTGATTAAGAGGCCTAGTGAAAAAAAAAATTTTGGACCTCGGCTGAGCTTGACTAAGGTAATTCAGGGAATTCCGCCTCATGATTACCTAATACGCAAAAAATGCACTTAGTTTCAACTTGATTGGGTACTGCAAGAAACAACTATTTATGTAGGTGAAGATGGAAAAAAGATGCATTAAAAATCCTTTTTTTTCAGTCAAAGTTAAGTTTGAAGGTTAGGAAATACGCATAAATATTAAAACAACCCAAACTAACAACCTAAATACCTATTTTGTGTATGTTTACATCTCTCCCGACTTGAAGAGTTGTTTCCATTCGTAATTAAGTTGAAATCAACTGTTACTTTTTTTAATTGCTTAATGAGGCGGAATTCGACAACTTTATCCAATCTAACATTGCAAAACAAATCAAAACATAAAAATGTATAGTATAAACTCACGTAATTTCAGTAAAATCATGTTTAGTTGTCCTGACAAATAATAATGATCCTTCACAGCTGTAACCAACACAACTAATAAAAATTTACTCAACAAATCAACACTTATTGTCTTGTAGACACGACACTTTTTTCACTTGCAGTATGGTTTTTCTCCAGGGATTTTAGCGTTTTTTTCTGAATACTTCCTCAAGCGTGCGGTTTGCCGATCGAACGACATAATACCGATTGATGATTAGTACCGCTTTTAGATTTTTAACGCCATGTAGCCATTGATCGAGAATACACTAGACTAGATGGTATCCTGGTAAACCTAGTAAACTGATAAATCTTATAAACAGGTTATAAAGTTGGGTTAAGGAATTGAGTTAGGAAAGGAAAGGGAAGGGTCAAGTTTTGCTTATATGCTCAACACCACATAGTGTATAATTACCCTTCTTCACCTAAATTAACCTAGCTTATCCAATCATAGTCTAACCCAATAACGTTCAAATTTTAACGTTACCTAGGAACCGAGTTTGTGGCCGAGTGCCATAAAGCGTTGGGTTCCCACCCAGGTGTCGTTGTAGGGTGCAATCCTCTGCTAGTCAATTCACCCATCATGGAACAAGCAACATTTTCCCACTATAATAATGGTTGTAAGAGGACTACAAATTTTGGATATTCGTAACTAGCAACGGTTGTATTTCTGTTAAAAAAATAATATAACTTCGCCGCAGGCGTAGAGTTAGGCTGCTGAGTGAATAAACCACTGCAACACGACACATTAACACATCAACTCATACTAAATATAAAATTGGACCTATTATGGAACCTTGAGGAACGCCTTAGCTTTATTTTCATGCACTGGTAATTTTCAAATAATTTCCAATGAGACTCATACATACCAACTCAAGTTATTGATTCTTTAACTTTTAAAGAGACAAACTGATATAAATGTGTTGTAGTCGTGTCAGTGTGTCTGGTGAAATTGATCAAAATTTTGCAGAAATCGAAATTCTTTCTTGAAAAGGTGATCAATCAATTAGCCTTTCCGGGATCTGGAAATCGAAAAATCTGTTTTCTCTAAAATTGGTCTAAATTTTAACTCACGCTTATTGGGATTATATTTTCAGTGCTCCGAATCAATCTTCCGTCCTCGTCAGTATTCAATGTTATCAAACTGACTTCATTACTTAAAATCCACAAGGATAAACTAATAATATAGTCATTAGCACCAGACCAAGAACCACGGGTCAAATAATAATCCCTAAACTCAATACAACAACGGCACAATACCATTACACATACTCAGCCATTAAATGTTTTAACAAACTGCCTTACGAAATACAAACAGATAAAAAATGAAAATTTTAAGAAAAAACATAATATACACTTTGTATCTCAGACTAATTTCGTTGTTTGGTATATTATTGTACAAAAAAATCAGTGTTAAAAATATTTGTATACATTCACGCTTAATTATTTTTTGTTTCTGTATAATATTTTATTAATTTTATTGACATCTGTTATTCTATACACATATGTTCATAATTTTAAAGTTTATGTGTTTGGTAGTATTCCCAAAATGAATTTGTATCAGACGTAATCGTGTGACACACAAGACTGTAAATGGGCCGGTGATCCCAATCTGTGGTGGCGGAAGGCGTCGTCCTTCAGTGGCGTGGAGGGGTAGAGCGGGGCGTCTCTGAAGCCGCTGTAGAGCTGATCCGATCGCTTGTCGCTTGTTCTTGAGCTGATTCCGAGTCTGGTCCGAAGGGGTAGGCAAGTCCGTGGTCCAGGGTGAGGCGGGGGTCAGAGTGAAAGAAGGCGAGTAGAAGCAGAAGTCGGAGCGAGGTAGAGGGCAGAGCAGAGAGAGAGAGTTGTAGAGCTGGTGGTGGTTTCTGGTTATCTGCCTTTCCAAGGGACTGTTGCCCGTCTTATAGGCCGCCGGCGGCCGCGCGACGCTTATACGGGCCCGCTTTCTCTTTGATTCCTGGAATCGAGGGCCGTGTTTGTGACGCTATCGCGGCGCGCCGCCGGTCTGGTTACCGCCTCTCGGCCGGTAATTTCAGGCCCGTAGTCGAACGTGACCACGGCCTTTCTTTGTTCAGGCACGATCCTCAGAATCGCGCCTGTGGAACGTTCTGACGGCAAATCACCTCGCACGCCATGACGGCGCACGGCCCTTTGCTTCGGGCCGGGGCCGAACGTTCCCTCTCGTATAGGCACGACTCTCATAACCGTGCCTGAATTAAATGCTATTATGATATCCACCAGCTCTCCCAATATACTTCTCTGCCCGTGTCCCCTAGCCAAGCTCCGACGTTTCATTTATTGTTTTTATATTACAGTTTCATGTTTACATTATTTCATACATAGAGGTTCAGTTACAGTTACAGTTTACTTTTATACATTTACATTTAACAACATTTATGAACATATTTAAGTATATTTTACATGAATTTGTATTTATATTTTTTCATTAAGAATTTTATTTTATATATTTTTAACGTGGGCGACCGCGGCCGAGCCCGGAGCAGTACGTCCGTTACAGAATTAATGTTAAAATTTAAAACGACACTCCCTCCCTAAACACGAGTTATTCTCAATTAGGGAGGTGTTAATTAAATTAAGAGGAAACCACAAGCCAAAAATGTGTATATTCTTGGTATACCTTATATCGTAGATAATAGGCATTAAAATCGCTTGACAAACGGAGTCTAGAAACGTTCGATTTCAAGCACAAAACTGGTTTTTATTTATTTTCTAAATAGTTTTATAAGAAAGCAAAAAAGTTAATCAAGTGAAACTGTCACAGATAATCTTGGCTATAATACGGTATTTTTTTAAAGTTGTTTCATTCATGCGTTCATACATTTCTATTGAAAAAAAATTTTTTTTTAGTAGTTTACATTTATATTTTTTATTGAGTAATTTATTTTTTATTTATATTCTACTCAAGCGAAGCGATAGGAAAACCTTCAATTTATCTAAAGCATATTTTTTGGTATTCATAATGTACACCAATTCGTTATAAAGATTATTCAAAATAGTGATTTGGCACTAAGCTTCGCGTTAACAGCTTATAACTTTTTATTTTATTTTTGCATTGCTTATATGTCTTGCATTTTCGTTTTATATTATTTAATTTCTTTTTATATAACATAATCGTTGATAATTACTTATGGTAACTTCTAGGTTAATAATAATATTTTAATGTTAATCTTTTTTGTATGAAAATGTAAGAATCATATTTCAATGAACGAAATTATCTTATCCTGACTAATAAGTGTAATTTAAGATCTGCAAAGGCCAATCTCGTGCAATCTACAGCGATGCACGGAACCGGTCTACTGTGCAAGGTCACACTTAGTCTGAGAATCACAGAATCCATGGATACCTAAATACAAACAATTACTGGGTTCGCGGAAATACAGCAATTATATCATATTTAATTCATAGCTGATATATACACTGACAGATCCGTTTCCATTTGACGTGCTTAACTTTTCAGTCGGCGGAGTAAGAAATAAAATACCAGTGCGAAATAAAACCATCGACTTTTTAAGAGTAAGCTAAAAGCCAAAAGTGATTATATTCTTGGTATACCTTATATTGCAGGTAATAGGCATTAAAATCGCTTGACAAACGGAGTCTAGATACGTTAGATTTCAAGTACAAAATTCGTTTTTATTTATTTTATAATCATTTTACAAGAAAACAAAAAATTTAATCAAGTGAAACTGTCACAGATAATCTTAGCTATAATACTGTATTTTTTTAAAGTTGTTTCCTTTACGCGTTCATACATTTCTATTGAAAAAAAGATTTTTTTAAGTAGTTTAAATTTAAAAAATGTTTTGAGTAATTTATCATTTATTTGTATTCTACTCAAGCAAAATGATAGGAAAACCTTCAATTTATATAAAGCATATTTTTTGGTATTCTCAATGTAAACCAATTCGTTATAAAGTTTAATCAAAATAGTGATTTCGCATTAAGCTTCGCCTTAAGGCGATGCCATACATAGTAATTCAAAATCATGTGTTTTTGGTTTCAAAATTTGGTCGCCTAGAAATGTTTCAGATGCTTTAATTAAATACTGCTAATAGAATACATCTTGGCCTTTGAAATAATCGAGTATTTTTTAGATAAGTCTTTTTATAAGCCCAGAAAAAAATAATGTAAAGGCCTATGAAAACTGCTTTAAAGTTCAAAATCTCCTACTTACGAACCCATTTTCCGTTATGATTTTATTGTATAATGTGGCAAAATAAGTTATTTATAAAATGATCGAAAAAAAATTAAATTTTTATGCCTGAACATCCACAAAATAAAATAAAAGGCACTTTTGGCCATGTTTTTTTCTTGCATAAATCAAACCAGGCGGATGGTGTTAAGCGGGAATTTAAACCTTATCGCCATCTACGTAAGGGTTGTTATTGATAGCGGCTCAATTTAAAATATTACACGACGTAGTGCATCGCCTTAAATCATTTTTTGTGATTGGCATCCATCTTTATGTTTTTAAAAGGAGGTTAAATATTTTTCAAGTAAACAATGAGAATTTTAAAAATAAAAGAAAGAATGTTGGTTTCGCTAGCTCAACTGGAAGATGCGTCCTACTCGTTAGGAGAAGGTCTTGAGAATAAGTCTTGTCTTGGTCGAGCTGGAGGCGAACCACGTGACCATACTTTTGGCACAGGAGGGTTCAAGAATGCTTTGAATAGACTATGACATCAGTCATAAATTGACCACCGAATCTAATACATGCATCTATTTTATTAAAATATGAATTAATTTTTTTGGACCGATATTGAACCTTTCTCCCCAGGGACCGGATAATAACTGATTTGAGCTTTTAAAATTCCTTAAAAAAAATGGTTTGACTAAGTATTGAACCTTCCTTCCCAGGGACTGGAGACAACCGAGCTAACAACTGAGCTAAATCCCGTCTGGGTGGGACCGACATTTATTTCATTTATTAACTGCATAATTTCCGTGTGATGCGTGATTACCGCCAAAAGTTGGTAGAATGCATTGTATGTAAAATGTATCTCTAAATAGTATAAAATAAAGTCATTATCCGTGTGTGTCTGTTTGTGCGCTTAGTTCTTCTAAACTACGCAACTGATTTAGAGTTTTCACTATTATTTGGAGAATTTCTTCCGGAAGTTTTGTACAGGGTGTATCGGCACTAACCCGACAAAATTTAACCAGCTATTCCTTAGCACATTTGGAGTAAAAAATGTTATGGGCACTTTGCTGTCCGGTAGCATTTTTTTTTCAATTAAAAACAAAAAAATTAAAAATTTCCACACTATATCACTGTCATTGGCATTGATTTTCGTGTTCAACAGCTGTTATAAGCAAGTACGTCGAAAAGCGTCTTCGCTCTTTCGCACACACTAAATAATAATAGTTAAAAATGAGACGAATGGTGCCGTGCCATTTCGTTGTGATTGTAAAAGTGCGCCAATATAGGTACACACGTGCATTATTCAACGGAATTCGAATAAAATATTGCCAGATGGGTTTTCAAACTTTGACAAAGGATAAAACAGTGGTGAAAATATGAATAATATTTTTTTTATTAAAAAAAACGTTACCGGACAGCAAAGTGACCATAACATTTTTACTCAAAATGTGCTAAGGAATAGCTGGTTAAAGTTTGTCGGGTACGTGCCGATACACCCTGTATACAGGGATTTCCAATAAGAGGTGTTATTTTGAATAGCCCGCTATTTCGGTAGATGTTACTTTTGAAGCTGTCATTTTTTGACATTTGACAAGTAGAAACAACGCCATTAATAAAAATGGAACGATACACGCTTCAACAACGCATCGAAATTATTAAAATTCACTTGAGTGAATCAAATGCAAATCATCTTGAGTGATGAGGCCCATTTCCACCTCGGTGGCTTCGTCAACAAGCAAAATTGTCGCATCTGGGGCTCGGAAAACCCAAGAGTTATTGTTGAAAAGCCTCTCTATCCTCAACGTGTGACTTTTTGATGCGGTTTATGGTCCGGCGGAGTCATTGGACCTTACTTTTTCGAAAATGAGGCTGGAGCAACAGTTACGGTGAATGGATTGCGCTATCGAGAGATGATTTATGATTTTTTTATGGCCGTAATTGGATGGTATTGATCTGGACAACGTTTACTTTCAACGAGACGGCGCTACGTGACACACAAGCAACGAAACCATTGATCTTTTACGATTGAATATCAAAATAACACCTCTTATTGGAAAACCCTGTACATAATGCATGTAATTTATATTTGTAGAGAGTAGAGAAAAGTCGATGTTTTGTAATCAAGTCGTAAAAAATACTTTCGGACGCTTACATTGCTGACGCTGGCTATAATATATCCTGCGGAATTGTACATCTTGAACAGGCTTACAGAAAAGTCCACGTTGGTATATGTTTATCTCCTAAGGATAACCCCCAGCAACGCCAGGTAAATGTCAGCTAATTTATAAATAAACCAGATAAGAAAGGTTTGAGCATCATGATTCAAGAATTTCCAGGATGTGGTTAATTAGGTGTGGTCATAGAATAAAGAATTTCTACGGGTGTGGTCATATCAGACAGATTAGTAACTAATCATGACATACATAACATATTTAAAAACACCTTACGAACAATTTATTGTAAGTAGTCCATTATCTACTAGTTATTGCTGATAATAAGTCAGTCTGTAAATGGCGCTGTTTTCAAAAAAACATGTTTGTCTAACAGATGGCACTGTTTTTTTTTTAAACATGTTTTTACCTGTCACAGGTGACATTTATATAAAAAAGGTATATAAAAACACACGCGTATTCGAATGCAACATTGTGTCAAAATTTCAAAGCAATGGTGAAGAACTTTTGGAAATTTAAGATTTTGAACAAACGAACATTTATACCTTTATTTATAAAATTTGTATTTTATAATCAAAAATAAATAGGAGATAACTAAACAGCCTTAGTAACAATCTTTTGTATTTTTTAAGTAATAAATTAAAGATGTCCACTGACTCAATATAATTATTTCCCTCCAAGTATTCTGGGCAATGAGGAATATATATATGGTAGTTAGTACCAGAATTTCTGCACTGAAATAAATCCCGCCTTCTAGTTTTACGTAGTGAAATCCGAAAAATTATCAATGCAAGCAACTCTGATTCTGTATTATCAAATTCTTCATTTAGAATTTTATATATAAAGACTTAGGACGGGTTGTTTCGGAGAATCTGAACAATTCATCAAATTTCAACGTTCATTTTCAAGTTCTGTGAAAGATTTTTTCAAGTTCTGTTTTTATTTCAGTTTTGTCAAGCAACTAGCCTACAATGATATAAAAACAGAACTTGAATAAGTCTTTCACAGAACCCGAAAATGAACGTTGAAATTTGATGAATTGTTCAAATTTTCCGAAACAACCCGTCCTAAGAACGGGTTGTTCAAACAATTTGTCAAGTTTCAAAGTTGATTTTCAATTTCCGTGAAGGTTCTTCTCAACTTCTGTTAGTATATCATTATGAGCCAGTTGTTTTAAAAAACTAAAATAAAAACAGAACTTGAATAGAACCGTCAAAAAACTAGAAATTTTATGAATTTCTAAAATTCTGTAAAACAACCCGCCCCTTTGTCAGTGAAAATACTTCTGTCAGACAATTTAAGCAAATTCATTCCATTTAAGAGTAAGGACGGATGTTTCACAAAATTTGAAAAACTCATCATATTTCAAAGTTTATTTTCAAGTTCTGTGAAGGTTCTATCCAAGTTATGTTACTATTTCAGTATTGTGAAGCGACTGGTCAAGTGAAATTTGATAAATTGTTCAAATTCTGTGAAATAACTCGTCCTTAGTGTTTTAGTTCAACAAAATTGCTAGAATACCCATTTTAAAAGATAGAAAACGAAAGATTAGAAGAAGCTGGAGACGCCCTAGAAAGACATGGCACGATCAATTATAATAATAATAACAGTAATCCTTAAAATCTCGTTCACACAGGGCGATTTTAGTTGATCTAGTCTGTGTTGAATGAATCCCCGTTGCCAGGTATCTTAGCGTAATGTGTAACTTAGGACGGGTTGTTTCGGAGAATTTGAACAATTCATCAAATTTCAACGTTCATTTTCGGGTTCTGTGAAAGACTTATTCAAGTTCTGTTATTATATCATTGTAGGCTAGTTGCTTGACAAAACTGAAATAAAAACAGAACTTGAAAATATCTTTCACAGAACTTGAAAATAAACGTTGAAATTTGATGAATTGTTCAAATTCTCCGAAACAACCCGTCCTTAGTTTTTGCCGGGACAGACGCGCGCATAACTGTGTCCTGTTTTTGGATTTTTTCTTGAATCTTAGACAACGTTGTTATTAAATTGTTCTTCATCAAATGATTGCGAGAGCCTCGGGTATCTCCTAACGCCTTCTCTCTCAATATAGTGTTAGAAGCACCCGATTCGTTTCTCCTTATAATCCATTTTATATACCACATGTTGTATTTAGTCTATGACCACATACGAAGTTTTTTGCGCTTTTTCATATTCTAAAGTTCGTTCTGTAAAAGGTCCGAAATCATAGAGACGCACGCAGCAATAACTTCAGTTGACACCATCTTGATTAACAATATCAGTTCGAGTTAACTTGATGCGTCTGAACGATATCTTGTTCAATTTTTGTCGTTCAATAAAAGTCGTTCAACTAAAATCGCTCTGTCTGAACGGGGCATAAAAGTTTTAACAATTTGCAATGTACCTAGTTCTCATTACGTGAACAGTCAGAGGAAAATGTTTTCACATTACATTCGATTTCTGAAAAATTCGCCTTTTATAGCGTACTTCAAAATAAAATCTATTTTTGAAAGCAGATTAAAGATTCTTCCAGATTTTAGTATTACAATTCGACATATTTATGTAATTAAATATTGAACGCAAATATAATACATTTATAAAGTCGCTTACCGATGGTTTTTTATCATTTAAACTCTACTTACTATTTTACACAAAACTAAAAAACATATTTTATCAGACAAAAGTATTACACAGCGCCCTTGAGGTGATTTTGCACAAAAACGGCGCTATACAAATCATCCAAATATTATTAATATAGTCCCTTCTCCTTTTTTCGTTTTATACACGGTGTCCGGAAACTAGTAGTACAAGCGGGAAACTGGAGAATCTACACCACATGGGGAACCCAAATAAACATAAAGTTTTTTGATTTGAACATTTTCACAAAAAAAAAATTTTTTCGGCTATTTTAGGGTTAAAGTTTTTTCTGGTGTTTAGGGTTGAACAACAGATGTTTTAACCCTTCAGAGCAGAAATATTTTATGATTACACCGGATTAAATGAAGGGTGATTTCAAAATAATGCTTCAAATCCGAGTTTCTTCATTTGTTTTACTTTCAAATAGTTTTAATTAGTTGGGTACTTTGATCTTCAGTAATAATTTATAAGAATTTGACTAAAACAAAAAAAAATCAACTTCTAACTCGATTTACTCGATAACGAAAGCTCAAATAAAAAAAAAATACTACAAAATCGACTCCAAAAGTTTCCACCAGTTTCCCGCTCGTACTACGAGTTTCCGGACACCCTGTATAAAAATATTTTTAAAACAAAAATAAATAAATATTTTTTTTAAATTTGCAAATCTTATATAAATTTTTCAAATGATTAAATGTTTTTCACAGAATTATTTAAAAAATAATCATAGGAATAAACACATTATTATTATTATATATAAGATTACTAAAAAACCTTTTATCTTTTTTTCCAGAGGAAGTGATCCAATCAAACTCCGCTTTGTGGATGTCCAAAGACGGCCACATGATGCTGTACGCGACCTTCAATGACTCGCTGGTGGAGGAACAGAAGTTTCCTTGGTACGGGGGCGGGGAGGCCGACACCAGCGGGGGCTACCTGTACCCCGAGATCCGCTCCCTGAGGTACCCCAAGCCGGGGACCCCCAACCCCATGGTGACCCTGACGGTTGCAGACCTTGCGGATCCTAAGAATATCAGGACGAGGAATTTGAAGCCGCCTCCAGCTTTGGGCGGTGACGGGTAAGAACTAAGAACATACAGGAAATTTTTCAACTTTTTGATTTCTTCTCCATGTGATAGAGGAGTGTTGGTGGACAGGTCAGAAGTGGGAAGCTTTGGTTATTAGTTAGTCAACAGCATCGAGAGTCGAATTAGATGTGGCCCAATAATCCCTCTAAGGTGTGCGGGTGTTAAGAGGAAGCTACAAGCCAAAAATGTGTATATTCTTGGTATTCCCTATATTGTAGGTAATAGGCATTAAAATGACTTGACAAACGGAGTCTAGAAACGTTCAATTTCAAACACAAAACTGTTTTTAATTAATTTTGTACATAATTTTATAAGAAAGCAAAAAAGTTAATCATGTGAAACTGTCACAGATAATCTTAGCTATAATACTGTATTTTTAAAGATGTTTCCTTTACGCGTTCATACATTTCTATTTAAAAAATATATTTTTTAGTAGTTTGCATTAATATTTTTTATTGGGTAATAATTTTTTTTTCGTATTCTACTCGAGGGAAACGATAGCCTTTAAAATTTATCTAAAGCATATTTTTGGTATTCATAATGTTCACCAATTCGTTATAAAGATTAATCAAAATAGTGATTTAGCAAAATCTTTTAAGAACTGTCCGCACACATGTTTAAATCTTCCGCACACATCTAGAAGAATCTCCGATATGAAGGAATATTTTCGGAAAAGAAAATAGTTTTTTTATAACCTTCATAGTTTTTAAACGTTATTTATTATTTTGTGGTACATTCTTGATTACTTAATTTTGTCAATGAATATTCGTATTTACCCATTAGCCTCTTTCTTCCTCTTTCCATTTTGGCATTAATTTATATGAATGTACCTGACAGAAAAACTCGTAGCAAAGACACTTTTAAATGTAACAATAACCTCAATACTAACTACTCTATTTATTCACCGATTCCTAGAATTCATCATCTTGCAAACAAACGCTGTGAACTTTGATATGTTTGGTTTTCATAATTTTGTGGGTTTCAAAAGGCAACTAATTTCAGACCTACTAAAAACACTGTAAAAATCAGGGCATTTAAATTAATCAATAAATAAACATATTTCACAGATCTATTAGCTGTTTACGATAAAAAATTAAGTCTTCTATTATATTTTTTGTATCTTTGATTATCAATTAGGTCATACACAATATACAGAAATAGAAAAATATTCTCTGTTGACCCGAATAAGTACCACGTACGGCTATTTCAAACGCGCAGAATTCGCGCGTTAATAATTCCTATACAGGGTGTATCGGCAAGTACCCGACAAACTTTAACCAGCTATTCCTCAGCACATTTGGAGTAAAAAATGTTATGGGCGCTTTGCTGTCCGGTAACATTTTTTTTCCATTAAAAACAAAAAATAAATAAAAAAAATCCACACTCCGTCACTGTCATTTACATTGTTTCTCGTGTTCAACAGCTGTTATTAGCAAGTGTGTCAAAAATTGTCCTCGCTCTTTCGTAAACACTAAATATAATAATAGTTAAAAATGAGACGAATGGTGCCGTGCCATTTCGTTGTGATTGTAAAAGCGCGCCAACGTAGGTACGTACGTACATTATTCAACGAAACTCGAACAAAATATTGCCAGACGGGTTTTCAAACTTTGACAAAGGATAAAACATTGGTGACATGTGGTGAAAATATGAATAATATTTTTTTTATTAAAAAAAAATGTTACCAGACAGCAAAGTGCCCATAACATTTTTTACTCCAAATGTGCCAAGGAATAGCTGGTTAAAGTTTGTCGGGTACGTGCCGATACACCCTGTATAGAACTATAATCATTTTATATGTCGCCATATTAAAATAAAGAGGTATGATTTTTTTTAAATAGGGAGAGTAATTTCCAGATCGAACGCTTAGAAAATCTGTTTTTTGAGGATTAAACCTTCTTCCTCGGGATCTATAGTTCTATATTTAACCGCACTAACAACTGAATCATATCCCGATATGGTAGAACCGTCATTTATTTCGTTTTGCTACAATGCTGTAAAAATTGTCCCAAGAAGCCAATCTAGTAGTCCACAATGGAGTGCTGGTACCTACCCTGATGCATGGAAGTGAGGCATGGAACTGGCAGAGAAAGGATGAAAGTAAACAGAATGCTGTAGAAATGAGATCCCTGAGGCGTATGTGTGATAAAACCATGTATGATCGTGTGAGGAATGTGGAGATCCGCAAAGAATGCAAGGCTGATGTACACGTAATGAGAAAGGGACGCTTAGATGGTTTGGGCATGTAGAGCGAATGAGCAAAGAAAGGAGTGTAAGGAAATTATATGATGCTAGCAGAAGTCGGGGACGCCCGAGAAAGACATGGCACGATCAAGTGAATCAGATACTTCAGCCGGGCCATGTCAAGATTCAGAATAATAGAAGAGTATGTATGAGACTATGTATGAATGTGAATGATGCAAAAAGTATGTGCAAAGACCGAGTTGTTTGGCGGACCGTCCTATTGCCCACCACTGCGGGGAAACGGCGTGATGGTTAGTTACTAAAATGTAATTCGATTTTAGAGAATGTCCGCGTGTGTATTGCAACTGAAAGCAGATATAATGCATTGTCATCGACAGCGAGTATATCTGTCGAGTTTCAGCTCGATCGGATGTAGATAAGTGGGTTAATTTCCGCTTCCAAGATTTGCATTCATTCATTACCGAAAACAAAATTGAAATTTAAATACATGTATTTAAAATTTGCTTATTCGTTTTGGACTCACCGTTTGAGAATGTTTTGTGATTCTTATTATTTATTACAGCCTTCGATAAAACAATAATTTTATTTTTGATTGGTTTTGTATCAATCACAGAAATTAAATTTATATTCCTACCTTTTAACGAGTAGGAAATATCGAAAGTTCGTAATTATTTAATGAAACCACTGAAGAGATAAACGCAAGTTTATTGTTGGCGTGTCCGTTTGCCATAGTAAACTCAATATTTCCTTACTGTTATGAAAAAAGCCTAGGAATCGTTAGGTCGTATGCTAATTTGAACCAATCGTTTTTTTTTCTTTCACAAAAGTTATAAATATCGTTTCTAGTGATTATTTTTATTCAGTGCTTAAAATTGAAACTCATACCTGTAGTATTTTTGTTTTTATGAATTGTAGAACACGCACGTCAGTTGATTTGTAAAGTTACATTCTTACATCGATTCCATAAACCGAATTCTTAGAAAAACATAACGAGCACAAATATTCCATGTTAAGAAATAGAAAACAGAAATTTAATAATAAAATATACATTTCTGAGAATCAGAGTTTTATTTGAACATTGTTCCTTTGATCATGACTTCCCTTTGGCCGATGACAATATGAATAACATTATGAACTAGCAAATAAAATTGTTTGAAATATGAACTGTTCTTTTTTAAAATAACAGATGGCGCCACTTCCGTCCACAATAATCTAGATCTGTACAGTCATTATGATAATCATATTATCAGACTAGCGGATAGAGCCATGAAACTAACGGGATATTATATAATTGTAGGATTTGCGAAGCTGAAGGTATTTATAAATATATATTTACCTCAGGATCGTTGCCTTTCAAAAAAAGAAATTTACATTCCCTTGTAACCTTAAAAAAATTACGACTTCTATCAAATGACATTATAAAAATACAGCACCGCACATTGGAAAATGATTTTAAAATATTGAAGTTCCAATTTTTTCCAGTTGCAAAAATTTTCAGATTATAAATTGCCTATTCCCATGATATAATGATCCTTTAATACCACTGAAGAGTTAACCCGGTAGAAGTGCTTTATGGGAGTGTACGTGCTGGAATTGATAAAAAAAATTATTTTCGAAATTTTTCTCGAACCATAAACAATATCATTGACCTTTCTTATTTATTTATTATTATATTTTATATTTAACAAAATTTATATTTATAATATTTTAATAATAACAACAACAATAAGTAGTCACGCTGTGCTGCCATAAGGCAACTTGTCTGCAGATTCTACAATTTTTTTTCATTCAATAAATATAACACAATCATTTTGTTGGTAAATTCAGTTAAATTTAATTTCACGACAATGTCTATCTTTAATGCACTGATCTCTTCTTATGATTGTAGCTGTTTCAGTTATAATTTTTCCACTATTCCTCGCCTGGATTTTCATTTGGGTAAATTTTGTAGAATCCTCAAATTCAAATACACTTGGGCGAGACAATTTTTATGAATTTTGTAATTCCCACGAGTAAATAAAATAATGGGGCGAGCCCTGTTTTAATTACCAATGATAATTGTATCCATAGTTTAAAAAAAAACAATAAGATTTAAACACTTTTAAAGGACTTCTCGGTAAGATGCCGGGGTAAAAAACTGTAACTGTAAAACTGGAATCTAGGCATCGAACGGTCCTATGTAACCGTCGAAAGGTATGTAAAACTGTAACTGTAAATATGGAATCTAGACGTCGAATGGTCCTACGTAACCGTCGAAAGGTACTATTTAAAACTGTAACTGTATAATTTGAATCTAGGCGTTGAAAGTTCCTATGTAACCGTCGAAAGGTATGTAAAACAGTAACTGTAAATCTGGAATCTAGACGTCGAATGGTCCTACGTAACCGTCGAAAGGTCCTATGTAAAACTGTAACTGTAAAACTTGAATCTAGGCGTTGAAAGGTCCTATGTAAAACTGTAACTGTAGAACTGGAATCTAGGCGTCGAAAGTTCCTATGTAGCTGTGGAAAGGTCCTATGTACAACTGTAACTGTAAAACTTGAATCTAGGCGTTGAAAGGTCCTATGTAAAACTGTAACTGTAGAACTGGAATCTAGGCGTCGAAAGTTCCTATGTAGCTGTGGAAAGGTCCTATGTACAACTGTAACTGTAAAACTTGAATCTAGGCGTCGAAAGGTCCTATGTAAAACTGTAACTGTAGAACTGGAATCTAGGCGTCGAAAGTTCTTATGTAGCCGTGGAAAGGTCCTATGTACAACTGTAACTGTAAAACTGTAATCTAGGCGTCGAAATGTCCTATGTAAAACTGTAACTGTAAAACTTGAATCTAGGCGTCGAAAGGTCCTATGTAAAACTGTAACTGTAGAACTGGAATCTAGGCGTCGAAAGTTCCTATGTAGCCGTGGAAAGGTCCTATGTACAACTGTAACTGTAAAACTTGAATCTAGGCGTCGAAAGGTCCTATGTAAAACTGTAACTGTAGAACTGGAATCTAGGCGTCGAAAGTTCCTATGTAGCCGTGGAAAGGTCTTATGTACAACTGTAACTGTAAAACTGTAATCTAGGCGTCGAAATGTCCTATGTAAAACTGTTACTGTAAAACTTGAATATAGGCGTCGGAAGGTGCTATGTAAACTGATAAAATGTTAAACGTTTCAAATCAGCATGTGTCACACATCTTGGTATTATGTGTTCAGTGGTAAAAACGTTACCAGTATTCCGTGGTAAAAGATTTTTTTAATACCGACATTTTTTTCGAAATTGAAGTACCAATTTTGTCAAGTATCAATTTAAGATTATAAATAGCCCATTCGCAGTAATGTAATGATCCCGTTTTCAATGAAAAGAGCCACCAATTCATATCAATTGTGGATGGTTTAACATACAATTTTCAATTCCTACCGTTAACACTTCGTTAGATTTTAAACCATACCTAATCGACGAACAGCGCCAATCAGAATTTTTATAGAATCAGCTGACTTTAAGCTTGAAAGCGACTTGTTAGCTGATCACAAGTTGATAATAAACTAAAACGGTAAGAAATTCACCGTTTATAAGTCGCACAAATTAGAGTTGAGTTGACAAATGTAATTTACCGTATAATTATAGACTTTGAACGAAATACAGTTGAGATCGGGAGTATTCAATTAATGCTTTCGTTCGTGAAAGGTAACAAGTACTTTATTATCGTATGATAATTACAATGACTCTCTAGCAGGATATAGTCTGTTCAAAAAAAAACAGAGCAGTGGCCAATTCTCATTCTCGATATGCAGGAAATAAATCTTTTGGATTTTTTTTGCCGTGGAACCAGGGCTTACTTTTTTATTTTTTTTTTATTTTTTTTTATTTTTTTTTATTTAACAATTTTTTATAAAAGATAATGTGTCCTTACTGGGGTACCCCGTTCTAAGGTCACATTGTACATGGTTATATGTTTGAAATATTATAAGTACATATGCTAAAATACTACATAGAAAATTAAAAAACAATATTTAGAGAAAAAATAAAACATAATACAAGCTTTAGTCTTTGTTGGGTTGCAAAATTATATCTATATTCTTCCTTCCCTTATCCATAATCCATTTCTTAATGTTTCTTTTGAAGTCAGTTATTTTTTTAATGTTTTTTATTTCAAAAGGGAGGACATTAAATAATTTTATAGAATAATACTGCATATTTCTTTGTCCAAAAGTTGTTTTAGTTGTAGGTTGGTGTAACATGTGTTGTAATGTGGATCTTGTGAGTCTGTCTGAGTTTGTCTGTGTAAAGTTGTCCTGGTTTTTGAATGCGTAAATTAGTATATCTTTTGCGTATAATTGTTTTGGTGTCATTACATTCAGGGTTTTAAAAACATAGTCGGTAGGAGTTCTGATGGGGATCCTAAGTATAATTTTTAGAATTGCCTTTTGTGTTACGAGGACTGGTTTTATAGTGGAATCGCATGAGCTTCCCCATCCGATAAGACCATATTGTAGTTGAGATTGGGCTAATGCGTAGTAGATTTGAATTAATTGTTCTTTATCTAAAATGTTTCTTATTGTTTTGAAGAAATAGGTAAGTTTTTTTAATTTGTTGCTCACATTTTCTATTTGGGAGTTCCAATTTAAGTTTTGATCAATAATTATCCCAAGGTATTTTATTGTTTGAATTTCAATCAATTTTGGGCAGTTGCAAGGAATTTCATGGTTCGCGGTTAAACAATTTTTATGAATTTTTATGTTTAGGTTTGAATTGACTTTATCTGTCTGTTTGTTGTAAATTTTGAATTTAATATATTTAGTTTTTGTATCATTTAATGTTAGTGAATTTGTATCAAGCCATTGTTTTACCTGATTCATCCCTTCTTCAGCTTTTACGAATACTGTCTCCCACGACTTTCCATGGAAGAGAAGAACTGTGTCGTCTGCGAAACTAATTACTGAGCCGTGACAGTTTAGATTACATAGATCATTTATATATATCAGGAATAAAATCGGCCCTAAGACACTGCCTTGTGGAACTCCGTATTGAATTGGTATTGGTTGACTTGATTCATTTTTAATCCTGACTAGTTGTGACCTTTCTGACATATAGCTTTGAATGAGATTCAGTTCACGACCTACGATTCCAATCTTTTTGAGTTTTTCTAGAAGATATGTATGATCAATTGTATCGAAAGCTTTACATAGATCTAAAAATATTCCGATACACTTATTACCATTATCGAGACTATGTTTTATACTTTTTACAATAGAGGCGATGGCATCGGAAGTTCCCATATTTTTTCTAAAGCCGTATTGATTTTCAGATAGTATGCGGTTTTTTTCAAGATATTGAGTGAGCTGTTTCTTAATAACTTTCTCTACTATTTTTGAAAGATTATTCAATATTGTTATCGGTCTATAGTTACTTATATCCGCTTTATTTCCGGCTTTAAAGATTGGTATAACAGAACCCAATTTAAGCGATGCAGGAAAGATACCATCCTTGATACATCTGTTCACAAGGTGGAGAAGTGGTTGGATTAGTTCATCTCTAGTTGATTTGATTATTCTCATTGAAATGCCATCTGATCCGGAAGTGAGTGTTGGTTTCAATGAATCTATAATGATTTTAATGTCATCTGCCGTAACTGTATTTAATTTAAAGGTGATATTATTAGTAAGTGCGTTGTTATTCTCATTAGCAGTACGAAGAGGTTTAATGATTTTTTTAGCTAAATTAGAACCGACATTGGAGAAATATTCATTTACAAATTGGACTATTTCCCTTGGATGTTCTTTCATATTTAATTTTTGATTTGGTGTATCCAGTTCGGAAATATCACTGTTTGTATTGTTGTTAGTATATGTCATCTCCCTAATAATTTTCCAGACAAGTTTAGGGTCGTTATTACAGTCTTGAATCTGACTTTTATAATAGTTACCTCTGGCATATTTCAGAAGTTTGGAACACATATTTCTATAATGTTTATAAAGATTTAGTAATGAAAGATCAAGTGGGTTTTTTTTAGTTTTCAAGTGTAATTTGTCTCTAATTCTTATACTTTTTAGAAGTCCTTGAGTAATCCAAGGTTTTTTTATTTTACGTTTGTGTGAAGTCTGTGTTGTGAATGATTCTGAACATTTATGAATATTTGTTTGAACAATGTTTGTAAATGAGTGCCAGCAATCTTGAAAATCTTTAATTTTAAGTAATTCTCCCCAATCTTCCGATTTTAGTAAATCCTTTAATTTGTTAACATTAATTCTTTTTTTAACAAGTGTGTTTTTAATATATGTTTGTGTATTTTGAAGTTGAATGGTGAGTAGTAGTGTAAAGTGGTCAGTAATATTGGATTGGTGAACGGCGGTACAGTATGGTTTATTTGTTTTTACCATGATGTGGTCAATACAGGAGGCAGATACAGTTTGAGCGTTTTCATTATATCCTAATCTTGTTGGTACATTAACTGCACTGATCAGTCCATGATGCAGCAAAAGTAGTTGGTAGTCATCACACTGCGGGTGTTTCTGTCCTGTATTTAGTAGATTAATATTAATGTCCCCAATTAAGTACACGTTCCGAACATCTCGTAGTAGGGTTAGCTCATCATCCAGGGAATTAAGAAAGGGAGATATGTCTCTTGTTGACGGTGATCTGTATATCCCGAATATTGAGATGTCATTATTAATGTTTATCAGTAGACAGTTTGCGTCTCTGAGTTGAATTTCCTTTACAATTCCTTGGATCTCATTTTTAAGATAAATTATCACTCCGTCATTCTGACTTTTATGTTGCGTGGAGTTATATACCTTATATTTGTCCAGATGTTTTGGTGAATATGTTTCTTTTTTTATACGACATTCTGTGAGTATGATAATGTCGATTTCCTCATCAAGTTGCTCTAGCATCACTGTCAACTCTACGAAATTTTTGTTGATGCTTCTAATATTCTGGTGGAGTATTTTTAATGTTTTTGTTTTTTTGTTTTGTATGTAGTCATTAATTTCTCGTATTGTTGAAGTTGTGATGGTTTCGGGAGAAGGGTAATCGAATTCAATCTCCGTTAATGGATCCATTTTTGGTATAAGTGTTCAATATATTATAGATGGTTATGGAATTTATTGTTTGTTTACATTATTTTATTTTCGAGGTCGTAATGATTTTTTATTTCAAAAATTGGAGAGTCTTCGGATTTTCGTGCGAGTAATTTTCCATTTTTAAACCAAATGAATTTGAATTTTTTTTCTTTTGCCCTTATTTTAGTGTTCCATAGAAGATTTTTGTAGTATGGCGTCAGGGCTTCATTTACGTAAACCTTTTTATTGACATCTGCTAAAAGAAGGGAGACATTGTTATTTTTTCTGGCATTCATCATGGTTATTTTTTTTGTGTCATCTTTGAAGGTAAATATTAGACGTGGTGGTTTTATTTCAGTAGGTTTTATATATTTGTATTGGTCCACTGTTTCTAAATTAATTCCAAAGGCTGAGCTAATTCTGTTGGCTATTTCTTGTGGTGGCTCGTTCGGCGATACTCTGAATCCGTTGACTTCTACACAAGTTTTTAATTCCCTTTGTTCAGATTCAGATATTTTCGTTTCAAGAGCAACTATTCTTTTTTCTTTGTTTTCCAAATCTTCCATTATTTTTTGGTGTTGTTTCGGAAGGTCGAGAATTTTATTTAATTTTTCATTTATGTCATCATATCTATCGCTCACAAATTGAGTTGATTTTTTTAGATCGGTTAATTCCGTCTCTAATTTTGTAAACAATTGTGATTTCAACTCACCCAGTTTACGATCAATGTATTCGGTGAGCGAGTCCATGATTTTTTGAAGTTCAATGGCGGATCTTGTTGCTGACATGATGTTTGTAATGACACAATTAAATAATTCCAATAGATTGTGGAGTAATGCACTGTAATCACACTTAGATTTAGAAATTTTGCGCCTGTCACCTGGCAAGTAGGCAATATGGCTAACTTGTCGGTCAGCCTGGAAATAAGTATATACCTAGGTACTTTGCGTGTTGACAAAAACAATGACGCTTTGATACGCTTCGAAATTTAAATGTTTGTTATTTTTATTATTTTATCGATTTGAGCACTCTTTTTTGAATTATGTGTTCAACTGAAATGGTATGTCCACTAGGTACTTCACTGATATGAGTTAAATTGTTTTTTGTAGAATTATAAGATTGAACAATCACTCTGTTTTTTCACTGAATGTATATTTTTAAATGCAGATAATGCCGGAAGGTGATATTCTTTAGAAATAGAATTAAGCACAAAGTTGGAATATGATTTTCTATTCCAGCATATAAAGATCCAGTTCAAGTTTTCGTACCTGTCCAATTTTCTTACCAGGAATGAGACATGTTGGATTTAAGAATAGAGAAGACGTCAGAGACAGTAATTCTAAAATCTAAAGGAATAGAACCGGATGAATTTTTCAAGTGGTTTCAACAAATTCTGTCAAAATAAACCTAATAGAAATATAAAGAGTGTTCCTCTGTTGCAGTGACCACTACTTCACCTCGGCGCAGTGGATCTCCTTAACGGAGGTGTGCGTGGTGTGGCTAAACCGTCCGCAGAATCTGTCTCTAGTCACCGTCTGCAAGAGTCCCATGTGGTTCTGTCAGGAGGTAAGTTCACCATATTTTGTTACTTTTTTACTTACTTTAGTTATTTACTATTTATAGACCTTATTGATCATGAGACCGTTGTAAGGTTCTGTAGGTCCCAAAGACAGCCATGAGCTGATCATGTGAAAAGTGTGCGTGGAAGAGAATCGGGACGGGATATACTGAGAAATGTGTGGAGGCGAATGAAGGAACTCTCGACGGTCCTGTTAGAAAAAGCCGTTATCTTACCTTAGCGAACTTTTGCGGTCCGTTTTATCAATGTGCGTCCGTCGGTAATCAATATACAAATTCATAGTTTATTCAAGACACACCTTCCTGGTGCCAGCAAGATTGTCACGTGGTTTGCCCTTAAACTCGTCGAAACGATTTTGCTTTAAGTTATGTGTAATAGTTATATAATCCAATGTAATGGTGAGATAATCAGGATCAAAGTAAAGGAATTAATACAGCAGAGCAGAGATCACCACTCAGGATTATGGGATTAGTTTTCTGTAAGTAGGTAGGAAATCAGAAAATAAAAGAGGATGAACTTTATAAATCTATAATGTAACCATCAAAAGAACAAAACATGGGAGTTCAAAGTTATACCAATGTTACATTAAGAATATAAAACATACCAGATGGACTCCTGAACACACTATGCTAACTAAACGTGGCCGAGAATCGTAGGAAAAACAACGGATGGCGAATGAAAACTTGATTCTGGTAGAGGGGAACAGACCCGTGACGGGACCACGGATCTACCGGGGACGGCGTGGAATCCAAGGAACCAAGGTCATCCTTCACTTTGGGGAGAAAGGGCGCTACACCTTCAAAGAGCGTCTCAAGAATCTTCATCCGAGAAGCACGTGGTCCAACCAGTCTCCAAGACTTACGGACTTCGGAAGAACCAACAGCAATCCGTGACTTCGCGACGCGGGGTTAAACAGGCATAATATTCTAGCCACAACTAGGACCAATCTCTTTACAATTTCAAGTCCAAAACACAAATTCCACAAAACTTACCACCGGCCATCACCGAAAAAAGTGGGGTTTCCATAACCTCTACTAAAAATAAAAACCTACACGAACTATTCGTGTTTGGAAAAAACACCCCGCGCCCTTTTTAAAGATAAAAATAACTTGTATTCACATGATTTACTCAGATTAAAACACCTTCATGGTGAGTGACTAATTCCACGTCCAGCTAGCCCATGCTGACAGGGAGGAAGTCACCATAAACAAAAAACCTTTGTCTTCCCCCAAAAAATTGCCAAACTTAAAAAAAAAACACCATAGACAAAATAACCAAATAGGCAAGAACTGCACTAGTAACATAATATTTATGTGACACATGTCTATGTCTTTTGAGTTGAAACGTCTCAATCGAAAGGAACCCTGCTTTCAAGAGAGACTTCGAATCACGAAATCAATAAAAAAATTATGTATTATTTGAATTCGTAATACTCCCTGCCGGATTTTGGCATCTGGTATGGAGGGCCTTATTCTCTTTGTGTGCGCCGAGAATATTGTTATTTTTAAGAAAATCCTGGTTTTGCAAAAGGGGTCGGGTTAAAGGACGGACCGTCTAATATGTTTTCTCTTAGCGCCTATTTTTGGTGTAATTTACAACGTGTCGAGTGCCAGCATAGTAGATATTATAAAACGTTGAAAAGATTTACGACTTCGTATATTTTTCCTATTTGTAAGTATTACAAGTATTTTTTGATCATGGAAACAGTTTTCTTTTGCGAATATTCAAATTATTTAGGCTTTGTTTGTCCGTGTTGAATTACAACGTAATATCGAACGAAAGATGGTAGCTCGAGAATTTATTTAATTTTTTGTATTGTGGAAAGAAAGGATTTTCGCTTATTAATTTTACTTTGAAAACATCGCGTTCATCTTTATTTTAAAGTGGATTTATGGAAACTTGGACATAACGAGAACTGATACGGAAGAAGAAAAAATTTGGATGTACTGTACTTGTAGCGCTACCTCAAAATACACTGAACAATAATCGAATCATTCGTAATCGAATGGCCAAAAGAGTCAGGGATCTCTCCAGCATTCAGCATTACTGTCATATACCAGGGTTGTCATTAACACTCCATTGTGGGGTGCTGGCCTTAATTCTGGACATCTGATATACTTTCATAAAAATACTAACAAAAAAACAAAGAAAGTTTTTGCAAGCATGCTTATCGCAATATCCTGGAATATAGCTCCATTATTTGGGCCCTTTCTGAACAAAACCACATCCTAAAAATGGAAAATGTACAAAAGAGGTTTAAGCGTTATCTATATATGAGATCTTATACGTACTATCCATTCCTGTATCCATCCTTGTTCTCACCAGCAATGCTCAATTTCAAACACTGTTTTAAAACTAATCTCTAGAACTATATCTACTTGAACCTGTATATTGAAAGAGGTTATCTTATATGTGCTTAACCTTTTGAACGCGTTAATTTGCTCTGTTTTATCTATACCCGTACGCGGTACATATTTTCAAATACCTATGCACGCTATTAAATGTCAAATTATAGCATTCTGGCATGATTTATTGGACTATATAGACAGAACAGATTATTCTCCACAATATGAAAACAAATCCTCGTCTGTCAACACTCTTAGATGTTTATAAAAACAATCATAAAATTTCATACGAAGACGTACCGTATCTTTTGAATGTGTGCCCGCCATTCATTCGGCGTGTATGTACTTAGGCCACTGCGTTGATAGATACAAGTGGGACACCATGATCACTTATCATTTTTAGTTATGAAAAGTTATGAATGACATACTAGTACTAACGCCATCCGTTGACAAAAATGTAAACTAAAGGACTAAAAGGAGGCGAAGAGGCGCACTTGATTATCGATCTTTTTTTATGAAATACAATTTTATTTTTGAGAAATTCTTGTAGATGTCAGCATCGTGATAGTTCTACGAATGTCCAAGTGAGCAAGAAATACATTTATGTCGAAAGAGCGCTGGAATATCGGCATTCAAAGTTTCCATATCAACTGTTGATACAACCGCGTGTGAGTATAGACTTTTTGCCGTAACAACAGTTGATACGGCCGCGTGCAAAGAGTTCAAGTTCAGTCGTGGGAGATCCCGTGCAATTTTTATACTCCGAAAGCGAGGACTTGTGCCTATCAGATAACCGTTTTATAGAGAACATGAATATATAAATCTTGAAATATACCGTGTGACGCAAGAGTGACGGACTAGGAAACCAATCTTGGGGGTTAATTCGGTTGGCTTAAAAACAAGAAACGATCTGTTAGGCTGGCCGCATACATACGTTTTCCGTATTCGATTTCCGAATTCGTTTTCCGTATTCGGACATCCGAATGCACGGAATCAGTAGAAAATACATTAACTGCCGCACACGTACGTTTTAGTTCCGAACGGAACAAATTCCTTACGCACGTTCCGAATGCAACCGGCGCGTTCGGAGAAACCGAATGGAAAAAACCTAATGACGTCATATAGAACGCAGCTCTTGCATACATTTTGTTTGTGCAGACGCAAACGTTCGGAAATTTCCGTTCAGTAATTCAGTGTTGCCAACGGATCTTGACCTAATATCGCCGTTTCTCATACATAAGGTAGCGTAAAGTAGCCGAATTCGCTGTTAGGTGGGACATGTTTAAAATTGATGTTTTTACGTGAAAATAAAAATTTCGTGGGGGGGGGGGGGAGGCAAGAGAATTTCAAAAAAATAAAGCTTAATTGGCGACCAGTCGCCTTTTAGATTTTTTCGGCGCCGATTCTCGCTCTGAGTAGCCCTAAATGGCGATATATCGCCCTTGTTGGCAACACTGGTTCTGACGTTTATACATTCCGAATGAAGAAAAACGAACGTTTGCGCTAGTCTCACGGAATTCCGAATACGGAAAACGAATTCGGAAATCGAATACGGAAAACGTATGTATGCGGCCAGCCTAAAGCATCTATGGAAGTTAATAAATTAAATTTAAATTAAAATTAAATTAAAATTAAATTAAAATTAAATTAAATTAAATTAAATTAAATTTCCATACCTTTTAATTCCCTTTGGTTATGGCAGGCAAGTGTTTTATGTTAACTCTTGACAGACCAAGATGCCAAACAAAACGTCCGTAACCAAGTGGGTCTTCCGACGACCCCATGCATTTTTTCTGTCTTATAGGCTTTTGAACCATAGAAATCCCAATTATTCAGTCAATTATGAATGGTAACTTACGTATTTGGGCAGAAATACGTAAAATATTAAAATTATATGTCAAATATTTAAGCTAATATTAGGAGGATAGTAATTTTGGGTACTACCTACTCCCCCACTTGACTGCTGGATAGTTAAAGAAAGCAGAGGTTTTATTTGTTTTCTTGAAAGGGAATATTAGATTTAGGAGTATGAAAGAGAATAAATAATTTCTGGAAGAAAGCGTCTGTCGAGATAACATACTAAACATTAATTATTTATTTATCCCGTTTCTGGGACGCGGAGAAGTAGTGGTAATACAATTTAACCAGCTTCTGGGACGTGGAGAAGTAGTGGTAATACAATTTAACCAGCTTCTGGGACGTGGAGAAGTAGTGGTAATACAATTTATCCCGTTTTTGGGACGTGGAGAAGTAGTGGTAATACAATTTAACCATCTTCTGGGACGTGGAGAAGTAGTGGTAATACAATTTATCCCGTTTCTGGGACGTGGAGAAGTAGTGGTAATACAATTTAACCCGTTTCTAGGACGTGGAGAAGTAGTGGTAATACAATTTATCCCGTTTCTGGGACGTGGAGAAGTAGTGGTAATACAATTTAACCAGCTTCTGGGACGTGGAGAAGTAGTGGTAATACAATTTATCCCGATTCTGGGACGTGGAGAAGTAGTGGTAATACAATTTATCCCGTTTCTGGGACGTGAAGAAGAAGTGGTAATTCAATTTATCCCGTTTCTGGGACGTGGATAAATAGTGATAATATAATTTATCCCGTTTCTTGGGACGTAGAGAAGTAGTGATAATATAATTTATTTCGTTTCTGGGACGTGGAGAAGTAGTGGTAATATAATTATTCCTATCGGGAAGTTACCGGTTCTATTTCTGATGAATTGTAATTGCAAGGGTGCTATTGGCGTGTCCGTAGTAATCTAAATTATTCCTTTCTCGAGGGGTGTCGCACAGTGACATCGATCAATTTACAGTACCGGATCGATATGCGTAAATACCGATGATTTTACACCAATTTCTCAAGCACGGTCGCGCTGTAGATAGCCAGACCGTTATTGATAACGTAATAAATAAATCTAATTTTTGCATAATTATCGAAAGATTGGCCGTGAAAATCGCAAATCGTATGTGACTGGTTCCATGATAACTCATCAAAATGACAATTCAACACACCTAATAAAAAGTGCTGTAAAGTTGACCTATTTAACCTAGTTTTTGTTTCATAACTTTATAGCACTTTTTATAGATGTGTTGAATTGTCATTTTGATGAGTTATCCGGTCACCGTGTGTGTTCGAACTACCTGGACGAAGCCAAAGAAACGCAATTGACCTTGAGCTGACGGCCAAAAGTAATTGAAAAGGTGCACGTAATCTAGTATATCCGGTTTAAAAAAAAAAACCTCTTCGGAAGTGCTCACTAAACGGTTGCCTAAAAAATTCTCTTAATGCACGGATAAATTGATTAACAAATCACTAACAAAATAAACTCGGCGTCTCTATTGAAAAATCTTATAAGACAATAAAGTGATCGTTTCTTTCGATTGTGTAGCGTTGTCACCCAGGGGGCCTACTCTGTATCTATCTTTCGGGTTAACAAACCGGAAAGTCCGTGGTTTAATATATATATTTATATATATAGCAGGCCCCCTGATCCACGTCCCGGATGAAGCTACCAGTCTCTTGTAATCGTTGGAAAACTCGTCGAATGGCAAAACGGCTTAACATCTACGTGTTCATAGATGGCATTAATTAATTTATTTTATTAAAATACGCATTTGCAAAGCATTGCAGACAAACGATTTGTTTCCGATTTGATTTATTTGTCCCAATGGCCGAGTGGTTAGAGGCATTGTCCCGATTAGACAGAGATTCTGGGTTCAAATCCCAGTTGAGAACGTTTAATTTGATTTGTCTTGTTCTGTTTCATGTTTCGTTTAGATTTATTTGTTTTATCTTCTTCTTCAATAATTTTACTACCATAATTTTAAGCCTAAATGTTGTTTTTGACATGATGAATGAATTAGCTAGGTAGAGGAGTCAACCCATGATGCCTGGATGGGAACCCAACGATTTAAGCCCATACTTTTAATAGTTGTCCCATAAAAATACAGCTTTCGTATTTTTTTACCCTATTTTCCCCTAATGGATTCTCGGCCAGGTGGGTAGGAACTGTAGGTAGGTACCGATCAGTTCTTACCACCTATCTATAAATTAATCTCGCCGTTTCCTCGTTTTTTTCCCCTCTGGCAACACCGAAGAAAGCGCGCGAAACCTTTTCCCGCCATAAATTATTTTCCCAGATTGATAAATGGCTTCGGCAATCTGATCTCCGGATCTTTCGAATGAGAACATAGCAAAAAAACGTTATGATAGAACTGTGGCTGTTGCAGGAAAATTATCAAATGCTAAAACAAACATGAATTTAAGGCGATGCACTACGTCGTGTAATATTTTAAATTGAGCCGCTATCAATAACAACCCTTACGTAGATGGCGATAAGGTTAAAATTCCCGCTTAACACCATCCGCCTGTTTTGATTTATGCAAGAAAAAAACATTGCCAAAAAGTGCCTTTTATTTTATTTTGTGGATGTTCAGGCATAAATATTTAATTTTTTTTCGATCATTTAATAAATAACTTATTTTGCCACATTATACAATAAAATCATAACGGAAAATGGGTTCGTAAGTAGGAGATTTCGAACTTTAAAGTAGTTTTCATAGGCCTTTACATAATTTTTTTCTGGGCTTATAAAAAGACTTATGTAAAAATACTCTATTATTTCAAAGGCCAAGATGTATTCTACTAGAAGTATTTAATTAAAGCATCTGAAACATTTCTAGGCGACCAAATTTTCAAACCAAAAACACATGATTTTGCATTACTACGTATGGCATCGCCTTAAATTAGTGTTCATAGATTTGCAATGTGATTGGAGGGTTGAAGGAACCAAAATGCATCCCCCCACCTCTCCCCCCTAACTAATTAATGGCAAAACGGCAACATACACACGCGTGATAGTTATTGACAGTTGAAGTTCAATAGACGAAGAAGAAAGAAAAGAAAAAAAAAGAATATACAAAAGTACGTGTAGATTATAATGAACGTTGCCTTCAACTTTAAGTTTAGTTGCCGAGCAACATCACACTGTCGCATCTCTGATTGCAGTAGTGCCACCACTTGAGCGTTGACTTAAAATGTTCATTTTAGAGCTCTGAAAGATGACACCTGTAAAGAGTAGGTATTACAACATTTTTTTAATTCCCGTACTCTGAAATGAAACTAATAAGGGGTCGTTAAATGTACTTTCAACTGATATCAGTATTGTTTGGGTTAGATGTATTGGATCGGGGAAACTTGGGCTAGAAATTATTTAAATTTAGTGAAATGAAAAAGAAACAAAAACAAAAAAACATCTTATGCAGTGACCTCGTTAAAATATGCACTGCTAACATTATTTATCAGTACAGCTTCATACTAATATTAAAAACATCAGTTGCAAATGGTGTGTAAACTATTTATAACAGATTTGTAGCCTGAAACCGTGGTATAACTGTTGCAATAATACATAATAGGTGCAGTGTCTTGCAACACTGTACAAGCGGTTCGGAACTGCTCGGGAAGGCCGAGCACTTCCGAACCGGTCGCGTTAACTACAGACGCTGGCGGAGCAGCGCCAGACGGAAAACCACCCCACTAGCGAGCACACGCTACCAACTAATATTGTACAGCTCGGTTGTAATTGCTTTTATCGTAATAAATCTGTAAACGAACCATCAGAGTTATCAATCATCTAACGAGCCTTGAGCAACAGTAAAGTATAATAATACTACAGAAACACCACAATAGGAAACGTTGATCTAATGGTAGAAACATGAAAGTGTATCAACATTATACATCACGGCTAAATAAAAAAAAAACCTAAATATCAATATAAATATAAATATCTAATATAAAGACAATATCCGAACCAGTAAAGATTACATTGGGAGTACCACAAGGGTCGGTTCTCGGACCTATTATTTTTATAATGTACATTAATGATATGGTAAAAGTATTGAAACATTGTAAAATAAGATTATTTGCAGATGACGCACTGGTATATATAACAGGAGAAGATTATGAACTCATAATGAACCATCTAAATGAAGACCTACATAATATATCAATATGGCTGAAGAAAAATAAACTTAAATTGAATGTAAACAAAACAAAATTCATGAACATTGGAAAACGAGTAACGCAAACAAAAAAAGACATATTGATAGACGGTGAAGTATTGAAAGAAGTATTTGAAATGAAATATTTGGGGGTAATAATTGACTCCAAATTAACTTTTGCTCAAAATACAAAACAAATTATTAAAAAGATTGCCAAAAAAATCTCACTGTTGGGAAGAATAAGAAGATTCCTTAACACAGTTTCCAGTAAAAATGTGTACAACGCAATTATTGTACCACACATAAATTACTGTAGCAGCATTCTATTCCTATCCAACGACGGTTTAATGAAACAAATGACAATTCTACAAAATAGAGCAATGAGAACCGTATTGAAGAAAAATAGATACACAAAAATTAAGAACATGTTGAAGGAGTTAAATATCTTGTCATTTAAACAAATTATTTACTTTAATACCATATTTTTAATCTACAAGATAATCAATGGCCATACGTCTAGTGAATTCCTAAGAAAAATTGATAAACTACAGAACAAACACACACATGAGACAAGGAAAAGAAATGAATTGAGACTCCCCTTCAAGAATAAAACACAGAGTCAAAAGTCATTGATGTACGGAGCGTTGAAGATATTTGGAGAGCTACCAGAAGAAATAAAATCAGAAGAAAACATAAAAACATTTAAAATTAAATTAAGAAAATATGTGATTGATTCATTTTAAATGTCTTACCATAATTATATGTATATAAGGATTGTATTAGGACATAGATAACTATGTACCTACTTAAAATACCACAATAAACAATAAACAATAAATGTAACCAAAGCAGTAATACTCGTAAGTTATTTCATCCCCGGTTAAAAAACAGACGTTCATTGTTCGACTGTTCCCGTCCTAATAATTTAACGGGGACTCCATTTGCGGAAAATCTGCAGGGGTTTTTGCGAAATAGAATTGATATCATTCAAACCGAGTACTGGTGGTGATTTTTTGCAGTTTTGAATGAACAGAGAATGGACTTGCCAACACCAAAAATATCACGATATATAAAATATTATAAAATGCACTCCAAATGGTTGAGTTAAATTCTTACTGGTTTCTAATCTTAATATTTAAAAAATCAGCCTGCGAATGTTTGTGCTCGCAAAACTCGAAAACTAGTCTACCGATATCACTGAAAATTTTCAAATTTTGTTGTTATTAGTGCCAGGATTGTTTAGAAATGTTTAAATGGTAGAATAAGTCGGCGATTTAATCAGATACAGAGTCGAATTAAAATCGATGTAATGTAATTTTTTAACAGTAATATTGTGGTATACATCAATGGAAGAAGTTGGAGGTTCTCGAGAAAGACATTAGTATAGGGTTTACAATAAGAGGTGTTATTTTGAAATTCAATCGTAAAAGATCAGTGGTTTCGTTGCTTGTGTGGCACGTAGCGCCGTTTTGTTGAAAGTAAACGTTGTCCAAATCAATACCTACCAATTCCGGCCATAAAAAATCATTAATCATCTCTCGATAGCGCAATCCATTCACCGTAACTGTTGCTCCAGCCTTATTTAAAAAAAAGTAAGATGAAATGACTCCGCCGAACCATAAACCGCACCCAACAATCACACGTTGAGGATAGAGAGGCTTTTCAACAATAACTCTTGGGTTTTCCGAGCCCCAGATGCGACAATTTTGCTTGTTGATGAAGCCACCGAGGTGGAAATGGGCCTCATCACTCAAGATGATTTGCATTTGATTCACTCAAGTGAATTTTAATAATTTCAATGCGTTGTTCATATTTATACAACTACCTTGAGATGATTTTTCACAAAAACGGCGCTAACTAAATCATCCAAATATTATTATTATTATTAGTAGTAAAAAAACGCTAGTTTTCGAGATGTTGGCACTTTATGAATTTCGTGAAAACCGACAGCTTACATCAGTTATTGGAGTGCCACAGCTACAAAATCTCATATTCTTAGATTCTAATTTTTAATACGCAACCCAGAATAGCCCTGATATTTATCAAAGGCCCAAAATAAAACTAATAGTCCTAACTAACTACTAAAAAGTAATACATATGAATTCATTTTTCTATTTAATATAATTTTTAACAAGATTTCGATTTGGAATGTGACCTAGGTACCAATAAAACATACAATCACTTTGTATTATTGTTGTGTCTTTCGAAACCAACAGAAAATCAATGATTCGTTGACTAAAAAATATCTGAATGGTTTCTATTTAGTCAAAATAAATAATTAAACCAAAACATCAACTGTCGTAAGTAAGATACAAGTCTATAACCCTTCTTCGAGATAAACAACACAAGACACAAGTGGCTATCGGCCATAAACGAGCTATAAAGGCTGCAAAAGGTAGTTAATACCGCAAAATCAATCGGTTGAGTGCTTTGGCGGGGAGTTGTGGAGACAGAAATGGATAAAAGGCCGTACACCCTTTAAGCACCGACTTCACAACTACCGTATTAGTTTTATGTGTATACTGTGTAATAGCTTAAGAGTTGTTAGGTATATCTTTAGGGGCTGTAAAATACGTTAACACAACTGAAAAGTTGTGTTGACGTATTTTAAATCATATAATACCTCAAAGCTCAATCTCATGTCTTCCATGAATTGCTAAACATAGGATCGGTCCAATTAGGCTCCCTAGAAGTTTGGCACATTTGACAATATCGGATCGATAGGCTTGGCAAATGATCCGAGCACGGTTGCGCTGTCGATAGCCAAACCGATATTTAATGAAATAAATAAGAAACCGTTTTATTGGCGGATCTATCACTGGATTGGCATTAATAAATGTAAAGCGGCTATGTAAATATACGAATAAATTGAAATTGTCGTGTTGAAATACTAACTTGAATGTATCTAAATTGGCAGTCCGCATGAACTTTTTGACATTAAAGAAGGAATTAATTAGTTAATGGGGTCTTTATCCATAACTGATGATATTTGAAAGACTCTCATTTCTATAACTCGAACGGATTCAAAATGAGAAATTATTATTTTAAATAACTCATAATTTCTCATTAAGGTATACTGGGGACTCGCTTACATATAAAAGTACAGTTATGGATTCATCTGCAAACGCATTTAAGAAAGAAACCATTTTCACACAAATTTGCGGATAAAATGGTAAAGAAAAAACACGTAACGAGAGTCTTAACCTTGGGGTGGGGGTCCCCAGCCAAGAACCGATTTTTATTTTATTTTTAAAGTTAAATCCACACAGGAAGCCCCAATGAAAAATAATTCCTTAAGGCTTGCTGTGTCATCTTCGGAGGTGCTGTGAAAATGGTACACATTGAGGATACAGGACTTGGAATATATTGTATCACATAGGGCGCCAACGTCGGAGAGGCCCCGGCTAGGTTCCAAAATGGTACACGTTGAGGGTTTCACAGTTATGTATGTAGTTTGAAGTCAAGACGCCTGGATGGGAATCCGATGCATTTGTCCACTCGGCTACTAGGCGGTTAAGCTGATATGTTTTAAAGGTTTCCATTTTAAACAATACATACTACTGCTGCGCTTTTCCTTGTGTTCGTGGAAGTTATTATTATTATATACTTATTATTATAAGACCAGTGAAATTGATAATCTGTTCAACGAAGAATTTCGAAATTTCAAAATGATTGATCAATTTTATCCGAAGTAAGGAAAAAATGAGCTTACTTCGGACGCAATGACGCGGTTTTTGAGTGTTTTATCGTTCTATTTGCAATATTTAACTTCATTTCTTACCTGTCATTTTTTTAAAAATTCATTTCGCTTTATTTCCGTCTATGGACTCTTTTACTTTAAATTTCACATCTATGTCACTTTTTTTTTCAGTTCTATGCATCAAAATTGTCTTTGTTTCATTTTGTCTATGCTTTTACGAGAAGAAAGTGTCAAATCATTGAAAACGTTTGTCATCAATTATTTGCGAAATTTCTTCCATTCCATTTTTAAATGTCCTTTAATTGTCTCATCTTTAATGTAAACTTCATCTGAACTATTTATATGTATTTTCCCAATAAATACAAGTAATGCAATACAAGTGTTTATTATTCGAGTATAACCTACAAACTACTGTGCGACTAACCCCTAGTTTAGAAGACAAAGAAAGTTATCAAGTAGCTCGATTTACTCCCGACTCAAGACCTCCAGAGACTCTCAAGGGACCGTAGAACCCCCACAACATACTTCTATCGGTTCAATTCTTCAGTGGTTTGAATATTGACCGCTTGTGTTCAGATTATGGTTCGTGCCTTTCTAGCCAATGACAGCTGCTAAAAGGGTCGCCATTGTAATTTCAAAGTTCTGCTATTGGTCAGAAGCCAAGATCCCTGATGTCTAAAGAGTAAAAGAGCACATATATTATTTGACTCATCTATTTATGAACGTCCGAAAATAGAGTTTTCAACATTAATAGTAACATCTTAAAATGGTACATTAAACACAATAACAATATACACCAGTTTGTAGCCGAGTGGATCAAAGCATCGGGGTCCAACCCAAGCGTCTCGGATTCAATTATTTGCAAGAAATCTGAGAAGAATGATCTATTTTATTTTTACATTCGCTTCACACGGGAGGAGTCATCTCAAGCGATGCTATGTAGAATGTCTTTTTTCTCACACAAGCCAATATTTTTTTTGTATCTGTTCAAGTGTATGTTACTCCCAGTTTTGCCCTGGTAAAAGAAACTTTGCTTGAAATGGTTTTAACCTTGTCTCAACCCACTCCCCTCAGACTTACAACGTAGGTACCCCAATGATTAGTTACTTCATTTTATATGGTTCCTGACAATTATTAAATTGGTCAAGTTTTGTAAATTTTTGATCATTTCAGCAAGAAGTAAGATAAAATTCACCTCGTACTGTACATTTCGTCAATGGCGTCATTTTTTTTTCAAACAACCAACCTAGTCTATTTAATACCAGTGACGTGTTATTAATTAGCAGCCTAAGACGGGCTTAGTCTAATTATTTAAACACCCTCCGCTTAGCAGGAACAACAGCAGCCTGAAAGCTGAAGGGAACATTAAGGGTTGAAAGGAACTCTTGCTTATGGGGTGGAGGGGTGCAAACTGCTGAGATCCCTCGCTATTCAAAGGTGAGCTACTAATTCGAGGTTTAGCGAATGCTGTGTCTTTGAATTACGACTCTAAGACGGTGTAACAGCTATCAATTAGCAAGTTGGTGGGTTTGTCTCAGTGTCAGCTTGAAAATGATGGAAATTTATAAGAAAGGTCTTAGAAATCAGATAATCCCAAAATGTAACCTTACCGATGTCGTCAATGTCTTAATCGATAACTTAACAATGTCGGGTATATATGCTTATTGATTTTACAACGAATTCCCGATGACGGTTGCGCTGTCGATAGACAAACCGATATTGTCACGATGACAACACTAGCAAATCTGTCTGTGGATTGACATTCCTAAACGTCAAATAGCTACGTAAAAATACGAACAAATTGACAATGTCTTAATACTTTTTGATACTAAAAAGTGAGTTAAGAGGAAGCTACAAGCCAAAAATGTGTATATTCTTGGTATACCTTATATTGTAGGTAATAGGCATTAAAATCGCTTGACAAACGGAGTCTAGAAACGTTCGATTTCAAGCACAAAACTGGTTTTTATTTATTTTGTACATAATTTTATAAGAAAGCAAAAAAGTTAATCAAGTGAAACTTTCACAGATAATCTTAGCTATAATACTGTATTTTTAAAAATTGTTTCTTTTATGCGTTCATACATTTCTATTGAAAAAAAAAATTAGTAGCTTACATTTATATTTTTTATTGAGTAATTTATTTTTTTATTTGTATTCTACTCAAGCGAAACGATAGGGAAACCTTCAATTTATCTAAAGAATATTTTTTGGTATTCATAGTGTACACCAATTCTTTATAAAGATTAATCTAAATAGTGATTTAGCATTAAGCTTCGCCTTAATTAGTTAATGAGTTCCTTAGCCATAACTGGTGATATTTGAAAGACTCTAAATACCACTTCTTTCATTTCTACAAACCTCGTTAGTTCACCTCGGTTCATTAATCAGACAGTGAGTTTGCATAACGAACGACATTATTCAATATGTTGTGTATATTGACAGCTTATCTGACATCTGGAAGGCCGCGCTGAAAGCGGCGGCTTTTGTCTGCCTATTGTCGGAATCAGGTGCTGACCGTGTTCGCAAATATCGCCAACTGACCATAGATGACTGATTTATTCAATATCAGTTTATTTAGAATTAAGTTTTTTTTATATACAGGTATCGTTTATCCCCGGCCAATAAAATAATTGCGATAAATAGTGAGTGTCTTTAAGAGGCCCGGATTATATGAAGGAGGAAAAACAGATGCCGGTAACTCGTTCCACATACGTGCCGTCTTCTCATGAAGCTAACATCAACTGTAAACATGTAATGATGCACCGGGGATCAATGCTACTAGCTCCATAGAACAGGCTCCATTAAAATACCGTTGAACAGGCTCAGCATTTTTTTTTAAATTTTATTTGGTACAATATTTTTTACATTTTAAGTTTTCCAGTAATGTAGGCCTCAATGGGTGGCTTGCCCGTTCTGAAGCCTTCATTTTATAATATGAAAATATAATCTACATAATACATTTAAAGAGAAAATAATACATTTAATATTAAAAATACGTAATACATAATAATATATTTAAAATTAAAAAATAATACATTGAAAATAATCTTGTGTGTTTGTGAGTGGTGCGTATTTATATTGGTTTTATTTATTTATTTATTTATTAACGGACATCGTCCAAATTATAAAATAATAACACGAATAAAGTAAAATAAAAAATATAGGAGTAGACAAAGATACATGAAAGCAAAGACATAATATGGTAGATATAATATAAGAAAATAAAGTGACAAGTCGAATCAAGTCAAGAATACGCCGTGGGTCAGGACCACAGGACACTTATCATATTCCGTCACTTGTTTAGCGACTGGAAAAAATCATTTAGACTTATCCCAAAAAAGTTAAGGTTTTGACTTGAGTTGACCAGTCTACACATTCTGGACAATGGTGAATAATATCCATAATTTGTCGAATGATGGTTGAGGAAGAGCAGTTCATTATTTCTGAGTCTGTGCGAGGGGATATTGAAAGGAATGAGTTGCAGTAGAGTAGGTGGATCAATAATACCATTTATATTTTTTAAGAAGCAAATGAGGTCATTTCTTTCCCGAGGAGAGAGGTTTAGAGTTAGTTCAATTTCATCATATGAGTATTTGCCTTTTTCTAAACCTAGCCTTCTAGCAATCCCTCTTAAGAACCGATGTTGAACAGATTCAATGCGTCGAATGTGGACAGAATAAAAAGGAGACCAAATAACACAAGCATATTCAAGATGGGAGCGAACCAAGGAGCAGTAAAGAGTTCTAAGGGTATTTACGTTTTTGAAGTCCGAAGTGATTCTAGTGATGAAACCAAGTAGTTTGAGGGATTTATTAACGATTGCAGTTATGTGATCCCGAAAAGAAAGCTTGCTATCAAGAGAGACACCAAGGTCTTTAATAGATGTAACAGTTGCTAAGCAAATATTATTAAGTTTGTATTCGAAGACAATCGGTTTTTTTGATCTATAGAAGGACATAATTTTGCATTTATCGAAATTTAGTTTCAAACAATTATTTTACACCAATTATTGAAAGAGTCGATATTCGATTGGAAAAGAAGGCAGTCATCGTGATTTTTTATTATCTTTAGAATCTTATTGTCGTCCGCAAAAATCCAAAAGCGTGTACGAGAAAAAATACTAATAATGTCGTTTATAAACAAGTTAAAAAGAAGTAAGTTAAGTTTTGTATTATTTATAGTTTTTTTGCATGCCCTCATTGCGTCTGTGCATTAGAGATGTCAGTCAGTCTGTTAACAATGGTTTGTCAGTCAGACAGACTGCCCTCCTTTACACAGAATCAAGTAGGTTTATCAAGTATTGTAGGGCTCCAGCCCAGAGGTGGCTCCCGAATTCAATTGTTGGGCGTACTTGAGATTTGAATAGGGTTTGCAGCTGTTACTATTGAAGAAATTGCTAGCCTTATGCAAGACGCCCAGTTTCTTGGAAGCCAGATTCACTCAGGCTTCCAAAGAGTCTTTATTGGGGAGGGTGCTACCTTTGATGCTTATGGAGATAATACGTAATTAAATCTGGTACGATTTTCTGGGATGAACAAATATTTATGTATTTCGTTTAGTATTTGATGTATTGAATTTGTTTTAAATAATATATAACAAATATTTGGTACATAATTTTTTTCAAATAAATGTTAATTTGTTATCAAATCTACTGTTTTTTGTACATCATTAACGGGATTCAGACAAGTGTTATAAATTTGCTGACGCCCAACTAATAATGGCGTATTGTAAAGTGGATTGAATTGGTGCTTAGTATAATATTAAATAAAAGTTTTTTTAATGATAAAAATATCCATTTTCTGATATTTTTAACAATTCGATAAATTTGATCCTTTCATTAGCTATTCAGCGTATTCGTTTGATCGGTCTGTGGCTGAGTTGACATCGCGTTTGGGTTCCACCAAGGCGTAGTGTGTTCAATTCTTCGTCTGACTAAGTCCTCTATCACAACGCAAGCATCGTTTTCCGCTTACTGTGGTGGTAGTAAGAGATTTTCAAATATCGTCAGGTTATTCGTTACCCAGGAATGTTTGTCTTTCTTTAAATTACAAAAAAGTGTAAGCTTTTCAGATACAAATCAAATCATAATAGAAATATAAACAATAGAGACATAACATTATTCACAAACCATCAGAGAAATATTCTTTTATGGACCTCTTGTATTTGGTAAGTTTGCAACTGAAAATATCCACCTTGGATAATACGCTATCGTAATTATTGCATAGTCTGTTCATGCAAGAATTCCGCTTAGAGTTCGTTTTGCATTGATCCACCCTGAACAGGACAGAAGAATGTGTTGAACATTGTACATTGAATTAGCCTAATTATTTTGCGGAGTATGGATAGAAATCGATATATATTATATTTAATATGTTTCCAAAGTCGTGTAGCTCTATAGTAGATCGCTGAAGATAGCATAGCCTACCCAGATCACAATAGAGCAGATGCTACGAACAAAGGTACTTACAAAGAGGAGAGAAAGCGCTCTTGAAACGTGTAAAGATAAGAATAACGATGTACCTCGACACGAAGTTGATACGAGCAACAAGTGCTACACAGGCAAATTGGCCATTAATCCTTAGTGTGCCGAGAAATCCACCGTAGATTTCTGACATCTGCGCCCGTAGTGTGCCGAAGAATCCATCATGGATTCGCTAGTAGTTCATCTCATTTTCATCATGGCATAGGTACTTCGCATTGGCATATATTCACATTGGCAAATAAATATAGTAATATGATTTTAGACTCTCTATTCGTCAAGTGCAAATATATTCATTTTAAATTATCGAAGAAAGCAACACCATTGTGGCTTGGCATTATAATTTTAAATGAAAAATTACTATTATACAATTTTACAAATGGTCAACTAATTTCGGTTATATCTAAACTTCTTCGGGACCGTAATAATATAAACTAACTTAATTGCAGACATTTACACAAATACAGGGTGCAGTTTCGGGGTCGCATTGTGTCGGGAGGGTCGTGCCGTTTTCAGTCGTTACCATGGTTTCGTCCGGACAACACCGGGGCTTCGCCGTCCAGACGTTTCTTGAATGGCCGTTCCTTCGTCGCCACCCAGCGGGCCTTCTATCTATGTGGAGCGGTGAATAAACAAACATAACCTAACCTAACCCAGGGCAACTTCACAAGAGACCTGTTCACTCTCCAAAGGGGACTTTTGGTTCGAGGGGTGACGTGGGGTGGCCCTCGCGCTCATCTGATTTGAGCATTTGCGACTTCTTACTGTGGGGGTACCTGAAGGAAAATGTTTTTAAACATCGGTGTCACACCTCGGAAGAACTCAAAGGGTCGAATTCGGGAGGAAATCGCCGATGTGCCCGTCGAGATGTACCAAAATGCGGCCAAAAACGGCTACAGAAATAGTACATGTACCTAATATTGTGCCAATACTCAAGTTGTACCTTATTCCTTTAAGAATATACCATTATCTTCAGTAGTTCAGTGGGTAATCATGGGTTTTTCGGCCATTTCTCCTGGTTCCACAACATGGTATTCAACTAATGAGCCTTCTTCACCATAGATGAATCCAAGTTTCTACATTATATTATCATTTCCTACAGTTATTGACGCTTTTCACTCCTAACAGCTACACGTGCCTTTTAAAATGGCAATACCCTGTTAATAGCCTTACAAGTCCCCTCATTGAGTTTCTATTCAAATTTAATAGTTATATACACTGCTCGTTCCTGTTTACTACAGGTAATATTGCTTTCCACTCCCGATGTGTACACGTGCGCTGACAGTGTCCTGTTTATTGTCCTACTAGCTCCTGCATTGTGTTTCTATCCGCATTGAATAGTTGACTAAATCGTTTTTGTTTATAGTCCTACTAACTCCCGCATTGAATAGTTGGCTAACTCGTTTTTGTTTATAGTCCTACTTACTTCCGCATTGAATAGTTGACTAACTCGTTTTTGTTTATAGTCCTACTTACTGCCGCATTGAATAGTTGACTAACTCGTTTTTGTTTATAGTCCTACTAACTCCCGCATTGAATAGTTGACTAACTCGCTTTTAATTATTATTTTTTGATAAATTTATGTTTTTAAGACAAGATTTTATCTATGCATAGCACAAAGGATAACAATTATATTTATAAGCAATAATTGTTCGCCTGAAACACTCATCCACATTGAAAAAATCTCCTGATAAAAAATACATGACGCCAACGGGACTCGAACCCGTGTCCATTCGATTTCCGGTCGAAAGCTCTGACCACTGAGCTATGGAGGCTTATCTCTTACCCGCGAAATTATTCAATATATGCTAGTGTTTCATTCAACAATTACTGCTTGTTACATTTTTTTTCACCTGAGAACAACTAACTTTATTTTATATGAGAAAGGCATTGTAAGTGCTAACTCTCTCACTAGATGGCGTTGAGAAGAATTGTCTACATTTTTAGGTGAAATACTTGAACTTGTCAAATATTAATTATTATTTTTTTGATAAATTAATGTTTTTAAGACAAGATTTTATTTATGCATAACACAAAGGATAACAATTATTTTTATAAGCAATAATTGTTCGCCTGAAACACTCATCCACATTGAAAAAATCTCCTGATAAAAAATACATGACGCCAACGGGACTCGAACCCGTGTCCATTCGATTTCCGGTCGAAAGCTCTGACCACTGAGCTATGGAGGCTTATCTCTTACCCGCGAAATTATTCAATATCTGCTAGTGTTTCATTCAACAATTACTGCTTGTTACATTTTTTTTTCTTCACCTGAGAACAACCAACTTTATTTTATATGAGAAAGGCATTGTAAGTGCTAACTGAGTCTAACTGAGTCCCGTTGGCGTCATGTATTTTTTATCAGGAGATTTTTTCAATGTGGATGAGTGTTTCAGGCGAACAATTATTGCTTATAAAAATAATTGTTATCCTTTGTGCTATGCATAAATAAAATCTTGTCTTAAAAACATTAATTTATCAAAAAAATAATAATTAATATTTGACAAGTTCAAGTATTTCACCTAAAAATGTAGACAATTTGTCTCAACGCCATCTAGTGAGAGAGTTAGCACTTACAATGCCTTTCTCATATAAAATAAAGTTGGTTGTTCTCAGGTGAAGAAAAAAAAATGTAACAAGCAGTAATTGTTGAATGAAACACTAGCAGATATTGAATAATTTCGCGGGTAAGAGATAAGCCTCCATAGCTCAGTGGTCAGAGCTTTCGACCGGAAATCGAATGGACACGGGTTCGAGTCCCGTTGGCGTCATGTATTTTTTATCAGGAGATTTTTTCAATGTGGATGAGTGTTTCAGGCGAACAATTATTGCTTATAAAAATAATTGTTATCCTTTGTGTTATGCATAAATAAAATCTTGTCTTAAAAACATTAATTTATCAAAAAAATAATAATTAATATTTGACAAGTTCAAGTATTTCACCTAAAAATGTAGACAATTCTTCTCAACGCCATCTAGTGAGAGAGTTAGCACTTACAATGCCTTTCTCATATAAAATAAAGTTAGTTGTTCTCAGGTGAAAAAAAATGTAACAAGCAGTAATTGTTGAATGAAACACTAGCATATATTGAATAATTTCGCGGGTAAGAGATAAGCCTCCATAGCTCAGTGGTCAGAGCTTTCGACCGGAAATCGAATGGACACGGGTTCGAGTCCCGTTGGCGTCATGTATTTTTTATCAGGAGATTTTTTCAATGTGGATGAGTGTTTCAGGCGAACAATTATTGCTTATAAAAATAATTGTTATCCTTTGTGCTATGCATAAATAAAATCTTGTCTTAAAAACATTAATTTATCAAAAAAATAATAATTAATATTTGACAAGTTCAAGTATTTCACCTAAAAATGTAGACAATTTGTCTCAACGCCATCTAGTGAGAGAGTTAGCACTTACAATGCCTTTCTCATATAAAATAAAGTTGGTTGTTCTCAGGTGAAAAAAATGTAACAAGCAGTAATTGTTGAATGAAACACTAGCATATATTGAATAATTTCTCGGGTAAGAGATAAGCCTCCATAGCTCAGTGGTCAGAGCTTTCGACCGGAAATCGAATGGACACGGGTTCGAGTCCCGTTGGCGTCATGTATTTTTTATCAGGAGATTTTTTCAATGTGGATGAGTGTTTCAGGCGAACAATTATTGCTTATAAAAATAATTAACTCGCTTTTGTTTATAGTCCTACTTACTCCCGCATTGAATAGTTGACTAACTCTTTTTTGTTTATAGTCCTACTAACTCCCGCATTGAATAGTTGACTAACTCGTTTTTGTTTATAGTCCTACTTACTCCCGCATCGAATAGTTGACTAACTCGTTTTTGTTTATAGTCCCGCATTGAGTTTTAGTTTTGGGTTCTTCTATTCGGTGTTTCCTACAACTGTTGATACTTCCAACTCTTGAAGCAACAGCTGCATTTATCAAGAGTACTATTATCTGGTCCTATGACCAAATAATATATCATTATCTATGTACAGGTTATTAGCACTCTTCCCTCAGCTACTTCGTACTCTTCTCTTTCCACAAATATTTTAGTGGTCAAACCAAATCAAAGATGAGAACTGTTTTATTGCGTTCTGCAAAATGGGTAATTGACCTCTCAGGACAAACAATAAGTGAAATAAAATTTCCATTTTTTAATGAGCTAGCGTAGCGTAAGTACTTTTTGGACGCTGGGTTTACTGTTAACAGAACTACTTGTAACATTCCTTCTAGTCCGTTCATCGGGTTTCATTGTATCTATTTTGCTTTACATTTTCTGTTCTTGGTATTCCCTCTTATTAAGATCAGGCGGATGGGCAAGACAGATGTTATGTTTAATATTACAGTTTAACGTAATCTGAGGGTCTTATGTAGAGTTTAATGGCAAAATTATTGAGCTCGTACAATTTACCCAGTGTAGAAGATACGAGACTAAACAGAAGATTAACTTTGGATTCAGTATCCACCTATGCGGTGAGTGGAGCTCAGAAAGCCGCTGATATGAAATCCGCATATTCAATAGATTAATGGGAGAGTAATATCTCTGTGGTTGGGTTCCCACAATATTAGTCTGCCAAAAATAACTTCAGTTCAAATATTCAGCAGTTGCGATCCGGGGGAGGTAGAAATTCAATACACCTACTACATAATTAAATTATTGTATTCACGTAGGTCCAATATCTATTTGAATTTAACATTCTACTCGGCAGATAGCCTAGTTGTCGATGACAATGCATTCCATCATCTTTTGGTGGCAATCACGTATACACACGCGGACATATACAGCAACATCATCAGCTGTAGGCAGACTGATGGAACCTAAGGGCAAGCCAAATACTAAGTTTGGTGATCGCTCTTTCGGAGCATTTGGGCCGAAGGCTTGTAATAAACTCCCTCCAGAACTAAGATCCATAATAAGTCCAACAGAATTCAGGTCTAAACTAAAAACTTACATTTTTAAGCTGTCATAAAAAATAAAAATAAAAACATACCATTCCTGAGAGAGAGTCCAATTATATCCAATTTTCCAATGATGTCCTACATCCTGTAGGTATCTAAATTTCGCTAATAAACAATTAGTTAAGGTAAGAATGGTACTATATATTATCTCCATATACAGTTTGTAATAACATAGATCATTGTAGAAATGTATTTTATATTTGTACAGCGCCCTTGAGGTGATTTTTCACAAAAAACAGCGCTACACAAATCATCCAAATATTATTGTTATTATACGCATTTCTCAGAAATCGGATTACATTACAGAAAAACGAAAAAAAATCGGTTCTACCATATCGGGATTTGGTTCAATTGTTAGCGCGGTTTACTACATACCCTGGGGAGGAAGGTGCAATCCTCAGTCAAACCAAGATTTAAAAGACATTTTGAAATAGATGTATTGTCATTTTGTCAATTTGCTAGTTATATGTGTTGAGCGATCAGATTTTCTCAAAAAAAATCATACCTCTGTATTTTAATATTTAAACATATAAACTGATTATAGTGCTATATATCCAATAAATTTATTGGCTATATAGTGTGCTATATAGCCAATAAATTAACCAATATTTTGCCATTCATTTTATATTTTAATTTTTTTTTAAATAGATAAACTTTATACACGCGGAAATAAACGCATTTTTCTGAATTCGGACGACATTACAGCATCATTGCGAATTAAATGTCGGTCCCACCCGGTCGGCATCTGGTAAGGTCGGTAACGCGGTTGACTGCAGTCCCTGTCTCAATCCTCAGCCAAACCATTTTGAAATATTTTTTTATTTTTTTTTTTATTTTTTTTTATTTAAACGCCCATTGGGCTTTTACATACATTGTTATTAGTGTTATTACATTAACTATGTGACATTTAAAAGTTTACGTACATATATAAATAAAATAGTTATTATATCTGTAGTACATAAATGTTTTACAAATAATACAGAATACCATTATGGAGAACAGTTTTTTTTTTTTTTTTTACTTACTTAGAAAAATAAATGGATTGAAATTAATCAGCATTTATAGGGACTTAAAATCATATTCGAATTGTTATTTAAATTACAATATTAATTTGTAAAGTTAAAACATATATATTAAAGTTAAAAAGTCATAAAAGAAAAGAGTGAAAAAACAGAAGCTAAAAAATGGGTTTTTTACTATGGAGTGGAGAAGTCATACATTTCAGCAAAGTGTTTATGTAGATTTCTTTTAAGCACTGCTACGGAATCTCTAAATATATCAACAACATTACCAAATTTATTACCAAAATTTTGTATTCGATTTAACGATATGTGCGCATGATAATTAGATTTGAAATTGTCACAGAAAAAGGTGGAATTTTGTCTCGTATTTTTGGAAGGTACAAATAATTTTATTGTGGCAAGAATTTCAGGGCTGTCGATTCTATAATTAATAATTTTATTTAGTAGAACAAGGTCGGAGATAATTCGCCTATCTGATAGCGTAATCAAATTTAGTTGATGCATGAGTTGGATATAATTTATATTTTGGATTGGAATATTTAGTTTAAAGTTAATAAATCTTAAAAATTTGTGTTGTACCCTTTCAATATTGTTGGAATGTACTTTATAAAACGGGGACCAAATAGGCGAATTATACTCTACTTGACTTCTTACTAAAGATGTGTACAGTGTGTTCAAACATTCTAGTGACTTGAAGTCACATGCGGTTCTACATATAAAACCAAGCATTTTTAGGGCTTTATTTGTGATTTCATTTATATGCGGATTGAATGTTAACTGTTCATCAAATATAACACCCAAGTCCCTGATTTGAGTGACAGCTGTCAATTTTACATTATTAAGCGAATATTCATAAATTGTATGATTTCGTATTTTACAAAAACGAATGACCTGACATTTTTTAATATTAAGAAACAGAGAGTTGATGATGCACCAACGATATAGTTTATTTAAGTTAAGTTGCAAAGTATAACAATCGTCTAAACTGCGTATTGTTTTATATATTTTCAAATCATCTGCGAAAAGAAGAACTTCTACATCTTTAAATATGCTAACAATATCATTAATAAATAACAAAAAAAGAATTGGTCCCAGGTGAGACCCCTGAGGGACCCCACTTGTGGCTTCGAAAATGTAGGATTCCACAGATTTTATTTTGACACATAGCTCTCTTTTACTGAGATAACTATCAATCCAACTTAACAGATTACCCTTGATACCCAACATACTTAATTTTTGTACAAGGATATGTCGCCTAACTTTGTCAAATGCTTTGGAAAAATCAGTATATATTGAATCCACTTGATGCTTCAAGGCAAGAGAATCAGTTATGTAATTTTCGTATATGATCAAGTTACTTAGAGTGGATTTACCTGTGATAAAGCCATGCTGGTTGGGTACAATAATATTATTAATTTGTTTACATATTACATCTAGGACTAACGATTCAAATAGTTTGGGAATAGCGGACAATATACATATTGGTCTGTAGTTTGAAACATCGCTTTTATCTCCCTTTTTATGAATAGGCGTAAGATAGCTTTTTTTCCACTGTTTTGGAAAACACCCTGACGACAAAGACTTATTAAATAGTAAAAATAATGGATAAGTCAAACTGCGAACACAAGATTTTAAATATATTGGAGGGAAGCCATCCGGTACAGCGGATTTATTAGTATCTAATGCTTTTATAGCCTTTTTTATAGCGTTTATTTCAATAAAACAATGGTTTAGGTTAAGTGATTCTTCAAGTGATATATCATTTGGGATTTCATTATCGGTAATATTATCATCATAAACACTTTTGAATAAATCTGCAAAAAGATTGACAATGCCTTCGGTATTATCCGCACAATTGTTATTCAGATACATAATATTTGGTAAACTACAATCATTTTTTCGCTGAGCATTAGAAAAGTTCCACAATTTTTTAACATTATCATGAACCTCCATTTCTATTAAATTAATATAATCATTATAACATTTTTTAGACAATTCTTTGCACTGCTTTCTTATGTTAGTAAACATTATATAATCATCGACGTTTCTAGATTGCTTATATATTCGGTGAGTTTGTTTTTTAGTATAAATCAATTCTTTTAATTCTTTTGAAAACCATGTAGGGTAAAGGGATGCAATAAAATTAACTTTTGGAACATGACGTTCTTTTGAAGTGTTTAGGATTGAATAAAATTGCTGGACTTGATTCACAATATTGTTTTCATCTTCTAGAAATGACCAGTCTATATGGTCAAGATAATCAATTATATTTGGGTAGTCAGCTTTTTTAAAATTGTACGAATAAATTTTTGAAATAGTTGAATTATGATAAAAAAATAGTTTTTAACGGGTTGATTTTTTAAAATAAATCTATTTGAATTTCACTTTTGTTTTTTTGACCCATCTCCCGACATTCAATCGAGCTGAAACTCGACAGATAGACTCGCTGTCGATGACAATGCATTCTATCAAATTTTGGTGGTAATCAGACACGCGGACTTACGCATTTCTCTCAAGTCAGATGACATTACAGCATCATTACGAAATAAAAGTCTGTCCTACCCGATCGGCATTTGGCGAGGTTGTTAGCGCGGTTGACTTCAGTCCCTGGAGAAGAAAGATTTTTTAAGGTTTAAAATAGCATAAAATTGAGGCTAATGTCGCACAGTGGGCTGAAAATCGCCTTTCATAGACATAGAGACTTGAATTTTCAAGGGTATTTTTTGACTAGAAATGGATTCTGCTGATCATTACTATGCTATAAAATTTCGTACGAAGCAATTGCGTGTACAAATGAAGGAGTTTTAATTTTTTTAAGAAAAATTTGTATGGCACTGACATTTAAAATGAGTCTATCTCTGGAATCATAAGGTTGGCCATTCTATCCTTACACACAGAAATACTACTATTTATTTGTATTTTTTTGACATACTTCGTATTGTGGCGCAACTTGCGTTTTTTTTTTTTTTAAATCCTCAAAGTTTAAAAAAACACTTTTTAATGTTGATGATTCATTTTCATGCTTATGTAAAGCATTTATAGCGAAATTTTATAGCATAGTAATGATCAGCAGAATCCATTTCTAGCCAAAAAAAATACCCTTGAAAATTCAAGTCTCTATGTCTATGAAAGTGTGCCGTGAGTACACTATTAAACCAAATTACTATTATTTTTTCAGAGCCAGCGAGCCACCGGCGAAGGGCGCGGGTGGGCGGAACCGCCCGCACCTCCCCTCTTCTCCCCCGACGGCACTGCCTATGTAAGCACGGGCGCGGTGCGCGACGGGCCCGCCGGGCACTACCGGCACCTGCTGCACGCGGGCGGGCCCGCCCAGGCACGCCGCCTGCTGCCCCTCACGCACGGCCGCTTCGAGGTGTCCCGTCTGCTTGCCTGGGATCATGACGCTGACATGATGTGAGTTTACAGACCTACTTACCTACCCAACCTTCCTCTTTCCTATCTCCTTCCATTCTCACACGGAGAAAAATTAGTATGGCTGAATTATAAAATTCTGTTAAAAACGTGATTGAAATCCATTTCCTAATAAAGTTCCCTAGTTTGTATCATTGTAACCATCATCGTACGGTTTCAAGCTAGAATTCTGTTATAAATGGATTACTCACCACTGGTAACTCGTATGCCATGTTAGCTTATGTTTTTAATAGCCTCCATCGAAATATAAATCAGTACTGACTAAACATTTTACCAAAGCATATTTATGACTTTTTATATGTTTTTTGTTTTTGTTTCTTCTTCATTGCTTTTAATAACTTTGTACCTTGTATTCTATTTCTAGTTTACTTATATAATCTTACATTTTTCCTTTCTTTTCATATTGTAATGTGACTTTCAATAACTTAAAATATTAGTCCATTCAGAATATACCGGAACACGTGTTCAAGCAGGTGCACTTTTCGTGATAAATATAATGACGAAATGCGAAAATATTACAATTTTTTGAACACGTCTTTCGACATCCTAATAACATATTCGTATTTTACCGACAATTTGCTAAAAATCCTTTCAATTCATTCGTTAAAGGCCCGTAGTCCCGTTTTTAAAAGAAATAAGAATAATTTGACTAGATTTCTAATAAATTAGCAATATTTTATATCCGTATGTTTTGTAAAAATGACGATTGCTAATTTAGTAAAAATCCTGATAAATTACTGATAATTACTGAATCCTTATAAACTTTTAATAAATTCTTAACATACCGGAACACGTGTTCATGCAGATGCACTTCTCACTAAGTATTATTTCTCTAAGTTAGTAAGAAGAAAAGACTAAATAAAAAAACCCCTAATAAGAAGGAAGATTGTAATGAAAGGCTTTAGGAGTTAAAGCATATCTATTATTATATTTTTTATTTCTAGCTATTACCTCGGCATCCCAGAGGGCCGCCCCAGCGAGCTGCACCTGTACCGCGTGCCCGCCGTGCCCGCGCGTGCCGGTGCCCCCCCGCGCGCCCCACAGTGCCTGACGTGCTTCGGAGGGGGTGCGCACGGGCCCCCCGCCGCCGCGAGCACGCACGCGCCCCCTCCGCCCGCAGTCCAAATCCCACGCACGCGGTGGGAAGCTGGAGACGAATGGGATGCAGAAGAGGAAGAAGAAGCAACGGAACCTCCGGTGGTTGCTGCTCCCAAGAAGAAGAAGGAAAAACAACCGGGTAGGAATGGGTTTGAACCATAGATAAGAAAGTCTAGTCAACGTAAGAGAACCAACTCGACACACTTGGCCAGTGGTCGGCAAACTTATTACTCAAAAGCCAAATATCAGCAGTACCTACTTTTTTATCTAATTGTAATTAGTGTATTCAACCATTGTTTATTACTAACCTTTCTGAAAAAAATGTACTTTATCATTTCATGTAGATACCCAATGTTGTAAAACATTGTACATACAAAATATTATAATGAATTTGTGTATAATAATTGTATTTCTTAGTCCTCCTCACTAGGGTGACCTGTGCTAAGACTAAAGTAATAGCCCCAATTATGTAAGTCAGAATAAATAACTTAGTAAATAGAAACATGCTCTATGCAAGCAATACATCTGTATGGGGAGGCAATATGGCACACTAAATTCGCCAACATAACACATACAACCACACACAGACACACACGCACACGTACACACACACAAACACTCACACACACCTCTCTCCTTCCCCAGCACACTAATTAACTTAACTTAAAATGTAACTTAACCGTAAATGTATAATATACCTCCTATGTATAGGTATATGTCAGCGACATGTCATTGGTACCAATTATTGTACTAACTTTTATAACTTTGTAACTATTGTCATCTATGTAATTATGTACTGTTTGTTTCTGCAATAAACAAAAATAAAATAATAAATAAAATAAACCATACCATTGTAATACAAATATATTTAAAAAAAAATAAAAATATTTTTTTTGACTCAACTCTGTTAGCAATAAATAAATAATTAATACTTATAACTGCACAGTGGACAAAATAGACCATAACAACGCATTGCTCAATATCTCAACTGGCTTGTTTCAGACTCAGAGTAGTTAATTTTAGATTGTGCCGCAGGTCACAGACAGACGGTTAAGATCAATAAGTTTTCCACATAGATAATAGAAACAAGTAAGATAGGCTACGATCCATATTATAAATCCGCGCGCACAAAGCTTTCGTCAAGTACTTAGTGAAAGATTAACTTCCTTGTCAAATAAAAATTGATTCATTTTATTTTTTTCTAGATTCGTGGGGCCCCCAGCCCTGCCTGTACCACAACGCCTGGTTCAGCCCCACGGGGGCCTACTTCGTGCTTGAGTGCTTGGGCCCTGGAGTCCCGAGGGCGGAGCTCCGAGCCTCCAGGCACCCGGTGCCCAAGCTGGTCATGCACCTGCAGAATAACACCGAGCTGCAAGTATGAAGATCAATTATTTGCCTCGTAAAAATTTTACAAAACTGATAAATAATCATTTATGTGTCGTAAACGGTTCCTTATCAGTTGTGTAAAATTTAAAACATGTTTATTAGTTGGGCCCATTGTCATTTACGGACCTACCAATTAGCTACCACACTAGCTACAAAATTCTTTTATAAGTACCAAATATAAATCCACTTTTCTATCGATTCCCATGTTTTAATTTATAATTTGTATTCCCTTAATACCTTACTATAATGATAATGAACATCTTAAGTTTCTCAGCTACCACGGAGAGCTGTTGAATTAACGGATACTATTCAATGTTGATTGATTTTTTAGATAAAAAAACCCCATGCTCAGCTTTCTCTTTCTTGAGTCAGTGTTTTAAATAGTCTTGCAGCGTCTATCAGCAGGATAGATGCACAACACTGTAATTGCAACACTGCCCCAAAAATCAATCAATATTATGTTATTGACAGAATCTTATATCATATCTGACGATACTGCGCTTCTTCCTCTGTCTTGAGCTAACGTTTCGCACAGTCTTGCAGTGTCCATTGCCATGACAGATGCAAGAGATTTCAAGTGCAACAGCGCTGATCACCCTCAAAAATCAATGAAATGAGAATCATAAATCATATCTGACAATACTGCACTTCTTCCTCTTTCTTTAGCCAACATTTCACACAGCCTTATAGAGTCCACCATCATCAAATGAGAAACAGTGAAAAGGCAACACAACTGATTACTGTACTGTTCTGTTTCCAGGAAAGAGTGGCAGGCATCGCGCTCCCTGTGACTCGCACCTTCCCAGTGCAAGTTTCAGGGGGCCACAGAGCACAAGTCAGATTACTCCTGCCACCAGGGTTGAGAGAAGATGAAATCACTCGGTATCCTCTAGTACTGCATGTGTAAGTAAATAAATCCTTAAGCATCTAAATCCATCAATCGGTGACTCAAACTTTAAGAGAAAGGCGTAAGCCAAAAGCCAATTGAACCCCATTTCAGATATTAAAAGAAAATCCTCAGAAAATTTTGTTGAGATTTAAAAATATTGTAGCGAATTATGTAGATGTACTGCTTGGTAAAATATATTTGTGAACATCTTGTGGAGAAAGTAAAGGAATGGAATAAATGGTGGGAATTACGTGCCTTAGTACTTGAAACAATCACATAGGCCATTAAAAATTAACCAATTAGAAGCTTAAATGCTAGATGCAAAGGTTCAGGTGAACCCCCTGTCGAAAACACTACAGCTAGTCACCAATCAACCGCCTTGCTAAAAACAGTTTCACTTAGCCCAAACACTTGCACTTTTGTGTTCTTCTTCGTGAAAGTTTTAGCATCTAAAAATATAACTTAAGAATGCCACAATTAATATTAAAAGTGTTTTTAAGCATTCCACTAGGCATTAGCCCACTTAAAAATAAAACTGGTCTTAAATGGAAGCCCTGTGGTACTCCAAAATAAATAGTTTAACAACGTTTTCATTCCAGATACGGCGGACCAGGTAGCCAGCTGGTAACGCAGCGCTGGAGGGTGGACTGGCCGGCGTGGTTAGCAGCTTCCAGAGGCTGCGTCGTGGCGCAGGTGGACGGGCGAGGCACTGCGGGCCAGGGCTATAGGCTGCTGCACGAGGTCTATCAGAGGCTAGGCACTGTGGAGGTGGCTGACCAGCTGGAGGTTACTGAGTAAGTTTCCGACCACCATTGAGTTGTCAGATGTCTATCGTCTCCACTAGAAACCCTTAAAAAGTCTTCATTCATAAAGGGCTTTTAAAGATAATTATTTATTGTTTTGGCTTAATTAATATACACATTCTTTTTATTTTATTTTATAGGAGACGGTTGACGTAAGGTCCCCATGAGCACTTAGGCCATAGGCTCATTGTACTATCCCTCATTCCTTTAACAGTAATCCGGTTCCTTTTATAAAGTTTACCAGGGTTGTCATTGGTTATGTGGCTATGTCTTCTGTTTCTACTATATGTCTCCCCAGGTATCTGAGCCTTGTTTCCAACAGGGGACATTGGCGCCAAAGGTGAATTGGAGTCTCTTCATCCTCTTCACATTTCCTGCAACTGGTGGTGTTTTCCACTCCCAACAACTGCATGACATGGCAGTGTCCCGTTAGTAGTCCTACCAGTTCCTTACACATTCTTAAAAACACCCAATTATTTTATTTATCATTTATTGATTTCAGATGTTGTGTGTCTATTGATAACTAAAAAACAACACTCTACCTATACACTAAAAACATTGTATGGAGATCAGTTTTTTTTTTTAATGTTATGGTACCCGTTCAACATTTCACTGACCTTCGTATATCTATTTTTCTTCACTAGAGTTTTCATATTTATTTATTTAAATGCCCATTGGACTTTTACAAAATATATGTTTTTTTATAATTAATATAAATACATAATAGTTAGCGTAATCTTATAATCACAATAACATAATGCAAGTATATTTAATCAAATATTAATAAGTTTAAAGATTGGTGCGTACAAAATAATCTGTTTTTAAATGTAGACAAATGCAAAACCCTGACTTTCTGCAGAAATAAAAATCCTGTTTTATTTGAATATTCCATTAACAATAGAGCTTTAGAAAGAGTCACGGAAATGAGAGATCTCGGAATTATTTTGGATGAAAAACTAAGTTTCGCCAATCATATCCACCAAATTGTAAACAAAGGCATGAAAACACTAGGCTTCGTATTAAGAACAACTAAAAACTTTAGTTGGGTTCGAGTCCCAGATGTGACCGTTTCCTTTTCTGATTTTTCTGTTTCAGATTTGCGTTTAAGAATCACTAATATTGTCTTCAATATTTAAAAACTTTAACTCCATACAAGCCATTAAACTGTTATACATATCTCTAGTTAGAAGCATAATTGAATACAACTCAGTAGTTTGGTCTCCCTCTTACAAAATTCACATTAATAACATTGAGCGAATACAAAAAAAATTTCTGCGTTTTATAAATTTTAAATTAAATATCTCACTAGAAGACTTACAATATCATTTCTTATTAAACACTCTAAAAATACACACATTGGAAGACAGGCGTAAAATAAACGACTTAACTTTTTTATTCAAGATTCTAAACTCTAAATTCGACTGTTGCGAACTTCTGCAACTCATAAACTTACGAATACCTACAATAACAACACGACAAAATACACTATTCCACTGCAACACACAAAAGCGCAATTACATTGCGAACTCCCCAATACAACGGTTTCACACTATGGGAAACCAATACTTAGGTGATGTCGATATATTTAATATTAACTTTGCGAATTTTGTGGATTATGTAAAAGACCTATTTCAATACTATTCCTAAATGGAAGTCATATTTTTGTAAACCAGTCAAATCGCTGTATTTTTTAATTTATGTTCTTGTTATTTTTAATTTTGTTTCTCGCATATACTTATGTAATTTTATTTTTATTATTTCTTTCTTTTCTTTCTTATGTTTCAAAACTGTCATTAAATTTGTACCACCCACATGTAAAAGCCCTCTGGGCGTTAAATAAATAAATAAATAAAAAATAAATAAAATATTTACTTTTATAGGAAACAATTTTATTCAAATGAAATATGTATGTCGAGAGAGCAAGTTTCATTCTCCCCACACAGTATAATCTCTGTAAACAAGAATTATACATAAAATTAGTGCGAGAAACAATATATCTTGTAACATGATTACTTTACAAATGTCCAACTACCTCGTTGGCGCCATTGTAACATGATTAGTTTGTGACAAAAAGGATTGCTTTGACATTGAATAAAAGAAAGACGATGATTAATTTACATTTATTCAAATCAAATAGAACTAGAGACTCTCAAATTGACATGATTAACATAATCTCCAGGGGTGAGCGGCAATTCGAAGATTTGCTCGCACGGAAGGAATTTAAATGGTACCAATAAACAGTTAAAAATGTGTACAAAGATAAATATCTGACCTGATCACCAGAGATGGGCGCCATACAGCTCTTAGGAAAGAACTGTAAAATTTATAAGATAGACATGATGACCAGCGATTACATTAAACTAGCTAAATCTGCCATCAGCATCTCCCGTAAATTTTGTCGTCTGGAGCAGTTGCCCGAATCCTTCCTGTTGGCGCGACCTCGCTCCAAGGCTGTCCGATTGGTACTGGCCTTCTGGAAAACGTCAGCTGCGTTCCTCCTCGACCAACCATAGACCAAGGGTGCGGTCTTGGATACAGTTTTGTGAAGTATTCTTGAACCGTAACGGGGCAAAAGTGAACTGCTACAATCTATGTTTTAAATTATTGTCAGTTATTTAATCTGTCTATCGACACGTAAAACAACAATCGAAATGAAAATATCATATCGATGATGAAGCACAGTTCTTTATTTGAAATCTTCCTCCTATTGGACTGACTTACTATTACGAAACACGCCCACATCGAATTTCGTGTGTTCTTCGTTATTCTATGATATGCATGTATGTATTACATATTTCTACATTTCCTACTAGATAAAACTAACATTGCTAATTAATTTTGTCCAGATATCTCCGGGACTCACTACACTTTGTGGACAAGCGGCGAGTGGCTGTTTGGGGCTGGTCCTATGGAGGGTTTGTGGCCGCCCTAGCCCTGGCCAGCCCCCTGGCCGTATTCCACTGTGGGATATCAGTTGCGCCTGTCACCAATTGGAGACTGTATGGTATGAAGACATCGTTCATCAATTTATTTTTATACTCTTGATTATCTTTTCTGAGATTCGTTAAGAGATTCGCGACATATGATTACATTCACAGTCAGTAGCTGAGTTGGCATCGCGTCTTGTTTCCACTCAGGCGTTGTAAGTTCAATTCCTCGGCTGATTAAATCCTCCATCACGACACAAGCAACATTTTTCGCTTACTATTATGATGGTAGTATGAGATTTTCAAATATTGTCAGGTTGTTAGTAACCCAAGAATGTTTGTCTTTCTTTTTTTTATAATTAAATATTAGTACATCTCAGACGAGTCGGCTTTATATAAAGAATAGCATCACTTTGGTGGTCTGAAGCATTGATTTTCGAATTTCTGGCAACAACAGATACAAAATTAAGGGTAATACCCCGAGTAAGAATTGAGAAAGTAATAACAATGGGTAAAATTATGAAAATTATTCTGATATCTGAATTATATTGCAGATTCGGCATACACCGAACGCTACATGGGCCTGCCCAACGCAACGGGCAACTACCGCGGGTACGCGGAGGCCGATGTGACCAAGCAGGCGGACAATCTAAAGGACAAACTGTTCTACCTTGTGCACGGTGCGGCAGATGACAATGTTCACCTCCAGCAGAGTCTACTATTAGCCAGGGCGCTGGCAAATAAGGGGGCCATCTTCAGACAGCAGGTAGAGTCCCAATCAATACAACAATTATCCTGAGGCTAGTACTCAAGTTCTCTCCATCTTTGAAAATACCATTAACGCAGCTTTCCCTTAGGAGAATTCAGAAGCCATTCTGTATTGAGTTAATTCTTAATGCAAAATTGGATATTTGGTTTTCAGGTGTATCCAGATGAAGGTCACAGCCTCTCCGGAGTGAAAAAACATCTCTACCGTTCCATGGCGGCCTTCCTGGAAGATTGCTTTCGAAAGCAAGTACCTCCGGAGTCCAAAGCCGGGCTTAGAAACGGTGGAGGATCAGAGTAAACCTACTCCACTAAATTCCACCTTAGATTTATCCAAAATCCACGCAAGGTCCACTTAAGACCTGCTTAAGAACCATTTAAGATGATCATTTTAACCAGCAAATTCTTAAATTATGTCATTACTTATTAGTCACTTTAATTCAATGTCAGTATTAAAAATTAAAGTAACCCAAGAGATCAATGATGGTCCTATGTCCGTGTTACCTATTTTACAGGAAGCTAGAGTTTTTGTATCTCCAAATGAATTGTGATATATATAGGACTCATTATGCGTAGTGATTTCCAAGACGAAGCTCTGCTAAAGGAAGAGTGTTATAAAAGGTAATAAAATTACGAAATTAATCGCGTTTTAACTCGTTTTCGAGATAGGACCATCATTGACTTCTCGGGTACATTTTAAAATTAAACAATCTGCTTTAAATGCTATTGAAAGCAGATTGTTTAACTTTTGAACTGTGGAACTGTGGTGGGCTTTCTCCTCTTTAAGTCAATGTGAACATGTTGGCGGACAATCTAAAAGTAATATTCTGAAAAAAGAAGACAAACCACGGTTCAAAGCTTCAAAATTCACACAACTGTCAATCATTGTAGTTCTTTGCTGGATTCAAGCTGCATATAATCAGCTTATTTATTTATTAAAAAGAAATCAAAATAAGTTTCAATTTATTATGACATATTCAAGTGTGGTTTTAATCTTGCGCGGTTTTATTGTGAAGTCTTACTAAAACTATTACTTGAATGGACATAGTGCCAACCAATAAAGATCTAGTTTTAAAGCCAGTGGGACTAAGTGACGATGTAGCGGTTAAGGAAATCAACAAAACTTTATATTATAAGCGGAAGGGAGAAACAATGAAAACCTAAGTGCCAAATTATTGTTCCAAAAATCAATGTTGTGCGACGGCATTGCGGTATTTAATTTAAGCTGAAAGAAGTAGTGTGCGTACACTAACACATGTACGTACAAACAAAATATTTTTATGATAATGAAAAAAAGTTGAAATCAAAATCAAATTGAGGCGAGGAAAAATGATAAATTTGACATTGCTAGATCTAATTTTAGTTTGGTTCTGGTTTCAAAGAAGTTCTTGGCTGAAAATTGTCAAATAATAAATTTGTCATACAATCTAGGCGATTGCCCGAGTGCTACCGCTGTGTAATTGTTTTTTAAGTTTAAAAATCCCTTCAATTTTAAATTAAATTATTGACATCATTCATTTAAACCTTTACTCGTAGTATTTGGAATATATAGTAACATTAACTTCTATATTGTGCATTAAAATAATTAATTATTATTAATACGAGGTAAATTGAAAAATAAAGTTGTGAAAATCAAATTAAGATGAATAAAAAATCTAATCTTCCATTACCCCTAGATTTAAGAAAATGTTTCTTTTTTTGTTAAAATAAACTATTATGGTTCTAAAAATGATATTTTTAATCTTATATTATTTCAATTTTTTTTCTATTGGACAATCGATTCTTTTTTTTTTGTAAATACAAATTTTATGTAAATATTTTTAATATAACCTTTTACTGTAATTACACTTTTTTGTTAGATGCGTTGATTTGTGATGTATATTGTTATAAATTCATTAAATTCTTTCCTTTGAATTAATATTGTAGACTGTAGAATATTTCTTGTAAATTTGCATAATCCATTAGAAATTCTAGCGTCATAATTATCTGCCCTCTACTGTTCTAAAATGATATAAAGTTTTACTAAATTAGTACTAAGTTGTATGTAGTACTAAATTACTCTAAAAAAGCACAAGTTATCATACTAATGTAAAATACTAAATAGGTAGTCATGTTGCGTTGAATTATTAGAAAGTTGAAGCAATAGCGATTGACTAGTGATTGATTAGTGGTTGACGAGAGATTACTAGTGATTGACTAGTGATTGATTAGTGGTTGACGAGAGATTACTAGTGATTGACTAGTGATTGATTAGTGGTTGACGAGAGATTACTAGTGATTGACTAGTGATTGATTAGTGGTTGACGAGAGATTACTAGTGATTGACTAGTGATGAAATTGTGATTGACTAGTGATGTACTATTGATTGATTAGTGAATCTAGTGATTGACGATGGATTGATAGGTGATTGACTGGTGATTGATTAATGATTGAATAGTGTTGTACTAGTGATTGACTGGTGAATGACTAATGATTGACCAGTGATTGACGAGGGATTGACAAGTGATTGACTAGTAACTAGTTACTAATAACACGTCAAAAGTAACATATTGAGTTCATCATATAGTTTTACATGTGAGTGAAACAGTGCGTACGACTGAAGGATATTAATATTATTTAGAATCAAAATGTAAATTACTATTTCTAAGGGTCCAAAAGTTTTCACTGATTTCCAATTTCCGTGTTTGTAGGTTAGTTTGAACAAAAAACTTGATCATTTCAAAGCCTTGTCACGTTTTTAGATTACATGTAGAGAAATAATTTACAAAACTAATACATACATTATAATTTGAATGTATGTTTCACCAAAATGTCGGTAAAAAGAAGAACTTCATTACGAACGCCAGAGTGCAGTAACATTTCTCACTGGCAGTAAAAGAATAACTTCATTACTAACGCCAGAGTGCAGTAACGTTTCCCACTGGCAGTAAAAGAAGAACTTCATTACTAACGCCAGAGTGCAGTAACGTTTCCCACTGGCAGTAAAAGAAGAACTTCATTACTAACGCCAGAGTGCAGTAACGTTTCCCACTGGCAGTAAAAGAAGAACTTCATTACTAACGCCAGAGTGCAGTAACGTTTCCCACTGGCAGTAAAAGAAGAACTCCATTACTAACGCCAGACTGCAGTAGCGTTTCCCACTGGCAGTAAAAGAATAACTTCATTACTAACGCCAGAGTGCAGTAACGTTTCCCACTGGCAGTAAAAGAAGAACTTCATTACTAACGCCAGACTGCAGTAGCGTTTCCCACTGGCAGTAAAAGAATAACTTCATTACTAACGCCAGAGTGCAGTAGCGTTTCCCACTGGCAGTAAAAGGGTGGATTACATTAACTTTACTCCAATCCATTACCTGGTACACGACAGCTAGTCAACAATAAAGCCTAAACTAACATTAGCAAAATTTCAGGCCATATTATGGTTACAGCAAAATAATATTTCAAAGCTCTTAATAGAAATGGTTTTCTGTGCTTGATATAAATGCATTGCACATGAAAATTCATATTGAAAAAACCTGTGTAAGTTTTATGACGAACAAACAGATTTTTGCTTTCCGGTTAACACTTTCCAGGCCATGCCCAGACCCTGTTCGGTATGCATTCTTCTTCCAGTTGGCCGGCACTTTACTCACCTTCTATCCGTGTAGATGTTTTCGGCTAATCGGCCGAGTCCAAACGGTGTTCGAATTTGGTTTTGCATATTTTTCCTATCTAAACTACGTGTCCTGTTCGTAAGGTGAAACGCTTAGCATGCGTCTAAAGTCGCTTCCTGGAAAGTGTTAAGATTCATAAAAAACTTTCCTTATAACAATAGGACAAGTTAGAACAAACTGGTTAAACCCTCTCAAATGAATGTTACGAAGTTTGGGGATAGAGCATTCAACGAGCTGGGTCTACTGCCATTTACTTTGAGGTTATAAACTGGCATTAAGAACTTTAAAACCAAAGTAAAAACTCATTTTTTTCGAAAAAACTAACAAAATTTACGTGATTTAATCACTGAACGTCGCTGTATAAAGATGACCACTTATATTTATTATTACTTAATCGTAGTAGATTAAGGACCCTCCACACTAATGACGAAATTCTTTCAAAAGTTGTATTACGAATTCTGTGATTCAATCGAAAATCTAATTTATAAATAAAAACTTCTAAAATGCAGCTATTTTATATAGGTACCCTTACATAAAACAGTTTCCTGTCGATTTCCATGGTTCAATCTTTGTGTTTGTACAGATGTACTAGATTTTCCTGGCGGCAATCGCCTGGTTATTTCAACATTGTTTGGAGTTGGTTGTGCATTCACGCCCAAATTCAAACACCAAATTTTACACAACTGAAAAACAACCATTTACCGCCTCCGTGGTCGAGGGGTAATGCTCTCGACTAGCAAGCTGGAGAATACGGGTTTACATCCCGACGTGCGCAAGTAAATTGTATTTGATTAATTTACATTATTTCACAAATTACTCATTTAAAATAATATATAGTATATTTGTGGCACGTTCCAGAGTGGAAGATACTCTCAGTATCGCCCTGGTGTAAGATCACCATTCAGAATTGAAACGTTCTAAAAGGCTCTGGCCGTGTTTGGTGACCAGATCTGAATAGACAGATACTTCCTCACCTTTACTCTTTCCATCTCCTTCCTCTCCCCAATACCTTCAGCCTCACAACATTCCCCAATTGGGGATGCCATAGTCTCACTGGCTCCAGACAGTTGGGAGCAGTTGAGACGCTCATGCAGTTGTACATAAAAAAAAAAAAAAATTTACAAAACATACATTAAAGGTTGTTTATCAGTAAAGTTGTGTAAAATTTAAAACACATTTATAAGTAACGGGGAATAAGTATATAAGATATTTAGCGAAAACAGATTGGAACAATAACAAATCGATAGAAAAATGTATGTTAAATATACAGATATACTGGAAACGGTTAACGGGCACATTTTATTTTCAAAACACTTTGCATCAGTTAGAAAACATTGATTATATAATCGTAACTATTTCGTGTTATAGCGTGCTTATTAATCGTGTCTTGTGCATCTGAATATTTACTAAATGTAACGGGTTTTCCAATAAGAGGTGTTATTTTGAATAGCCCGCTATTTCGGTAGATGTTACTTTTGAAGCTGTCATTTTTTGACATTTGACAAGTAGAAACTACGCCATTAATAAAAATGGAACGATACAAGCTTCAACAACTCATTGAAATTATTAAAATTCACTTGAGTGAATCAAATGCAAATCATCTTGAGTGATGAGGCCCATTTCCACCTGGTGGCATCGTCAACAAGCAAAATTGTCGCATCTGGGGCTCGGAAAACCCAAGAGTTATTGTTGAAAAGCCTTTCTATCCTCAACGTGTGACTGTTTGGTGCGGTTTATGGTCCGGCGGAGTCATTGGTCCTTACTTTTTCGAAAATGAGGCTGGAGAAACAGTTACGGTAAATGGATTGCGCTATCGAGAGATGATTAATGATTTTTTATGGCCGGAATTGGATGGTATTGATCTGGACAACGATTAATTTCAACAAGACGGCGCTACGCGCCACACAAGCAATGAAACCATTGATCTTTTACGGGAAAAGTTTCTTTGAATATCAAAATAACACCTCTTATTGGAAAACCCTGTATTTACGTTAGGGAGGCTTAGCTGCAAGTTATATTCTTACAATTTTTAGTTTAGATCTTCGATTGTCCCTTGTAATTCATAATGCTTTTACGATAAAACGTTTACTTAGTGTGTAGGGTCAGTTTTTGTTGTATTTTGCGTTCATTATTCTATAACGTAGAAATAATGAAAAAAGGATTTGATAATGTTGACGTAGACCAACTGAGAGACGAGAAAACCTTCATGTGTCTTGCTAAAATCAGCAATAATCTTTCTCTATCAACTTTATAGTTGTTGTCTTATTGTAGTAGAAACATTAAAATTAAATAAAGGTTTTTAAATTCGCATAAAAATATTACATAATTAAAAAATAATACATACGTATTGTAGTTTTTAAATAATTTCAAAATAAAATAACGAGGAATTCCAGGTTAAGCGTAATTTTCTACTTTTAAGTTATTTACCAGTCACCAAACTTAGCCAACCACTTGGGGTGACCTATCGCAGAGGTGTTGGTTATCCAATATATGGTTTCCGAGGTGGCGGTACCCATACCCGCCTCCCAAATTGAAAAGCAGACGATAATTATAGATATCACATTGAGAATTATGTCAAAAACAGTACCAGCTAACACAGATAAATTTATGGCATATAGCTTGTTTCAAATTTGTTATTAAGCTTCAGAAAAAGCGATGTTTTGCAAAGAAGAAGTGCATACATGTGCACCAATACACACAATCTAAGGTTTATATTGTTTGAGTGGAATCTAATTGAGCTATCATTTTTAAATTATTTTTATTTTCAATATTTTTTTAAATACATTTAGAAAATATGAAAAAACAGGGCGGTAAATCATACGGGTGTGTAGTGTCACATGTATCTGATTCAGCTGTTACAGTTAGTTGCACGGGTTCCGAAGACGTCATAATAACCATTGAATGTTTAGTTATTGAAAATAGTCCAGTGCAATTAGTGATTCGCGATCGTAATTATTCCGGCAGTCCCAATTTTTTTATATGTATTATAAACTGAGGGGGGTAGCCCCCACAATATCGATGTGCCCTCTAGTAAATTTGTAGATGTATGTATTTAAAATTGCAAACAAAAATTTAATAACGTGCTAATAAACCGTGATAGATTTTTTGTGCGTACATTACCTAGATTTGTTTATACTTTATATCGCTAAAAAAAACTATATAAACATCAAAATTGCAAATCTTTTTGGAAATTTTATGCTCTACATAAATGGTATCAATAAAATTTTCTTGAAATTCCACTGGAAACGAGGTATTTACGAAAAACCAAACATAGACGCGCAAAAAACTTGTTTTTTCAAAAATATACGCACCTTTACGACTTTCTACCTCGGTACCTATTAGAGATAGAAGAAAATTGTTTTTGCAAAAGTTGTAGGTAATTTTATGTTCTATTATACTTGCTTTGATACTTTTGCCGAAATTTGCATTGGAAATGAGATATATGGGAATAACTAGATTTTGGCGCGGTTTCAGCCGGTTTTTTTCAAAATGGCGGCGCGAGCACAGGTGCGCCAAGGTCGGAAACTCAGATTTTACATCAGGGGATCAGTTTATAGAACATATAAAAAAATTGGGACTACCGGAATAATTACGATCGCGACCCCCTTTTTGGCGCTAATTGCACTGGCCTAAAAACAATGTTTGTTGACATGATAAATTACTGCACGAAAGCCATGCACTGAACAGAAAATCCTAAGAAAAGTCGTCAAATTTCTACATTATAATAATCGTAATTATCAATTATATCAAGTATTCGTTTACAGCACACTTCTATTGGTTTGTTTCTTCAGTGTTATTTATGAATGATTTTTTACTGGAGTTCTTCATTGATGGTGCGTGGACTGCATGCAAATTTTTTTCCTTCGTAAATAGTATTCTATAAAAGTTTTTAGATATATTATTATAAATGAATTACATAAAGTCAATGAACGTAGATAAAGTAGGAAAGACAAAATGTAAATTTAAAAAAATATTAATGAATTTTAAAAGCAAATCCGTAAACATTATATTTAAATTATTGTAGAAAGCTCACTTTGTGCTTTGTCATATTTTATAAAAATAAAACACTTATTTTGTGTAAAACCACGAGAGTTTTGAACTTAAGCGAAGCGATACCGGTCGGTAAAAAATAAATTTTAAAGTCGTGCTTTTACACAAAATAAGTGTTTTATTTTATTAAATATTTTGATTTGCTACTAGGATGTTACTTATATTAAATGATTAATAAAGTTGAACCAGTAAAGCTACGTTACTATGTATTATATAACTGAGTCAATTCAAACTTATGTTGGGCGCCATTTAGAAATATTGACATTTGAAAGATTCTGCTTAAAACTGCCAATCTTGGCCTATTTTAGCGTTTGATCGAATTGTTTTCAGCTGTCAAGCATGATAACATGATTGCCAAGCCTACCAACAAATCGAAATTTGATCACACGCAGTAATGGGTACAGAAAATCAGCATTTAAGAGAACCACGTACAAAAATTGAAATGGCGCTAATTGTTAATCAAGTGTTACTGAAACTGGAAAAACCGAACTTTAATATTTTATTACATAATTTAATTTCGATCGTTCAGTAGGGACCTTTAAACATTTATTTTAAATTAATGCATACATTTTTTGTAAACTATATTTTCGTCAAAGCAAAATTCTAAAAAAGGTGTGTAAAAATTGGAAAGAAACTCTTGTATTATAATATAACTTAAATAAATAATATTCCAAAAAATTAGATATGAATTACATTTTCACAATAATACAAATTGTTTAATTTTTTTATAAAAAAAGTATAAAATGCTTTTTATTAACTACATCTTTCGGAAATTAGTAGTTAACTGAAAAAATGTTTTCCTCAATTCAATATTCGCAATGCCTCCTGTATAAAAGGCCTGGTAAGCCAAGATGGCCGACGATCTTGTTCAAACATTATTTTTTTGTAAATTACTAATTAACTATAGCGTATATTCTATATTTTCCCATGCTTAATGTGGCTCCTACAATACATCTTGAATCAGACTTTAAAGTTTCCAGCGTGGCATTATAATACTTCATCCCTTTGCTATGTATTTGTAAACTATTTTGCATATTCGCTTTGTCCCTTTTTGGTAGTCTGATTTCATTGCAAATCCTTGTGTTATGTCTGTGAATATCCATGTTATATATAATTGTGTTTGAAAAGTATTTTGGAACTAGGTTGTTTATTATTTGATATATAAATATCATCGCGTTCCAGATCAAGTTGTTATCACCATTAACAAACAATTTCGAAATACAGATATTCATGGCCACAGGTATTACAATGATTAATTTTTGGGGTATTATGTCGTGTTACACTTCCTCCTTCTTTAGCCAACGTTTCGGACACAATGTAACAACATGGCATAAAACCCCAAAAAGAAATCACAATCATGATAATATTATAGTTTAACAGAATCCATAAGCGTAAAACTTTGGTTTTATAAATGAAAACCTGTCAAAATTCCGCACACATTTTATAATGATATATTGTTTATAAATCTTTTGAAAATATTCACAAACTTATTACAATGAATGATTTCAGTTATATTATATTGTGTTAAAGTCTTTAATTAATGGAAATAAGATTCTTTCTGCCGCTAAATGCGCTGCTAGCAGGCTGGCTTTTTATATAGGAGGCATTGCTTTCAACCTACTTATATACATTATTAATAATAAATAAATTAATTAACCAGTTTCTATTAAATAAATACTCAATCAGTGAGTTAAAAAAAGTATTATATTCCTAGTATTATCAAGATAGAATTTTAAAAACTAACCTCAAAAATGTAAAATAATCATGTATTAGTTATCTTTAAAAAAATTCGGAATAAATTACCCAAAAATTCTTTCACATTTTCAAACAATCACCATTTCTTTTTGCCACCAAATGGCCACTCAGCGCCATTTTGTTCTTTTGACAGTTATAAGATTTCTGCTATATGCCGATTGTAAGTCCCTTTCAGCTTTTGAACAAACTGTAATCAGCAGAAGAGGACAACAACTACCATGTTGTTAAGCTTGTCAGTTTATTACAACTTGACACAAAGCTGAAATGCACCTAGAATTGGCGTTTCTGCTAATTTCTACGAAAAAAACTGGGCCTTACCCATACAAATATAAAATATTTAAAAAACACTAATTACAAATTTTAAATTTAAGATTATTCTATTTTCAAAAGTAGAAACTTGAAACGAAGAAGAAAATTCTATTTTTTGTAATTAATAAGTTAAATGAATTTATTTTTCGATCTACATACTTATACCACTTATGTACTTACTACTTTAGTTAAATAATTTATTGTAAAACTATAAATTAACTGTTCAAATTTAGACCGCTTATTGATTTGGGAAAATAGCTAAATTAACCATAATTTTCATATTATAAGCGGATTTCACAATCAAAACTGAGCTAATGTTGAGTAAAGAAAAACTCTTAACGAAGGATTTCTAAACTCCATTTCAAAAGAATTTCATTGAGCGTTCGCTCAATATTTGTATAAAACACAAATTAAAATCTTAGATATTCATTTTATATAAATTAAATAACATTGTTGCACTAATAACAAGCAAAATAGGAGACCGGACAATTCAACACACTGTTAAAGAGTCATGAAAAGTGATGAAACAAAAACGAGGTTAGGTTTATAGGTTAGTTTTTTTTTCATTGATTTTAATGACTTTATATAACTTTTTAGATATGTGTTGAATTGTCATTGTGTTGATTTGTCATGGAACCAGTAAAACTAAAGAGTCCGCCTACAACAAAGTGATGGAACACCCCCCTAGGGGGTTAATCCTTGTTATTTTCTTCACTTTTAACGTTTTTCTTTACTAAAAACCTGCCTTATCTCAACAAATATTGAGTCTATCAACTTGGGAGTGATCTCATTCGATTTAGCAAGAATGAAAACATTAGAAAACACTCACCCTCCTCCTAGAGGGGTTTTCCATTACATTTTTGGACGGACTTTGCTGCCATACTGCCAAAATGAATATATAAATTACCAAAGTTTCACGAATACACGAATTTTGTCATTTATCAAAACCTATTTTACTCGTATCGTATTTTTGGATGCATGGCCATGTTATAAATTACTAATATTTCCTATAAATAATTACCGCATCTGTAAATAAAAAATGTATTATTTTGACTCCACTGTCACTGCAGCTAACCCACAAACTATGCAAATAATATACCTACTAGTGACAATTCAACGCATTGTTGCAGTTGGATGTGTTCAAAGAGATTGATTAGTTCTCAGTGCACAACTTAGCGAAAATCATGCTCAGTCATGTTTATGAAAGTGCTATTGAGCTGAATATGAGCAACCGCTCAGTTCGATCGGCGAAAATAACAGGAATTAAATTACCATGATTGAAAGAAAATTGTCTAGCATATATTTCTTTTTATTTATACATATATAACACTACAAATATTTTGTTAATTTATAGGGTCAAAACATGTTCTTTTATTTACTCTCTTACTAATAAACATGTTTAAAAGTTTACACAACTGATAAATAGCAATTTTTTATGTACATTAATGGTTTATCAGTTGTGTAAAATTAGGGAAATAACAATTTTGTAAAGCAAGTAGGTACTGTTTTTAGAGTAGTACCTATTTAAAATTCGATAAATTTGAAACAGTAATTTTCAAAATATTTAGATCGCCTTCCAGAATAGATTAGAGTCGTGTTATAATTTTTTTTAAATATTGCATAGTATTTATAAGCTAGTTTAAACTGTATATAATAATTACATAGACTAGTTGAAACACAATTGAAATTTTCAAAAGTTTTAATAAAAACCATAGATATAAGATAATGTTTTAAATTAAATATATATAACCGACTCTCCAAATGTCTCTGTGATTAAAGTAATTGTATGAAATATGTTTTGTTTTAAACCTGAATTAATTAAATTTATTTCAACGGCCTTCCATTCTAGCGGCCATATCATAGTGTTGGGCAATCTATGATTAAATCACTCTACTACCCTAATACTTTACAATCCTTTGTGAAGTATTTATAAAATATTGTCTTCAGGATTATTACCTATAAAAAACATAATTAGACCTGATCAAAAGAAATACACATTTAGAATTGAAATTGAAAAATGTTATTGATAAACTTGTCGAATTCCACTGCACGCTTAATATGCAAAATAATTATGAGTAGCACTTGGTTTCAACTTAATTACTAAGTATTTATGCTGTGGGAGATGGTAAAAGATGCATTAAAGTTCCATTTTTTCTCAAAGTTAAGTTTGAAGGTTAGGAAATACACATAAATTATTAAAATAACCCAAACTAACAACCTAAAAACATGCATGTTGTGCAGGGGCGGTTCTTTCCTTAGGTCAATTGGTGTTTAACCCCCCAAAATTATAAGACAACAATAATAATAAATTATGTGCATAAAACCAAATGTCTTATTCTTAATTTATTTGAAATGTACAGTGAAACAGCAGAGCTGCGAGCGGCGGCGGTGAGTGATGAGCAGTGACATCTGTTGTCTCTAATAGAAGCTTTCATTCACAAATCAATACGATTCGCTGGGTCAATTTAAAGAATGTCCCTGGCATTGGCATCTTTTGTCCCTATGCGCCTTTCGTTGTATTTCGTCTAAGTAAAAAATAGGTACCGACGAAAGCTTAGGGACGCTTAGGTCATGACCGTGAGGGAGACAGCACGATGAATATGATATGTTTTAAAGAGATGGTGACATATACATATGTCGGTTTTTGATTTTACACGCTTGACGTGTGTGGAACAATAGTTGTTTTTCAATTGGATAGTTCGGGAAAGGTTTGGAATAATTCTTTATATTGTTATCGATGTAGAATGAAGCTGAAGAATGAAACAAGACAAAAAACGTAAAAGGTCAACGTCAAATAGAATCGCAAGTATAAATTTAAATGGAATTGATAAACGTTGTGTCGCTTCGCACCACGGAACCACCATACTCTAAGCTTCGCACCCAGTATATTTGGATATTGCGGACGGGCGTTTCAAACCTACCACGAATGACCTACCACGCTTGGATCCCTCGAGCCGCCTCTAATGTTGTGCATTTATACTTAAACCCCCGACTTAAATAATTGTCTCCGTTATATATTTACGTTGAAATCAATTGTTGTTTTTTTAAAGAGACTTTGCATGCAGTGAAATTCGACACATTTACCAAATAATTATTCAGATACAGATCTAGTATGATTTGAGATTTTCACGGTCAAAAGTATTTAGTGATTTATTTTTGAGGTATTATGCCGTGTTGCGCTACCTCTTTATTTAGCCAACGTTTCGGACAGCTTTGCAGTGTCCATCATCAGGGCAGATGTGTAATCTAAGGTTGTGGTGAAGTGTGTGCTTATGCATGGAGATGCGATACCGTAAAAATATATTAAATACACATTTAGAATGGAAATCGGTAGAAAAATATATTTTTGCTAGGGTTGTAGAGTGGCATTTAAATTCTTTTCGATTCAATTATAGATGTCATAATATCTTTACAAGAAATGGGTCACTAGTGTGGAGGGCCGTCAAACCACTCTGCTAAGGAATGTGGGATAAGTAGATATAACTCATTGTAACAAATAAATTAATACAATTTAATAGCACTGTACAAACTCTGTAACATACGCACCAAATTAAAATAAACTTTATTTGCAGCCGTCATTATTTGGTCGTCTGTAACAACTGTCAGATTATTCCAACCATGATCCGCATAATTTTCAACAACACTGTTTTTTCCCCAAATTTATTTGACCGGACATGGATTTGCCCACAGTGAAAATTCCGAACACACATTATTCCACACAAAAATATTTTTTTGAAATAATGTAGATTTTTTTTTAGTATCTGTGTGCCTAAATTAAATATATTTTTTGTCCTTATTTCTGCTGAAATTGATAAAATAGCTGTTTTTAAATGAGGCGCTCAGCGGAAGAGTGAACCAACTAACAAAAATGTATGACTGTTAAAGATTTTTGTCATATCTGTGAAACCACAGTGACCCAATTTTAGTTTTCATAGAGTTCACAGGATGGCGCTATATAATGTCGTTCTTCCATTACTAAACTAGTTACTTATCTTTAAAAATCTGATGTTTTCACTGATTATGAATTTTTGTTGGTTGGGTTAATCTTCCACTGAATATCTAAAATCTTTCTTGAGCAGATAAACGATTTAACTAACCTCTTTGAGGCTTAGGAGTAAACAGATCAGTCGTTTGAATGCATTTTGGTTAGTTTCTATTGGGTACCTAATTGAAAACATTCGCTTTTATCGAATTAATTTAACTTATGTTTTATACACATATTATTATATTAAATACATTTTAGAAAAGTTGAAATATGCACAATTAATTGTTTCCGGATTATCTGTGTGTGGAATGTTCTGTGTTTAGAGTTTCCATAATGTGAGGAATAATCAAGGCGATTGTCAAAAATTATATGTAAATATATTTTAAAAAAAATAATGCTTATGTGTGTTATGGAAATAATCTCACAATATCCATTTAAACAAAACATAAATATAATACATATCGCTCGTTTGCTGCAATAACGACATAAATCATAAAAAAAATTCCATATAATGACTTATTTGGTCAAAACTAACAATTTTCACTTTTCTTTTTACTGGAAAGCTGACATATCTGAACTACCAAAAGTTGAAGTGAGACAGCAGTAAGTGTCAGTATTGCTTCACAATATTATTACAATAACTAAAAATATTCAAAATTCGTTTCTAGAAAATTTGCTTATTTTGAATTGTGTCGTTATTGCAGCAAACAAGCAATATACATATATATACAGGGTGTCCGGAAACTCGTAGTACAAGCGGGAAACTGGTGAATCTACATCACATTTGGAGTCGATTTTGTAGTATATATTTTTTTTATTTGGGCTTTCGTTATCGAGTAAATCGAGTTTGAAGTTGATTTTTTTTTTTTTTTTTAATCAAATTCTTATAAATTATTACTGAAGATCAAAGTACCCAACCAATTAAAACTATTTGAAAGTAAAACAAATGAAGAAACTCGGATTTGAAGCATTATTTTGAAATCACCCTTCATTTAACCCGGTGTAATCATAAAATATTTCTGCTCTGCAGGGTTAAAACATCTGTTATTCAACCCTAAACACCAGAAAAAACTTTAACCCTAAAATAGCCGAAAAATATTTTTTTTTGGTTTTTTTTTTTTTTTTTTTGAAAATGCTCAAATCAAAAAACTGTATGTTTTTTTGGGTTCCCCATGTGGTGTAGATTCTCCAGTTTCCCGCTTGTACTACGAGTTTCCGGACACCGTGTATATAGTCTCATGGTTTTATCTCCCAAATGTTATTTTGCAGCTAAACAGGACTGGTACTAAATGCTAAATATTAAGGAAGGCAATATAAATTAATTATATATATGTATTAATAATTATATAAATTGAATATATTTATTATATAAATGTAATATATTTATTATATAAATGTAATATATTCATTATATAATTGTTTTATATTAATTATATAATTGTAATATATTAATTGTATAATTTCAATATATTGATTATATAATTATGCAATTGTACCATTTGGCATGTGCCGCCCCTTTCCCGCTGCTTTGGACAGTAAGAGTGTTCATATATTAAGGAACTGACATCTGAAAAGTGTAGTTTGAGAACACTACATAATATATCGCAACTATACTGCCATAAGTCCAAAATCGAGTGTTTTATATTAAGTACCTACTTACTATGTTTGGTAGCATAACTTTGAAAAAAAACCAGCAAAAGTGCCACATCTCAAACAAACATGGTTGCTACAATACTTCTAAGTCAACTACAATTTTTTTATTACTTCAATTGTGCATTAACACAGTACCTAAGCAGTTATTTACATCTATAAATACTTAGGACGGGTTGGTTTATAGAAATTCAAATGCAACATTGTCTTTAAAAGGCCATTCTGCGCCATTTTGTTTCTTTGACAGGTCCCATTAAATGCCGATTCTAATTCCGTTTCGGCTTTTGAATTTCGAATTGTGAACAGCAGAAGATGACAAATGTCATGTTCTTAAGCTTGTCAGCTTATTACAATTTCATAGAAAGCCGAAACGCACCTAGAATTGGCGTTTAACGGGAAACTTTCAAATGTATAAAAAAACAAAATGGTCATTTGATGACTTTGTAAGTAATGCCTTCAAATTGTATTACAAATATATCATTCACATTTATATATCCACAGATATGCAAAATTTCAATGTTTTTTATCGCAGTTTGACATAATATTTTGACTTACGGCACTGTAGTTGCAAAAATAATGTTCATACGAACTTCTCCCAATAACGACCTTTTATATTTTGCATCAATTACCAAACATCCTGTTTAAAACCTATTACCACATTGAAATGTAAATTATTATCTTATTATTGGTTACAAATTTTTAAATATGTACATGACTTTTTTATGTAAATACAGATGCATGCTTCCGAGTCATTCTCAAGGTATTTGGTAATCACATTTTCATTGATATCATCACTCCATTATGCATGATTCACAAATAAAATAATCATTATTACCTACTCTGGTTTATAATTCACACAAAGCAGTTGTAAAAATGTGACAAACATTAGATAAATATTATATATCTACGAGTTTCAAATTAATAAAAGTTATACAAAAAAAGGCCGTTTCATTCACTGTCTTTTCTAACCCCTTGGGAAATTTTGGGAGATATTCTTCACAGACAACAAACACCCTAAGAGTCTTTTTCGGAGAAATATCTCGCCTGACACGGTCTCATAAAAGTTATGCTATCTCATTTTATATTACAGTAAGATATATGATTTAAAAAGTGTTACAAAGAGAGAACACCACACATTCACTTCACATACAAAAAATTTATCATAAACGGTTCCATTTTTTAAATAATTCTATGAAACAACATTTAGAACCGATTATTTCGCAGAATTTGAACAATTCATCAAATTTCAAAGTTAATTATCAAGTTCTGTGAATGTTCTATCCATGTTTTGTTATTACATCATTATGGGCCAGTTACTTTACATGACTTAAATAATAACAGAACTTGAATAGAGCTTTCACAGAACTGGAATTTTAACCTTGAAATTTGATGAATTGTTCAAATTTTGTAAAACAACCCATCCTTAGCATTTGAAAAATATATTTGTCAAGGTTTGCTAATTTTTTAATAAACATTTTTTATATAAAACGAAAAAAATTGAAGCAACAATAACTTTTATAATACCTTTAATTTTTGTTTCTATTTACAATTTACACAATAAAAACCATCAGCAAAAAAAAAAAGATTAATTTTAATTGCATATGTTGATTTGTAATACTAAAATCTGAAAGAGTCTTTTATTGGCTTTCGAAAGCAGAATTAAAATATGTTAAAAAATAACAAATTCATATTTTCTATGCAAACTGCATTTTGACAGTTCACATAATATTTGAGAAGTACATTGCAAAATGTCATAGGCTTTATGGGTTAAATAATTACTGTTACAGATAACTTTGCAGGCGGCCAGAAGACAAACTTAAGACGCCATTTTTTATTTGCTTATTATTCGGCTGTCAAAATATTTTCATTTACATATCGTGACAATATTGGAGTCGATCGTAATGCGATCTAACTGCGCCTGACACAGAACATCGTGAATCAACTTCTCCGCAATAATCCTCTGTCTGTCTGGCAGCTTCCTCAACTTTGTGGCTACCACTCTCCCAATGAAATCATATTCGTCATCATCAGGATTTTCAACGGAACTTGTGTTGTATAGCTTGTTTCGTTTCAATCTGCCGCGCAACTTGTCAGATTTATCACTCTTCTTTCTGCGGGGGTTGGACGGGGGAGAGTGCCTCCTCGAAGGGGGAGAAGTGATGCTGACATCGGATTTACTGCTCTGTAATTTAAAACAACACAATTATAAATTTGCCATAGCTCCTGTAAACCCTCAAGTAGAGATGTAACAGATGGCGAATTGGCCAGATACCGGATACCCGACTATGCCTTGATCGAATACCTGAATATTCGGCAAGTAATAAGCTTGTATTGTGCATTCAAGGATATTTTTAAAAACTTTAGACTGTTTTTTTCGGCGGCGTTTTGCGTCATTTGTGATTGCTTCATTCCTTTCCCATAAGTTGAGGTTCAGTTCAACAGTTCGATTCGCGTATGTGTACGTAGCATAAGATGACAAGAGGTTTAAACAGCACCTTTCGGACTAACTAACCGTCAGATACCAAAAGAGCACTAACAAACGGTTTATAACAATAATAACTAACTTTTGAAACTTAACAAGAAAGCATTGAAAAATAAAGATAAATCTGTGGCGGCCGCTAATTCCATATCTATAGGCACGTATATATGAGATGCCCAATGTATAACAATGTGTCGGATAGTACCTACCTGCTTACAGCGGCACTCCACGAAGTACCTACGCTAGTACTTTGCTTGTGTTTGGATTCAGTGGCGTTCACAAGAAGGATCTAGTCTATCGCTTAATCATTAATACAGCGCCGCCGAACAATCTGGATCATTTATTTATTTATTTATTCATTTTCAGGAAATCGAACGTTTTCATTTAATCAGTTTGTACATAAGTATTATATAGTAAAATAAAACCAATTATGGATTTCCTCCTTGTGACTTTAACTGAGACAGCATAATATGGAATAAGTTATTTAAATTTGTGAGAAAGGAATATTAATTAAAAAATTTATACAAAACAAAAGATTATATAAAACGAAAAATTTACAAAACAATACATTTATAGCCATGGAGAGAGGTTTTAGATATAAATCAAATCATAATAGAGATATAAACAATAGAGACATAAACATTATTCACAAACCATCGGAGAAATATTCTTTTATGGTTTTATGGTCCTCTTGTATTTGGTAAGTTCGCAACTGAAAATATCAACCTTGGATAATACGCTATTGTCATTATTGCATAGTATGTTCAGGCAAGAATTCTGCTTAGAGTTCATTTTGCTTTGATCAACCCTGAACAGGACAGAATAGCGTGAAATTGTAACTTTCCTTGGTAAAACTTTCTGCTTGTGTTTCTACATTTATTTTTGGATGCATTATAATAAACCGCTCCAACCAAACTGAGTTGTAATTTATTAATATTTAAGAACACGAACTAAATCACAAATCTATCAGACTTAATGTCAGAGAGCGAGAGGTGAAAGGGAGGCTTATGGCCAGCCTCCCATTACCATTAACTCTTCAGGCTAATTTGTTAGCTTTCGGGAACAGTTCATAGAAATCGTTTGTATCCCTTACTGTCATGGTGAAAAATATAATCTGAACATTGTTAGAAAGTGAAAACATCACATTTTACATTTACATCTAAAAGTTACCAGAGAAGAATTAAAATGTACACCTTTTGAAATGAAAGCTTCCGACCGCAACTTGAGAAAAATTTATGAAACTTTGGGAATTTTTTATTAACTTGCTATATCCCCCCACGCGTTTCCGTTGCTCAATCTTTCTGCGCAAACAGAGAAACAATAGAACAAACAGAATAGTCCAACAGATGGCGCTGTTTTTCAAAAAAACATGTTTTTACCAGTCACATGTGACATCTATATAACATAGGTACAAAAAAACAAACGAGTATTCGAATGCAAAATTGTGTCAAAATTTCAAAGCAATCGGTTTAGAACTTTTGGAGATTTAAGATTTTGAACAAACGAATATTTACATTTTTATTTAAATAGAAGATAGAAGATTATTTTCATATGAAATGACAAAAAAGTGAGGTGGCAGTAATGTTTATAATACATTTGTCCAATAAAATATGTATGTGTATTTTTTTCATTATCAGTTATTTTAGTTCGGTGTTTAGTTGAAAAACGTAAGTTGAGCCATTTTTAAAACATTTTTATGTTTGATTTCAAAATTTTAATATTTCAAAAATTAGGTTTTTTTTTTTAATAATAAAATTTGTAAGCATATGTGATCACCTTTCAAAAAAGTCTATAGTTTTCGGATACCTTTAGAAATATTCAATTTATTTGGATTTTATTGCAAAGCGGAGAATATGCCAGTGAGTTGGATCACTTACTTCGCTCGTGGTAATCTCATGTTCCTTTAGTCTGGAAGAACCGTCTCTGTTGGCATTGCTGCTCACATTGGGAATGAATTCATCTCCTCGACTCCGCGTCTCACGGCCTTGCAATCGCCCACGAATCTGTTCATTCTCTTCTTCAGCGTCCAGAATAAACCACAGCATCCCGTAGTACCAGAGCTTGGGTGAATACACTTTCCCTTCTCCTTCCGCCATTCTGCTTAGCTGTACTTTCCGCACTTCTCTTTTAAAGGCAGTCCTTATATTGTTTATTTTGAATTTGACCCTGGCCACGTCGGCGTTGGGATCTTCCTTCCTGATGCAGTCCAGCAGCTTCAGGAGGGCCGAGTACTTCATGTGAGGATTCTTGTGATCAGGATGTGACAACTTCCACAAGCAGGGGTTCTCTCTGTAAATGTCTATGAACTCTTTCATGACATCTTGTGAAAGAGCCCTGAAAGAACTAAGTTACAAAATATTAATTTATTTATTTTGTGGTAATATGAAGTTTTTCGAAATCAGATTTAGAGAGTAATTTACCTCTAATTTTGAATGTCAAGTGTGCAAAATTTCATTAAGAAGTATATAATTCTGCTTTTACCACTTGAATGCACATCTTAACTTAAGTTAGATGGTAAGGAAATACGCATAAATTATTAAAATAACCAAACTAATACCCTAAAAAGCTATTTTGTGCATGTTTACTTAAACCCCAGACTTAAATAGTTGTCTCATTAGATATTTAAATTGAAATCAAGTGTTTTATTTTAAAGAGGACATGCAGCAGAATTCGACAAGTTTACCAGATAAATAAACTTCATTGAATTCCGCTGCACGCTTAGTATGCAAAAAAATACAAATGGCATTTTTAAAAAAACAACACTTGATTTCAACTTAAATATCTAATGGAGATTAAGTATTTAAGTAAACATGCAGAAAATAGCGTTTTAGGGTTTAGTTTGGGTTATTTTAATAATCTATGCATATTTCCAAACATTCAATCTTAACTTTGATTGAGAAAAATAGAACTTTAATGCATTTTTTACCATCTCCCACAACATAAATAGATATTTTTTAGTAGGAATTAAGTTGAAACCAAGTGCTAAATATATATTTTTTTATTTTATTAAACATGCAGCGGAATTCTAGAAGTTTTTAAACCACTTTGGTAGTAAGCGTGTCCCGCTTTTTTTGTAAAAATATAAATATAGTAAATACTAAGAATTATTACATTAATCGAAATGTAACAAAATATGTTTTTTTAATTAATAAAACAATAATAAGGCACTTGTGCAAGTGTAGGGGAAATCTGCACAATTGCATACATTCTCATTTAGTATCAATGGAACAAATAAGCCTAATTACAAATGTGTATATTTCCTTCAAGATTACAAACTTACCAAGTCTTTTGATTCTCGATTTCCATATCCATAAAGTCGGACGTCATTTCTTTTCTCGGCTAGAAAATTTCAATATATATGTCGTTTACTTTCACAAATCATTTTCAAATCAAAATATCGACCAAAACAATCATTTATTATTTTTACATTCGGTTTGTTTTCGATATTAATTTGACGTCCAATACTTTGACACATAGATTGCCTAGATATATGTTTTGACAGATCGTCCATAGAAAATCCCCATTTTAGATTCTAACTTCTAATCTATTGAAGTACCTACTTGTCTAATGTTCTCGTATGGCAGCCCCATTTATTTCCATAGACTATAAAACTCGTATTTCATAGACAGATTAGTCCAAAAAAATTGTCAGCCATCTTTACTAGTTTTTTCCGAATTTGAAGGTGAGTTGTCTAGACATTTTTATTTATTTATATTTATTGCCGTGTATTTAATTGCAAATGTAAGTTTATTCTGGCTCAATTATTCAAGAATCACATTATTCTTTTGGTATTTGTCAACAAATACTCCCTAACAAATTTGACGTAGAAAATCATGTTAGGTAACTTTTCGTTAGGTTATGTCTTTCGACTCGCGAATTACATGTAAATATCGGCCCTAATCGCAAATTAAAGTGACTTTCTATCAATCAGGCTCAGTACATTCGGGTAAATTATTTGTTTTTCATACAATGCTTAATATTTCAAACGTCAATCTTTTTACGATATTACATAATCTGCCGCGACTGTCTTATCAATGTAATGTATGTATTTGATATGGTTTTCACTATATTTGTCCATGTATCGATCAGTAATACATATAACTCTAGGAATTCCAAGCTTCACAATAAGAAATGCCCCTAATTTTATGAAATACAGATTTTGACACATTCGTTCATACTGCGTTATTGATTTCGTACTAGAAATTAGTATCATCAGCTGCTTCATAGGTTCTAATAATAAGGACTATTCGTTTTAATGTAGGTCTCATATTTATAATTCATTTGAACGGTGAAGATCATTTGTAAAAACATGAAATAAAAGTTAAAATTGCAGTGCTGTTAATTTTCGGATTATTTTAGTGCAATGCAAAAGTAAATTCTCATCTCTAGTTGCCGCTTTTACTTGCCGAATTTACTCTTATGTTATGTTAGTTATGGTATTGTCGTCTGTAATTAGGGTAGAAATATAAATGTCGCCATTTAAAGTAATAACTGTTGGACTTAGTCACCGTTAATTGGAAGCCCTGCTGTAGTTGTATTAAAAATAAAATTACTTTTAGAATAAAGCCCAGTGAGGGGATTGCATGGTAATGAATAACAAAACAGGACCTTTCTTCTAATAGCAAGAGATGCGTCTGCGCACCTTCATTTGTTTGCAGTCTAGGTATAGCCTGCTTACGTAACTGTCCGTAGAGGTTGTAAAAGGTGGTTTAAAATTAAGAAAAAATTATAGAGAAGAGTGTTGATTAGTACTTTAGTACTTTCAACACTTTTGTACAGTTTGCAATGTTTTCTCTTTATTTCAAATGCGCTCAATATATCTTATTTTTTAATTTTACTTAAAAACAAATACTGTCTTAAAAACTAAATAAAATTATATTTCTGGTGTAAGAATTTCAAATAAACATTATTACTTTTAAACAATAAAGTTTCAATATCAAATGTGAAAATTTTTGTCCTAAACGCTAACCACATTTTTTACTCCAATCATAGAATAATTGAGAGAACTCGGTATTTCAAAAAAACATTCGTTTTGTTTGGGGAATTTATACGACAACAGTATCTTCACTTTTTTCTCGTTCATTTAAGAAATAATTTTAAATAAACCGATTGTTACGATAGCGGCGTAATTATGAATTATTCATAATTTTTTTATAATGATAAACTAATGTTTATAAGACAAGATTTTTTATGCATAGGCACAAAGGATAACAAATTATTATAAGCAATAATATTTCACCAACAAATGTAGATATAATATGTCTGGACGCCATCTAGTGAGAAATTTAGCACTAACAAAGCCTTTCCTACAAAAATAAAGTCGGTTGTTTACCAGTGAAAATATATAATAAGCAGTAATTGTTGATTGAAGTACTACTACATATTGAATTATTTGGCGTGTTGGAAATAAGCCGACATAGCTCAGTGGTCCAGAGCCATCAGAAGGTGATAGTTCAATTCCCGTCGGCAGCATTTATTTTTACTCGGGGAGATATTTTCAATTTGTATGGATATTTCAGGAGACTAATAATTATTGCTTATAAATAATTTATGAATTATTCATTTTGTTTATGTTTAGGATTTTATTTATGGCATCCAGTATAAATATTTGAGGCAAACTGGAAAAAAATATTATTTCTCTCAAACATCAAAAAAATTACGTATTTCTGCATGATACAAAAAAAAAGATAAATATACTTCTGTAAAATATAGACGCCCGGTCACATATGACCCTAAAATGCTGATGGGGTTAATATATAAAAATTCAGCCTCCGTACGTTTGCGCTCGCAAAACTCGAAATATAGGCGACCGATATTGCTGAAAATTTCAAAGTTTGTTCTTATTAGTGCCAGTAGTGTTTTGAATGGTAAAAGAAGACCGGAACGCCCGAGCAATACTTAACGCAATATCTCTGCACCGACATGAGATAAGGACTCAAATTAAAGTCTATGTAATATAGGTAAGTTTTTAGATTCTCACGGCCAAAAGCATTTTTGGGGTGTTATGTCCGAAACGTCGGCTAAAGAAGGAGTTAGCGCAACACGGCATAACACCCCAAAAACAAACAACAAAAATCTATGTAATATAGTTTTTTAACAGTAACACTGTAGTATACTGTAGTGAATGGTGGAAGAACGTCGGAGACGCCCGAGAAAGACATTAGTAATAGCGAAACATTGCGGGATCCACTAGTTTATTTTATAAAAAACAGTTTTAAAGCATCTACAAACTGCACGTCCCTGCCGTGGTCATATTTTTAAAGAAAAAAAAAACACTCCCAGGTTATGAATAACCTGACACTATTAGAAGAATGTGTGAGGAATAAGTCATCCTAATTCAGAAAGTTTTTTTTTTTTTTACATTTACTCCATGTCATCTTTGGGGATACTGTGTGGAGTAAAGATTCCACAGCAGAGCTATTGAACCTTCCTCAAGTGACAAAATTACTGTCAACTGTCTACAAATGTTTTATTGGTGATCTACTATAATGATTACACTGTACAATTAAGATCAAGATAAATTAAGACATTGGATACACAAATAAGTAAACAAGGTTTTCTTTTCTTTATCCACATAAATGCTATTGTACAAAAGTTTTTACATGATTTTCGACTACCACACGGCTCATGCCCATATCACGTAGACGAGATGCCGCTTTTCCGAGTCTACAGTTGCGTATGCCTTTGTTTTTGATAGATAATTCCTAGACGGTTTTCCGCTGGTGGCACAAGGGTGTTGTAAGTTGATAGGTGTCTTTGTATGTAGTCAGGAATGACTATCTAATCATATAGCCAATCGAGTAGGCAAGTGTCTCACCATTTGCATGTGTTGTCTTTCAGTCACAATGTCCAAACTCCTCGGCAACAGATTGCTGGTGGCTTTGCGCACGCCGCTGGGCGCGGCCGGCACGCACGGGACCTCGCGCATCGGCGCCCGCGAGGTGGTCGGCTATGGAGTCAACGGGGGCTGCAACTATGTGGACCGCTCCGACTTCCCCATGCCCGCCATCCGCTTCCGAGAGGATACTCCCGACATCAAGGTAACCAACCAACCATTTCTGTTTTAACTCAACACAGGAAGTCATAAGGGAAATAATGTCATCTTGAGAGAGTCAAGGGAAGAAGTTCAGGGTCGGCAAATCATCCCACAGCCAAGCTGCTAATTCATGAACGAGGCGTAGAATCTACCTGTTTCCCTCCGTGTTTCCCCGCTGTGCACCGGTGCTGAAGGGATCAGTGATGCTAGTTCCCCGGAACATCTTCCATTTAAAAATCTTGTCTCTTGTTGTACTCAAAAACCATGATAATTATATGTCAAAACGGTCAGCTTTATGCAGCAGCGTTTAGAATAATTTCAAAATCAGTTTCTGACCCCGACTTCATGGCAGGTCACTGCAAGAATGTGGACCCAGTGCGTTGAATGGTCTGTCTCCAAACTATGTATCAGTCTGGGCCAACATCAGCTATTAAAGTGTTTTTAAAATGATTTGTGCATATAATCCTTGGTGTGCCAAGACATCCACCGTAGATTTGTGCATATAATCCTTGGTGTGCCAAGACATCCACCGTAGATTTGTGCATATAAGCCTTAGTGTGCCAAGACATCCACCGTAGATTTGTGCATATAATCCTTGTTGTGCCAAGACATCCACCGTAGATTTGTGCATATAAGCCTTGGTGTGCCAAGACATCCACCGTAGATTTGTGCATATAATCCTTGTTGTGCCAAGACATCCACCGTAGATTTGTGCATATAAGCCTTGGTGTGCCAAGACATCCACCGTAGATTTGTGCATATAAGCCTTGGTGTGCCAAGACATCCACTGTAGATTTGTGCATATAATCCTTGTTGTGCCAAGACATCCACCATAGATTCGTGCATACAAGCCTTGGTGTGCAAGACATCCTAGATTTCCATAACCGGACAACTCAACACAATGACAATACTACACACCTTTGCGTGTCATTAAAAGTGATGAAACAAAAACTAGCTTAAATATGTTAGGTTTATAGTTTAGTTTTTTTCATTGCTTTTTAGTAGCTCATCGTGCTTTCCTCGATGTTATGGCATTTTGAACTTCCTAGCCTAACAATTTTTTCTTAATTCGCTTTTCTAGCAAATATATTTATTTTATCTGTGAAAAAATGCGTCACGAAATTCCATGCGGAATATCATTTTCATTACCAATGTCATAGTACTGTATTTACATATGTACAGGAAAGCCTCGTAAGACTTATGTTTTCTATGAATAACCCTTATTTACATAGCTGGTTAGTATAATAAATTCCAAGAATTACATATATTTTTTCAACATTAGAGAAAAAAAACGTTGAAAATAATCAGCTATCCTGGGAAAACTACACGGTATAGATATATAAACACATTACCCGATAAGACGACACAATTTACAAAAACATAATTTTGCAGAAAACCATTATTAAGTTATTATGAAAATAGTGTCAGCGGGCGATTGGCATTTTATCCTGACATATTAATATGTTGCGCATCTGGATATTCACCGAGACATGTACTGTAACTGTTCCAATGATCTAATCCAATAAGTAATGTTTGTTTGGCCAGGCTCTCCGCGAGAAGGAAAAGGGTGCGTGGAACGCGCTGTCCCTAGAAGAGAAGAAAGTGTTGTACCGCGCATCTTTCTGCCAGACTTTCGCCGAGTTCGAGGCCCCCTCCGGAGAGTGGAAGGGAGTCTTTGGATACGCCATCGGCCTCCTGTCCGTCTCCATCTGGCTATTCATGGGACTGAAGCTTTTCGGTGAGTTCAAACCTATTCATTCTTTATTTCACTTTTTGACTAAGGGTTTGTAGAAGAACCCAATCGCACCCGGGTCATTTTCTTCGGCTCTGCGCATTCAAATACATAACACAAAATAAAAACTTATCATATGTATAGAGTAAAGTTGTATTTAAAAATAAAAATATGTTGGAAAAATGCTAGCAATTGCATTTAAAACATTAGAAACAGTATAATAGTCTGTGTAGGTGTACAAATAAAAATAAATTAAATAATAACACGCTCAATTGCTTAACATAAATGATGTACCCATAGTAAATACAATGCAAGAAGGAAAGAAAAAAATTCAACAAAGAAAAAAAAAAGAGAGAAAAACAGTATTCAATATATGGGAGACACATTAGAAACCATTTCCGGTGTAAAAATTACATTTACTCAAAAATTATGTTTATTAACAATGATAGTCTGTAAATCAACATATAAAAAACTTTTTTTTTTAACTATACATATTATTTTAACGTACATCTATTGTTATTAATAGATTTGACTGAGGATTGAACCTTTCTCCCCACGGAATGACTAAAACGAGAGAACAAGCAACAAGGCATTGTCGGGAAGTGGGTTAATTTTCACTTCCAAGATTCCATTTCATTTATTTATTCATCCATTCTAGAAAATAAGAAGGAAATTCAGATGGATGCATTTAAAAAGCAGATATCTAAGAAAATAATGTATTCAATGCAATGAACATAATAAAATTAGCACAAACTGTTGCTAATGGCGATGTTATTTGCTAACGTGCTATTTTTAAATTATTGCAACAAGTTATCACAAATGGGTTTCATATATTATGTGTATATATATATAACATTGAAACAGCTTTCTTTAGTTCATTAAATGTGTTATCTTGAATATTTGACTTTCAGTGTACCCACCTTTGACCGTGACATTTGATGACGAGCACCAGAAGGCACAGCTCAAGAGGATGCTGGACCTCGAGGTCAACCCCATCCTCGGCCTGTCCTCCAAGTGGGACTACGAGAACAACCGATGGAAGTAAGCCCCAGCTTCCCCCCCGACATCGTTACCAGTGCGCTCCCACTTCACTCCAAACACCAATCTTCTTCAACCGTAACACCGCTATGAAAAATCTTGCAATCTTCGCGATGCGAGTTTCTAACTTAATCTGTAATATTGAAATTTTAAAGAGTTGTACATTTTAATCGAAATACAGTATTTTTTTTTTAATTACTGTTTAGTGCTGTTCCTCGCAAAGTGTATGAATTTTGTACGATTTTTCAGCAATTTAAAAGTGTATTTGCAATCTTGAATTGAAGTACATCCTAGCGGCACCTGTATTTATTTATTTTTTTATGATAATTTAATGCAAAAATTGCATTGTATGATTAATTTTGTTTAATTAATCGTCGATTCGTTGAAGATCGCCACTGGTACAACAGTAATGTATGGTTAAATGGGATCGTTACTATAGTCAATTTATGATTTCTGTTGTAGATTTTTCCATTGTATAATGAGTGTAATATTAAATAATGTAATTATTATTTATTTTCGTCCGAGGCCGGTATGGAAATAAAAATTATGATAAAATTTACAATCCGAGTTTTTCATTTGTTATTTTTACCAATTTTCTGTCTTGCAATATGTTCTCATTCATTTCTTTCCATCTTGCAATTTTTTTTTTTTTTACGTGAAACTGCACAAGAATCCCAATTGCTCCCAACCATCTGAAGCCAGTGATACTGTGGCATCCCCAATTGAGGTATGTTGTGAGGCTGAAGGTAGTCGGGAGGGGAAGGAGAAAAGGAAGGTGGTGAATTACTTGAATATTCAGATCTGTTTATCAAACACGGCCAAAACCATTTCAAGCATTATTTCAATTTTGAATGCTGGTCTTACACTAGGGCGATATTGAGAGTATCTTCGACTCTGAAATTTTACTGTTCATTTCATTCCTTTCGTTCTTGCAATACAGTAAAATTCGCTTAAGAAGTCCCCACTTTTGTTTTGTTTTTCGGTACCTTGAAAATTCCATACAAAAAACACTATTTTTTCCCAGATAAGAAGTTTTGCAACTAAAACTGCTTCCCACTTAAAAAGTTTCAAAGTTTGGCGGTGAATCCATCACAAACCACAAGGAGTGGTGAAATATACCTGAAAATGTCCCTTTTTGCCCAAAGTCAAAAAATGTACAACTTAGTTATTATTGTCTGCAGCCTATTTAAGAGGTTTTACAAGTTTGACAGTAAAACGATCATAAACCAAAACTAGTATCAAAGCATCTAGGTACCTAAAATGGACCTTCAAGATTAAAATGCATGATTTTGCTGAAGCAAATTATGTGAATCTTAGAAAGTAGGTTAACAAACCCTCTTTCTACCACAAGGCATCGGCTGAATGAACCACAATTAGAAAAATGACTCCAATATTGTAGGTATTTAAAATTAGATTTGAAACAATAAAAAAAAACAAAAACTCTATAATGTTTCATATTATTATTTTATTTGAATAACTTTTTATACCATCAGAAGTGTAAAAAATAACAATATAACAGATTTAACCACTCAGAACATTAGAACGTCAAAAGACGTAAATATGATAATAGCGGTCAAGACATTAGAACGTCTTTTCACGTAAATGCGCGAGATTTTACAAAAATCGATTTATTTCCATCACTAGTATACGGATTGCCATGATTTAAAAAACAGAGATACGTAGAATAGTAGATAATGAATAACGCTACGCGTCTGTATTCAAGAATATCTATGGAATGTAGAGGTGCATTATCTAAGTCGATTGGATCTGTCATCTTGTTCGTTCATAATTTATTGCGTTTCTAAATAATTTATTAAAAATATTTTAGTTTGGACGGTTAATATTTTGAGGTGACTAATAGTTTTTAATTATATTTCTTAAATATATAAAGTGTTATTTCTTTATGATACTCAGAAAAAAGTACATTTTTCACAGCTTTGAAATAATGGTCAGCGATTTTTACATATTTTTGACGTTTTCAGAAAATGTATATTTAGAAACGCAAATATTTACGTATAACAATACAATACGATAGTGAATTTCATAATCTTTCCAAAACATTTTTTAGAATGAGGCTACGTTTCCCAAAACGTGAGTTATGAAGCTTTTACCAAACTCGTAAATATCACAAAAATTTTCACGTTTTGACAGTTCGCAAAGGAACACAAAGTAAATAAAAGTCTTTGTCTGAGAGGTTAAAGAAGTTAAAAGGCAAAATGAATTTGGATTCCGCTTCGAATGGCTAATTTCTTTCCATCTTGCAATACTTGTCAATCTATTTCTTTCCATCTAGCAATATAGTATTATTCAATCTATTTCTTTCCATCTAGCATTATATTCTTGTTCAATCCATTTCTTTCCATCTAGCAATATTTTCTTGTTTAATCCATTTCTTTCCATCTAGCAATATTTATTTATTTATTGGACAATTTGTATAGCGCCGCTTTTGTGAGATATCACCTCAGGGGCGCTTCAATATGTTCTTGTTCATTCCATTTCTTTCAAGTCGTTTGTCGTTCACAATTTTGTTTCAAGATATGTATTGGAGTTTTCTTATTTTAAATCTAGCAGGTGGATTGCAACAATAACATTTGGCTGTCATCAGTTGTTTTGTTTTGCTCTATCTAAAATTAATTTTTTACCATTCTTTTTTGTTTTCTGGCAAAAAAAAAGTGTAGTGTGTTGTGCCTTGAGGTTTCTTCTCCCTCCTGATTTTCCAGGAGTCACTTTTCGCTGCTGATTTCCAGATATTTATAAACTTTTTTACTTCTGTCATTTTTCATACTATTATTGTAGTTGTTTACTGTTGTGAATAATGGAGGAAGATTTCCCTCCTGGACCCCCTACAAAGCCCCCAGATCCCTCTCCAGACCCCCCAGACGGGGAAAATGTAGAAATTTCTGACAGTGATTCTGTCATCTTGACTTCTACCAAAAAAAGGAAATTTACTCCTTCTTCCCCAATAAAACTTGACTCGCCTTCGACATCACTGTCCCCACCAGCACTTTCTCAACTTCCTCCAACAAACTTTTATTCTCCTCATTCCCGTGGCCCATTCATAGCATACGCCCAAAAAACTGAGCAAGGAAAAACCATCCACCCTCTTGAATTTGGCAAATTCCTATCAAATAGCAAGAATCTTTCAATCAAACCTGGAGGTGTAAAAGCCGAGGGTCGCTTCCGAATCTCCGTCGAATTCCTCTCAGGGTCAGCTGCCAACAGTTTCATCAAAAATATCTTCATTTCATCTAATTCAAAGTTCAAGGCATATATCCCTACTTTCAATGTCACTCGCATGGGCCTGGTCAGAGGTATCTCGACCGATCTGTCCATCGAAGAAATTCTGTCTTCACTTTCAACCCCCCAACACATTGGCAATCCCATAAAAGCCAGGAGGCTAAATTACAAGGACTCCTCTGAGGGTATAATTACCTGGAAGCCCTCCCAATCTGTTGTTATCACCTTTGAAGGTCAATCTCTTCCCTCCCATATATATTTATTCTTCAACTCATTACCAGTTGAAATGTATACATATCCCACCACTCAATGTTTCAATTGCTGCCGTTTTGGTCATACCAAAGCTGCATGCAGATCTCAACCCAGATGTTTTAAATGTGGAGAAAACCACGCAGCTGACCAATGTCCTTCTTCCTCCTCACCTAAATGTTTTAACTGCTCAGGCTCACATACAGCTATCAACACATCTTGCCCAGAACAATCTCGCCAAAAAAATATTAAAATTTCTATGGCCTCTCAGAACTTGTCTTTTCTGCAGGCTTCTAAATTATTCCCGCCTGTCAAAAAATCATTTGCTGAGGCTTTATCCAGCAACTCCTCATCCAACCCTCTTCCCTCCACTACAACAACTTCTTCTCGTTCAACTAAATTCACATACAAAAACGCTATCTCTAAACCGGCTCCTGGATACGATCAGCAACAACACAACTCACTGCTCTTAAATCCCAATGGTTCACCTCTTTCAAATGCCACAAATGGGTGTGCAAATAATTATAATCCGTCCTCAATGAACTCTCTTAAACTTTCTGAAAAACTCTCCCAAGACAATTCTTCATTTATCCAAACTCTTATTATTCTTCTAATTGACCTTATTTCTTCTCAAACTAATCTACCGTCCAACGCTGCTACTATTATTTCCACATTAAAATCATTTATTCAAAATGGCTCTTCAGGATGTCAGAATACTTCAGTGGAATAGCCGAAGTGCTATTTCTAACAAATCTGATCTCCTTAACCTATTAAATTCCAACTTTATTTCTTTGGCTGCTATCTCGGAGACTTGGTTTACTCCATCCACCCACTTTAATGTGGGAGGGTATTTCTGTCTCCGCGACGATCGCCCGGAAGGTTCGGGCGGCGGTGCTGCCCTTTTTATTAAAAAATCCATATCATTTTCCCCAATAAATAATATCAAACCCCCCAATGCTGACTTCCAAATGGTTGCAGCTAAAATAAAGGACACATCCTTTATTTCAGTCTATCTTCCCCCAACAGCCCACTTCAATAAACAAACTTGGTTGCAAATTGTAAGTCAACTAAGCCCTCCTTTCTTTATATTAGGCGATTTTAATGCCCATTCCCCCGTCTGGGGTTCTGCTTTCTCCGACCGAGATGGTCGAAGTGTGATGGATTTCCTAGATCAATCCAACCTTTTCCTTTTGAATGACGGATCTCCTACTAGGATCTCACGCCCCAGCACAAACCCCAGTGCAGTGGATCTCTCGATATGTTCTACTAGTCTGGCTTCTCTCTCCTCGTGGGTGGTGTCCCCCGACCCTTGCTCCAGTGATCATTTCCCGATCATCATTACTTATCAAACTTCTTTCCAATCGGACAAGTCTCATATTTCGACAAAGATTAAAACGAAACACACCAAATGGGATGAATTTAACTCTCATATGGACAAGTTCCTACTAAATTCACCCGCCACCGATATATTTTCCGTCAAAGATGATTATAATAACTTCAAATCAATGCTCATAACTGCAATAAATAAATCAAATCCTCCCCCTAAAACTAAATCTCTCAAAAAACTCCCTCCAACTCCCTGGTGGGATGAGGAATGTTCCAAAGTAGTAAGAATTCGGAAAGCTAAATCTCTTTCCTATCGTTACAATATGACTATGGAGAACTATCTTATATACAAAAACGCTGAATCCAATGCCAAAAGGGTATTGAGGTCAAAAAAAATATCCGGGTGGTACAACTTTTGCAGTTCAGTATCTCCGAACACTCCAATTTCGGAAGTTTGGTCTATGATCCGAAGATTTCGATCCTCCTTCAGTTCACCATCTCCTCGAGCGTCCCATTCTAAATGGATAGATGAATTCTTGGACAAAATTGCCCCCCCTTCTGTTCCTAACTTAGATGAAATAACGCCCATCTATAATACTCCCATGTCTAATCATTGGCTAGACTCTCCATTCACCTTAATTGAGCTAAAAAATGGTTTATCAACAGTCAAGGACTCATCTCCAGGCAGAGATGGTATACCTTACAGCATAATCAAAAATAGTAATGATAATGTTCTAAACCACTTCTTAAGCATCTTAAATAAAATCTTCCAGACTGGTATAATGCCTGATGACTGGAGTTCTCAAATAATCATCCCTATTTTAAAAACAAACAAATCTCCAAATTTTGGATCCAACTACAGGCCAATTGCTCTTTCATCCACCCTCAGTAAACTTTATGAAAAATTAATTAAAAACCGATTAGAATTTTTTGTCGAGAGTAAACAGCTTCTCTCTCCATCTCAATTTGGATTTAGGAAAAAAAAATCCACTCAGGATAACCTTGCCATCATCAGCACTGATATTAATTTATCAATTTCTAAACAGGAAGTTTGTCTTGCCGTCTTTATAGATATAGAAGGCGCCTTTGACAATGTTTCCATCCCAATCCTGAAAAAAAAACTTCTAGGCCTTGGCCTTCCCCCCATGTTTGTCCAATCAATTATTAATCTATTTCTAGATAGAAAAATTTTCATTGAACTTCCAGATATTTCTCCTCAAAGTAGGTCTATTTGGAAGGGTTTACCACAAGGCGATGTATTGTCCCCCTTACTGTATAATATATACACATATGATATGCATGTCACTATTCCCCCACAAATAAAAATTATCGAGTTCGCAGATGACATAGCTTTCTTCTTATCATCCAAAATCATCCCTCTTGCCGTCAAATATCTTAACGAAGCCATGAATGCCCTTTGCACATGGCTCACGTTACATGGTCTTGAACTTTCAATCCAAAAGACTCAGTGTGTCACCTTCTCAAACCGCCATAAAAACCCCCCCGTTCAAATTTTATTTAAAAATTCTCCAATCTCCAACGCTTCTGAAGTAAAATTTTTGGGAGTAACATTTGATAGGAAACTTAAATGGTCTTCCCATATTAATAATTTAGTTACTAAATGCGAAAAAAATTTAAATATCATCAGATCATTATCTGGCGTTTGGTGGGGAGCTCACCCTACTTGCATTAAGTTGCTTTACAATGCACTTATTCGAAGCCATCTCGACTATGCCTGCCCACTTTTTAGTACTGCCTCAAAAAATGTACTTAATAAATTAGACAAAATTCAATCTAAATCTTTGCGAATAATAACTGGAGCGATGCAATCGTCACCCATCAATTCCCTTCAAGTAGAATGTTCTGATCCTCCTCTTTATTTAAGGCGTCAACTATTTGCTGACAAATTTGTTCTTAAATGTTTAAATTCTAAATGTCATCAGGTTATCCCCAGCGTCTCGTTGTTCATTGACTCAAACCATTCATCTACAATCAGAGCTTCAACTAAACCTCTTCCTGACATCTGTAAAAATTTTAAGTCTCTCTCAGAGCTCCACATCATCCAAAATGATCTACTTCCCTTATACAAACTAAAATATAGTCACGTCACCCTATCCCCAACAATATTAGAAGGGATCGGAATCTTTAAAAGTCATTCCAATCTCCCGGCCCGAACTGTCAATAATATGTTCAATGACATTATTTTATCTAAATGGCCCAACTTTTCTCTTTTGATGGATACTGATGGATCCAAATCTCCCGACTCTCCTAACTGTGGTATAGGTATTAACGTTTACCACAATAATTCTAATGATAGAATATTTCATTCAATTTCAAATCAATTTTCAATATTTTCAGCTGAGTGCATTGCAATAATAGAATCTCTCAAATATATAATCAAAAATAATTTTGAACATTCCCTCGTTCTCTCTGACTCTCTCAGTTCCCTCCAAAAACTTAAATCCAGTCTGTAACGGAGAAAACTACAAACCCCGGACTGAGATCGATTCTTCAAGATATCGATCGATGAGACATCTTTATTGCTACCCGTGAGCTGCGCAGTAGATTGCGCAGAGAAGAGGAGAATCATTAATTTCTCCAGCCAGTCAGATTTTGGGAGCGGAGCACACTACTTGTGACTTGCGGAATCATCGGCGACCAGTACCACAACATGGCGGGTTGGAAGAAACTTTCACGTAAATCATCATTTAACTTTAGATAGTTTTACGGGTTATCTTTATCCTTTTAAATCTTTTTATTTCTAGAAGAAATAAATGGCGCCCTTTATAAATTCACCTCTTAACTTTTATGATGACTTTCATTTATAAAATTCAACATGCAGATGCTCTTCGAGTCCTGCACACGGCCCTGAGAATCCTTTAGTTTAAAAATAGAGTCTCCTCTGCTATTTCATGTATTTAATTAACCTTATATTGTGCTAGCCTCCATTCTGAATAAACGATTATTTGTTAAACTCATCCTTCTTTAATTTACAGTTGATTGAATATGTTTTTATTTCAGAATACACGCAATCAATATTTTATTAGTGTTGCTTTGGGCATAACTAAATAACAAATCATAATCATACATCTCTCTTTAAAATCGTTACAATTTTCGCCAACTTGTTAAAACAGATTGTAACGATTTTAAAGAGAGATGTATGATTATGATTTGTTATTTAGTTATGCCCAAAGCAACACTAATAAAATATTGATTGCGTGTATTCTGAAATAAAAACATATTCAATCAACTGTAAATTAAAGAAGGATGAGTTACAATGGCGCCTGCAACGTGTGTATATCGGTTGAATTTTTTTTGTAAATTTTTCATTTTGAATGTCATCTTTTTCACCCTAGTAGGTAGAATTTTTTTTAGACACGTGTGGTCAATATCATTTTGGTCGTGTTTAAAGTTTTTTTTCAACGTTGTGGTTTGGTTCACCGATGATTTCGTAAGTTCACACTTTTTTCTTCTTCTTAGTTTAAAATTTATTTTATTTTGGTTCCCGCTTTCAAATCTGAACTCATCTTGTGTGCCTCTTGCTATATCTTGAGTATTTACTCATTATTTACCACGTTTTATACGTAGCTTTTTAAAATCCTAACGAGATAATGGTTATTGTGTGCTAATTTGTTTTATTTTGTCCTAACAGAGTATTTAGGTACATATTTCATCGTTCACGAATGGCGCTAGAAGTGATCATGATGCGGACAGTAGTTCTTCGCATCTCATTAAAAAAAAAAAATACGGAGTAAGTTATTTATTTAACCTCTACTATAACTTTAACATCATGCGATTGTTAATTTTTCTTTGAATTTCAGTGAATGAAACTATATTATAGGTTCCTTAATTTCCGTAATTGTATTATTTCGAAATATTATAGCAACCTTATTGATCCGTAATTTCCTTTCAATAATAACCTTTTTTTCACCTTATAAAGTTAATATTACGTTTTAAGTCATGTGGATGATTGTTACATAAAAGTGTTCAACTCTTAGTAAACCTGATTATTGTGTTCTTAAATTATAAAAACATAGTTACAAAGATTTATGATTTTTAAATTTGGAATTTTATTGTCACTTTCAATATACTTTAACATAATATATTTTTTCTAATTCCTGTATTTTAAAATTAAAATGTTGCATTTGTTTTTACTCAATAATGAAATACACAAAACATGCTTTTCAGAGTAAATGCTGTTTCAACATTGGATAAATGCTTCAGGACTAGGAGCGAGACGTCACACCTGCCTGATCTGCGTTTTCCTTTGCTGTCGGCAAATTGCTTTTTGAAGGTTTTCTTTTATAATTTATTTAGTTTTTTAACTTTTAATATACAAGATAGGACCATTAATATTCAATGCTCATATTTTGTTTATTATGGGAAATGGGTTTTCAACGAACAGGGAATGTTTTAAATCTTTTTTTCAACGAGCTCAGTTGGAACTAAATTTTTTATAGGTTAATTTTTATTTGTCGGCAATTGTTTTCAAGTAATTCTGAATTTCCATTCTTTCAATTCATACAAGGTTCTGTTTTTTTAATTAATTATTAAACAAAACATAATTTTTCACGTACGACCATATTTTTTAGTTTTTGTATGCTTGTCCATGAAAATAGTTTTTACAGGTTAATAGTCATTGTGTTAAGGCGCATAATACAATTTTTATGACCTTAATTAATTTAAAATATCAAATCTATAAGTTCTACAGGAATTTCCATTCTAAACATTAATTAAACAAGATATTTTACAGAAGGTTTCACCCTTTTTACCTTTTTCTTTGTAATTTGGGTTTTGGATTTTTTTTTATATTCAATATTGTTTATACGATATACTTTGCAATCGTTTTAATCTTTACATTTAGCTTAAAGGTTATTGCCGTGTAATTTGTTCTTATTCAATAGATACTATTTGAAAAGAATTTATTTCAATAACTTCCACATGACTATAATTATCATAAATTTCGTTTTAACGTTATCCGTAAATATCGTTTTAAATGTAGAAAATTACTACAAATTTGATCATTATAAGAAACAATAATTTCTTTGATATTATTCTTATAATTGGCACAGAGTACCTTATTCTCAGGCACTATTAAGGACATTATCTTGTCACCTTTTTCAAACGTATCATGCTAATACGCATGAGGTCACTTGCAACACATGGTTGTTGGGTGCAAAATTTTCATGTCATTGTTGCATGAAAAGTTTCTTTTTATCTTTAAATTCACTTTATGTTTTGGTGGACGACATTTCTATTTGCCGCCATGAATGGGAACTGTCCATCCTCCATTTGTGTTTGTTTTGTGATGTCATGTTAATGTCATGTACTGTCATGTTTTGTCAATCTAGTGGAAACAGTTACAAGTTGTTACAACCGCTGAGAACTGTTATTATCCCACATATACACGAGTCTTGTGATAGGATTTGTTTTGTATGCATTGTTGATATGCGATAGTACGATATTGTACTTTCAGGTTTGATTCCTGTCTTTTTATCATTAGTCCATGGGGACCCTGTCACTGAAGAGTTTTGAGGTTACGGGGAGGCCATGTACTATTTGATATTGTTTTTGATACTATTTAATAGTGTGAAATCTTGGTAGAAGTTTTATTTACGTTCATATGCGCGTACTAAATACGAACGTCACGTTGTATTTTTTTATATTGATTAGGTTTACCTTCTCTTTATGAGGATCTGAGGTACAAAACCATCAATACTAAATTAATCAGACTTTCTGAGTAATTTTCTGATTACCAAAAAGTAATTTTGTTTTTCGTATTAACTGTTAACCTTCGGGATCTGTTTTTAACAAGTTGGCGAAATAAACGGTACTGAGTTTTTGTATTAATTTTGCATCGCAAATTAATAATCTTGTACCTGAGTAAATTAATGTTTTTTGTTGAATGTTATATGTTGTGCGTTCATTTAACTCCTTCTGCAAATATCCTTACAATTCTGATATTTGCATAATGAATTAGTTTGTTGTTTTATGGGGGGTTTTTTTTTTTCGCATTGAATTTTGTTTTGGATATCTACACAAATATCTTAAATTCTTAAAATAGTTTATTCTATTTGAACTTTTGTTTGGTTTTAAAACACAAGTACTATTAATATTTTATTAAATTCTCCCGAATTTTTACAGAGCTGACATCTATCGGATGTTTTTAAAAGTTGTTATTTAATATCGATTTATTTATTTTTCAATTGGTTTTGTCTTAGATCTATTGATTGGGTTTGGGTCCTTGATATCAATATGCTTGCAGGATAATTCACTAGATGGTGTTAATTCTAACAAAACATTTTAATAAATTAATAAACTTGCTTTTGAATTTCATTTTAAATAATTATTTTCTTAAAAATATTTTCTTAAAAATATTGTTTCTCCAGGTTTACATTCTGTTACTAGAATTTTTGTCATTTTGCTACATTATAGTAAAAGGGCTGCTGTGTTTTCCTTTTGAAAGGCTTTTCCGTTTTCAACATTTTATGGAAAAAAAATTTTTCTGTATAATCTTGTTTTTTGTTGGTTAACCCGTTAGGTAGATAATTATTTAGGGAAAAGAAATTGACTCGCTCACCCTGAAGAAGCGGAACTGGCTGCTCAAAAATATCTGCTAACAAGACAAGATTTTTATATTTTCACCATCATCTTTGGAAGTCTTCATGGTTTGGGACTGCTGCTGCTGCTTACAGAAGAATTTCAAGCTAATATTCCCTGTTTTCATCGTAGATGGTCTACTAGTTTAACTGCTTCAATTTGGAGGATGGAAATCTCAACATTTGTAATTATACACATCTATTGAAGCAAAACTATGACGCCTGAGGGTTCCTCTACACCACCAACACCAGGAAGAAATCTAATGCAGTCATGTGCTTCGGAGCCAGGTGGTCCGTTCTTTTCTTTGGTGGAGGGGTAATGTAACGGAGAAAACTACAAACCCCGGACTGAGATCGATTCTTCAAGATATCGATCGATGAGACATCTTTATTGCTACCCGTGAGCTGCGCAGTAGATTGCGCAGAGAAGAGGAGAATCATTAATTTCTCCAGCCAGTCAGATTTTGGGAGCGGAGCACACTACTTGTGACTTGCGGAATCATCGGCGACCAGTACCACAACATGGCGGGTTGGAAGAAACTTTCACGTAAATCATCATTTAACTTTAGATAGTTTTACGGGTTATCTTTATCCTTTTAAATCTTTTTATTTCTAGAAGAAATAAATGGCGCCCTTTATAAATTCACCTCTTAACTTTTATGATGACTTTCATTTATAAAATTCAACATGCAGATGCTCTTCGAGTCCTGCACACGGCCCTGAGAATCCTTTAGTTTAAAAATAGAGTCTCCTCTGCTATTTCATGTATTTAATTAACCTTATATTGTGCTAGCCTCCATTCTGAATAAACGATTATTTGTTAAACTCATCCTTCTTTAATTTACAGTTGATTGAATATGTTTTTATTTCAGAATACACGCAATCAATATTTTATTAGTGTTGCTTTGGGCATAACTAAATAACAAATCATAATCATACATCTCTCTTTAAAATCGTTACAATCTGTTTTAACAAGTTGGCGAAAATTGTAACGATTTTAAAGAGAGATGTATGATTATGATTTGTTATTTAGTTATGCCCAAAGCAACACTAATAAAATATTGATTGCGTGTATTCTGAAATAAAAACATATTCAATCAACTGTAAATTAAAGAAGGATGAGTTTAACAAATAATCGTTTATTCAGAATGGAGGCTAGCACAATATAAGGTTAATTAAATACATGAAATAGCAGAGGAGACTCTATTTTTAAACTAAAGGATTCTCAGGGCCGTGTGCAGGACTCGAAGAGCATCTGCATGTTGAATTTTATAAATGAAAGTCATCATAAAAGTTAAGAGGTGAATTTATAAAGGGCGCCATTTATTTCTTCTAGAAATAAAAAGATTTAAAAGGATAAAGATAACCCGTAAAACTATCTAAAGTTAAATGATGATTTACGTGAAAGTTTCTTCCAACCCGCCATGTTGTGGTACTGGTCGCCGATGATTCCGCAAGTCACAAGTAGTGTGCTCCGCTCCCAAAATCTGACTGGCTGGAGAAATTAATGATTCTCCTCTTCTCTGCGCAATCTACTGCGCAGCTCACGGGTAGCAATAAAGATGTCTCATCGATCGATATCTTGAAGAATCGATCTCAGTCCGGGGTTTGTAGTTTTCTCCGTTACAAGTCCTCTTCTTCATCCTGATGATCATTTTGTATGCCTTATTCGAGTGATGATAGCATCCATTCAAAGCTCTGGTAAATCTGTAACTCTGATTTGGATTCCTGGACATGTTGGTATCATGGGTAATGATATTGCGGATGCCTTGGCAAAACAAGGAGCGTCCAACCCTGTTGTTACCCTCGTAAACCACATTCCCTTATCTGACATTTTTTCCATCATCAAAGAAAGATCCCGCAATGTTTGGTCAGAGTATTGGCACATTGCTAGTCAATCCAAGGGAGCCTGCTATGCCTCAATACAAAGGACTATACCATCAAAACCGTGGTTTCAGCAATTCCCTCATTTTTCCAAAAAAGAAATTTCTTCACTCATTCGAATGAGGATCGGTCATTGTTCCGTTCCTTCCCATCTTTTTAAAATTCACGTCCTTGACTCCCCAGATTGTACATTCTGTGGTCTAGAAGTGGGAACTTTAGATCACATATTTTTTGGTTGTCCCTCTCTAAACAAATATCCTCTCTTCTATCAAGCCTTAACTAAAATTGCCTCCCCTCCATTCAACATTTCATCTCTTTTAAGTCTGAACTCGACTCCAATTTTCATTATAATTTTGAAATTTGCCTATTTAAATAAAATTAATATTTAAATTCACCTTTCAGTACACCTTTCTCAATAATTTTAAATGATGGCCAAGAACACCCTTGAAGGGTGAAAGCCAGAAATAATGGAAAAAAAAAAAAAAAAAAAAATCTAGCAGGTACCTTTAGATTTTATCTTCTGCTAACTCAATGCAAAATACCAAACTGGTGACGGAGAAGTGGAAATTCTTACTTTCATGCAGAGGAGGCTGTGTGATTAGCAGCTTTAATCGAATGTCAATGCATTGCCTTCTTTTATGGACAGACAACAACAGGAGCAACCTGAGTCTGTTTTACAGGTATAACCATGGAACCTGCTCAAGTGAACTAGGTAGCCAGCCAAGTTCAGCCTGTACCAGTAGATTAACTTGTAACACTAAAAATAGTTTTTATTTTAATGAATATTTTTACGAATACCGAACAACAGTCCCAACAGCCCAAGAAGAACAAGTAGGGGTATGTTGTGAGGCAAAAGGAGTAGAAGGAAAAGAAAAATTCAACACAACTCATTATTGACACATTTCAATTTATTAAAATGAAAAAAAAACTTCACTTGTTCTTTCCACCATTTGGACTTCAAAAATGGTAGAATAATATGAAAATTCAACAGCAGAAAAAATAATAAACAATGTTTTATTCTGTAATATTGAAAGTGATTAGATTCATAATCTTAAAAAACGGCATACAATGGGATGAGCATATTGCTGAGACGCAGACCGAGCTCAGGTATCTTGAAATTTGCACAGCATTGGAATTTTTTGGGTCAATGCAGCTTTTTCCATCACAAGCGTACAGAGCTTTTAAAAACCCAATGTTTTTATTAGAACCACATCCGTATTTCCACAAAATTTTATGTTTAAAAATTACACAGGAGTTTTACAAAAAGTATTTCAGATAAAAACGGCCGCCAAAATATGTTGGTAATAAATTGACAACATAAAAGAAGTCCATTTTATTACTGAGGAGGTATAAGGGATATAATATAAATGATTTTAGCATAGTTTTTTTACAGCAATTGATAAAAATATTTATTTCCCGCCTAAACCTGGCAAATTTTCAAATATTAAGTATTGGCAGATTAGAAAATTTAAATGACTTTTTCTTGCCTGCAGATCATGACAACACTGGTGTTTCAATTATTAAGAAGTATTGCCATTGTAGAATTTTTTGATTAAATACTTTCTTGGGTGTGGATCACGGCGACACTGATGGAAAATTTGGTTTAAGTTAGATTATAATTACGTTAAAAATACATTTTTAATATAATATGTACATTGAAATGATTTTTGTGCCGCTTGGACATGATTCAACGTTCACAATCACAGGGGTAAATTACCTACTGGCAACATTCAACTTACAATTATATTTCGACATAAACATGGATATCTAAATGGAAATTTTTTATTTAAAGAAAAAACGTCAAACATTCTAGAGTTATGAATAACCTGAAATGTTAAAACTACTACTACCATCATTATAAGTGGAAGATATTGCTTGTGAACCAAGCAACCACAAACCTGACGCATTGGTAACTAACCGATATATCATTTTTTTCTGTATGCTTTTCAAAACCTTTTTCATGTGAACCACACATAACGCACACCTTCATGTGGATTTGAATGGAAACCAATGTCGCCACCGACTTAGTACTTTTTGACTATTAGATCGAGATGGCCAATCAACATTTCGTTCTCTGTCTCTTTAGGCCTTTCTTCCATAGGAATACGCAAGTATCCGATGCTTATGTTGTGTATTCTTGTCGCACACAGTCCATACACTTCACCACTGAAATCACGAGAGCATAACGTCAGTGGTAACGCCTTCCTAACAGGTTGCGGGTGACTGGCATCGCTGACGAGTTTATAAAACTTGAAGGTACAAATCGCGCAGATGTATGGCTGTATTTGCCAAGATACTTAAATAGTCGAGTATCAGATACTTACGTAGCCCTGTGGAAGCGGGGCCTTTCACTGCCTGACATTGTAATCACCATTCCATTTAATTTTGAATTTGTATTGAGAGATTCAGATCAAGAAATACAACTCTTTGGTCTTGAAATGAGAATATGGTTGGTTCCTACCGGAATGTCATTTATACAGTTCCTACCTTTTCCTAACCATAATCACTAGCTGTAAATTATTTAAATAATGGAACATACCATTGGAGGAAAATTATGCAAAGTTCAAATGTTTTTGTTTTTCAAGCAAATTGTCAGTATAACTCCGATCGAAAATTGGAACCGTGAATATTGTTGCCTAACTATCCACCAATGAAAAACTCTGAAAGTCTGTGGAATAAACTTTCAGAGTTTTTCATTGGTGTATAGTATAATAAGTAGGCTCCGAATAAGAATTTTACTGTCTATATATTGGCATATCTATGGTTTTTCAGGACCAATTTGTTTCATACAAAAAGCCCGAAGATATCGATCTAGCGAGTGGTTTATTTATGGTGTAGATTCTCAGATTTAGAACGCATTAGTTTGTTTGGCAATAATTACCTCGAGGTATTGTGGCGAAACTATCTTAAAGAGATGCGCACTTGAAGTGAAATCACACTAAACCTCGCTATATAAATGCTATGTTGTTTTTATTATTACACTGATAAGTGATCGGTCGTTATTTTTTCCTTCCTGTCACACAACTTCATTAAACACTAATTCGTTTTTAATTTGTTTACAGTCCACTTTCAAGTTCTTATGAAGACGTAACCCAGGTTACGAATAAACTGACAAAATTTGAAAACTCTAAATTATGCAGTTAGCAATTATGGAGGACTACGCTAGTAGATAAATTAATTTGAGAATGATTAAATTCATTTGCGGTAAACTTGTCGAATTCCTCTGCACGCAAAGGCTCTTTAAAAAAAACAGCACTTGATTACAACTTAAATATCTAATGGAGACAACTATTTAAGTCGTGGGTTCAAGTAAACATGCACAAAGTAGGTTTTAAGGGTTTAGTTTGGGTTATTTTAATAATTTATGCGTATTTCCTAACCTTCAAAATTTAATGCTTCTTTTATGATCTCCCACAATATAAATAGTTATTTCTTGTAGTAATTAAGGTGAAACCAAGTGCTATTTATTTGCGTATTAAGCATGCTGCGGAATTCGACAAGTTTATCTAACTTGCGTGGGAACCCGATGCACTTGTCAACTCAGCCATTATCTGGTAACTACTCATTCTCCTTGCTTTTCCTCCCACCACACAACCTAAATAGTAGTATATTTAGTCAGTATTTTATGTTAAATTATGTTAGTTTTAATAATTGTCCTGAAGATGGTAGGGTACATCCGAAACTGGTAGATGATTGTGTTATGTATATAATTCAAAGTGATATATAACAATCAAATTTAGGTATTGCCTTGATTATTATATTATTGGCTTTATGCAGAGAATGTTATTTTGAACGTCAAGTGTGCAAAATTTCATCATAATGTTCCAAAATTCTGCTTTTAGGGGTGGAAAAGGGTGATTTGACGAAGTCTCATGTAAACAGTCACCTTTTTCTCTTGTTTTCAAGGTCAAGTGTGCAAAACTTCATCAATCTCGGAATAAAACTGTAGATTTGTATAAAAACAAAGCCACACCGCCACAGAAACTATTCTTTATACATATATATATTAACAGATAATGATCCAATAAATATCCATGTTTATACGTGATTGACAAATAAACCTAATCCAACGTACAAACATTCACACCTTATCCTATATGTATTGAAATATGTTTAATTTATGTAACAATAATTATCAGTATTGACCAGCAACTCGATAAATGACTTCTAACGAATAATTTGTTGATGCCGCTCGCAGCATTTACTTAAACCAAGACGGCGCTAAACACAAAACAATTAATTAATAATAAATAATGTCACTCCGATTGAATCATGTGCTAATTATTGTTCAACAAAACAATAATTATTAATAGAACTGTTTTATCGGAGCAACGCAAGTTCACATTCACATTTCAACAAATTTTGTTAACACTAATCAATTTTATTTGAATACCGTACAAAAATCCCAACTGCCCGGGGCGAGTGAGACTAAAGAATCACCAATTGAGGTTTGTTTTGTCACATTGGTCTGGCTACCTTTAAATTTTTTACACTTTCCGTTAAATGCGAATTCTCAGCCCATTTCAGTTTGAGATCAAATAATTATCAGTAGACGAGCATAACAGTGATGTTGTTAAGCTTGTCAACTTATTAACAATTTGATCAAAAGCTTAAACAGGCTGAGAATTGAGGCGTGTAACTGGGACCATTCAAGCGTCAAAACAAAATGGCGCAGATCGTCAATGTAGTTAATAAATGCATGATTATTTTTTTGAACACCGTGTGTATTAGCGATGTGTAGGTTCAGCCGGATTGAGTCCTTGAGCCCGAGTCCTTTGCGGGAAGCGGGTCCTACTCCCACTCCTTTTCGTAATCAACCACTCCCAGAGAACTCGGTCTGGGACTCGGACCCGAATGCCTCCAATCAACGACTCATAGAGAACCCGCACCCGAGAATGCCTCTAAGGACTTGGACTCGGACCCGAATGCCTCTAATCAACAACTCCCAGAAAACTCGGACTCGGGGTCTCGAACCCGAATGCCTCCCTCCACCACCGGCCTCGCGAGTCCTGCAGTGAGTGGTAAGTTCTGGTGGTGAAGACATCTTCTGTTTACCTGCTTTACAGTAAGTGGATGTTTTGTTTATTGTTTAATATCTAGTACTTATTGGAGTTATTTGGGGTTATGAGTTGCTTTTCTAAACCGATGAGCTAATTAGTTAAATAATAATATCGACTGACATTATTTTAAAGTTTTATTTTAATTATCGTTCACTATTTTTATTTTTTGTGTTATTAAAAATACAAATTTCAGTGGTGTCTGTCTGTGTATCCGTAACTCTGGTTCAATGAACTCTAGAATATGGATTTGCTTTGATTTTAAAAATTGGAACTGATTGTCAACTGGTATTGGAAAGATTCAGACAAGCGATAAATTAGGTACCAAGATTATTTTATTCAATAAATGTTTATTTAAAATGGCTATCTTTTGTTAAAATTTTTTAGCTATGTCGTAATAGTGTTCATTCGAAAGGCAAATTTCTGGCAAATGTTTATTTTTAATGATCCTGAGACATATATATGTATATATTTGTGAAACCAAAAGGAAAAATATACAAATCAAGTATATAATATACACAAATCCTACAATAATATATTGAACAAAGTGTGTATGTATTGTAAAAGTAAAAAAAAATGGACTGGAATAAATAGATATTAAAACATGTTGTTAATTGTTAAAATTTTAATAGTTCAATGCTGTACCTAACTACTTCCTGACTTTGTTTTTAAAACATCTCGCCTTTACTGAGTTTCATTTGATAGAGGCTTCGACCAAGTACCTTTATCTATATCGATGGACAGAGATTATGAAAACGACAAATTCTCAACGACAACCGAAATTTATGTTACTACATTTGATTTATTACTGCTTACGCGTGTGCTAAAATTATCATCTGGAACTTGGAACCTAATACTACATCCGTTACGGCCTCGCATTAGCCGTAGCCAATCAGCTGGAACACGACAAGACACGAATGGATTTCGTTGAACTTCGCCAAAATGTAAACTGCACAACTCGCGACTCGGGTGCGATGGGTGACGGGATTGACTCCGTGTTCTCGTGTGGGTCCGAGTTCTTGTGCGGGTCCTTGTCCTGCTACGGGTCCGAGTTCTTTCGCGGGTTCTATCCGAGTCCGAGTGCCGAGTCCTTGGCCGGACCCGTGCGTCCCGGTAGTCGCCCAGTACCCAGTCCGCACCCAAGAACTCGGACCCGGGACCCACTCCAAGAACTCGAGTTCTTTTAAAAGGAAGCAGTCCTCGGATGCCTCCGGAAAAATGCAGAACTCACCCACCTCTAGTGTGTATTGGAAAACATGGTGGGTTTAAAGGTTCCTGTGATAACTTAGAGGTAAGAGCAGCAGCCGGGATGGCAGAAGATCTTGACTTCAAATCCCAACTGCACAAAATTTCATATTTTTTTAACAGTTTTCTAATAAAAATTGTTTTAATAGTTATATATATTATTAACACATTCGTTGCCAGGTGCTTTTGTTGCCGTTACTATTACGTATGATAGGTCCGTCCATGGAAGTGATTGGGACTAAACCGGTTAAATTCATTTGTTGAAATGCAGACGCAAACTTCCACAACCTTAAAATATAAACTTAACAAATTTCTGAGCAGTATACAAAACAAACTGACTGATTGTTTGGGACACCAGTCATATTCGGTCAATTAACCTAAAATAAACACTTCAACGGCAAAGAATTAATAAATATTACATAGGTAGCATAATTGTACTTCTTCAGAATGCATTAAATATATTCATATAAACAAAATTCTTGTTCGTAATAACAAATTCTAAAATCCAATCGAAGATCTTAACTTAGAAATTGAAAATGAAGTTCGGTATCCTGACACTTAACACATTTTTCTATCGATTTCCATGTTTTAATTTAAAATAATATTCGCTAACTATACTATAATGAACGTCTTAATTCAGTCGGCTCTCCGATGTAGCCGGGAAATTTTATGAATGAAGTTTGTTAATTCTAAGCCTTAATGTTAAACAACGTTATCTACAAAAAGATTCAAACAATTCTAGGGCTTAAAGTAAAACATTATCTACAAAAAAAACATACCTACCAATAATTCGAGGGCTTGAAGTCAAACAATGTTGTCGACAAAAAGATATACCCACCATTATTATTATTGCTATGTTTTTTTGTAGATAACGTTGTTTGACTTTAAGACCTATAATTGTATGTATGCTTTTGGTAGATTACATTTTCTGAAATTAAGCCTTCGAAGAATAACTAAACTAAATCTCATCCAGTACAATCGATATGTTCCACAGACGAGGCCTAAAGAACTCTGAATGAGGTTGTCTCCTACAATCGGATTTCAGTTATTTACAAATGCATCATATCAATTAGAGAACTTTTAGAATTTTCGGAAAGTGCCGAATTCTATCTCGAAGATATAGGTCATCAAAATGTAGCGTGTGACGTCGAGAGTCATAAAATGTTTGACGCCGCCATATATCATAAGAACGACAGTGTATATTATTGCCACTAGAAAATATGTTTGCAAGTTCAATTTGAAAGGTCATAACTTCGTCACTTTTGGAGGTATCGTAAAACTAATTTTACTGTCGTTATTAAACTCTTTAAATATATTATTTTTTCAATTAGGAGACAACCTTACTATGTGAATGTGATACACATTTTCAAGAATTTCCCTTTCATCAATTTTTAGGAAGCATATCTATATCCATTTGACCTCCATCATAAAATAAAGAATACACTGGAAGTGCCGTCCATACAATTTTGAATAGAAACAATTTAGCCCAATAGCCCAGCGCTTCGTTCCACTTACACTCGCCTAACATCATAGATCTCCACCCCGTTTGAATTTCGTAAACAAAGTTTTGTATTGGAAATTTAAACCTCGATTAGGAAAATATTTGAATCACGAAACACGTCCACAAGGTACTTCTTATGTTATTCTTTATTCTATGACTTCCACTAACACCTCCACCACATAAAGAAGAATAGAATTATAAGATACTTACCGAATACAAATTATAAATTAAAATGTGAAAATCAATAGAAAAATGTACTTGTTGAGTTGTATGTGATTTATAGCCGAGATCTTCCAATGAATAATTAAATTAGTGATACGAGAGTTTTGTCGCTATTGTGGAGGGCATTTTCCAATTCTATCATTGTTTGTCCATTAAAATGGCTCAGTTTAAAATGCTAAAATATTTGCCTTTTCAAATGATTTTCTGATTCCACCTTCATAACACTAAGAGCTAAAACATTCATAAAAATAACCTTGGCATAGTTTGTTTATATAGTTCTTAAATTAATAGTGCTACGCTTACATGATAGGTTAGAAAAACAAAGTAGATCTTTGTAAAAAGAGTTTCAAAAACACAATGATAATAATAATAATATAAAGACAATGTTCACAGAGGCAAGACATTCCTTTAGTAAAATAGATTGGTCAGTCCTTTTATGTATTCAAGAGTGATAGCTTACCATATATTATAAACAGTAATCCAGTTTTGTCCGAGCATAGACTAACCTAAAAGGTGATTAATTCCGGGCATTAACTAGTTGACCAGGTCTGGAGATAAACATAAATCGTGGTAATCAGACATTCTGATAAATTACCAGAATTACAAAGTTGACCTGGAGATATAAACTTAAATAGTGGTAATCAGACATTCCGATAAATTACCAGAATTACAAAGTTGACCTGGAGATATAAACTTAAATCGTGGTAATCAGGCATTCCGATAAATTACCAGAATTACAAAGTTGACCTGGAGTAATAAACTTAAATCGTGGTAATCAGACATTCCGATAAATTACCAGAATTACAAAGTTGACCTGGAGAGATAAACTTAAATAGTGGTAATCAGACATTCCGATAAATTACCAGAATTACAAAGTTGACCTGGAGAGATAAACTTAAATAGTGGTAATCAGACATTCCGATAAATTACCAGAATTACAAAGTTGACATTCCCTACACATAAATAATAATATATGGCCCTGTTACTGAGAGCTTCGCTGTAGCTTCCCTTTCCGTTACATCATCGCCATCTCTATTAATACAGACCATGCTGTAGAAACTTTAACTGTCAGTGCAGTTTCTACAGGTGACTGGAATGACAATTAAACACATCTATAAAAAGTGATGAAACAAAAACTAGGTTGAATAAGTTACATATGTATCTACATTTAACCTAGGTTTTGTTTCATCACTTTTAACGACCTTATCAGACAGGTAAAGGTGTGTTGAATTGTCATTTTGATGAGTTTCTACAGCATGGCTTGTTAAATTATAAAGATGGTGATTGCATACATTTTTATGAGAAAGGGGAAAGGTTACAATGGAGTACATTCTCACTATTTGAAATATATTGAATGTATTAATTATTTTTCTGAATACAGGGCTCTCAACCCGTGAAATTCCCACCCATAACTCTGTATCATTCAAATTTTCCTTATTGGCTATGATAATATTATTTCGCATCTACGTTACGGAGATTTTCATATGTAATACAGCCGTAAACAAAAAGTGGCACCTGGTTTTCAAGGTAAATATACAGAAAATAGGGCCACTATTGATAAGCACGTTTTATTAAAAACACATTGTAGTAGTAAGATAATAATGAGGAGTATTTCAGTTTCCGTAAATGGAAAATAATGCATTTTAATAGTTATTTATTAAAATCGATTATGCATTTGGCGGCCATTGTTATGGATGTCAAAGTTTTAAGGTTAGTTTTTTTCTTCTCTTATTTAAACCAAAATACAATCCTAACATAGGTTCATAACTTGTTAGGTTGGGTTTTGCGTGCCTTAAACGCGTATACGCGCTCTAGGTAGCCTTGCTCACAAGGACGACCGTATAAAATTAGCGCGTTAACACGCTGTTTTATATGACGATTTGATTTCGCGGCCTGCCGGTACATCCACACCAAATACCTGCCGGCTAATAAAGGGTTAATATTATTATGTCAATGATGTGAATGAAAGACGTAATCTGTTACGAAATAAAAAGTACTAAAATGCATTATTTTCCATTTCCGGAAACTCAAATGCTTACTTCTCATTATTTGTACATTTATCTGCAAGCGATTGTCGTATAGTTTCATAATGGTAATCGTTTAACCTAAAAGCAAGACAAACTTCCCTGGTTACAAATAATGTGACAACATTTCAACTCTCATCAATATAGTGGGAAAATATTGCTTGTACAATGACGCAGGACTTGGCTACCAGAGGATTGAACCCTTAACACCTGGGTGAGAACCCGAGCTCTTTACCACTCGTCATTTATTGGTGTACACCGGTATTTGACAAAATAGGTATTAATCTACAGCCTATGCTCGGACATTCTGCAATAATCTAAATGCATACATAATATTTATAATATGATTACTTAAGCATAGATAATTCCCTTAATGACACATAGATGATTTTATTCAAAAATATGATGCATTATTACATATGACAACATTATTCAAACAACGACATCAGATATTCGAAAATAATTGTAACTACACTTTTTAAATCTTATCGTTCCCTTCTTTCAGGGTTGATTCAATAGGTGACTCAGAGAAATAAATAATCAAATCAAAAAGAGGAAAAAATTATTTACACAAAAACTTTGCTGAATTAATTCCACATTAAGAAATTGATACTTGCTTCAAATTTTCATTATATATTGCTTATCGACTTCAAAACTGGAAAAACATCGTACTATCTGAGTTTTATCTTGTGTCTCAATGAATCTTCATCATTATTTTAATTAAATTAATTGTGTATGTATATTTTTACCACGGTATATACTCGTATTATAAGGGATTAATTCTAAATTAACCTTCACATTGAAAAGTTTCAGATTTCTTTAAATTGTTGGGTCTAGAAGTTGTAAACTCATTCTTTGCAATTTTTCGGCCGTTGCTCCCAATCTAACTTAGCAATGGTTAAGCCGTAACGTACAACTTCGCTGTGTCCAATGCAGCCTAGTGTAACTTACACCAATCGCTACACTTCTACTAGGGAATCCTTTGATAGGAATAAATTTGACTAACCGGGTGAGATCTTTGATGAATGGTCCGCAGAGGTCAGGATGTCAGCGAAGTTGTTTTTGTTTTTTATGTTGTTCACCTGGTGTCAGTTCCGGAACTGAGCCAAATGCGATAATTACCTCCTGGCATCATGCACTTCCCCATATTGAATTAGAACACGATTTGAAGTCACGCCGGAATGGGCTTGACAACTCTTTTTTTATAAATAACACTTAAAATATCATATTTTACTCAACTTAGCCGCCGCTAAGTTGGTTACAACGGCCGTTAACAAACTTTACTTTAAGTTTAGTTATTAACCTACATAAATAATGACACTAGGAATAGCATTCCATTGAGGCCAGGATGTACATGTGCGTGTCTCTCACGTTTACGTGTGCGTGACACCTTATCATTTGATTATCAACACAAACATCAAAATTTACACACTTTTATCGTTAAACATAAAGAAAAACTATATTTGGAAAAACTAAGCTTTTGTTAATAGTCTTTTTGTATCAAATCCTTTTTTTCCACACACGCAATGACTGCCAAACTCACGTATCTTAAATTCGTACATTATATTGTATCAATATATCTCTTCAAATTGGCCACATTTTGGACAGCGTAAGCGTTTTTTAAATTGGCCAAAATGTGGGCAAAAAGCTTCATTGGATATACGGTTTTTTTTAACTATATACGCCCAGTTGGTTGGAGAGAGGCAATCAATTTTTATTACTGATTAATTTTTTAACTGCTACATAAAGTACAGCATTGATAAAAATACGCAGTGGCGCTGTCTTTGAGCATTTTGCGTCTTTGCTAGCTCAGAAATAAACAATTTATTTATTTGATTTACCTCCGAAACCAAACACCTTTTGTCTATGATGCCAAACGCCATAGATAATTTAAAATAGTGATGCACAATCTATTTATGAATTGTTCATGGGCTGCAAAGGGTGCAAGAATTTATTATTGCTTCACAGTAGCTTTGGTTTCTCTAACATTATATTAAAACTAACCCAAACCTATTTAAACAATTTTCTGTTAAAATTTTATATTGTAGGAAAGTACCTACTTTATCGCTTGTCACATAATTATAGTTCAAATTTTCAAAATGACTCTTAAATTCAAAGCAAATCCGAGTTCTAGAGTCCATTTAACCAGAGTTACAGACAGACACACAACCGAAATCAGTATTTTTGATTATGTAGATAGAAGTAAAAAATCATTTTGCCCTCTGCGCCTCAGAAAATTTCTCCAGAGGGACCGTAATCTTTTTTATATTTGATTTATTGTGGACGAGGTTAGGTTTAACGTGAGTTGCAATATTTGTTGTGTTGGCATCACTACTTTAAATAATTCCATAGATTTCGATTGAATCCATAGACTTTTGACAAAGAATAACAATAGATAATTGGGAATTGCTTACAACATTCATAACCGTAACTTAATAATAAATGCGATAACCTAATTGCCACATCAGCACCCGTTGCCCATCTCCTTATCCCCGAGATCGAAGGTCTTCCCTTCGTTCTCCGGATCCCCGTAGAGATTGTCCTGGTTGTCTTTCATTTCCTCGTTCCGGCTGAGGCTTGCTTCGATGTTGCTGCCCTCGGAGACCAGCTTGAGGGTTACGAGGTCCTCCTGGGACTCCAGCGCCAGCACGATATAGCGGCCCCCCTCCATAATTTCGCAAGAGCTTATTCGTTCCGGTGGGGTGTAAACGGATGTCAGGGTACCTGGAATAAACCATCTAAGTATTATCTGATACATCATGTAAAAACTAATAGCAATTTGTATTCAAATGTAACATTGTTATCAAAGCGCCATTTTGTTTTTGTTTTTTACATTTCGTCCCATAGCTTACAACACCGCTCAAGTCGAAAATTGGCGGTTTTCACATTTTAATGCCGATAGATAGAGCTGCTCATTGCGCGTCTAACCATTGGTCACATGATATAGATTTCAGTCAATTAGAAGCCTTAATTCAAAAAGTAGTAACAGCGCGCAAGTCGGTTAGCCTCTCAACACCGCACAAGTCGTTAGTCTGTCATACATTTCTCGTAAGAGTACTTCGCGCTCCGTGATTATTATATTTTTATGTGAGTTTTATCGCTGAAAGGTCTTTGCAAGATGTTTTAATAGAAGATTAAGAGGTAAGCTATATAATACAGTAATGTTTATTGATTATCACATAATATTCATATAGAAAGAAATCATTATTGAATATCTTCATTTACTTAAGCGGTGTTTACTAACCAGCTTTTTTAACTTGGGCGGTGTTTCAAAATGTATTTTATTTCTTTGAGGAAGCTCAATAATTGAAATACACTATGGATGGAGAAGAAAATGATTCATGGAGTTCAGGTGATGATGGTGTTTTGCAAGAAATCTAAACTCAGATCATGTGACAACATAACGAACAAAAGCGGCAATATTTATTTGAAAATTTCTGGAAGAACATGAACTGGGAGCAGCAAAGATCATTTATAACTTCTCATGTTAATAAAGTACCAAAGAAAATTAAAAAAAATCCAGAAATCATCCAAAAGAACTGATAGTCGAACTTACGTTTTCAAGATTGATAATGTACGTCACCAAGTCTTTAAAAAAATGTTCTTGGCCACTCTTGGCATTAAGATTCGTTTATAAGATATTGGCTGACAAAAACAGACTGTGCCATGCCTCCAGATTTGTCTACTTCAACCAGTAACCGCAGAAATCCAGAGAAAATTGAAGACCACAAATATGTTGAAAAGTTTTTAGCAGGTCTTCCAAATATGCCGTCGCATTACTGTCGTGCTAAAACATCACGAGAATACTTAGAACCAATTTTCTCGAACATGACACAGCTCTACCACACATATCAAGAGAATTGTGAGTTAGAGGGTAGAGAATGCCTTGGTCGTAAATTATTCGACAAATTATTTTTGAAACTCAATCTGAGCCTATTCTACCCGAAGAAAGATCAATGTAACGATTGTTGCAGTCATAAAACTGGAAACATTACGGATGAAGAATACGCACAACATGTTTTGAAGAAAGATCGAGCCAGGAGAGAGAAAGATACTGACAAAGATATTGCACAGTCCGGAGCTTGTCATGTATTCACACAGGATGTTGAATCGGTAAAATTGGCTCCGTATCTTCAAGCTAATGCAATTTATTATAAAACTAAATTATGCATCCATAATTTTACATTATACAATTTAGCAACTAAAGAAGTAATGTGTTATTGGTTCGATGAGTCAAATAGCACACTTGAAGCCTTTGTTTTTGCTTCATGCTTAGTAGACTATCTAGAAAAAGTTTTGAGCCAGAAATTATTGCCTGTGATTTTATATTCCGATGGCTGTTGTGCTCAAAATCGCTATGATACCTTAAGCAATGCTTTATTACGTTTAGCGATTGAAAAAAAAAATTGTAATTACTCAAAAGTACCTGGTAAAAGGCCATACCCACATGGAATGTGATTCCGTACACAGTGCAATAGAGTTTAAATTAAAAGGTAAAGAAATTTACCTTCCACAACAATACATGGCTATTACTAAAACCGCTAGGAGTGATCCTATGACTTACGAAGCTCGTTATTTGGACTATACCTTTTTTACCGACTTTTCGAAAGAATTAATTTATAAATATATACGGCCTTGTAAAAAAGCAGGTGACCCAGTCGTCACAGATGTACGTATGCTAGAATACAGACCAAATAGCACAATTTGGTAAAAAATTGGTTTTGATGACGAGCTTCAGCCGTTACCACATCGTCCCACGCCAATTAACAGCATTAAACAAATAAATCACCTGCAGAAATTGTATGCAGCTAGAATACCAATTACAAATCGGAAGTATAAAGATTTGTAAGACCTAAAAAGTGTATTACCATCTAGTTGCCACTCTTTTTATGATGACCTTCCGCACAGCAATCGCTAAAGACTGCAACTAACTATTAGACTAGAGATTTCGAGTATATTTATTTATTTTTATAATTTTATTACTATTATATCTTGTTTAGTTGGAGTTTATTGAAGACTATGTTTTAAATATTTTCATGGTAAAATAAAAAAAAATAATAATAATAATTGCACTTAGGTACGCTCTAAAGGTTCGTGTGTCACCAAATAACTTTAAGCAATTGATCTCAACAATGTTATTCTTAAGATTTAGGTTATAAATACCTATTTATAACGATTGTTAATTATTTTTGAAATATTTCTTGATAAAAACTTTTCTTTGTAAATCATCTTTAATACCTTATTCCCTAACATTTCCGCAAGCAACACCGCCTAAATCTAATAAAATATCAGTCAACACAGCTCAAGTCATAAAATAAAAGTTAAAATAAAGTAAATTGTCAAAGTAAGTATAAATAATTATTTCTTAACCTCTAACTAGGGTATTTATTAAGTAATAACAGAAAAAATCCACCGAGTTTTTAAAATAAACAGTTTTTTTCGTCTCCTGTAAAGTTGGTAAAAATGACTTATGCGGTGTTGTTAGCTAAGGGACGATTTTTTATCCTTGGTTAAATGCCATTTCTAGGCCTAGTTCAGCTTTTAAACAAATTGGCTATTTTGTTGTGCTGTTCAGTTGATTCACAATTTGTTCAAAGCAGAAATGGGCCCAGAATCGGCATTTAATGGGATTGTACAAAATGGCGCTGATCATTGAATTGTGACTGTGTAAAAAATGACGACAGTTTGAACCACCTCAATTCGAATGAATGGAGTGGGTATTCGTTGACCACATGTTCAGCAGTCTGCGCCGCGCCGCATTCACACATCGCTGACTCTTTAAGGCCCCACATGTGCACCATGTGGGCACGGCGGCTAAGGAGCACCTTATTGATGGAGGACCAGTGTTTACGTGGCAGTGAAGGACCCAGGATGTCTCAGGTCAGCAGATTTCAACTCAAGATCTCTCAAGTGGTTAGGTTAGGTTAGAGTTCTAGGGTTAGGTTACCTGCGTGTAGGTCCCAGAGACGTATAGAGCGGTCTCTGCAGTTGGCGTCACTGGAAAGCAGGTGTCCCCCGCCAGGGGCCAGCCTCAGAGAAGTGACAGCCGCAGTGTGGCCCCATAAGGTGAATCGACAGTTGCCTGGAAACAATACATGTCAAATTAATAATATAAAAGCAAATGAAAAATTAAACACTCTATTTATAAAAGCTGTCCAGAGTCGTTAATACTCTCCCTACCATCAGTGTCGTGGTGGCGAAATTCATCCGTTCGGAATCGAAACGATGCTTTAAATGGCTTTAGCTATATTTTCACACGGACATGGACACAGAGCCAGCAAAATGAAGTAGATAGACAACCTCCAAATATGGTGCTGGAGAAAAATGCTCAGGATTCCATTGACAGCCTAATATATTAATTCTGGAAAAGCTGTACATCCAAAATCGGCCATCAACTGTCTGCCTGCAACGTATCCTAAGACCAAGTATCACAGGCATCCGGAACTTCGTTATCCGCGCTGTTGCTTCCAAAACTGCTTACCAATTACAGATGCAGATGAACATGACCGTGGACGGAATTAATTGGTGTTTGCTGGAATTGTGTTAGGGGGAACAGAGGAAGACTATTTTCACAATATATTGATTTCCTTTGCGATACCTCGAGGTAATTATCGCAACAAAACGAAAGAGTACTTAAACGATATTAACACATTGTAGTCAGGCGCTTCAAACAATAGACTCTAGCCTATAGCGGGTGTTTTTCGCGATTAGTGCAAAAATATATCGCTTTCTTAAAATTGATACAATTTCTAAACCAAATAATATTTTCGATTGAAATTTTCAAAGAAATCATATATGACATTTGATTATCAAAAATAAATTATAATTGCTTTGATTACATCATAATTTCACCACATTATTTCAAAGCTGAATATAAAAACCTGATATTAATTCAGTAAATAGCATTCAATATTCAATATTTGAAAATTCCATGTAAAAGATAACATGTTTATTTATATCATATAGTTATATAATAAATAATAATATATATTTGCCATGCCCGCAATTTTACAATCGCTGGATGTGTGAAATCTGATCGCGTAAATACTGAACAGTGTCGCCTAAGGCCGAAGGCGAACACTTTATAACTCATAAGTTTAATTGCTTCTTGGCAAAAGAGAGTCTTTTGCGGTTGCCTCGCCTAATTGAAGAGCCCATTCCACTTATGAATCATAGTATTTATTCTTTCAAGGAATCAGTACACTTCATATGTTGATAATCCATCACACACCATAAGTGCATGTATCATTGGCTTGTAAAGACATTTTTGTAGGGATAAAGTCCTATTCAATGATAATATATTCAAATAATAAAATACCAAACAGTAAACAAAACAGTGCGAGCGGTATGAAAAATAGTCCAATACGTGAAATGACTCAAACTAAACTGGAGATTGAGATCGCATAAAAACCGTAGACTTCTGGCGACGCCTTTACAAGCGGCACACTAGCCAATCCGGACAAGGCATCTCAAATAACGTCGACAGAGTGTCGCCTAGCACCCAGGTAGCAAATTACCCTTCAAGGCATATTTCACGCTGATAACAAACCCGTATAGTGCCGTTTCCCGCCAAAAAAACCGACTGTCGACAAAAACGGCATTTACCGTGTCCCGAAGTTGACCGACAGTCCGCGAAAAACGGCAAATGCCGTGTCCCGACGACAATGTGTTAAGCAATTCCAAGATAGTCAACTTCTTTCTTCTCGCTTTTTAAGCGAGATTGTGTCCACGAAAAAAACCAACGGCTTGCTTTTGGTACTTCAATCAAATTTTGTATTTTAAAAAACAAATGCGCTCTAATTTGCACTGTGTTCTGGCTGTTGTTCCAAATTTTAAATAATTTTCCAACAAGGCGATGGTTAGGGATACGTAGGCACTGGATAAATGACTTTCCGGTAGGAACTAATCATATTCTCAATTTTAAAACCAAACACGCGCCTTTCTGCAATGGAGTGGAGAAGCCTTGTCCACCACACAACATGGAGTAGGGGTGACAATCTTTAGCAATGAGGCAATGCCTAAAGAAGTAATTATAAGTATTACCTGTGACCAGGTCCCACACCAGTATGCGGGCGTCGTCCAGCCCCGATACCACGCAGCCGTCTGCGGAACTGATCGCCAGCGAGGCCGTGTCCCTGCCGGGCTTCCACTTCTTGAAGAGCGTACCCGACTGCAGGTCGTACACCACTATGAAGTTGGGCGAGGGCTCGTCCAGCTCCAGGGCCACCACGCACACGTAAGAACCTGGAGGAAACACAATACACATTTTACAATTTATGTTAAGTTTACTGCCAATCATTTAATTAAAAGAATTATACACATAATTATAAAATATTTTAACTGATAGATCTGTGAGGAAAAAACCCTTGTTGCCTTGTGCAGAGAAGGGGCTTAAAGTGTTAAAAAATATTTGTATATACATATTAGAGTTTCAAAACCAAAATATTGTGTACATCTGATTTTGAAAACTCTACGTAAAGCCTGTGTAACGTCGGGGACTTCAGCTAGTTGGAGATAAATATACATAAAAAGAAGCTTCCAGTCTTATCAACGATAAATCCACTATGACTGATGCCCTCACCTTCGTGTGTGATGGCAGCCAGTGAGGTGATGAAGTCATGGTGCGGTATCCTCAGGTCGTAGAGCAGCTTGCGTGAGCTCAGATTCCACACGAGCAGCGGGAACGGCTTCTGGGTCTCATCTCCGCACACTAAGATTCTGAAGCAATCATTAGAATGAACATAACATATTTATTTTGGGAGGCTGGTATGGGTATTGCCGCCCAGGAACTATTCATTGGATAACCATGACCTCTGCCAAAGGTCACCCCAAGTGACAAGCTAAGTTTGGTGACTTAGCAGAAGTCCAGATCTTGGTGAAGGATGCATCTGGAGAGGAGAGGCCAGTTAAGAGAGCCTCTCTAGCCAGACTTTCTCGACCCATCGTCTTGCATTGCAGTGCGAGGGATGGATTCATAGTCTGTCACTCCTGGACACACTACATTCCTGCCCACTCCTCAAACCCCTGTCCTTCCCAGAACTTCCTATCCTTCATTTCATTAAAAGACCCTCCACAATTAATCCTCAAATATGACATAGGTCCGTAATTATTTTCCTCGAGACTTTTTGTGTGGAGTAATTTGATTAGTTGTTGCAAAAATACATGCCCAGAGAAAATTATTTGAATACAATTAGGCAATTATTTATTAAAAATTGTCACCATCGCAGTATTGCATGCCAAACAACTATATTTGGACTAATAGCAGTGTGAGTGGTACCCTTTTTGAAACAATTAAATCTAGCAGGATCATTGGGATAGTCAATAGAAGTTTCGTTCAATGATTTTTGCTTACCTTCCGTCGCCTGATACCAACAGAGAGTTAAGAAATCGGTCTTCTCCTGCTTTGAAAGTTGTCACACAGTCACCTGTAGAAACATATTAATTAATATTGTCAATTTATTATAATTATTATAAAAATAAAAAAAAATTGGTTTGACTGAGGATTGAACCTTCTTCCCCAGGGACTGGAGTCCAACCGCGCTAACAACTGAGTGAAATCTGAATTCGGAAGGACCGACATTTTTTTCGTATTTATTAATTTCTGTAATGTCATCCAATTTCAGAGAAATACGTTTATATCCACGTGTGTGTGCGTGATTGCCACCAAAAGTTAATAGAATGCATTGTCATCATTAAGGAGTCTATATGCCGAGTTTCAGCTTGATAGGATGTCAGGAAGTGGGTTAATCTCCGCTTCCAAGAATCCACTCCATTCACGTTAATTCAAGAAAACAAACGAGAACTATGCACGATAGAAAAATAGTTTGATTTCTTGATTTAAAAAAAAGCCTGCCAATATCTACTCGATTTCTGCATTATACTTAAGGTTAACCTTTTTACCACGCTCCTAATGATTATAGGTTAACAGATGTATTTTCGATATATTTATTATCGGCATATTTTTGTGACATTCATACATTTTCAGTGAAAATCGTGGAGCATCGTGGCCAAAAGGTTAATAAAGAATGTATACTGAGAGATTGTATTGCGTACCCGTGTCTGTGTTCATGAGGTTGACGTACATGCGATTCCGCGACAAGCACACGAGGTGCGAGGGGTCATGCAGGCCATAGAACGGCATCTTCTGGTTCATCACGCCCTTCAACGGGGTTATGAAGGTACCCTGGAACACAAATACTAGTTAAAGTAGAATAGGGAGAATAAATATATTTTGCTTCTCCGTGGACTAAAATAGCTGTACCTCATTATAATTCAATTTTTACAAAGTGTTTTATAAAAAATTTGTACGTATTAAAGATCACGCACGCCTCTGGATATTTACAAAAAAAAACGAGCCAGGTACATCCCAACATTCCTCTACCTCATCTCCTTCCCCTCACCGTTCCCTTCATTTGCTTGAGAATGCCACAGTCGGTGGCCGAGTTGACATCGCGTTTGGGTCCCACCCAGGCATAGTGTGTTAATTCCTCGGCTGGCTAAGTTCTCCATCACAACACAAGCAACATTTTCCGCTTTCTGTGGTGGTAGTAGGAGATTTTCAAATATTGTCAGGTTATTTGTAACCCGGGAATGTTTGTCTTTCTTTTAAAAATTAATAATAATGTTTTCAAATTTAAATTGTTTTATTTAGGGACCCTTCTCTCATCCTTCAGCTCATTAGCTTCTTCTTAAGTCGTTTCCTTATTGCTGAGGTGCACCTATTTGCATAGTAGATTACCTGATCTAGTATTGTTACCTGGTTGAGATCATAGACCCTGAGTTCCCGCCGGCATAGCACTACGCAACGGAACTGGTCAATGGGGACCAGGTTGATGGGGTGTGGCACCCCTGCTAGCGTGCGCACCTTCCTGCATCTGCGACAAACAAACAAACAGCAAGGAATTAGAGAAACAGCAAAGAAAAGGATGCAGAAAAAATTGTTCTATTTTAACTTGGTAGATCATTATTGTTGTGAATGATGATTCTTGATAGAAATTAAACACCTTCTTCGCAACAAGCATGACGAGTGCATAGGACAGCCAGGAGGCTATTGTCCATACTCTTATGCTGTTAGAATCTCTCTTGTACTCACCATGAAGTGGCAAATCGATACACTCTTAACATCTGTTGGAAAACTCTATGAATTAATAACACTAGTGCCATTTGTGCCGCGTAGCTTGAACTATCACAATTATCATAAGACACGTGACTCAATGTTCCTTGAAGGACTTAACGTCGAACGTAGCTTGGTCACCTATTAAGAATATCAGAAGACCGAATTCTACTGAAAATATCGTGTGCGATTGCAAAGGGATGATGTCCAGTGAGCTGCCCCCGGCAACATTGGGAGAAGCAGCTCCAGCAACTTCTTACCGAGGTGATGAGTCCCCATTCCGAATAGGACAAGGGATGCCTAGATAATTACATATATGATAATCTACTTATAAGAATATTCTGGAACGGTCGCCAATGCAAAACGCATTGTAGTAGGAACTCTCTAGACGAAATGCGAGCATTCAGCGTTCCTACATACAGGTCTGAAATATTCTTGATGCACCCGGGGAGCTATATAATGAGGCGCGTCGAGATGTACTCAGTCATTAATTAGCAGTTTTACGAGTGACCAACATGCGAGCGTTGCTACTGCTTGCTGCATACTGAAGCGGCCGACCACTGAACGCCGGTTCCACCTGCGTCGCGCCCCGCTGTTGCTTCACCGCGTCGCTACCAGACCCACTCACCTACACCAGGCTCTGCACTGATTAATATGGACTCAGCGCCCTGGCCCCAGCTATCATTCCTGGCCAGCACTCCTCACACGCCTAGACCCTGCGGCATCTTCGCCGGCCTGCATCTCCCGTACATCTGCCGACCAGGTGCATCGCACCTTCGGCTACCTTGTTCACACTGGAGTACCCGGAAGACTCCACATCTTACACCAGTGCTGAACACATCCACGAGTCCGGTCTCCACCAATGCGGTGTTGACTCAATGACCACCGCCTCAACCACACCATCATCGTCATCGGTCCAGAGTCATCTCCTAACTGCGCAATTCTACTGACTCAAAATAAACGCAGTGACATAACACAACATTTATCTCTCATTGTCTCCTTACCAGATTCCCAAAAATATAATAAAAATATATTATAGATGAGATGAAGAAATTTAGTGTATTACTTACTTGGAGACATCCCACACACAGATCTCCTCCCGTTCTGTTGACAAGCTGGCCACGAACCCTTCACACTTTTCCAACCTGACTACCAGATCGTACTTCTTAGAGTCAAAGACCTCAGACATAGTTTGCTCCTGCTCTTTTCCCACCTGACTCATATCCAAGTTCAGAGGAACGAGACAAGCCACCGGAGGTGCTTTCGTAGTTTCATACCACGTCTTGCATGTTTCTCCTTCGATTCCCACTCCCCTCTCTTTCTCCCGAAGAAACAAGAACAGCAAAGTATAAAACTGCTTTGCATCATAATTCAGAGCGAACGAATTGATCTGTATGAATTCTCGTAGGAATCTAATGTGTTCGGGGGTATTTTCAATGTCTTTGTCATCCATCTCGAGGAGGTCTATGTCCTCGAGCATCTGGCCGCAGCCCAGAGCCGATATTTTGTCGAATATCCAGCTCGGATCCACGTAGCAGACTTCGTAAGAGAATTTGTTAAGGTCATCTTTGCAAAGGTGATATCGTTGATAAGGAACTTCTTCCAACTTTCTCGCGTTGAAGCTGCAATGCAAAAACAATAAATTAGTAATTTATAACAAATAAAATTCCCTTTAAATCTCATCTTTTAATCCAAAAAAACTATGATTACCATTAAAATAATGTGGAAGATTTGAGTCGTGTAATTTCTATACCCGCTATATCAACTTTCATTGATTTGGAGAAAACCGCAAAAAACTGTCACATCTCTAGCGTACATAAATAAATGCATTAAAATTTTTTATATAATGAATTGGAGTAATAAAATTTCAAAAAGCATTTATTTTTCTATATATGTCTAGCAATAATTAAGTAATTTCGATAAATAAAATGGATATAGCGGATTTTGATACTCACTTCGTGATTTTGAAAGTCAACTGAGGCGACATGGCGGGTTTAGAAACTCACGCGTAGATCATTTTGACATACGAGCGTGGCGTCAGAGCGGCGGCCATATTGTATTTTGGCAAAATAACTGCTTGTGATTCGTTGAATCCGATATAGCGGGTTTTGATAGTGACTTTCTGTATGATATAGCGGATTTGGTTTCTCACTCGCAGTTTTAACATGGTTTTTGGTCATGATAAGGAGGGTTTTGAAACTCAATTTTAGGCTCCTCTTGTTGCTCGCAAAAATGTGAACAAGATGTCATACTCAGATCATTTTGTCAAAAAATCGGATATAGCGGGTATAGAAATTATAGGATTCATTTTATGTTTATTTTTTTGAATCTGATCATTGTACTAAAAATGTGTAATTTCAATATTTTCATTCTTAATTATTGATTTAAAAAAAGATCTAAAACTACACATTCCCAAACGGTTCCAACTGGCTACAACGTCATTATGACATAGAAAACGCCACTGGCTGGGATGACAGCTGGCACTAACGTCGCCAAGCGTGACGTCAATGCCGCCATATTCACGAACAAAAAGGAACATGTTTGTTTTGGTGGCAAATCGATATTTATTTGTCAGCATAAAAATATCTTCATTTTGAAAATACTCTATTCATAGCTGTTCAGGCAAAATTAACCAAATCAGAAACATAATTTTAAGATGATATTGAAATTTGAATGTTGAAGATAAAACTTTAAAGTCAAGTACAAGTGTTTGCTTCCTTTGATAAAATTAAACATGTTATACAGGGTTTTCCAATAAGAGGTGTCATTTCGAATAGCCCGCTATTTTGGTAGCTATTACTTTTGAAGCTGTCATTTGTTTACATTTGACAAGTAGAAACTATGCCTCTAATAAAAATGGAACGATACACGCTTCAACAACGCATTGAAATTATTAAAATTCACTTGAGTGAATCAAATGCAAATCATCTTGAATGATGAGGCCCATTTCCTCCTCGGTGGCTTCGTCATCAAGCAAAATCGTCGCATCTGGGGCCCGGAAAACCCAAGAGTTATTGTTGAAAAGCCTTTTTATCCTCAATGTGTGACTGTTTGGTGCGGTTTATGATCCGGCGGAGTCATTGGACATTACTTTATCGAAAATGAGGCTAGAGCAACAGTTACGGTGAATGGATTGCGCTATCGAGAGATGATTAATAATTTTTTATGGCCGGAATTGGATGGTATTGATCTGGACAACGTTTACTTTCAACAAGACGGCGCTACGTGCCACACAAGCAACGAAACAAATGATTGAATATCAAAATAACACCTCTTATTGGAAAACCCTGTATATTACTGTTTTTGATTTTTTTTAAGACAGGTAAACATTCCCAGGTATTTTCTCTACTTCCATATTTATAAGCGGAAAAATTTGCAAGTCCTGCAATGATGGATGACTTAGCCGGCAGAGGATTGAACCTGTGACACCTAACAACCAAAACTTCTTGACTGCCAGCGCTAAATTTTCGTCATTGGTCAGCTGATTCTATTTCCGTAATAACTTACATGTTTTTTGCAAAATAATAATTTTATAAATTGTACCGGCTTACCAGATAATATGTTTACAAATTGAATAATAATCTACCATAATTGGTCACCCTAAAATAGCTACATAGCTATGATTTTTTAATAGTATCCTTAAAGATACGCTGGCGAACAAGAGGATAACATTGTTTGTTTTGAAAAAATTAGTATGTAAATACAAAAATATTAGTAAAATTACGCACTACAACAAAACAAATAAAGAAAATAGTTTTTTTGACACAACGCTCGTTTGCTGCAATAATGACACGATTCAAAAGAAGCAATTTGCTGTCTCGCGGCAACTCTTGGTAATTCAGGTACGATGTTCTATCAGAAAATAGTACAAGTAGAAATGGTTAGCGTTTAATCAAATAAGTCAGATGTGGATATTTTTTATGTTGTTATTACAGCAAACGTAAAAAGAAGAGAAAATAATTATGCAGTCACAAAGTTAGTAACGAAAAAACCAAAGTGTTATTTATAAAAAGCAGATATGAATCAAGCAAAATAATAAAATAGGTACAACTTGCAATGTATAGTAACAAGAAAATGATATGTACACGTACAGTGAAATCTCCATCGACCGTTCGTAGAATAATCACTGTGTCATTTATTTATTCCAATACCGCAGCACGAATTTTTTGTAATATTTTATTTCCGACATAAGTTGTCGTTAGACACTCAAACACAGCGGTGCGTGCATGTGGTTATCTTTTTACTTTCTAGTTTTTGAGCTTTTCAACCTTAAAAATGAACAAATTGAAAAAGTGCATACTCTTCTAGAGATATTTAAAATTGTTGAAGATGTGGAAAAAATCCTGCTCAAAAACGCACTGATGCTTTTAGGAATTTTTTTTTTTAAACCCCTTAGAAATATGTATATTTTGTGAAATATGTATATTTTTGTGAAATATGTATATTTTTGTGAAATATGTATATTTTTGTGAAATGTGTATATTTTTGTGAAATATGAATATTGTTGTGAAATATGTATATTTTTGTGAAATATGTATATTTTTGTGAAATATGTATATTTTTGTGAAATATGTATATTTTTGTGAAATATGTATATTTTTGTGAAATATGTATATTTTTGTGAATTATGTGTATTTTTGTGAAATATGTATATTTTTGTGAATTATGTGTATTTTTGTGAAATATGTATATTTTTTAGAAAATTAAACATCAGCGTGTATCTTTTTCAATATCCCCCCACATCCATATATTATTTTAATACGACTTTTCAAAAACGATAAATAGAGGTTTCACTGTATTCTTATAATCACAATAAATGGTTCTTTCAATAATCCAAAATCAAATCAAGCACAAAACAACAAAGCGATATGTCAGAGCAGTTAGTTAGAGATAGACATGCATAGATACAGATCATATACATGTTCGGATAGGTAACCAGCTAAAACAGAAGAGTGACAAAACAGAATATGATTTTTTTAAATAAGTAAGGTTAGGTTATAATTTGAGTTTTTCACTGCATGTTCTCGTGATAATTTTTTTGGGTTGACACTGTAAAATGCTGTCTTAAACATTGGCTGAAGAAGAAGGAAGCGCAACACAGCATAAAAACCCAAAAAATAATCACGATAAAGTGAGGTTCGGTTAGATTTTTTGTTTTCTTTCACATTCGGTTTGTCACTGCTCTATTTTGTCGTGGAACCGTACCGATACAGGTACGGTGTGTGTGTTTGTGAGAGTTATTCCATTACCATTCCGGGGAGAAGCGGTTCTCTTGGGAGAGCAGCCGGCCCATGGTGGGATCGTTCCCCTCATGCCAGTTCCCCTGCACCAGAAATACAACAATACAATCACACTCCTTCCTTTCTCACCACATAAACTATTTTAGACGCCTAGAAAGTGAAGGTTAGAATAACCTAAACTAAAATAGAACAATGTCATCAATATCCCACCTAGTTGTTCACGTATTACATCCACTGAACAGTTAGTCAATAGAAATGTGATCTATGAATACCGAAATGAAAAACTGATGGCGCCAATTTACGTAAAACACATTCAAGAAAGACACAAAAATATATTGGATTCTTATTTGTATTTCTGTTAATCTCATTGTGATATCAGATATGAGCACATCTGCAGAATCAGCCAGCCCTGCTCATTAAATAATATTAATACTAGCGCAGCCCTCATAGGAGCGTAATTGCGTGCTAATATTTTGTTGAAATGCGTTACATTATCATTATTAGCGAGTAGCGGGACCAGATTCGGTAGCTGCATCTACATCATATTTATACTTTTGATCTGTTTATCTCTTCAGTGAGAGTGAGTATAATACCCAACTGAGAGACAGCCTGGGTTCTCACTGCCTCATAAACTTTTATTTGTCAATTGGATATGGTGCTCCCACAGCCGTTGTGCCTACATGATGCATAGGTGGGGACTTGAAGAGTGATGAAGAAGATGGAATGTACCTGAAAGTACTGCACGAGCGTGTGTCGTATGTATCGCTCCACCTGGGGGAAGAAGCACTCCTTGGCGGCCTCGCGCAGTGCTGCGTCCCTCCAGCGCGCTCGCCCGTCCCCGCCCCAGCGTAGGAAGGGGGCCACGCGGGCAGAGGCGCGCGCCCAGAAGATGGCCGCCGGGGCCCAGGGGACTAGACAACACAACACGTTAAAGTTAGGTTAGGAAGATGGCGACCAACATTTTCGTCACTGTTTCAAAATCCATTAATTAAAAACATGTGCAAACACAAGTGTGTAAACACACTTGTTGTGCATACCACTACATGCACTAGTCTCAAGGTTAGATATCAAAGAATTTATGAATGGTGAGTGTGGGTTTCGATGGTTCTCTCATTGCTTGAGTGAAGAGAGAGTCAAAATTCTGCCAAACAATAGTTCAAAAATGTTTCCAAAAAGGTCACTGCTTCGTACAAAATTCTCTTATATGAAATTTAAAACATAATATTTACGGTATGTGTCGTCGCTGTGGAACTGCCTGTCCATGGCCAAGATGTCCACCATCTCGTGGTCGGCGAGACCGTGACGGGCGGCAGTCAGAGCCCCGAGACAGGAGCGCAGGCGCCCCTCCCCGCACAATTCCTCCAGCGCGGCCAGGGCGCCCCCGGCCAGCAAGGGCCCACTGCACGAGGACCGTGTGCCCCACGCCTGCCACACTGACGTGCGCCACGCCAGGATCTGTAACCATACAGCCAGCATTTAATTTGGCTCCATTGAGAATGTAATAAATAATGAAGCGACTCAGATTTGGACCGAGGGAGAGGTGGTTAGAAATATAATAGGACGGGAAAGACTTTAGACTGCCTGGAGGCCAATGGTGCACTGATTAGAAGAACAAAATCATTGAAATATGTCAATACATAGTATGTTGGAGTTCTCTCATCGCTTTGATTATTTTTATGACACAACTGGCTGAAGCCAGTGAGACTATGTGAGATTTGTTGTAAAGTTTAAATGAGAGGGGAAGGGAGGGAGATGTGGGCGAAGAATTTTCTTTACCTTAGCGTGCAATGGCAGCTTGCACTCCTGCACTGACCGCAGCACGCATTCCTGTATGACCGCGTTGACTGAGTGATTGAACTGCACCACCCCAGCCATCACCATGCTCCTGGCTTCGGCCGTGTCGAGATCTGGCATCCTCATGAAGCAACCCCCCTCGAGCCGAGATCTGAGTGCCGCTGCTACGTTGGGCCCCATCTCCCGGGGGCCCTCTGAGGTGGTAAGGACTATCTTAACATTGTCAGGCAGGCGGGGGGGGATCCAATTTAAAGTCGGGGGGCTAAAGTCATCGGCCTGGTCCAGCCCGTCCACCATGAATACGGTGGGGCGCTGCTGGGCGATCTCGGCTATCAGGCGTTGGAAAACCTCGCAGAATGTCGCCATGTCCTGGAAATAGTATATTATTATTAATTTTTTTAAGAAAGACATACATTCCCGGGTTTTGAATAAACTGACAATATTTTAAACCCTTAAATCCTCCTACTACCATCACAGAAAGCTGAAAATGATTGTTTGTGTTGTGGTGTAGGACTTAGCCAGCCGAGAAATTGAACTCACCATGCCTGGGTAGGAACCAGGCACGATGCCACCTCAGCCAATGACCGGTCATTATGTTGCCAGACCCTTTGACTTTTTTTAAGGTTGTAGTGTTTCACAAATATTCAAATTTAACATTGCCATTACATGGTCAATCAGCTCCATTTTGTTTTATAGACTTTTGAAATGTTCCCGTTAAATATATAATGTTCCCGTTAATTATATTATTGGTAGATACTTTAACGGTTGTATTAATTCTTCTCAGTCAGCTCCAATTTTGAAAATGACACTTAAATTCAAAGTAAATTTGAGTTCATTGAACCAGAGTTACGCATGATGCACATTCAACCAAAAATTATATTCTTGAAAAATCAGTAAAAAATATTATTACTATCATTTTATATAAACGCCCGTAGGGCTTTTACATATAATAACGTACATCTTTATTTTTTTAGTTTTACAGATTACCTACATAAAAAATCAGTGTTAAAACAAAATTTAGGTTACACAAAATATAAGAGTTTAAAAAATAAAAAATAAAAATAATATATTACGTAATAGGTACTCTATAGTTTATCTGAATTCTTTACATAGCCACCAATTTTTTTAAATGATACTTAAATTCAAAGCAAATTTGAGTTCATTGAGCCAAAATTACACAGGACCAACAGAGAACTGAAATAAGTAGTTTTGATGAAATGTAGGTACATTAAATTTAGCATTGATATTTAGTATTACGGTGGCTTGAGGGAAACACTATGAAGTAGAGGCGCACTGTGCCACGGGGCGACAGCCTGGACGAGAGTGTACTCTGATGTTTATGTAATATTATGAAGATGGTTCGTTTGACTCACGTATTTTCCAGTGTACTGTGAACCATAGAGGATCATGGAGCACTGGTTGACGATGGAGCCTAGGATTCCCACCAGGGTGTTGGAACGGTTGGTGATCCCCACAAACCTGGAACGCCAAAATCAACAGTTACAACACTTAAGATGTTCCGGTAAATTTACATATCAGAGGGTGAACCATCTTAACTAAAGCGAATCAATAATTCTTTTGTTGAGCACTGTTTTGCAGAATAAAATAAAAGAGCAAAATAAAAAATAATCTGTCATGAATGTAGGTACTACAATTATTGGTACCGCCGCCTCAAGAACCATTAATTTAATAACCAACACCTCTGCCATAGATCATCCCAACTGGTTCATTACGTTTGGTGACTTGGTAAGGGTACCCGGGTTCATGGGGTGAGGTTTGTCCAGATCTTGGTGGCGAATGAACCCACCAACTGTGTGGCGACCTGACTTTCGACCCCAGTGGGAGGGATGGATTCTTACCTTTACCTTTTTCCTCTCCTTCCTTTCCTTAAAAAGATCCCCTCACACATCGTGACATAGGCCCCGAGAGAAATAATTTTCCTGTGTGGAGTTAATGTAATGGGCTGTGATTGTTTAAATGGTTTTAATTGGCAACACCAAGATGTTTCAAGGAAAAATAATATAACTGTAAAAACATACCAAAGTCCAAGTGAATATTTTTCACAACAAAATTGAAAAACACATCTATTTCAGAAATTAGGGTAGGTACAGGGTTTTCTAATAAGAGGTGTTATTTTGAATAGCCCGCTATTTCGGTAGATATTACTTTTGAAGCTGTAATTTTTTGACATTTGACAGTCCAGAACATTCTAGAGTATTCGAGAGCATTCCACAACATTCCAGAACATCTTGGCACATTTTGGAATGTTGTAGAATGTTCGGGAACATACCAGAACATCGCAGATCATAATTAACTAAAAACAGGATTACAGGCCGTTTCCTGATAAACTTTTAGTAAAATCGTAATCGTGACAATACATTGTACAGGGTTTTCCAATAAGAGGTGTTATTTTGAATAGCCCGCTATTTCGGTAGATATTACTTTTGAAGCTGTAATTTTTTGACATTTGACAGTCCAGAACATTCTAGAGTATTCGAGAGCATTCCACAACATTCCAGAACATCTTGGCACATTTTGGAATGTTGTAGAATGTTCGGGAACATACCAGAACATCGCAGATCATAATTAACTAAAAACAGGATTACAGGCCGTTTCCTGATAAACTTTTAGTAAAATCGTAATCGTGACAATACATTGTACAGGGTTTTCCAATAAGAGGTGTTATTTTGAATAGCCCGCTATTTCGGTAGATATTACTTTTGAAGCTGTAATTTTTTGACATTTGACAGTCCAGAACATTCTAGAGTATTCGAGAGCATTCCACAACATTCCAGAACATCTTGGCACATTTTGGAATGTTGTAGAATGTTCGGGAACATACCAGAACATCGCAGATCATAATTAACTAAAAACAGGATTACAGGCCGTTTCCTGATAAACTTTTAGTAAAATCGTAATCGTGACAATACATTGTACAGGGTTTTCCAATAAGAGGTGTTATTTTGAATAGCCCGCTATTTCGGTTTCTTTTAAAGTTGTCATTTTTTGACATTTGACAAGTAAAAACTACGCCATTAATAAAAATCGAACGATACACGCTTCAACAACGCATTGAAATTATTAAAATTCACTTGAGTGAATCAAATGCAAATCATCTTGAGTGATGAGGCCCATTTCCACCTCGGTGGCTTCGTCAACAAGCAAAATTATCACATCTGGGGCTCGGAAAACCCAAGAGTTATTGTTGAAAAGACTCTCTATCCCCAACGTGTGACTGTTTAATGCGGTTTATGGTCCGGCGGAGTCATTGGACCTTACTTTTTTGATAATGAGGCTGGAGCAACAGTTACGGTGAATGGATTGCTATCGAGAGATGATTAATGATTTTTTATGGCCGGAATTGGATGGTATTGATCTGGACAACATTTACTTTCACACAAGCAACGAAACCATTGATTTTTTACGATTGAATATCAAAATAACACCTCTTATTGGAAAACCCTGTACTTCCTGAAAAAAATTTATTAAATTAAAATAAAGACTACATAGATAAAATGCGCACTATAAGCATTTTTTTTTAATGTAAAAACATTAAGAAAAATTGAATTGTACAATTTTTTCTGTTCACTATCAAACTGTCATATTCAGGATATAACCTCACATTTGAATCTTCTATAATTTGTTCTTAAATCGGTGTTGCCACTGTCATGAAAAATTCAGTATGGGCTAAAAGGGCCCACACTTCCATGGTAGACGTTCAGCTTAATGCCACAATGCGAACCATCAGCGGGACTTTAAAATCTACTCCTCTCCCTTGGCTCCCCGTACTTGCAAACATAACCCCGCCAAACATCAGGCGAGAAATTGCAACACTGAGGGAATACAAGAAGGCGCTGCAAAAAAGCGCAATACCTCTACACGAAGATGTCGTCTCCCACCCGGCATGCCGCTTGAAGTCCCGAAAGCCCTTCTGGGCGGAAGGAGAGAGGCTCCTCCGACTACCTCTCACCCCAGAAGATAGGTGGAAACTTGAGTGGCAAACGGCCAACATGGGAAATGCCCACCTCATACAGGACCCCACCGAGAGACAGCCTGGGTTCTCAACCTGCTCCGCCATCAAAAGGTATAAGGTGCTCCCATAGCCGCTGTGCCCACATGATGCACAGATGGGGCTTTGAAGAGTCGGCGATGTGTGAATTTGGTGCGGTGCAGACCACCGAACATGTGGTCAACGAATGCCCGCTCCATTCATTCCCCGGCGGGATTGAGGAGGTTCATATGGCGACGCCTGAGGCCCTAGAATAGCTCGCAGACCTAGATGTCTTCCTCTGACCCCCCACCATACGAAAGAAGTTAAAAATTTAGTTTCACTTATGAAATTTCTACACTTTCTTGATGGATGTAAATGTCTATGATCATAAGCAATCACCCTTTTAACCTCATTATTGACAAGAACTATAGACAGGTTGGTTGGTTACCTAAAGGCCAGAAATGCATCAGGGCTCCACTGGTGGCAGCTTTGGGCGGCGCGCGCTATCAGAGTGGACTTGCCACACCCGCTGGCCCCCACTATCACCAGGGGCTGCGTGCTGTCACCCAGGACATAGCTGGAATCAGGTTATAACAATCACAATTGGTTACATCATTATCTTTGTCTTTCAATTATTGCAAGCTAAAAGGCATGTAAGTTTTAACAAATCCTTTAGCTTTACACAATGCAAATCAAATTATTGTAGGTACAGCTTTCTCAGAAATAATCAGCTTAGTTATCTGTGCGAATTAACTACTTGTAGCTTATTTACTGAGGATAGCGAAGTCTTGTTTTATCTCGACCGTTTGGTATTTTATCTATCTGTAAATATTTTTGTACATTCCGATTTTTCATTTCGAAAATCTGCTACATCCACTTAATTATTCAAGCAAGCCTTACTTTGACCAGAAGGCTAACTTTGACTACATAGTTGACTGATTTGCATTTTCGGAATCTGCTGCATCCACTTCATTATTCAAACAAGCCTTACTTTGACCAGAAGGCTAACTTTGACTACATAGTTGACTGATTTGCATTTTCGGAATCTGCTGCATCCACTTCATTATTCAAGCAAGCCTTACTTTGACCAGAAGGCTAACTTTGACTACATAGTTGACTGATTTGCATTTTCGGAATCTGCTGCATCCACTTCATTATTCAAGCAAGCCTTACTTTGACCAGAAGGCTAACTTTGACTACATAGTTGACTGATTTGCATTTTCGGAATCTGCTGCATCCACTTCATTATTCAAGCAAGACTTACTTTGACCAGAAGGCTAACTTTGACTACATAGTTGACTGATTTGCATTTTCGGAATCTGCTGCATCCACTTCATTATTCAAGCAAGCCTTACTTTGAATCATGAACCTTAAAAGCCCCGCACAGAGAATTATTACGATTTTGTATGAATGGCATTGAAGGCAAATCTTTGGCAAGGGAAAATTGCAGCCATCTTGTATGACAAACATTTGAATTGGTTTGTACGCAAAGTGATATTATTGTAACTATTTTAATTTTATTTTCATATTTTTAATACAATTATAACATCTTTTGATTATTTTTTTTGTATTTGATGAGAAAGGTAATGGGATATATTATTCGGTCCATGCTTCGAATAGATGACTAACTTTGAGTGAGTTTTACAATATTATGGTACCTACCTGCCTCAATAAAATTTGTGATGTTTCTTTGAACAAATATATTCCTTATTTGAAATTAAAAAATGTTACATAAAATATATAGTATATAATAAATAGGCAAGTATTTAGGTACCTACTTACAAATATTATGATTTCAGGGAAAACTTTAGTTTTAATTTATAAAATAATTTTTGGATGCAATGCAAAGTAAAATGCTAGTTTAGTATTTGGTTGAAAATTGAAAAATAAATTGGAACCAATAGCTTTGGATTGGATGTTCTTACGTTTTGACTTTGTTTAGGATTCCCTCTCTGTTTACACTGGACTGGGCTGACTTTTGGCAAAACACCGTGTGGTCATTCAGCTCCTCAAACATGCTGCAAATCAAAACATATTATTACACAATACTCAAAACAATATAAATTAATGTAATGTTACAGAAATTAACAGGTCAAATAGAAACGGGAAGGAATGGGAAGTGACTTTCGTAAGGCAGAATGGAATGGGGAAGCGAAGGAGATAGATAAAAAGAAGGTAGGGGTAACCTAGCTATTCAGAACTGGTCACCAAACACGGCTAAAGCCATTTCAAGCAACATTTCAATTCTGAATGGTAGACCAGGGCAATACTGAGAGTATCTACCACTTTGGAAAGTGCCACAAATATTATACAACTAACTAACCATAATGCTGTTTCATCGCAGGGGTAGGCAGAAAGGACGGACCACCAAACTACTCAGTTTGGAACACACTCCTTGCTTGATTCACATTCATACATACCCTTCCACTTCTGTTTTTATCATGCTACTTATTTAATTTATTTTATTTGAAATAAATATGCAATAACCAGAGATGTGCAAAATGGGTACCCAAAACCATTTGAAATGCAAAATGGAAATGGGTCAAAACTTTTCCATTTGAAAATGCAAAATGCAAAATGGTTTTTAGAAAAGCATTTCAAATGCAAAATGCAAAATACCTATTTTCAAAATGCATTGAAAATGCAAAATGGTTTCTCAGGTCAAACAATCAAAATAATTATAGAATTTTTAAACAATTTTGTCATTTAATAATGGACATCAATGTAGAACAAACATATTACATGATGGTAAATCCAAAAACACCACGACTACGGATTATGAAACCACAAAAAATTTGCGCGGGACTAATGTTGCCAGCGTAAAAACATAGAAATTGCTATCTAACATTTAAAATTACAGCGTCATGGCCCCATGTTCAGTATTTTTTGTAATGGTATCACTCAATTGTATCACTCAGTTCCTACCAGGGAGCAACTTGACAAATGTAAATTATCTCTCATAGCGAGGTTGAGGACCGACTGGTATTTGGGGCTTATGAAAAAAAGATGAGTGGAGATAGTATGAAGAATGTTGCAAAAAAGCATTTAAAATGGAAAATGCATTGAGAAAAGCATTTAAAATGCAAAATGGTTTTTAGAAAAGCATTTAAAATGGAAAATACCCATTTTGCATTTCCATTTGAAATGGATTTATTTGAAATAAAGCACATCTCTGGCAATAACGCATACCTATTTAGTAAAAAAAACCTGAGTACACCAGGTTTAAAACCCTGGGTTGACCACCGAGGTCATCATATTAACATCAAAACCTTCAACAGAGACACAGCGATAACCAGCTGGGAACAAATCAAACCTAACTTCTGGAGCTTTCACTCCAACAAGAGGTTTTAAAAATAACAATTTATTTACACGTTTATAAAATTTGAACACTGAAGAAAATTAATTGAATAACATACGTGGCGCTCACGCCCTGAGCGTGCGCGAGTGGCGACCTCTGTGCGTGCTCCTCCATGACGGCATCAGCGGCTGCGCGAAGCCGCGTTGCGAGGTGCGCGCGTACCCCCGCCAAGTAGTGCGCATGCTCCGGCAGAGACGGCTGTACCCCCTCTGCGCATGCAACCACTCCCCGCGCTATGTGCTTTTCTATCAGCTGGCACTGCAAACACAATCATAACAGATTTTAATACAAAAATAAAACAAGTAGGTACTGTAAGACGGGGTTCACGGAGTACTTTAACCTTTTCCTTATTGTGCTAAAAAAATCCTCGCGTTCCGGTGCTCAAAATAAGCGATTTAATATCGGAAAAATATGAATATTCATAGCTAATCGCTTATATTTATTATATTTTATATCAAAAGTGATAATAATTGTAATTTAATTGCTGAAAACATGAAAAAATCATCAGCAGATGCTAAAAAAACGTGCGAGGGGTCCACATCTAACGACGGTCCGCGACCGACTGGCTGGCGACTAGCACACACACATCTATGCGGTTGTAGGTATCGATGGTCTAAATCAAAATACAATTGCGGACGTGTGGATTTCTCATGTTCCCGCATAACGAACTAAAGCGAGACATCAATAGTGTCATTTCCTCGCACACTCTTCGCCTAGCAGTATCACACGGTGGATTGTATTGGTGTATTTGTTTCTGATTTTTAACAAAAATCTCTGATTTTTAATTGAATTTGAAAACAATGTAAAATTTTATTTTTTAATTCAGTGCATAAATGTATAACGGAGGAATACCTAAAATCTGAACCCAGAATTTATTATATTTATAGAGTTATTAAGTTATTAATTAATACACAGATGAGGAAAGGTTAAACAAACTCTGTGAAAAAGTGGTTCTTAGATTTAGATTTTTTAATTTAACATTTCATCATATTTACATAGTCGGTAGAGCAAAATTATTATAATTAATTCACAAATTAACTCCAAATTTGCCTTTAAAATTATGAAATATTGTCTTCGTTAGTGGTCTAATTTTTTAAAAAACTATTAAAGAAAATAGCTCATTTAGGTACTAGATATTTTCCATACCTTTTGATTAAAAAAATAATCATTCAGTTTGGTTGGGTATTTCTGCCTCAAATCTAAATTTAAATATTGTATGACAAGACGGCGCAGCCGTTCCTCTTAAGCGGGATTTCCCGTCTATTACCTTGAGGTCCTTCTGCAGATTGGCCAGCCGTCTCTGCAGCTCCTTCTCCCCAGGAGTCTCGTGCTCTGGGCGTGCTGCTTGCTGGACTCGGTTGATCCACAGGCAGCGCCGCGCCAACTCCTGACTCATCAGCACCGTGTTGTGCACCTCCTGGACACCACAAGTTCTCATTAGTTTGAGAAGACAAAAGTTAAAGAAATAAATTTTAAAAATCATTTATTTGTATTTGAGAGTATTTTTCATACTTTTTATTAGCACGGTATACTGTGCTTGACCGTAAGCAAAAGAATGTGCGCAGATGCAAGTCCCTTGTCAAGCGCAGAAAGGGCGTGATTTATAAGTAGTTCACTAACTTTTATTGGTGGCTTGCAATGCCGATGCTAGGAAACGGTCTTTTGTTTTTTGATCAATAAACAAATTTCATATAAATATGACAAAATCTAAGATTTAAGCTATGAATAATAAAAATAGTTGAAAATGCACCTCTGTTACAAGTACGGGTTGTTTCGGAAAATTTCAAAGTTCTGTGAAAGATTTTTTTCAAGTTTTGTTATATTTCAGTTCTTTAAAGCAACCAGCCTATAGTGATATAATAACAGAACTCGAATAGGACTTTCACAGAACCCGAAAATGAACGGTGAAATTTGATGAATTGTTCAAATTCTCCAAAACAACCCGTCCTAACAAATTTAGGTAAATAAGTTTTTTCATCAATATGATTGCTTTAACCTGTAATTTATATTCGCTATGTATACTTTATCATGAACATCTTTATTACTTATCTTATTAAAAGGGAATTAATTCGCAACGCAGTTGTCGTACAGAATGCAGTGCGACAGCTGACTAACTCAAGCGTTCATTCTGTCAAATTCGATAAACAAATCTACTATTGAGGGCCGTTGAATGCGATAATCATGACTCCATTCAAAGGATAAGCAATTGTCTGTTGTATGGTGTGTGTACCTGTTCCACGACGGTGGTGAGGTAGGCGTCCCTCAGCTCCAGGGATAGCACCTTCTGGAAAGCGTTGAGCAGGCGGCGCTCCTCATCCCCCCGATCCTCAGCCCCCCGCGCCACGAGCCGGTAGCAAGGAGGCGACGCCGCTCCGTCCACTTCATACCTGGAACATTACACAGACTCGGTAAATCGATGCATCTCACGGTGGGGTTTGGCGTCCTCCGTAAATGCTCGGAATTGCAACTGGATGCTGGCAACCAAGCTCTAGTGGAGCAGAATGGATAGAGTAGTTCATTATATATACAGGACGCTAGTAAAAACCCCAAGTGTGCTGTCTTAGGTGTTGGATATTATCAACAACTGGGCTCCTTGGCTTTTTGGCAAGTTGTCGCCCGAAGTGGACTGCTCCAATTGCGCCAACACAGGGTCGGCCTTGTGTACATAGTTAGTAAAATATCGTCGGTGTAGCGCAAGAAGTCATTAACTTCTTGATCGCCGACGCTCAATCTTCTCCGTGCACCAGCTGATTCTATTTTCGTAATAACTTGTTTTCTGTAAACTTATTGTATTGTATTGTACAGTCTTACCAGAAAATGTGTATAGATATTTATAAAAATGGTATATAATCTACCACAAGTAGTTTTCCAGAATAGCTCGTTTTATTCAGAGAAATGATTTTTATTACACTCTGCGTAACAACGAGCCCCGGGCCAATACATTTAACCCAAACAATATTGATATCAATTGAAAGTACATTTTACGTACGACAAGAGTTTCATTTCATAAACGATACTAATTTTTCGAGCACCGGACGTTAAAAAACAATTAACATTCTTTACAGGTGCCACAACTTGTGTCATATTCCTGGGCTATAAAAAGAGCAGTTTATGTCAAATGTAGGTAATTTACTATCCGAACGTTGAAGATTACACACGCGAATAATCAAAATGGGCACCACTGTTGACGAAGTCGCTCAAGTGGTGGCACTACTGCAATCAGATGCAACTGTGTGATGTTGCTCGGTAACTATACTTAAGCTGTTTTGCCGTTCAACGGTTTTCCAATCTTTTCTGAGAGACTGGTGGTTTAATCCGGAGGCGTGGATCAGGGCGACGACACTGCACTTCCGAAAGAGATGACCGCTGTATTGTCTCATAAGATAGATAGATTTTGCAATAGGTGCTATTTTTCGACGCCGAGTGTAGTGTTCTTAAGGATTTCTTTAGCCAAAAGCGTATTGCTATCCTCTCGCCCTCATAGTTTTCATAAAAAATTAATCGGTAATATTTTCTAACTAGGTTTTTCCAAAAATGTGATTAAATGACTACACTGACTACATCTGTTGTATTTGAAGGTTTTAGGGTGTTACCATCTGCTCAGCAGTTGCCTGTCCTCCTCAGACTCGGTGCTATCCACGGCAGCTCTGTAGTCAGAGCTCTCGATTGTGAGTGGCAGCAGAGGGGTGCCCAGCGAGGAGTTGAGGAACAGCACGGGGATGATGTATGCTGACTCTGAATGCCCTGGACAAACAAACACAATATTATGAAGGATGATAAATTAAAACAGACAATAAAACTTTACTCATGTTTTCAAAACATTTCCCCAGAATCAGGCAAAATTTCGAATTGTTTTCAAAAAATTATCCTTCAGCTCAGATTAAAAGTTTGACTTATCCAAACACAGATTCTTATTGGTACATCTCACATATTCTCAGAAACGAGCGAGATATTTCCCCAGAATCAGATTTTTATTGAAACTGAAATAATCCCCCTTATCTTAGATTTTAACTTTTCCTCATTGGGTCTGATTGTAACTGTAACATTTTCCAATGGCTTGGATTTTACATCTAACATTTCCCCATTAGGTCTGATTCTAAATGTAACATCTCCCATTAATTTTGATCCTGACTGTAACACTTCCCATTGGGTTTGATTCTAACTGTAACGTTTTCCAATAGATTTGATTTTAATTGTAACACTTCCCCATTAGATCTGATTGTAACTGTAACATCTTCCATTAAGTCTAATTCTAACTGTAATATCTCCCATTAAGTCTGATCCTAACTGTAATATCTCCCATTAAGTCTGATCCTAACTGTAACACTTCCCATTGTGTTTGATTCTAACTGTAACGTTTTCTAATAGGTTAGATTTTAAATCTAACATTTCCCCATTAGATCTGATTGTAACTGTAACATCTTCCATTTGGTCTGATCCTAACTGGAACATTTCCCATTCTAACTGTAACGTTTTCCAATCGGTTAGATTTTAACTGTAACATTTCCCCATTAGATCTGATTCCAACTATAATATTTCCCGTTTGGTCTGATTCTAACAGTAACATTTCCTATGAGGACAGATTCTAACTGTAACATTTCCTATTTGGACAGATTCTAACTGGAAAATTTCCTATTTGGACATATTCTGACTGTAACATTTCCTACTTGGACAGATTCTAGCTGTAACATTTCCTATTAGGACAGATTCTATCTGTAACATTTCCCAATAGGTCAGATTCAATTGCAAAATTAATCGATATAAGCATAATAAATATATTATTATAATGTGGCCTGTCAGGGGAATCTACCAAACAAAGTGGAGTTTTTTGTTAAGAATATTATCTACACTCTAATACTTTAGGTACATGATAATATCATTATTCAATTAATAACACCGTTTTTTGTGGTTTATCAATTATGTGTTTAGTATAATTATTTAGCTCTTGAGATGTTGCGATTACTACTAGAATTATTTTTTTTTATTTGTTTCGAGGATAAGCTGCAATACAGATGTGATTACATCTCCATCTAGCTCAATTACTAAATGAAACATTTCCATCTAGCTCAGATACTAAATGAAACATTTCCATCTAGCTCAGATACTAAACGAAACATTTCCATCTAGCTCAGTTACTAAATTAAACATTTCCATCTAGCTCAGATACTAAACGAAAATTCCCGTCTAGCTTAGATATCAAATGAAAAATTTCCATCTAGCTCATATACTAAATAAAACATTTCTATTCAGCTCAGATACTAAACGAAACATTTCCATCTAGCTTAGATTCTAGCTCAATCAAAAAAAGATAACTCAGCATTCTAGGAAATTCCTACAGAGGTAGATGGATATACGTACTGGCCAGCTCTGAGAGACATAGTCGGGGGAACTCGTGGTCCCTCTGTGCCTCTAGGGGAGACCTCCAGTGAAGGTCGACGATGTGCAACTGCCAGCCCTTGGCGCGGCAGACCATGCGCAGTTCGCGCCCCACGTCCGTGTGCAGGAGGCCTTTCTCCACGCAGCAGTCTGCAACAACACAGGACAACAGGTCAAGAGAGGCGTAATAGGTAAACACTGACATGCTAGTAATACAATAAAGACAGAATCTTAAAGACGTAAGTGAAGCAAGCCGTGCACAAATATATGCGACGCGCGGCCTTGGTGTATTGGACAGAACTACGGTTGAATTTGCTCTACATTTGATAGTAAAAAAATGTGGAAATCTTAACGACATAAGTGATGATATCGTGTAAAAACAATATTCGGCGCGCGGCCCAGCTTAATGGACGGACCTACGGTCGACTTTGCCCTAGCATGACTGGAAAGTCGATCTTTCCGTGGGGTTTATTTTAATTATTTCTGATGAACGTATTACTAAAATCTAAAATGTTTCTAGAGGGATCTCTCAGGAAGTTACTAATCTTCGTCTAGAAAAATAAATTCATGTGCTTACAGATAATTTTATAGTTGAAAAACGTATTATAAAATTTTCAAACAGATTTACATAAAATATTTTAATGATAAGTTCCTGTTTTTATTAATACTAAATAACTTACATTCGTAGAGATCAATAATAACCAGGTTAAATTTGGAAGACGGGTTTGGGTAACGTCGCCCAGGTAACCATTTATTGGATAACCAACACCTCTGCCATAGGTCTCCCCCAGTGGTTTACTACTTTTAGTGACTTAGCCGGGGTGCCCGGGTTCATCGGGTGAGTTTTCTCATTCCTTTCCTTAAAAAACCCTCCACACATCATCCCCAAAGATAGACATAGGCTCTGAGAGATTTTTTTTCCTTCGTCATGCGCCAGCTGATTCTATTTTCTTAATAACTTGTTTCTTGCTAAATTATATGTTTGTACCATTTTACCAGATAATGTGTGTATATATTTATAAAATGGTATATAATCTAACATAAGTAGTTACCCAGAACAGTTACTTATATTCAAAGATTTTTGGTTTCTCTTTGACTTAATAAAAACATATTTTTTAGAAAGACGAAAATATTCTGCAAGTTTCGTTATATTTTCCATGAAGGTAAATAAAAACTTTTCTGTGCCTTTGTAGATCTACAAAAAGCATACGACCGAGTCGACAGGAAAAAGCTATGGAAGGTGTTGTCCAAGTATGGAGTGAATGCGAATCTGACTCAGGCAATTGCGTCTCTATATGAGGGAAGCGTTGCATGTGTTAGGGTGAACGGTGGTTTTACGGGGTGGTTTGATATCACAAAAGGTGTTAAACAAGGCTGCGTAATGTCACCGTGGTTATTCAATCTATACATGGATAATTGTATGCAAGAATTGAAAAATGTGGGATTGGGCGCGAATTTGAGTAATCTGAAAGTATGTTGCCTGTTGTATGCTGATGATGCGGTGCTGATTGCTAATAGTATGGATGATCTGCAGTCTCTCGTGTCTAGGATGAACGAAGTATGCGTGAAGAATGAGTTAATGATGAATGTAAGTAAGTCTAAAGTAATGGTGTTTGAAAGAGAAAGTACGAAAACAGTGTGCAATATAGTTGTGAATGAGGAATACTTGGAGCAGGTGGATGAATTTGTGTATTTAGGAAGCATGTTTACGAGAGATGGGAAGGCTGACAGAGATATTGAAAGAAGAGTAAATGCAGGTAACTCCATTAATGGAGGACTGAACGCAGTTGGCGCTAACAAAAAATTGTCCAAAGAAGCGAAGTTAGCAGTCCACAATGGAGTGCTGGTACCTACCCTGATGTATGGAAGTGAGGCATGGAACTGGCAAAGAAAGGATGAAAGTAGATTGAATGCTGTTGAAATGAGATCCCTGAGGCGTATGTGTGGTAAAACTATGTATGATCGTGTGAGGAATGTGGATATCCGCAAAGAGTGCAAGGCTGATGTAAGCGTAATGAGTAAGATCAAGAAAGGGACGCTTAGATGGTTTGGGCATGTAGAGCGAATGAGCGAAGAAAGGAGTGTAAGGAGAATATACGATGCAAATGTGAATGGTAGCAGAAGTCGGGGACGCCCGAGGAAGACATGGCACGACCAAGTGAATCAGATACTTGAGTCCGGCCATGTCAAGAGTCAGAACAATAGAAGAGTATGTATGAGACGATGTATGAATGTGAATGAGGCAAGGAGTGTGTGCCAAGACCGAGTTGTTTGGCGGTCCGTCCTCTCTGCCTACCCCTGCGGGGAAACGGCGTGATGGTTAGTTAGTTAGTTAGGTAAATAAGTGTTTTACACAATAAAACACATAAGAACTGTGCAAGAATGACGCAGTGGCCATTTTGTTTTGATTTTTACGAAACTATAAGCAAGAACTTTTATCTAATTGTTTATTTTGATACCAATCGAAAAAAAAAATTATGAACATTTTTACGAAGCAAAATCCCGTAAAAAGAAAGTATGTTTTGAATGTGTCTATCGACCACGGCGGTGTCCAACGGGCACAATTTTTCCGTGGCCAATAGACACTTCCGGCACTCAAAGAGTTAATGCTTTATTTATTTTCATTTAAATACATAATTTGGCGATCAATGTGGGCACAAATATGGAGATCCGGAAAGAATACAAGGCTGAAGAAGAAGAACAAGAAAGTGATCTTTAGATCTTAAGAGGAAGCTACAAGGCAAAAATGTGTATATTCTTGGTATACTTTATATCGTAGGTAATAGGCATTAAAATCGCTTGAAAAACGGAGTCTAGAAACGTTCGATTTCAAGCACATAACTGGTTTTTATTTATTTTGTAAATAATTTTATAAGAAAGCAAAAAAGTTAATCAAGTGAAACTGTCACAGATAATCTTAAATACTGTATTTTTTTAAAGTTGTTTCCTTTACGCGTTCATACATTTCTATTGAAAAAAAATATTTTTTAGTACTTTACATTTATATTTTTTATTGAGTAATTTTTTATTTATTTTTATTCTACTCAAGCGAAATGACAGGAAAACCTTCAATTAATCTAAAGCATATTTTTTGGTATTCACAATGTAAACCAATTTGTTATAAAGATTAATCAAAATAGTGATTTGGTATTAAGCTTCGCCTTAAGAGGATTTGAACATGCGGAGCAGATGAACCTAAAAATGAGTGTAAGGAGAATATATCTATGACGTGGATGATAGAAGTCGGGGGCGCCCGAGGAAGGGATGCCAGGATCAAAAATGAACCAAATGCTTGAATAGCGTTATACCAGGGAGTCAGGATTTAAAAAAAGGTTTGTGTCGGAAAATGTATGAATGTGGGGGAAGTAAGAAGTTTGTGTCAAAACCATGTTGTTTGGTTTTAACCAACCCCTTCAGAGAAACGGCCTGGGTTGTTAAAAGTCCGACTGGTAGGTTTAGAGAAATTCTTTCAATCAACAAGTAAAATCGATCAGAGACTTGTGAATTTGTTTTTCCAACAGGTAGGCGGGTGATTTCGTGTTAAAAACACGTGTGGACCACGTGTCGGCGACCACGTGTTGACCGCGTGTATATTTTAGAGTCGCCAGCAGGCCCATGTTATTATTGACAGAGCGAAGCGAAGTCCTGTTTGTAACTCGACCGTTTTGCATACAGCCTATCTCTAAATTTGGCTGTTCCGTTTCCGTTTCAAAATGGTGGCAGTTTTAAGGCTTCAGTAAAGATTATTTTTTCATTTGTTTTTATGAAGAAGATGGTTTGTGATGTTACACTAAAATTTAAAATAAAACAACATAAACTTTTTTTATACTTAATGCCGAATGTATTTTTCCAAATCTTTATTGATCGTGTTTATTTATACTTTCTTATTCGAATTTTTTCGAATATGATAGTACCTACTTTGTTTGAAAAAAGAATTTGCATTGAGATAGTAACGGTTTTTGGAACATATTGTACAGGGTTTTCCAATTAGAGGTGTTATTTTGAATAGCCCGCTATTTCGGTAGATGTTACTTTTGAAGCTGTAGAAACTACGCCATTAATAAAAATGGAACGATACACGCTTCAACAACGCATTGAAATTATTAAAATTCACATCAAATGCAAATCATCTTGAGTGATGAGGCCCATTTCCACCTCGGTGGCTTCGTCAACAAGCAAAATTGTCGCATCTGGGGCTCGGAAAACCCAAGAGTTACTGTTGAAAAGCCTCTCTATCCTCAACGTGTGACTGTTTGGTGCGCTTTATGGTCCGGTGGAGTCATTGGACCTTACTTTTTCGAAAATGAGGCTGGAGCAACAGTTACGGTGAATGGATTGCGCTATCGAGAGATGATTAATGATTTTTTATGGCCGGAATTGGGTGGTATTGATCTGAACAACGTTTACTTTCAACAAGACGGCGCTACGTGCCACACAAGCAACGAAACCATTGATCTTTTACGATTGAATATCAAAATAACACCTCTTTTTGGAAAAACCTGTATAATTCCTTATTTAAAAATTACTTTAATGTTTCGTTCAAAGAAGGAATTAAAACTTAAGCCACAATTCCCTTATTTGATTTTCGTTGATAAAAACAGTGGATTTTCATGAATTGGCATTCCATTGGGTTTTACACAAGTTTTTATAATTTTTTTATAGTGTGAATAGTCCCAACTGCCAGAAACCAGTGGGACTATGGTATCCCCAATTTAAGTCTGTTATGAGACTGAAGAGAGTGGGGAGGGGAAGGTAATAGGGTAGGTGAAGGTTGGGAAGTACCTGGCTATTCAGATCTGGTCACCAAACACGGTTAATGCCATTTTAAGCCACATTTCTGCTCTGAATTATTATCATATTTATTTCACAGTTAAGGTTCACAGGGATGGTGATCTTAACAAATGTGTCCAATGTCATGTCATGGTTTTACCACACATACGCGTCAGGGATCTCATTTCAACAGCATTCAGTCTACTTTCATCCTTTCTCTGCCAGTTCCACGCCTCACTTCCATACATCAGGGTAGGTACCAGCACTCCATTGTGGACTGCTAACTTGGTTTATTTGGACATTTTTTTGTTAGCGCCAACTGCGTTCAGTCCTCTATTAATGGAGTTACCACGTGTCGGCGACCGGATAAATCATCAAAATGATAATTCATCACATCTTTAAAAAGTTATTTAATATCATGGAAAGTGATGAAACAAAAACTTTATTAACTGGGTTAAATAGGTTAGGTAAGGTTAGGTTAGGTTAAAAAAAATAATTTCATCGTTTTTCATGACTTTATATCACTTTTTAAAAGTGTGTTGAATAGTCACTGTGTTGAGTTATCATGGAACCCACGTGTTATATTATCACATGTTTGTAAAAGCCCGTATGGTTGTATATATAAATAAATATTATAATATGTATATACATATACAGGGTGTCCGGAAACTCGTAGTACAAGCGGGAAACTGGTGAATCTACATCACATTTGGAGTCGATTTTGTAGTATATTTTTTTTTATTTGAGCTTTCGTTATCGAGTAAATCGAGTTTGAAGTTGATTTTTTTTTTTTTTTTTTTTTAATCAATTTCTTATAAATTATTACTGAAGATCAATGTACCCAACTAGTTAAAACTATTTGAAAGTAAAACAAATGAAGAAACTCGGATTTGAAGCATTATTTTGAAATCACCCTTTATTTAACCCGGTGTAATCATAAAATATTTCTGCTCTGCAGGGTTAAAACATCTGTTATTCAACCCTAAACACCAAAAAAAACTTTAACCCTAAAATAGCCGAAAAATATTTTTTTTTGGTTTTTTTTTTTTTTTTTTTGAAAATGCTCAAATCAAAAAATTTTATGTTTTTTTGGGTTCCCCATGTGGTGTAGATTCTCCAGTTTCCCGCTTGTACTACGAGTTTCCGGACACCGTGTATAATAATATATATATACACACATACTTGGGACCTAAACTGTACAACAAAATCCCCCCTGAATTAAACATAAAAACTTGTAATATTTCATACATAGGCCCAATAATAACTAAATGGTTGATTTGACTGGGCAGAGGAGAATCTGAAAAAATGTTAAAAAAACGTCACGTAATAAATAGACATAGACTAATCACTAATCACACACTATATACCTATATATCTTCCATTATTCTAATTATTGCTCATACACAGTTGAAACATACACAACAGATCAAGTTCGACTCTATCATAAGATTGTAACGATTAAACATCACAAATTAATACATTAATGAGATATATTATATACATAGACAAATCACACACTTATTTTCACATATTTTTGGTTCCTTGGAACGGGCAATTAGCCTAGTTAGGAACCAATAATTTCGACCTGATAAGGTACAATAATCTATAATCACTAAAAATATTTTAATTATATCTTGTATCATATTGTACTGTGTGTAAATCTAAAGGAATAAATAAAAATAAAATAAAATAAATATATATACGTAGAAAAGAGAAATTTCGACACATACCGAAGATGATAATACCAAAATAGTAAACCATGTTTTTTTCTTTACTACCGGATGGCTGTACTAGTGTAAGTTAGTGTAGTTCGGCATTGAGAAACACGCTCCCAATTCGTTTTGGCTCCGAATTTGCATTTCAATAGCTGTGTGTACCAATACGGCAATAATACGGCAATTTCCGATGCTTCCACGGATTATATCATTGCAGAGACAAGATCTTTAAGATGGTTTGAAAGGGAGATAATAAGGAAATATGAGGGCGCGCGCTAATATTTAAAACAAGCCAAAAATGTGTATATTCTTGGTATACTATCGTAGGTAATAGGCATTAAAATCGCTTGACAAACGGAGTCTAGAAACGTTCGATTTCAAACAAAAAACTGGTTTTTACTCATTTTGTAAATAATTTTATAAGAAAGCAAAAAAGTTAATCAAGTGAAACTGTCAAAGATAATCTTAGCTATAATACTGTATTTTTTAAAAGTTGTTTCCTTTATGTGTTCATACATTTATATTGAAAAAATATTTTTTGTAGTAGTTTACATTTATATTTTTTATTGAGTAATTTATTATTTTATTTGTATTCTACGCAAGCGAAACGATAGTAAAACCTTCAATTTATCTAAAGCATATTTTTTGGTATTCATAATGTACACCAATTTGTTATAAAGAATAATCAAAATAGTGATTTGGCATTAAGCTTCGCCTTAAGCGAAAATGTTGAGAATAGTCAATAAAATCCGACTCGTTTGATATAGAGCAAAAATCTATCGACAAATGCTTTAGTTGCATTTAAAAATACACTGTGATTTTTTTCATGCCTATAACATATTAAATAACAGAACAAAACGTGTTTCATATAATTTTCATAAATTACTTTGCGATTTTTTCTATCAAAGGAATTTCAAATAATTAACGTTTCGGCATTACAAATGTATAGAAATTCTTTTTTTATTTTTCTTTATTCAGTGAAATGGTTATTACAATTATTAGTAATGTTTAGACCACCAAGCTAGGCACATGCCCGTCTTGTGATGGTTCATTATATATACAGTACATTAAAATAATATATCGAGTATGAAATATAGAAGAAATTAAAATATATATAAAAAGCATATAATTTAAAAGATATTTTTTACAACTTAGAAACTTTAAGAGTTAAAAAGAAACTTGTTATAAATGATAGTGATTTGTTTTTGGGGTATTATGCCTTGTTACGCTACCTCCTTCTTTAGTCAATATAATAATAGAGACGATGGAGCTAAGCTCAGTAGTTCTTGGTATATGGTAATTTATTTATTTTTTTATTTATTTTTTATAATATAATATTGATTACATTGTATGATTTTGAATCTCCAACTAGGAAGGATTCCCGTTTCAGGACAGTCAAATTTACAGGTTTCAAGTTATCCTAGACGAATACAGGATTTAAGACTAGCTTAAATAAGTATGTTAAAACGAAGATACATAAAAAGATACATAAAAAAGATACATAAAAAAGATACATAAAGATACATAGAGGCGTTCGTGATTTCAAATTACATTTTTTAGTATCATTTCGGAATCAGTCCTGCCTAGATCCAACAACCATTTTGTCACTCTTGGACCGAAGGATGACAATTTATAATATTTTAGGACCGAGATATGATAATATTTTTTGATAAGCCGCTCTGTTGCTTGTTGGAACGGAAAGGGACGACATGAATTGAAATTGACGGCTACACTAGAACTAAACGCAGAAAACCACTTTAAAATTGTACGTTAATGTCAGCTTTTGGAGGGTTGGAGCTGGCAGCACGGTATCGCATAAGTATAGGTATACATAAGCACACATTTCACCACAATCTTAGATTACACATCTGCCCTGATGATGGCCACTGAAATGCTGTCCGAAACCTTGGCTAAAGAAGGAGGTAGCGCAACACGGCATAATACCCCAAAAACAAATAACTATAATACTTTTCGACGTGAAAATCTCAAATCGTATTGTTATAAATCGGTAGAAATTGGGAATGCGGGGGCTTTAAATATTATTATCTCACAAGAGTTCCAACTGCCCGAAGAAAATGTAATAACGCGATCCCCAAATGTATATTGTGAGACTGAAGAGAGTTGAACGAGATAAAGGTGAAGAGGAAGTATCCGGCTTTTCAGAACTAGTCACCAAACACAAAGGATGTTTCTGGCTTTCACCCTTCGATGGTGTTTTAGGCCATCATTTCAAAGTATGGAGAGGGAAGGTCAATTTATATATTCATTTTGTTTAAATTGGCAAATTACTAAATTACATGGAAGATTGGAATCGTATTCAGACTTAGAAGAGATGAGATGTTGAATGGAGGGGAGGCGAGTTTAGATAAGGCTTGATAGAAGAGAAGATATTTGCTTAGACGACAGCCAAAAAATGTGTGATCTAAACACTAGATGTCATGTCAATAAGACAACTTTACTCCAAAACTGCTCTCCTACACCTCATCCATAATAATCTTCATATTACAAATCAAGCAAAAGCCATAATAAAAACCAGGTCCTCAACAAATAAAACACTGAACAGTCCGATAACACACACCATACACGGACAAAGACACTTTCAATACTACGCAACCAAACTTTTTAACAGTATGCCTATTACTTTGAAACAATTATTGACTACAAACACATCTACAAACTTTCTCAAAAAACATATTGTGGCCTGGATAAAAATCAAAATATTCACTTTATTCGAAAGATTATAATTCCAAACCAAACATAACCAAAATGTAATGAGTAAACTTAAATATTAAACACGTTCTTCAAGAATTATCCAAAAATACGTACACTCACATATAAATGTGAGTTTTCATGTTTCAATATATGTCTGTGAAAAAAAATAACATTCTACCACTAACCTGTCACCCTTAATCACAAACACGTTAACACCTCAGCACAGGTTCTCCTAGTGAGGTGTTCACGTAACATACAATATCACCCACACACAGTTTTACAACCTATGTTCTTTATTTTCTATACCTTTTTCTGTACTTTTTTCTCTATACTACAATATAAACCACTGTAATCATTTGTGTATTCAAGAATAGACATAAATAAATAAATAAAGTGCTCATTTGTAGACCACAGAGTGTACAATCTGAGGAATCGAGCACGAGCATTTAATAAAGGTGAGAAGAAACTGAACAATGTCCAATTCTCGTTCGAATAATGAAGAAAACTATCAAACAGACAAATAGACAGAATAAAATGGATTATTATTCTATTGTTATTATTAGTCTAACTGTCTGTGCGTCTGTCTGGGACTCAATAGTTGAAAAGTCGTGTGTAATTTAGCGAATGTATATTTCTTTATGATTTTAATTAACATTATTACTTCTTAATAAGAGTCTAACTGCCCGTTGGCACTGGGCATTGCATCCCCAATTGGGGTACCTATATTATGATGCATAAATGGAAGGAGATAGGGAAGAGAAAGGTTGCAAAGCACCTGGCTATTGAGATCGTCTTAAGGCGATGCACTACGTCGTGTAATATTTTAAATTCAATAACAACCCTTACGTAGATGGCGATAAGGTTTAAATTCCCGCTTAACACCATCCGCCTGTTTTGATTTATGCAAGAAAAAAACATGGCCAAAAGGTGCCTTTTATTTTATTTTGTGGATGTTCAGGCATAAATATTTATTTTTTTCCCGATCATTTTATAAATAACTTAATTTTCCACATTATACAATACGGTTCGTAACTAGGAGATTTTGAACTTTAAAGAAGTTTTCATAGGCCTTTACATTATTTTTTTCTGGGCTTATAAAAAGACTTATCTAAAAAAATACTCGATTATTTCAAAGGTTAAAATGTATTCTACTCGCAGTATTTAATTAAAGCATCTGAAACATTTCTAGGCGACCAAAATTTCAAACCAAAAACACATGATTTTGCATTACTACGTATTGCATCGCCTTAACCACTGATAATATCCATCACTCTAGAACGTTTAGCAAGTTTACTACGAGTAAAGTTATTGTTTTCTTTCTATTTATTATCTATTTATTATTATCAATTTATTATATTCTAGAAAAACTTATTTTGTCATTTGTCAGCAAGTAGGTACATAATGACAACATTTTCCATACACGGTGAAAGTGATGAATCTACTCAAATCTAGTAAAATTCTTTTGTACGTCTATGAGTAAAATAGAAGTTTAAACTCTTTTTCGAGTACATAAATCGAGTCCGAAGTTGACCAAAGTCACATTTGAAAAAAATCGGTCGCTAGGGGGTTAATATCAGATGTTTAATGTATTTCAAAATGCGTCAAAGCGTGAACCCGATTCCTAAGTTTTTTAACCCTTTAGTTGCCGAAATAAGTGGAAAAATAATAATGATTGCTCAGTCGAAATAAGTTTTTTGGGGTTTTTCATGTGATTCACCACTTTCCCGCTTATTCCACTAGTTTCCAGACACCGTGTATACCTACTGTATATTATGAGTGTCATCTTCTATCTATATATATAAAGAGCGTCTGTGGAGCCTGTTCTTTATACAAATCTATGGTTTCATTCCAAGATTGATGAAATTTCCCGCACAAAAGAAAAGTGACTGTCATGATTTCGAGATTTCGAAAAATAATCGCATCCCCTTTTCCCGCCAATTTCGAGCAGAATTAGCATGATATTAAATTTACAAAGTAACCATTTAAAAGGAAAATCACAGTTTTAATAAAATAAAATACTTTTTTGTTTTAAAACCACGATATTTAATAATTTAAGAACCGACCGGTTTCGCTTTACTTAAGCATCATCAGGGTACAAATTAATACTAAACAAGAAGTACATAATGTGTGTATATATATAACAAAATATAGAGGGAGACAACATGATACAAATATAAGCAACACAAAGACGGTCATAAAATACATTAACATAAGTGCACAAGTAATGGAAAAACCGCTAGATAATTATGTAGACTAATGGGTTATACGAATAAATCGGGAGAAACAAAGCATCAACTGGCATGGTGGTAAGGAGGTAAGGAGAACTGGGATTTTTTTATGGGTTTATTGGAAACAGAAAATGTGCCCATAACATTTTTTACTCCAAATGTGCTAAGGAATAGCTGGTTAAAGTTTGTCGGGTACGTGCCGATACACCCTGTATAAAGTGTGTCTGACGGCGCACAGTGGGCTGAAAATCGCCTTTCATAGATATAGAAACTTGAATTTTCAAGGGTATTATTTTTGACTAGAAATGGATTCTGCTTTCTTATGAAGCAATTGCGTGTACAAATGAAGGAGTCATCATTTTTTTAAGAAAAATTTGTATGGCACTGACATTAAAAATGAGGCTATCTCTGGAATCATAAGATTGGCCATTATATCCTTACACACAGATATACTACTATTTATTTGTATTTTTTTGACATACTTCGTATTGTGGCGCAACTTGCAATTTTTTTTAATCCTCAAAGTTGAAAAAAAAACTTTTTTATGTTGATGATTCATTTTAATGCTTAAATGCTTTACATATGAGTGAACACAGGGTCATCCCTAGCATGGAGGGTGAAATATCACAAAAACCATATGTACCCTCTAAATCATTTATTAATAAAATAAAATGTACATGAGATTTAGAAAAACCACCCCGTCTACTTTTCCCACCCCTTAAAGCAGAATTTTGATACTACTTGATGAAATTTTGTACACTTGACGTTCAAAATAAGAGGAAAATTACTGTTTACATCTATTTTATAAAAAAAAATGTTTTATAAAATAGGACGGGTTGTTTCACGAATTTGAACAATTCATCAAATTTCAAAGTTGATTTTCAAGTTCTGTGAAGGTTCTATTCAAGTTATGTTACTATTTCTGTTAAGTGAAACAACTGGCCAATAAAGATATAATAACAGAACTTAAATAGAATCTTCAAAACACTTAAAAATCAGCTTTGAAATTTGATGAATTGTTTAAATCCTTAATTTATTCGCGAATGTCGGATTTTGATTATTTTTTATTTTATTTTACGATCATGTCAATTATTATATTATCCGATGTTTATTTTTTTAATCCATCAACGCACCTCTCTGCGTGGTTCTTTCGTCATGAACCGTTTTAATGTGATTGTTTGGATGACGTAACGCGTGACGTAGAACGGAAAACAAACACATAACGTCATCTGCCGACGAAAAGAAAAACATCGGATTGTTCTAGTTGAAATTCACCTCCATGTTTGGTCATAGACCCTACCCGTACTGTCCCGTACAGAATAATATACGTATTCCACGCGCTTTGGATGTTTTTCCTCTCAATGAATCTTGCTTGATCTGATCAACATGTTTTTATGACATCAGAATAAAGGTGATATAACTAATTGACTAAATGGGGTGTTTTCACAAATGAACAGGATTAATGAGAGCGCGAGAGATCGTGTGAAAAATGTGAAAATAATGAAAGAATGCAAGGCAATACGTCTAATGAGAAATGGGTAAGATTAAGAAAAGTAAGATTATCTTACACTTTGGAACGTGCCGCAAATATACTATGTATACCCAGACAAAATACCCTTTTCTATATTGATAGATGCAATACCAATTCCAACCAAAATGAATTTATGCAAAGGACATTTAACTACCATAATAATAAATTTGCAAATATAGACACTCGTGCTGACATATTCACTGCTAGTTACTATCACTACAGAATCTCATTGTATCACATTCTAACTCATATTAACCACTGTTAAAATGATTGTACCTAATATTTTAATATTACTTGCGTGGCAACTTTTCCTCATCCCTCTCCTCCCCTTTCCCGTTCCAACCCAAGTCTATTTAAGTATAGTTAAAATCACTTTTATTTATTGCTGTTTATGGTAGGCATATTATAGGTTTATCGTTTACAGGTTAGTTTTATGTTTCTATACAGGGTGTATCGGCACTAACCCGACAAACTTTAACCAGCTATTCCTTAGCACATTTGGAGTAAAAAATGTTATGTGCACTTTGCTGTCCGGTAACGTTTTTTTTTAATAAAAAATTAATTAAACATATTTTCACCACATGTCACCACTGTTTTATCCTTTGTCAAAATTTGAAAGCAACATCGCAACTCTCGCGTGTTGCTGCGAACGAAGCCCGTATTACATAATCCAGTACCAGAAAAGAAATATTTTATTTAACAATAATGATTATTCACATTTTTCGTATGCGAATCACTGATTGTCTTCTTGTATTGTACACATCAGTTTTATTTTTGTATCTAAATTGTTTCACCTCTGGAATGCTTTGGTTTCACCTCTTACGCGTTTCACGTATTAAATAGTCTAATTTTGAAACTAAGAAACTAATTAGTAGATTTCCTGAATTTATAATCGAAGTCCAATAATTCTGAGCACTTTTAAAAACAATTTTCCTCACTTAGGTACTTATCAATAATAATAATTGGATTATTTGAACAGCGCCGTTGTTTTTTAAATCACCGTAAGTGCTCTGTCAAAATGTTACTTGCTAGGCTATCCTACAACGTATATTTTTTAATAAATTTAGTTATTTACAACTTCGCGGAATGTGATTTATGAATATTATTGCTTATGTTAAAAGCCTTCCAGAATTACCGGAATATAACGAGCAGCTTGACACACTTAAGTTTATTTCCACTAATTTGAAGGTACAAAGAATGTATAGTTTTAAAAACAATCCCGATGAATCAAAAAACGGTTCATATAAAACTGCTGCGCAACACACTGAGACAAAGGAAAGCACTCACACAAACGTCATGACTGCATTGGATTGACCACCTGCAAATGAATGCTGCCAGATTGCTAATTTATTTAAACAATAATTATTAAATTTTATTTAAAATATCGCAATTTTTTTAAAAAATCGACAATAAATTACAACTATAATTTAAAAAAAATATTCTTAACCCCACGCTTTTTCGTAATTGATTAATTAATTCAGAATTTAAACGTTGCTTGAAATGACTAGCCGTATTTGGTGACCAGATCTGAATATCCAGGTTCAGAATTTAAACGTTGCTTGAAATGACTAGCCGTATTTGGTGACCAGATCTGAATATCCAGGTTTAGAATTTAAACGTTGCTTGAAATGACTAGCCGTATTTGGTGACCAGATCTGAATATCCAGGTTCAGAATTTAAACGTTGCTTGAAATGACTAGCCGTATTTGGTGACCAGATCTGAATATCCAGGTTTAGAATTTAAACGTTGCTTGAAATGACTAGCCGTATTTGGTGACCAGATCTGAATATCCAGGTTCAGAATTTAAACGTTGCTTGAAATGACTAGCCGTATTTGGTGACCAGATCTGAATATCCAGGTTTAGAATTTAAACGTTACTTGAAATGACTAGCCGTATTTGGTGACCAGATCTGAATATCCAGGTTCAGAATTTAAACGTTGCTTGAAATGACTAGCCGTATTTGGTGACCAGATCTGAATATCCAGGTTTAGAATTTAAACGTTGCTTGAAATGACTAGCCGTATTTGGTGACCAGATCTGAATATCCAGGTACTTCCTCACCTTCCACTCCTTCCCTTAGCCATAAAACTTACCCCAATTCAACATAAAAATTGTTTAAATTATCGGATGTAATGAAATGCATAATAATTAGACCCCAAAATACTTAATTATTCAGGGAAATAAACCCCTGAGTCATCAGTTGGAAATACCAACGACATTAAGTGAAATTAACAATGCAATAATCCTATTATTGCATTGTTTAAAATTTCACTTAATTATTAGCATTAGCAAATAATATTGGGATTAGCAAATAATAATTTACGACAATTTACTCGGAAATCAATAAAGCCAGAATAATAAAAAAAGAAAGTTATCACTTACGTCGTCTGTAAGTGGCTTTACCAAAGTTTGATAATGCCGTCAGAAGGTGAAACAGCTGTCACGCGTAATAATAATTACAACTAGCAGAACTTGTTTATAAACACACTGTTTTTATAAATTTTTTAATAAGACTGTTAAAATAAAAAAAATCTCTAAATTGAAATGGAGTTCTACAAACTAAACTTAAAATCAAATAAATTTATTGCGAAGGTTCAAAGTACTGTACTGTAATATTATATTAAATAATTTTTACGTGTTTAATTATTGTTTAAAGTCAGATTAAAGCGATTAAAAAACCCACCTGGCAATTCTTATTCGAGTTTCGTTGTTTTTACGTATTGGCGCGCTTACAAGCATCAGTCGTCTCATTTTTAACCATTAATATTTAGTGTGTAGGAAAGAGAGAAGACGCTTTTCGACACACTTGTCGAAAAACTTGTTGAATGCCGACGGGCATACTCTTCTACAGATTTTATTAAATATTGATATGTAGGTAATATTGATGTGTAAATGAATGACATTGTGAGAATTTTACCAATAAATAATAAATGAAAATGCGGACATGTAGTTTATGTTAATTTTTTTATTGGAGCATTTGTTCGAAGTGACTACCATTATTTTCGATGCAAGCGTGTAGTCTTGTTATATTTTGATTATTTAAGTTTGCAGGATTTGCTTTAATTTCTGCAGCGGCTTCCATCACTCGTTCGAGCAGTTGCTCTCTTGAGGCTATTGGCTTAGCATACACTTTTTCCTTGAGAGCCCCCCACAGGTAGTAATCCAGGGGGGTCAGGTCGGGTGATCTTGGTGGCCAAGCAATGGCCGGACTTCCACGGCCTATCCAACGACCAGGAAACTCGACATCCAAGTAGTTCCGCACGGCAATCGAATAGTGTGGTGGGGCTCCATCGTGCTGGAACCACATTCTCCGTAGTAATTCGAGGTTCACATCTTCCAGAATCTCGCCCAGTTGCACTTGTAAGAACTCCAAATACATCGGTCCATTTAGTCTGGGAGGCAACTCGATTGGACCGAGTATTTGATTTCCCAGGATTCCTGCCCACATGTTGATGGAAAATCTGTCCTGGCTCGACGACTCCCGAACAAGCTTGGGGTTTTGTTCAGCCCAATGGTGCAAGTTGTGCACATTTAGCACTCCTGTTTTAGTGAACTGTGCTTCGTCGGTAAACAATATGTTTTTCATGAAGTCTGCATCTCTTATGACATTATGCAGCATTCTTCTGCAGTACACGACTCTGGAAAAGTGGTCATTCTCCATGAGGCCTTGGCAGCGCCTATAGTGAAAAGGTTTGAGCCCGTGCTTCTTCAGAACTCTCCATACCGCCATGTGTTCCCTGTGTCCTATCATCAGAGCGACCCGACGCACGGACAGCGTGGGGTCTTCGGTAATTAAGTTCAGGATTCTCTCCTCAACTGCCACAGGAACGATGTTGTGTCCTCCGCCGGCGCCTTCAATCCGTCCGATGCCACAGTCACGCAATTGTTGATACATCTGAAACAAAACAACAAATAACAACTGCTTTTATTATTCAGCTCAGTAATAATGTCAAATAAACAATCGCGGGCTTTTTCACTCATTTTATTTTTAAAGAACACTTATTTTAGGCACATATCAGAAAACTTACGTTTTCTCTTCATTTATTTCATTTTTTTATAGTAAAATGTATAACAAAGTGTTTTAAATTATAATTTTCTTAACTAGGTACGGTTGATATCTTGGATTCACAGGGGTGAAATTGAATTCAAGTAATTTAAATAATCCCATGGTGAGAAAGGGAGTGAATTCAATTGCAGTGAATGATGCATTTATTAGAGATTAAAATTAATTAACTTTTTAAAACGCCGTTTAGTGACCACTGAACACAAATCACCTAAAGTACAATTTACATTTTTAAAGTTGGTGGCCCCTTGTTATGTTTTTAATGTTCCCAGTTTAAATTTCAAAAGCGCTTTTTGGCATTATCAATGAATGTAAATAGTTTCAATAAACAATTGATAGGGTACAAACCTGGACAAAGGTAGCATGGTGTGGGACGCGTCTTCCAGGAAACCTCATGCGATACTCCCTTACGGCTGCTCGTGAATTTCCATTGCAAAATCCATAAACAAAAACAATATCTGCTTGCTCGGCAGGTGGATAATTGAGGGGCATATTTCAACAGTAAAAACTTAGATAACAAAACAAAAACGAAACTAGAAACTTGATGACATGCGAACTCCCAAAACAGCACTGACCACTGATACGAGACGGGGTGGCGGGAACCACACGGGACTTGAGACAGAATATGTGTGAAAGAGATGACAGTAGCGCGGCGTTGCCAATTATTTTACCCCTATACTGTGGGCAGTAGCGGAGTGTGGAAATTTTATTTATTTTTTGTTTTTAAAAGAAAAAAAATGTTACCGGACAGCAAAGTGTACATAACATTTTTTACTCCAAATGTGCTAAGGAATAGCTGGTTAAAGTTTGTCGGGTTAGTGCCGATACACCCTGTATATATCTGTGAACATTAATAATTGGTCTGTTTTTGTTATTCTCTTATGTATATTATATTACTAAGACTGTTTATGTTCCTAAAATAAATAAATAAATAAATATTAAATTAATCTGACACCTGAGATTATCTTACACTTTGGAACGTTCCGCAAATATACTATATATTAAATTAATCTAACACCTGAGATTATCTTACACTTTGGAACGTTCCGCAAATATACTATATATATTAAATTTATCTGACACCTGAGATTATCTTACACTTTAGAAAGTGCCGCAAATATACTATATATTAAATTTATCTAACACCTGAGATTATTTTACACTTTGGAACGTGCCGCAAATATACTATATATTAAATTAATCTGACACCTGAGATTATCTTACACTTTGGAACGTGCCGCAAATATACTATATATTAAATTAATCTGACACCTGAGATTATCTTACACTTTGGAACGTGCCGCAAATATACTATATATTAAACTAATCTGACACCTGAGATTATATTACACTTTGGAACGTGCCGCAAATATACTATATATTAAATTAATCTGACACCTGAGATTATATATTAAATTAATCAAATAAAATTTAATTGCGCACGCCAGGATTTGAACCAGTTTCTTAGTCGAGAGCCTTACCCCTCGACCACGCAGCTGGTTAGTTATGTACAGAGGATAAACGAAGTAAGAAGTGTGGGGAGAATATAATATATGACGCGAGTGTAATCCATCTACGTATTATGTACATTACTTATTAGAATATAATTGTAAAGCTGCTCGTCTCGACACAGAAATTTTCTAGTGAGATGAGCAGCAGAGGAAAAAAATATTAAAAATTTTAAAAAATAAAATTAAAAAGTGTCAATGGTAAAAGCAGTCTGGGACACAAAAGGAATACATGGCAGGATCTTGTAAACCTAATATTAAATACGCTACAAGCCAAAAATGTGTAAATTCTTGGTATGCCTTATATTGTATAGGCATTAAAATCGCTTGACAAACGGACTCTAGAAACATTCGATTCAAGCACAAAACTGGTTTTTATTTATTTTGTAAATAATTTTATACGAAAGTAAAAAAGTTAATCAAGTGAAACTGTCACAAATAATCTTAGCTGTAATACTGTATTTTTTAAAGTTGTTTCCTTTACTCGTTCATACATTTCTATTGAAAAAAAATATTTTTTAGTAGTTTACATTTAAATTTTTTATTGAGTAATTTATTTTTTTATTTGTATTCTGCTCAAGTGAAACTATAGGAAAACCTTCAATTTATCTAAAGTTATTTTTTGGTATTCATAATGTACACCAATTTGTTATAAAGATTAATCGAAATAGTGATTTAGCATTAAGCTTCGCTTTAACAGTCAGAATAACAGAAATATATGAGAGGATGTATAAATGTAAATGAAGCAAGGTACCGAGTTGTTTGGCGATCAATCCCCTCTGCCTACCCTTGCGGGGAAACGGTATGATGGTTAGTTAGTTAGATAATGTTGTTAAAAAATTTTCAACCATTTTAAAATTATTTTTATAGTTCTGATCATCACAATAAAAATGTTAATTTTTAAAATTTCAGTTATAACTTGGTATTGATTTTGAAAACAATCTAAAATCTCAAATTCCTAAACAGTTCGAGTTTGCATATGACGTAGGTAACGCTGTTGGTTACTACAGAGCTGTCGCCTGATCCCAAGACTACTCCTACAAACGTTTGTCGGTGTGACGTCACAAACGCCCTTCGCACGAACATATCGTTTTGGCAGCAACAAGCAACTCAAAGTTGGATAGAGGAAGAACGTGTGGAACAGGATTGGAGAAGGACGATAAGGACTGAGGACTACCAGGAGGCGAATGGTAAATACATTGACAGATGAACACAAATAAATGAAATTACCTTGCGAGTCGGCAGCAGACACGTACACCACGATCTTCTTTATCTTCGGCTGAGGTTTGGCCTGACCAGCCCTACCCAGCATCAGCAACAGAACTGCATCTGGTAGAGCCTGCAATATCCACATTATTAGCTGTTGTACTTGCATCGAGTTATTATTATGCTACGTATACATCCGCGAGCCGAACTGCCGAACTGAACCTCAACTTACAAAAGAAACGAAGCAACCGCAAATGGTGCGAAACGCCGCTTGCAGTTGATTCGTTCCTTTCCCGTAATTCGCGGTACGGTTCGCGTTTCGTTTCGAAAATGTATACGTACCCAAACACACCTAACAAATAATCACAAGAAGATTTTTAGAATTCTCGAGAAAAGATTTATAAACACAAGAATTCCCGAGATAAGATTTATAAACACAGGATTTCTCGAGAAAAGATTTATAAACACAAGATTTCTCGAGAAAAGTTTTATGAGCACAAGAATTCTCTTGTAGGAACTGCTCTGGCGTATTTAAATTTCAGTTACTGGCAAGATGGTAGACCTTAAAAGAGTTTAGATGAAAAGGACTCTTGCTTGATCATTGTCACTGCGGGTAGTGAGATTATTATTGACTGGTGATCTGTTGAAGGAACAAGTCGAATGTCGTCCTTGTCAATAAAATCATTTATAACAGTCAAAAGGGTTTTCCATAATTATCCTTAAAATAGCAAACAAAACAATCATTACAATAATTCTCGAATCAAGCCGGCTTACACTCTGAACGTGTGCTCTGTTTAAGAGGAAGCTACAAGCCAATTGTGTATATTCTTGGTATACCTTGTATTGTAGGTAATAGGCATTAAAATCGCTTGACAAACGGAGTCGAGAAACGTTCGATTTCATACACAAAACTGTTTTGTTTCTTATTTTGTAAATAATTTTATAAGAAAGGAAAAAAGTTAATCAAGTGAAACTGTCAAAGATAATCTTAGCTATAATACTGAATTTTTTTTAAGTTGTTTCCTTTACGCGTTCATACATTTCTCTTGAAAAAGTATTTTTTTTAGTAGTTTATATTTATATTTTTTATTGAGTAATTTATTATTTTATTTGTATTCTACTCAAGCGAAACGATAGAAAAACCTTCAATGTATCTAAAGCATATTTTTGATATTCATAATGTACACCAATTCGTTACAAAGATTAAGCAAAATATTTAGCACTAAGCTTCGCCTTAACAGGAAGTTCAATAAAATTATCACGCATTTATTCCCTTAAATTGGAACACCAATTTACATAGCTATGTATCTAAGAGGCTATCAACTATCTGCCTACAACCTTTCAAACAAAACATTTGTATTTGGGAGGCAGGTAAGGGTACCGTTCGTTGAATAAACACCACCTCTAAGTGTCAAGCTTCGTTGTGTTGTACTGACAGTACGTTGGTGACTTGGCTGGGGTGCTCGGGTTTATAGGTCGAGGTTTGTCCAGGTTGTGTGGGGGATGCGTCAGCCCACGGGCCAGATTAGAGAGACTCTACACCCTTTCCTTCCCAGAACTTCCTCTACTCTCTCAAAAAAGACCTCGCACCTGGAGAAACTCGTGTTCACTGACAAAGTCGAAGGAACAAAGGACGTGTTGTACTGATCAAGTATCACAGGCACCCGTAACGTCGTTGTCCATGGCCCTCAATGCAACGCTGGTCCGCGATCCTGGTTCATTGAGGTCAAGACCCTCAGCAATGAGATAAAGCGAGTGTTTTGATTTACCTGCGTGGCTGCTGGCAGACCTAGGGCCCCCAACCTATCCAAGTCCGTGACGGGGCCGGGCGCTCCGATGGGTGAGTTCAGAGACATGGAATCTGGGGACAAACAAACACCAAACATGAAATTAGAATATTTATTGAATTGCTATTTCATGAACAACGAACCAACCACAGGGTAAAGAACCAACTGCCAAACTTTTGTTACCTGAATCATATTTAAAAAAATACCCTTATCCGGTCTTCTAACGTTATTGTCTCAACCTAACACTCTAAAGCAGAGGTTCCCAAACTTTTTTGCCCCGTAGACCACTAACCAAAAAAAAAATTTTCCGTAGACCCCCTGCTTGACGAATATTGAATTTTCCTAAAACTATTAACGTCCCATGTGATAATCATTTATTTTTTTAGTAAAAAGATTTCCTTCCCTTTCCTGTCCTACAACCGGGTGGCGGTATAGTTCCTCTGTCTTTACACTGTGCAGACAGGGGCGCCCTTGTGAGGTATTACACTAAATGAAAATGGAGCAGGATAAACAACGGGAATTTCTTTCTGTAGCTGGCCCTACAGACATGCCCCTTCAGTTCTTTGACAGTGCTTATTCCAGTCAGTTCTTCTTGTCACATGATTCTTCAACGTTCCATTTCCATAGTCAAAATGTCCTCAAACTTAGTTTTGAAGTCTGTGTGAAGTGCATTTAAATGTTGAACGTCATTATTACCCTGGACGTTTTTCAAAAACAAGTTGGGGAACTAGACAAATTTGCGGCGTCCAATGTGCAATGTGCTGGAATAATTAATTCTGACGAGAAAAAGGAACATAGATTCTATTTGTATACCTCAATTAACAACTTTAGGAAATATAAAAATACCAATATCAAATAAGTAATTTCTCAGTCTATTATATTTGTGTTAATTCTATTCTGTCATTTACGGAACTCCTAAGGCTGGCCGCATACATACGTTTTCCGTATTCGATTTCCGAATTCGTTTTCCGTATTCGGAATTCCGTGAGACTAGCGCAAACGTTCGTTTTTCTTCATTCGGAATGTATAAACGTCAGTACCAGTGTTGCCAACAAGGGCGATATATCGCCATTTAGGCTACTCAGAGCGTGAATCGGCGCCGAAAAAATCTAAAAGGCGACTGGTCGCCAATTAAGCTACTTCAAAAACATCAATTTTAAACATGTCCCGAAATTCTCTAGCCACACCCCCATGATTTTTTTTATTTTCTGGGGACAAATTAGACAAAATAGCCACTCCCCCCCCCCCCACGAAATTTTTATTTTCACGTAAAAACATCAATTTTAAACATGTCCCACCTAACAGCAAATTCGGCTACTTTACGCTACCTTATGTATGAGAAACGGCGATATTAGGTCAAGATCCGTTGGCAACACTGAATTACTGAACGGAAATTTCCGAACGTTTGCGTCGGCACAAACAAATTGTATGCAAGAGCTGCGTTCCACATGACGTCATTAGGTTTTTTCCTCTTCGGTTTGCATTCGGAACGTGCGTAAGGAATTTGTTCCGTTCGGAACTAAAACGAACGTGTGCGGCAGTTAATGTATTTTCTACTGATTCCGTGCATTCCGATGTCCGAATACGGAAAACGAATTCGGAAATCGAATACGGAAAACGTAGGTATGCGGCCAGCCTTAGGCTGAATGTTGACTTCAGGTAAATGGAGGTCCGCTCGTGTGTACCCCCAAATTTTTTTATCGCTGACATAGACCCCCAGCATGCCGATATCGACCCCTGGGGGTCTATATAGACCACTTTGGGAACCTCTGCTCTGAAGGATATTAAACCCAGTTTCATAGGAAGATGGTTGTGCCACCCTTGGGGTGTAACCACTGAAGGGGGTGAAAAAATGACAAATATTTGTGTTATAAAACAAAAAAATTGGCTAACCACACTTTTTTGAAAAAATTATAATATTTAATGCGTGTAACTTAGTCATAAAAAAAATCGCCTGGGGCGCTTTATGCTGGCAGCAATGGTTGATCTGCTTAAGAGATTTCCATTTTAGAAAAGAAAAGATTTCGAGGCTAAAAAATACTGTTTGAAAATTGACTGTCCTCGTGACAAAAATAAACAGGATTTTTTTGCTTTGATGTTGGATCCAGCAATATGTTCAACAAGTTCATTAATATTGCAGGATGATTGAAATTAGTATTTGTGCTTTTACTTGAAATGTTGATTTTTTTAGCCTTGCGGCGTTTATCTTTGGGACTATTTTTGAAAGGTATATTTAGGTGTCCGTTTAAAAAATACTAACAGATTTGGTGACATAATATTTTGCAAAAACTGACCTTGTTTGACCAGGAAACGCAGAAATGCAAAATTTTCTCCTGCGGCGCATTTTTCAGTGTTTTTGTAAAATATCAGAAATAGGTGTTTACTATTTCAGGATGATAAAATCGAAAGCATGGCCTCAGTTTGATCTCAATGTGAAAAAAATGCTTATAAGGTTAACAGAGTTCCAGAGAGATAAAGAATTTAATAAACAAAGAACTCACCGGATAGGCTGGAGCAAGCCACCCCCTTGAGCACCTTGGAGAGCTGCGGCTTCTTCTGCGCCCCCGCAGCCCCTCCGGAGGTCTCTGTCCCCCCAGGGCCGGTCCCCCCCGGGCCCCCCTGGGTCCCCCCAGTACCCCCGGCGGGCGCGTTCCACGCCGAGGCCTCGATGGACGACTTCTTGCATGTCAGCTGGTATGAGGGGGATCTGGAAACAAACAGTAAGGTTAGAATATGTGCCTGCACAAAGTGGTGTGCACAGAGCAGGGTAGGCACTGTAGGCAGTGGGAAAACAGCAAAAAAACTTTACATAAACGTTTTCGCTAAGAATGGCTACTGCTTTTAGCCGAAGTTTGTCAGGGATTACTAAGGAATTAGGATATATTGTGAGGCTGAAGGGAGAAGAGATGAGTCGTTCATGAAGGAGTCGCCCAGTTTTACTAGCTTTTTTTAAATGAACCGTATTCGTCCGACTCCCGGTAAACCGTGCCACGGCTCAATTGAACGGTAACCGTCTTTTTCACGAGGTATTTTAGAAAAATAGCGCTATTTAAATTATCACTCAGAGACGTGAACAGCGTCTGACAATTTGACATCTAGACTTGGTCAAATGTACCTACACCTACTAACTACCTATCATCTTATTTTTCTCGTGGTACGAAGCAACGTACCGGTACCATGAGTTGTGCGATCTACACTCGACAAGCGTATAAAATGAAAAACCGACATATGTTTATTTCACCATCTCTTTACAACATTTCATATTCATCGTGCTGTCTCCCTCACGGCCATGATTTAAGTGTCCCAAAGCTTTCTTCGGTACCTAATTTTTACTTAGACGAAAGACATAGTGCCATCTCGTTTATTCTATGGCGCGCATGGGGACAGAAGTTGGCAAAGCCGGGGACATTCTTTAAATTGACCCTGCGAATATGTGGACTTGTGAATGAAAGCTTCTATTAGAGACAATAGATGTCACTGCTCACCACCAGTGTTGCCAAGTTAGCATATTATATGCTAAATTTGGCATAATTACTCCACGTTTAGCATAACTATTATGCTTTTAGCATATAGCATATTTATTTGGCTTATTTTTACAGAAACCTGAAAATAATAAAAACCAAATTTTTAACTAACAAAAATGATATCGATTGAAAAACTGGTGTCTCAATGGAGAAACATAAGTCACATTAAATGGGAATCCTTGACTTCCACTGTAGAGTTTTGGAATGAAGTCATGCAATATAAAGATGCAGCTAATAATAACGCCTTAGGTGATTTATGTCAGTTTGCAATGTCTATTTTAACATTGCCGCATTCAAATGCGGACATTGAAGTGTATTTAGCCAAATGAGTCTGGTCAAAACAAAACTCCGAAATCGTTTGGCGGTGAGAACCCTGAATGCCATTTTGTACGTGAGATTTGGCCTAAAGAGAGCAGGAAAATGCTGTTATTCTTACACTGTTCCTGACGAAGTACCTACTACGTTGCATTGGGACTAAAGAAAGTTACGACTCCGTCTCTCAGCCTTCCACATCAGCTGCTGTTAATGAAGAAGAAGAAGATGAAGATGAAGATATTGATATTTTATTTCACTGATTTTATTTCTAAGTTAAATTTATGTTGGCTTTTTTGGTATTTTTCAAAGTAATTTAGCATTTTTCTGGCATATTTTTCCCATCACTCTATTTCTCAATAAATACTATGTTAAATTTATGTTGGCTTTTGTTGGCATTTTTTAAAGGAATTTAGCATATTTTTGGCATATTTTTCCCATCACTCAAGCATATTTTGAAGTAGTTGAGTTGGCAACACTGCTCACCACTCGCCGCCGCAGCTCGCGGCCCTGCTATTTCGCGGTACATTTCAAATAAATTAAGAATAAGACCAGTTGTTTTGATGCACGTAATTTATTATTACTGTTGTCTTAAAATTTTGAGGAGTCAAACAACAATTGACCTGAGGGAAGAACCGCCCCTGGTTGAACCACCTATCGCTAGAAGGGAGTAGAGAGGGGAAGAAAATGAAACGATGTTTTATTGTACATGATTAAATAAAATTAGTGACGTTACAATTGCTCCATTTAGTCTAGAGATAATAATGAAGTATTATTAAATACGTTAAGGGATTAAATTAGGAAATGGGAAAAAAAACACAACATATCAATTGAAGCGTCACAGAAACGAATTAAAAACAGCATGGTTTATTTTATAAGACCAATCAAACACAATTAATATTGTGTACAAGGGGTCGGCTATTTTTTATATGAAAACAATGGAAAGTTCCAGGTACGGTAACTCTGGCGGAGTTAAAATGTACTATTCAACATGGCTGTCATCTTCACGGGAAAACATGGGCGCGACCTTGCATGACAGGTTTTAATTAGATTTAAAATATCTTTTAAAATATAACCCCAGGAGATCCAATTTAACGATAAAAACACACACTAACAAATGAATCACTTCATTAAAATAACAATAACCAGAAACTAGGACGAGTTGTTTCCGAGAATTTGAACAATTCATCAAATTTCAACGTTCATTTTCGGGCTCTGTGATAAGTTCTATTCAAGTTTTGTTCATTATATCGTTATATGCCAGTTGCTTGACAGAACTGAAATAGTAACAGAACTTAAAAAATCTTTCACAGAAGTAGAAAATTAACTTTTAAATTTGAAAAATTGTTAAAATTCTCCGAAACAACCCGTCCTAAATATTCCTAAAAACAATTTGCTAAATTAAAATACATAATTATCACACTATAGAAAAACCCCCAACACGGAGAAAAATTATTATAAGATAATTTATTTCGTCATGGTAAATATATCACATACCTATAACAAAACGAATATATGACGAACATATGACGTTGAAAATGTCGATGGTCAATGCAGAATCGTTAAGGCGAAGCTTAATGCTAAATCACTATTTTGATTAATCTTTATAACGAATTGATGTACATTATGAATACCAAAAAATATGCTTGAGATAAATTGAAGGTTTTACTATCGTTTCGCTTGAGTAGAATACAAATAAAAAAATAAATAACTCAATAAAAATATAAATGTAAACTGCTAAAAAAAACATTTTTTCAATGTATATAATGTATGAACGCACAAAGGAAACAAATTTTAAAAAATACAGTATTATAGCTAAGATTATCTGTGACAGTTTCACTTGATTAACTTTTTTGCTTTCTTATAAAATTATTTACAAAATAAATAAAATCCAGTTTTGTGCTTGAAATCGAACGTTTCTAAACTCCGTTTTTCAAGCGATTTTAATGCCTATTACCTACGATATAAGGTATACCAAGAATATACACATTTTTGGCTTGTAGCTTCCTCCTAAGCAGTCGCTCTGTTGATTGGCGCGTTCTGATTTCGCATTCGCTTTTCGGAGTATAAGTGCAAGGGATCTCCCACGAGTATACTAGTTATGTACATATAAGTTAACCTCTTTAAATATAAGTGGATTAATTTTAGTTCTAGAGTTTAGTTTAAAAAAAATGTTTGCATAAAAATATTTTTCTGCATGCTTCTAAGGTGTTGAAATCGAGCATTACTATATATGTAACACTTCATTACAATTTTAATTTAACAATGATTGAGATTTGCGACCCCTATACAGGGTGTATCGGCACTAACCCGACAAACTTTAACCAGCTATTCCTTAGCAAATTTGGAGTAAAAAATGTTATGGGCACTTTGCTGTCCGGTAGAATTTTTTTTTTATTAAAAACAAAAAAATTAAAAATTTCCACACTCCATCACTTTCATTGGCATTGCTTTTCGTGTTCAACAGCTGTTATAAGCAAGGATGTCGAAAAGCATCTTCGCTCTTACGCACACACTAAATAATAATAGTTAAAAATGAGACGAATGGTGCCGTGCCATTTCGTTGTGATTGTAAAGGCGCGCCAATATAGGTACACACGTACATTATTCAACGGAACTCGGATAAAATATTGCCAGATGGGTTTTCAAACTTTGACAAAGGATAAAACAGTGGTGACATGTGGTGAAAATATGAATAGTAAATTTTTTATTAAAAAAAACGTTACCGGACAGCAAAGTGCACATAAGATTTTTTACTCCAAATATGCTAAGGAATAGCTGGTTAAAGTTTGTCGGGTACGTGCCGATACACCCTGTATACCTGATCGCCATCCCAAGGTTGAGAAACTATGATTTAGATAACGATTGTAAAACTCAATCTAAAAGTCGGTCGTAAAATTTAAAGAAATGGTGTTACGCATATTGCTGACTCACAGGCGCTCGGAGATTTTTAATATAACATAATATTCTTTGTTTTTATATACACGTTGGTCGAGCAGCCCCAAGCGCCGAGTACCCACACCGGCGTCACGCGCTTAATTTTCAGAAAGCTATGTCTCCTTATTTTATTACTAGCTGAGGCGTTGCTCGACTTTTCTCTACTTTCAATAAATATAATATTCATTTATTATATACATAAATCTTCAGGAAGAAATTCTCTAAGTTACAGTGAAAACCTTATCAAACTCTGTTGCATAGTTTAGAAGAACCAAGGGCAAAAACAGACAGACTTTGGTGTCTCTAAATACAGGGTTTTCCAATAAGAAGTGTTATTTTTATATTCAATCGTAATAGATCAGTGGTTTCGTTGCTTGTGTGGCACGTAGCGCCGTCTTGTTGAAATTAAACGTTGTCCAGATCAATACCATCCAATTTCGGCCATAAAAAATCATAAATCATCTCTCGATAGCGCAATCCATTCACCGTAACTGTTGCTCCAGCCTCATTTTCGAAAAAGTAAGGTCCTATGACTCCGTCGGACCATAAACCGCATCAAACAGTCACACGTTGAGAATAGAGAGGCTTTTTAACAATAACTCTTGGGTTTTCCGAGCCCCAGATGCGACAATTTTGCTTGTTGACGAAGCCACCGAGGTGGAAATGGGCCTCATCATTCAAGATGATTTGCATTTGATTCACTCAAGTGAGTTTTAATAATTTCAATGCGTTGTTGAAGCGTGTATCGTTCCATTTTTATTAATGGCGTAGTTTTTACTTGTGAAATGTTAAAAAATGACAGCTTCAAAAGTAACATTTACTGAAATAGCGGGCTATTCAAAATAACACCTCTTATTGGAAAACCCTGTACCAATGTACTGTCACGATTACGATTTTACTATAAGTTTATCAGGAAACAGCCTGTAATCCCGTTTTTAGTTAGTTATGATCTGGGATGTTCTGTGATGTTCCCGAACGTTCCACAACATTCCAGAATGTTCCAAGATGTTCTGGAATATTGTGGAATGCTCTCGAATACTCTAGAATGTTCTGTACTGTTCTAGAAATTTCTAGAGGGCGAAACTTCCAGACCTTCTATCTTCAACAGCACGCCCTTCAGGTAAAAACGGGAACCTTCTTCATGGATGGGGGATAGAGGGCTACTACACCACTTGATCGTACCGGGACTCGTTTCTCGTGTTAGCAGCACGCACATTGTACACTTATTTTTATAATATATATTTATTAAAGCAAAATTGTCGCTTTTACGATGGTAATAATATGACGAATTCAAATAATGCCCTGTTAATCGTAAATTACTAATGTGTTTTGTTTTTATTTCAAAATAAATATTTATATAAATCTTCTATAAAGAGCTTCCCGGTGTAGATTTGTTTTTTAAACAAAACCAGATAATGGGTTTATAAATACTTACGAAGAAATATATATCTACCCTATGTAGTTTCCACAGGAAAGCTATATAAATAAAGGGAAATGTTGTTTTACTCTCTAATGTTATATAAAAATATAATTTAATGAAGACGTGCGAAAATATTATTTAGTTTTATTGTATTTTCCCAGTAAATCAGCGTTATTTACAATAAAAAATAGTCACTAATAGTTTACTCTAAATTATATACAGTACTACAACTTTTGTAAATTGGAAATATGACATTTGATATATAATTTTGCAACGCGCTTTATCGCAGATAAAATATAAATATTTACAAGTGACCAAGCAAGAAGCTAAAATAATATTAAAACACTTTTATTCTTTGCCAGGCGAATAAAATATATTTAAGTATGTCAGTATTAACTTTTAGTATGCCAGGATTAAATTTTAGTATGCCAGGATTACCTTTTAGTATGCCAGGATTACCTTTTAGTATGCCAGGACTACCTTTTAGTATGCCAGGATTACCTTTTAGTATGCAAAGATTACCTTTTAGTATGTCAGGATTAACTTTTAGTAGCATTTGAATACTACTCCTTGATGACACTTTAAATAAAAAAAAATGCGAAAAAGGTTCATTTCTTAAGCAGGATAAAGGGAAAATTGAATTGAAAATTAAAACAAGGAAATTTGTCTACAATACCACTGTAGCATCCCATCTGAATTATTGCACAAGTGTAATCATTCTGAGTAACAAAACCCAAATGTTACCTTAGTGTTTATTATTTTAGTTAAAAAATAAAAATTTACCAAATTATATGTTAAAGAATGTTAGAATTAATAGTACAGTTATTTATATCCTACGAGAAACTGTTACGATTTTAGGCTTACTAAAACAAATTTATCGGGAACACAAAACAATACTTATTATATAGGTTTTAAAATGCTCAATGAACTCCCGGTAATTGTTAAGGAAGCTAAAAGTCTTGCAGTTTTTCGTGGATTATGCCTCAATGTTGTGAAGTCCAAATTTTTACTTTTGACGTTAAAAATATTAGAAAAAATGTTAAATAAAGGATTGATAACATGGTGTGTGGCTCCTTCTATTTGATTTATATTTATAGTTTCGGTCTGTGGCACCTCCAGTACTTATTTAATTGAAAATTATGTATGGCTATATTGCTGACACTCACAGACATAGGAATTAATCATATGTCTATGCTGACACTGGATTTTTATAACACTCCGTGGTTGCCAGACCTTCGAACTAGGACCAGAGCCTGGGAAGCCTAACAGCTTAATGGTAGGATTTTTTTTATATATTTCAATGTATATTTTTTAAATCATGGCATTATTTCTGTTTTTAAGAACCTCATACGTTTTCAGAGAACTAGTGAAGGTTTCTTCGTTTCATTATATTTTATTTGTTACCAAACTAATCCCGTGGTAACAAAATCACTGTTTAAATCTGATTTCGAAAAACTCTGTAAAGCCTGGCAACGCCGGGGACTTCAGCAAGTGTATTATATAAAATCTATAGTAATAATTGTCCTTTGCAATTGATGGGGACTAGTTATATATTTTTTTTTTTTTAATTTATTTATTTCATCAAAAAATTACAGAATATATATAATATATCATTAGTAAGTTGTATAATTATATGTCAGTTAGAAACAATGAAATTGTTGCAATAATAATGTTACAATAATACGGCAGTTTCTAATATAAGAAAAAATATTTATCAATGTAAGAGTGTTATATAGAAATGGCTTAATATACTATATTTTAGGTTGTGCATAACCTGCCTCACTAGGCGAACCTGTATTGAGGCAGAATTTTTAGTTAATTATTTCTCCATTTTGTCTATGGTTTGCTAATATGTAAATGTATGGGTTCCCATACAGCAATCCATTATTTTAGGTTACATTATTGTTTACATATTGAAGATACAGATAGAATAAGTTTAAACACAATACATACTATAATAACTCACTGTGACAAGGCATTTGGTTACTTTTCATTATTGTTTGCATTTACACAATACGTATATAGTAAGTTTTAGCACCGTACATACTGCAATAACTGTCAATGACAAGGCGTTTGGGTGAGGGCACCGGTGTAGGCTCGATCATTTGAATAAATCCAAATTTTAACATTTTTTTTAAACTCTTTCCGTGTTTGACTCTCTTTAATATTTTCCGGGAGCATGTTGAAGATCTTTGTGGCAAAGTAGCCAAAGCTACGTTGACCAAAGGTGGAAGAAAGTGCTGGAACTTGCAACATGTCTTTGTTCGAATTACGCGTAAATCTAAAGTTAGTTTTTTTTTCGTAAAGCACGTGTTTGTTTTTAAAGAGATGCATGAGGATAGTTTTTACATAGATCTGTCGAACATCAAATACTCTCATTATGTTAAAAATTAAGTTACTGTTTGCAGTTTGAGGAAGTTTGAGAATAATTTTCATAATTGTTTTCTGCGCCTTTTCAACAGGACCTAGAGCTGATGAAGTACCCCCTCCCCATGCAATGATACCATACTCAATGATAGATTGGGTTAATGCAAATTAAATCGTTTTTAGAATTTGTAAGTTAAGGAAGTTCCTTACGGATCTGAAGAAATGTATTGTTTTCCTAATTTTATTCGCAATGATCTGAGTATGTATATTCCATTTGAGGTATGGGTCAATGGTGAGGCCGAGGTACTTCATCTGTGGAGTTCGCTCTATACAGGGGCACTCATTGCATACATTGGAATTCGTACAGTTATGTATTTTTATGGAGTAATCATCATTAGGTTGGCCTGCAGTATTGATGCTTGAAGTGATATATTTTGTTTTTTTCGTGTTAAGGGTAAGCGTGTTTATATCTAACCATTTTTTAACTAAGTTAATATTTTTTTCAGCTTTTTTAAATACAGCTGACCAATTGTTGTCTTCAAACAGTAAGACAGTATCGTCGGCAAAGCTAACAATGCTTCCCTCAATTTCAAGGTTGCAAAAGTTGTTTATATACAGTAAGAACAGAGTTGGTCCCAATACGCTTCCTTGTGGAATTCCATAGTCAGTTGAGCGCTGGTTACTGAGGGTATTATGTATTTTAACCTGTTGTTTGCGTCCATTTAGGTAGCTTTTAAAGAAGTTTAGCTCTTTGTCCGTGATGCCGATTTTTTGAAGTTTTTTAATTAGTTTAAAGTGTGATATTGTATCAAAAGCCTTAGAGAGGTCTAAAAAGATTGAAATACATTTATTTCCTTTATCAAGGCTTTTTACAATGAAGTCTGTCACCCTGGCAATGGCATCTGAGGTACTTTTGTTTTTTTGAAAACCATATTGATTTTTTGAAAGTATTTTATGGCTCTCGATGAATTTTAAAAGTTGTGTATTAATAAGGTTTTCAAAAACTTTAGACAAGCTATTCAGTAAAGTAATTGGTCTATAGTTATTGATATCTGACTTGTTTCCAGATTTGTAGATGGGAATTACGATACTTTGTTTTAGGTTAGAGGGGAAGTAGCCCTGTGTAATACTTAGGTTAATAAGGTATTCTAGTGGCAATGTTATCTCCAAAGACAGCGTTTTAAGGATTTTGGTTGAAATTTCGTCTGGTCCAGTAGAAGAAGTGTTTTTTAGAGAATTAATTGTTTTGAGAATTTCTTCCTGTGACACAGTTTGGAATAGAAATTTTGTATTTATGTTATTTGTTTGAACCACTGTATCGGTAGATTGGGTGATTCCGCTCTGGGCAATTTGAGAAGCAAGATTTGGACCGATATTAATAAAAAAATTGTTTACATGATCAGCAACGAGCTTAGGATTTTTTGTGGTTTCAACAATATGTCCATCAATAGAAAGTTTATTTATGCTCTGTTTCTCTTTTGTAGTTTGCGAGTTTGTGGCTTCTCTAAGTATTTCCCATAATTTTTTGGGATTATTGTTACTTTCTTTAATTCTTTCTGAGTAGTAAATTTCTTTTGCTTTTCTGATGACGTTACAGCACATGTTTCTATATTTTTTATAATAGTTGAATGTTAGTTGGTCATACGGATTTTCTTTGGTTTTTTTGTGTAGCGTGTTTCTTTTGTGAATGCAATTTATAATGGAGTGGTTAATCTTAATGGTTAATATTAACCTAAGACAATCATCTGACAAAAATATTAATACCGCAAAAGAGTTCCGACTGCCCGAAATGCCAGCGGGACTATAGCATCCCAAATCAGCGTATGTTGTGAGGCTGAAGGGTGTGTGCAAAGAAGGATAGGGAAGAGAAAGGTTGGGATGTACCTGGATAATGAGATCTAGTTACTAAACGCAGCTAATGCCAATTCAAAAACGCTTCGATTCTGAGAGGTGGTCTTTCACCGGGGCAATACTAAGAGTATCTACACCACTATTACAGCGAATACAACACTATTTTGTTTACTTATTACGAAACGATCATATTTCCACTACAGACAGCTGCTGGAAAGCTATTTCCGACCAACTCGAACGCAATAATAACAAACAAACACAACACACAAACCTAAATGCAAGCGAATACCAATCTATTCATGTTATATGAAAAGCTCTACCCTTTTTTACCCGCGTTTTTACAAAGCTTTTTCAGTCATGGGGATGATTATAATAGATTATTTATTGAAGACAATAAAATCGATTCGAAAATTTGCAACAGAAAAATAGGTACTGTCACATCTAGGACTCGAACCCAGGACCCTTGTCTTTCCGGGACAGTGCTCTACCAACTGAGCTAATGGGACCCTATTCCCCTCGGTCACTTTTAACTGTATCATACTTCGAATAAGAACTACTAACATTGTCTTCATTTTTTCACCGCACATTTTTATTGGCAACTATCTTTATGTATGATCGCAAGATTCAACTCGAACTAAATGCAATCTAGACAGTGTCTTGGATAAATATATCCTATTTTTATTTTAATGTGCGACATCTATTGACTTTTCTGCAAAGATGAATATTTATTTTTGTAATAACTTAAGAGGAAGCTACAAGCCAAAAATGTGTATATTCTTGGTATGCCTTATATCGCCACGAATTTAGGTAATAGGAATTTTTAAAAAAACGCTTTGCAAACTGAGTCTAGAAACGCTCGATTTCAAGCGCAAAGAGGTTTATATTTATTTTGTGATCAATTTTGTATGAAAGAAAAAAATAATCAAGGGAAACTGTCACAGATAATATTAGGCATAATATTGTACTTTTTTGAAGTTGTTTCTTTTATGCGTTCATACATTTCTATTGAAAAAATATATTTTTTAATTGTTTACATTTATAATATTTACTGAGTAATTAATCATTTGTTTTTTAATTCTACTCAAGGGAAACTATGGGAAAATCTTCAAAGCATATTTTTTGGTATTCATAATATAAACCATTAATTTTGCACAAACAAAAGCTTACTCTATTAAACACATTCGCTACCGTGAATGAAATGGCTTTGTAAAAATGCGTCCTGACTTTGAGAGGCGTGCGATCAAGTGTCAAGAAATAGTTGAACATTAATCCAAAGGCCAGAAATATTACAACGGACACAATTGAATTCGTTTGGTCCTTTACTGCTAAAAAATATATTTGTTGGTTTGGAACTGCCTCGCCTATTTTAGCTAGGAGCGCGGTGAATGGACAGGATTAATTGGCTAAATGATGAAACAGATTTACAAAGTATTTGGATGGGACGTGAACAATGGTTCACGTCAAGTAAGGAGTATAAAGGGGTTTTTATAAAATTTTTGATCTTAGACTGTATTGGCTGATCATTCAAGACTTGGTGTCTGTTTTATATATTTTTTAAATGTGTTCAGTCTAATGGCTAGTGGAAGAGCATTGTATAGCCTTGTTGCAAAATATCTCAAATTTCTCTGGCTGTTTCGAGAAATTGTTTTAGCGAAAGGGATAAGTAAGAGATTATGTCCTTTGGTTCTAGTATCACGAGCAGTTTGATGATGAAAATCTGTATATCTTACAAATGGTTCCATGATAACTCAACACAGTGACAATTCAACACACTTTTAAAAAGTGATAGAAACGATGAAAAAAAAATTAAAGATGTGATGATTTATCCGGTCACCCTCACAAATAACTGAACAGCATTTTTTGGTAAAGAGTCAAAGTCAAATCAAAGTATTTTCAAGTCTAACAATATTTTAACAAAGTTTTTTTTTACTACAGTTAACTTATAAATCTCTTAAATAACTTACTCCAACTTAAATAATAGTTTTTTTTAATGTAGATTATTCATAGATGAAATAATTTTCAAAGTTTTTATTTTTCCGGTCTCCCAAATTACACCAAATCTAAGGTTGACACGTGACGTCATCAGTCTCAAAAATCCTACGTTTTTTCAACCTGCGCTGTATTTTGTATGGGAGTTTTTTATTCTTAAGATTACCCGCTTGGAACACTAGGTAAAACGTTAGCATCTAATGTTATTGTATTGAACCAAAGTGCAAAAATACACCAATGACCGCACCTGATCAATAATTAACCTGTATTTTATAACCTGCATTACTACGAAAGGAAATAACATTGTAGTCCATAGATATATTACTCACGTAGACTGGTTGTGATGTCAGAATCAGCAGATTCAGTCGTACCAACCAAACGGTGTGTTTTAATGTGATGGTGTTTTATTCGTTTTTAAATGATGAATTATAAATTCTACGTGTAATAATATACAATGAAACTTGTATATTCATAATCAGTGTTCATTGTCTATGTGAAAAAAATTAACCAATAATATTTTTCACTGGAGTTCCTTACTGTGACTGTTTTATTTTAATTTTCTTGGTCTGTTTCATATTTTCATCAAGTTGCCAAAAATGTGTATATTCTTGGCATACCTTATATTGTAGGTAATAGGCATTAAAATTGCTTGACAAACGGAGTCTAGAAACGTTCGATTTCAACCACAAAACTGCTTTTTATTTATTTTTTAAATAATTTTATAAGAAAGCAAAACAAGTTAATCAAGTGAAACTGTCACAGATAATCTTAGCTATAAAACTGTATTTTTAAAGTTGTTTGCTTTACGCGTTCATACATTTCTATTGAAAAAATGTTTTTTTTAGTAGTTTACATTCATATTTTTTAAAGAGTTATTTTTTTTTTTTGTATTCTACTCAAGCGAAATGATAAGACAACCTACAATTTATCTAAAGCATATTTTTAGGTATTCATAATGTACACCAATTCGTTACAAAGATTAGTGATTTAGCATTGAGCTTCGCCTTAATGATTAAATCTCTAAAAGTATAAAATAAAGTCGCCCTCTACGTCTGTCTGTTTGTGCGCTTAGTTCTTCTAATTTGATAGGGTTTTCACCATCATTTAGAGAAATTCTTCGGGAAGGTTTATATATATAATATATGCATATTAAATTTATAGAAAGTAGAGAAAAATCGATGTTTTGTAATCATGTCGTAAAAAAACCTTATGAGATACATCAAAATAATGTACCACGAAATTGTATATCTTAAAAAGGCCTACATACAAGTATGCGATTGTATATGTCTGTTTCCTAAGAATATCCCCCACCAACACCGGATACATGTCAGCCAGTAGTAATTAAAGCGTAAAATGGCATTTATTTTCTATAAAAAGTTGCGTTGAATTTTGTAATTACCCGTATGATAATTTTAAAAGCATCCAGAGTAGAATAAAACGTTTAATTGGCACTTAAATAATTAATAATAATAAAGTGACATCTATCGTGTTTTCATTCAATTAAAATAATTGAATTTCCTGCCCTCCCATAGACCTGGGAATATCACATTTTAGGGGGGAGAGGGGGTGGAACTGATGAGTCATCTAATTTTATAATATAAATTTCATATTACCGACCAAATTCTATCATAACACTAGCTGTACCCCGCCACGCGTTTTGTGACTCAGTCTGTCAGAGCAAATAGAGGAACAATAGCGCGTGTTGCTTTTACGTCCAACAGATGGCGCTATTTAAAAAACATGTTTATCCAACAGATTACGCTGACATCTATATAATACTTATTTATATACATCAAATCACAAATAAAGCTGCTAATTATAAGAAACACAAAACGTTTTAATAGCATCGATATCATTAAGCAACTCTACTTTGCCTATGTACGAATCCATTTGGAGTTTGCATCAGTTGTTTGGTCTCCATTTTACAAAATCCACATAAACAAAATCGAATCAATTCAAAACAAATTCCTAAAATATCTTTGTTACAAGTCATTTGTAAGATTTAATAATTATGCAGAGGCAGCTTCATACTTTAAAATTGATTCACTGAGTGTACGGAGGCATTATAAGGATGCACTATTCCTGTATAATAATATTAATAATAATATTCAATGCCCAGAGTTGCTAAACAAGATCCCATTCAATGTACCTGCGCATTCAACACGCTCTTGTGTCCTGTTCAAGGTTGATCAAAGCAAAACGAACTCTAAGCAGAATTCTTGCCTGAACAGACTATGCAATAATTACAAAAGCGTATTATCCAAGGTTGATATTTTCAGTTGCAAACTTACCAAATACAGGAGGTCCATAAAAGAATATTTCTCTAATAGTTTGTGAATAATTTTTATGTCTCTATTGTTTATATCTCTATTATGATTTGATTTATATCTACAACCTCTCTCCATGGCTATAAATGTATTGTTTTGTAAATTTTCGTTTTATATAATCTTTTGATTTGTATATTTTTTTTTAATTCATATTTCTTTCACACAGATTTAAATTATTCTGTCTCAGTTAAAGTCACTAGGAGGAAATCCATAAAAATTATAAATATTATAAAATAAAGTCGCTATCCGCGTCTGTCTGTTTGTCCTCTTAGTTCTTCTAAACTACGCAACGGATTTTCACTATCATTTAGAGAATTTCTTCCAAAAGATTTATGTATATAATCCATGCATATTATATTTGTAGAAAATAGAGAAAAGTCGATGTTTTGTAATCATTAAAAAATAATTTCCATAGAAAAGTCCGTGGTTGTATATATCTATCTCTTGAGGATAACCCCCAGCAACGCCGTGTAAAGTCAGCTAGTGTTGGCATAAAAAACACACGCGTATTCGAATGCAAAGTTGTGTCAAAATTTCAAAGCGATCGGTACAGAACTTTAGGAAATTTAAGATTTTAAACAATGGAACATTTATTAACATTTTTATTTATATAGATTCAGGACCGAAAAAGGTTCGTTTATCAATCGAAGGTCAGCATAAATTAATTTTAATATCGATTTCCGTGTTTTAATTTCCAATTTAATTCTTCCACTGAAGAGATGAGCCAATAGAAAGTGTATTTTGTGCGAATTCGTGTGCTCTGAACAAGTTTAAATTTTCCTTACTTCTGATGAAATCGATCATAAACATATAGAAATTTTCTATTGATCAGATAATCAGCTTCACTGGCCTGTCTAGGGCCCTGGAGTCGAAAGGTCTTATGTATTCTGGCGACATTACGCGACGATTTTTGCCCTCACGATAAATTAACAGACCTAATTAATTAAATTATCGAACAAAGAATTTTCTTTGTAATGCAAAAATATTCGGATTTTCATATACACGTGTTGCGATATAATGATAATATGTTCGTAATTTGATAAATCGGGAACCTGTTCATGAAATACCAATAAATGAAGAGATTCTCAATAAATTAGAAATTCAATATTCATTTTTCTCCGCGTCATATTTCAAATCGGTATAGATTATACTTCTTCAGTCCATAGAATAAAGAAGATAACTAGAAGTGCGTTTCAAGAATTAAATATTAAAACATGCTAAATGTCCTTCATCGGTTCAATAATAACTAAATGGTTGATTGGCTTATGCAGGGTGGAGTGTGAAAAACTATTAAATAATGTCACTTAAAAATTTTCATCGTTACCTATTAATGGCTCATTTAGTAAAAAAAAATGTATTTTCAATTTTGATAAAAAAAAACAACAACAATACTTTAATTTTACAGAATAAATTTTTAGCAATTTTAACAGCATTTAGTTCCTTAGAACGGGCAATCTGCCTAGCTAGGTACTAATATCGACCTACAATTCATAATAATAATAATAATAAATTCTTTATTCATAGTAACACTTTTACTTATTTTTAATATATATACATATATTGGTTTTCCAATAAGAGGTGTTATTTTGAATAGCCCGCTATTTCGGTAGATGTTACTTTTGAAGCTGTCATTTTTTGACATTTGATAAAAATGGAACGATACACGCTTCAACAACGCATTGCAATTATTAAAATTCACTTGAGTGAATCAAATGCAAATCATCTTGAGTGATGAGGCCCATTTCCACCTCGGTGGCTTCGTCAACAAGCAAAATTATCGCATCTGGGGCTCGGAAAACCCAAGAGTTTTTTTTTATTTTTTTTATTGTGTTTATTTCTTGCTAGAGCAATCCCGATGAGCAACAGAACTCATTTTAGGACAGGAGGAACTTACAATTCATATGTAGGAGGTAGTAGGAACAATTTTACAACGGTATTTTGATATCAAATATAAGTTTCACATTCAATACAGCATAAAAATTAAAAATTAAAATAATGACACGTTAAGTAGAACAAACAACAAAAGAAAACAAGTACAGAAAGAAAAAAAAAACATGGATAAGATACAACAAGAAATGACAACACAGTTACATATTTTCATTTTTAAATGTAGTTAAAAAATATTCTTTTAAAGCATTGCTTTGCAATTTTTTATTATGGTGGATGTGTTTGTACATATCTGGAAGCGAATTATATAGTGTATAGGCAATATAGTTCAGTGATTTTAACCCATATTTTGTAGTGTGTGTTTGAGGAATGCGGATTTTATTGTTATTTCGAGTATTGTGGTTGTGGATGTCTTGATTGTAAAGTGGCTTGATGTTGGTGTGAGTTGATTTTTGGGTAATTTGTAGGATGGTGCTTGTGATTTCATATTTAGGAAGGATTGTAATTGGAAGGATACCAGAAACTGAATAGATGTTCCTAACATGAGTGTCCCATGGAAGTTCAAACACATTTCTGAGAGCTCGGTTTTGAACCACCTGCAGGTCAGCTATCAATTTCTTTGAGGCAAAACCCCAGATACAGCAGAGATAGGAAAGGTGTGAATGTACCATGGCATAGTATACTGAAGTTAGTAAAGGAATGGGTAGTAATCCTTGAAGCCTATATAGTACACCAGTTATAGGGGTAATTTTCTCTTTTATATGTTATTATATTATAGTTATTGTTGAAAAGCCTCTCTATCCTCAACGTGTCATTGGACCTTACTTTTTCGAAAATGAGGCTGTAGCAACAGTTACGGTGAATGGATTGCGCTATTGAGAGATGATTAATGATTTTTTATGGCCCGAATTGGATGGTATTGATCTGGACAACGTTTACTTTCAACAAGACGGTGCTACGTGCCACACAAGCAATGAAACCATTGATCTTTTACGATTGAATATCAAAATAACACCTATTATTGGAAAACCCTGTACTTATACAGTTATTGCAATATTATCATATTGTAATTAATGTAATAAATAAATACAAATTTAAATGGAAATAATTTTGCGTTTAGCCCAATAGGCAATAGCCCAGGGTTGTACACTCGCCTGATATCGTAGATCTTCATCCCGTTTGAATTTCGTAAATACAGTTTTGTAATCAATTTTAAGCCTCGATTAGGTAAATATTTGGGTCAAGATACACGCCCACTAGACACTTCTTGTATCCTTTTTATTCAATGGTTCAGAGGGTAAAAATAATTTCCGGCTTATGTGGGAAATTGCAAACGACTATATAAGTATTTCCAATGCGCATGGTCACGAAGAATTGGAACTAAGCTATAAAATTAATCGTACAGCATAAAGATAAACCATCAACTGGAAAATCTTATACAGAAAGAGACCATTGTAACTTTCCGTAGGTCCCAAAGACTACGATAGGCTGAACATGTTGAAAGAATGACAGTTGACAGGACATCAAAAATTATGTGCCCCAGTGGCATTCAATTTGGGAGGCAGGGTTAAGTACCGCCGCCCAGGAAACCATTTATTGGATAACCGACACCTCTGCCATAGATCAACCTAAGTGGTTCTCTACGTTTAATGATTTAGTAGGGGTGCTCGGGTTCATCGGGTGAGGTGTGTTCAGGGTTCGTCCGCCCACCAGCTCTCGACTCGCAGTGAGAGGGATATATTCATATGTCCGTCACTCCTGGACACATTGATCCCTAGAGAATCTAGGGATCAGTGTGTCCCCTAGAGAATCTAGGGATCAGTGTGTCCCCTAGAGAATCTAGTGATCAGTGTGTCCCCTATAGAATCTAGGGATCAGTGTGTCCCCTAGAGAATCTAGGGATCAGTGTGTCCCCTAGAGAATCTAGGGATCAGTGTGTCCCCTAGAGAATCTAGGGATCAGTGTGTCCAGCCCATCCTTCATACCTTTACCCTTCCCAGAACTTACTCTCCTTCATTTCCTTAACGACCCTCCACATAGCATCTCCAAAGATGACATAGGACTTATGGGAAATTATTTTCCTCAGGGCCAGGAGGTCAGGAAGTCAGAAGGCCAAAAAGAAACCCCACAAAAGAGTGTGGGGTTTATGTTTAAAAAAAGATAGTGTGTAAGAGAACTGGAGCAGGATGGAAAGGAAAGGAGTGAGGACTGCCTGGAGGACAAATTCCACCCAGGATTTACATAATGACTACAGGGAGAACAATGAGTATTGCTAACTTATTAAAAATTATTAGTTAAAGTATTAGTTCTATAATCAACGTGAACGGTCGCGCGCAGCGAAGTAAAGTATTGTCGCAAAAATTGCAAGCGCTGCCGAGCGCCGAGCGATTTGCGCCGAGCGCAGCGATTTAACACATTATGGACACGGCCATTGTTAATATAAAAACTGAAATACAAAAAATTACAACAGTGAAAGATTCGAAAGCAAAAACGAACCTAGAACAAAATGTTTATATATTAGAAGAGCTTTGGAAAACTGAAAAAATTAAACACCAAAATGAAATAATCAAACTACAAAACAAAATTATCGAAAATTACGAAGAACTTACGAAGAAAATTGAAAAAGTCGTAGAAAAAAACAATAAAATACCATCTTACGCGCAAGTTCTAACAGCAAATAAAAAAGAAATTTCAAAAGAAGAGAGGTTCTCAATAATAATATCATCAACTAAAAAAACAACAAAAGCTGCAGAAATATGTGATAAGATACAGAAAGACATCAAACTAGACCAACTTAAAATTGGAATAAATGGATTAAGAAAAACAAATAAAGAGCAAGTAATCATATCCTGCCCAAAAAAAGAATATACCAACACTCTTACGGAGGAAATTAAAAAACTCAATTATAACTTAGAAATAAATGAAATAAAAAAGAAAAAACCCAAATTAATTTTGAAAAGACTCAAATCGAACTTGACGGAAGAGGAAATAGTAAATGGGATACTCACACAAAACGAAGGGATTCAAGACATTGTAACGAAAAACGAAGAAAATAAAATAAATTTGATTACTGAAATAAAATACAAACATTCTAAGAAATACCAACGTGGTACTCGGGATCAAGAAGATGAAGAACAAAACAAATTCTCGAACTATATCGTGGAAACCAGCGGTACAACACGAAAAAATTTGCTATCCTTAGAAAAGATAAATATCCAGTACCAAAGGGTTAACATAGTGGATTGTGATCCTTTAACCCATTGCTACCACTGCTGCAAATTCATGCACACAGCCGCCAGATGCCTAAATCGAATGAATCCATCGGTGTGCCCGCATTGCACGGGTGATCATACTTTTGCTAAATGCCCTGAAAGAGAAAAAACACCGGTTTGTGCAAATTGCACATCGCAAAATAAGAAATATGGCGAGAAAAATAAAACAGACCACACAGCTTTCAGTAACTTATGTCCGTACAAAAATAAAATGCTGAAAGTAGCAAGAGACAGAATAGACTTCGAAGAAAAATGACAGAATTTTTATATAACGCACTAGACGAAAAAAATAATATTGACGAAAAAACATATAGCAGCTATCAAGAATATCGTACCCACCAAAACGATCTCAATCTCAGTCCTTTAATTCTACACATGAATATAAGAAGTTTGGAACGAAACATGGATGAATTTTTGACAACAGTAAATAATGATCTCAGGAAGCCCGCTTGCATTGTGTTAACGGAAACACATTCAAGTGGCGAAGTGGCGTACTATATACCGGGATATACCTGTGTATCTACTACAAACCGAATTAACAAAAACAGTGGAATCGTTATGTTCCTACAAAATAATTGTGACATATTGTGCGAGGAAGAAATTAATGTGAATGGAACAAACTGCTTACACGTACAAATGAAGTGTTATAACAAAAAAATTGATATTATCTCTCTATACAGAACGCACTCGTCTACTGTAGGGTTGTTTATAGAAGAATTAAGACATGTGTTATTAAACTACAGAAACGCGAATACAATAGTTTTAGGTGACATTAATTTAAATATATCGCACGATTATACATCGAACGATAAAGATAATTACTTAAATATGATGGCGGAATTGAATTATGTGTCGTGTATTAACTCTTACACCAGAAACGTCAATGGGCAACGTCCATCATGCATTGATCACATTTTCACAAATATCAAGGATATAAATAATTTAAACTCGGGAATTATAAAAACCTCAATTACCGACCATTACATGACTTTGCTACATTACAATTCAATAATACCTCAGGCGATAAACCAACATTGCGGACAAACTGCTAATAATAAGAAAGAAATATCTATTGTTAATATCGAATCTTTGAAAAATAAATTGTCATCGGAATTATGGTTAGATATTCTCCGAAGTGAAAACGTCAACGAGTGCTGTAAAATATTTGAAAATAGATTAACAAACTTTATAAATGATTCAAAACAAATTATTCCAAAAGGAAATACAGCAAAATTTCGTAAAATCAAACCGTGGATAACACATGGGCTTGTTGTGTCCATAAGACACAAAGAATGGCTTTATAAAGAAACAAAAAAAAAACCACTAGACATTAAATTAAATGTTCATTTTAGAGAATACAAAAATAAATTAACCACGCTCATAAAAAACACGAAAGAAATTTATTATAAAAACAAACTTGATGATTCTGAAAATGACAGTAAGAAAGTTTGGAATATAATCAATGAAATCATGGAAAATAAACAAAAAACCAAAAGTAATACTATTAAGAGTGTAATACAAAACAATAACATAATTAACTGTATTGAAGAACCTAAAAAAGGAGCAAACGCTTTTAATGATTTCTTTGCAAATATAGGAAAGAGTCTAGCAGAAAAAATTACCGTGAAAAAAATAAATAATATGTATATTGAAAATATTCCGAATATAGAAACTAAACTTGAACTCTTCGAACCAACCAATCCGTCTGAAATTGTACAAATTATATCAAAAATGCGAGGTGGTTCTGCTCCGGGATTTGACGGTCTCACCGTAAAAACACTAAAAATCATTAAAAATTATGTTTCTACACCAATCTCTCATATTATAAACAATAGCTTTAAGACAGGAGTTTTCCCGAGCACGTATAAGAAAACCATAATCTCTCCAATATTTAAGTCCGGTAGCCCGGAGGACATTTCTAATTATAGACCCATTTCACTCTTATCTAATATATCGAAAATTTTTGAAAAAATTGCTAAAAAAAGACTAACTGCATTCTTAAATAAAAACAAAATTATAAATGAAAATCAATTCGGTTTCACAGAGGGAAAAAGTACCCAAGATGCCATTGCAAAAATTTCATCTAGTATTCAGAGTACCCTGGACAAATCAAATAAATGTATAGGAATTTTTATTGACTTAAAGAAAGCATTTGACAGTATTTCCCATGAAAAACTTATATTAAAATTAAAACAAAATGGCATTGACCACTTAGCCCTTAAATGGATAGAAAGCTACTTAACAGAGAGACCTCAAATTGTAAAATTAAACCAAACTTTTAGTACACCACTAACAAGTACATTTGGCATTCCTCAAGGCACGGTCCTCGGACCATTACTATTTTTAATGTATGTAAATGACATTTTCCAACAGAAAATCAAAGGTGAATTAATCTCTTATGCTGATGATACTGTTTTATTAATAAAAGGTCAAACATGGGAACTAGTTAACAAACTTGCAAATGAATGTATTAATATCTTAAAATCATGGTTTGATAATAACCTACTCACACTTAATGCTAAAAAAACAACATATGTATTATTTTCACTACAAAAAATACCTAAACACGAAGTAAATATCATAATCCATGATGAAAATTGTGACAATATCAACTGTCAACTACTTAATCCTATGTGTACTGTAATCAACTCTTCTTCTGAAATCAAATATCTTGGTGTGATCATCGATGAAAATCTGAAATGGAAAAGCCATATTAGGGAGTTAGTAAAGAGAATAAGGAAATGTATATATATATTTGTTAGGTTAAGAAATATTTTAAATGTAAAAATACTAAAAAATGTATATTATGCTCTTGTCCACTCCCTGCTTATTTACGGAATCATAGGTTGGGGAGGATCTTATAAAAACAACCTAAACTCAGTAAAAGTCTCGCAAAAAATTATTATAAAAGTAATACTTAAAAAAAACTCTACTTTCCCAACAAAATTGCTTTTTAAATTGTTTCCAGTACCAAATATTGATGATATATTTAAGCAAACTTCCATTATAAAAATGTGTAAAGAAAAAAATAACACAGAATATCAAGAATTTTATAAACTCATGAGAAATGGAAATCAATTTATTACGCCAATCTTTAAAACAACTCAAATGCAAAACCATTATATTTACCAAGCCATAAAAAACTACAATAATCTCCCTTCCGAATTGCACTGTATTACGAACCAACAAGAACAAATAAATAAAATCAAACTTTTTTTCCAAAAAAACTTATATTAAACAAAAATAAAAATATATATATATATATTATATATTATTATATTATTATTATTATATCTCATTATGAATTATGAATCTAAGCACAGACATAGGAATTAATAGACGAGAAGATAAAGGCGAGGGGTAAAATCAACTGTTGAAGAACGAAGCGAGTGAAGATGACTGTGATTCGTCAATAAATCAATCTGACAGTAAATAGGCATCTCGCATTATAATATCACCATTTACTTCTTAAAAGTAAAATCTGCTTTGAATGAATAGACATTTTTACATGGGAGCGCAAATTACTCGCCACGTTATGAACAAATTTGCGAAGTCCAAATTCGGCAAAGTAAGGCAGCTTCTATATTCAGAGTCGTAGTTAGTTTCAGAGTATTTAGTTAAGACACTTTTATAAATGTTCATAATTTACTTCCCAGCAACCAACCAGCTTTGTGTTTCGCGTCCAGACGTTTCTCGATGTGATAGTAACAACTGATTCATATTATACGATGTGAATATGCTTAAAATAAAATAAAATAATGCTTATATATGGAATGTAATACGACAATTGGGTTTATTCTCTTTTTTCGCATCTATTTTTACCAGTTTTCATAGTACAAGTAAACATTTTGCCGTGTTATTTCGTAAAATGAACCGATGATGCCTCGACCATAGTTCGCACAAGAATGATGACGTCACGTTTTCAAATATCACTTGAGGCCGTACGCGAGCCCAGCCGGCTCAATGGAACCGGTATGGGGAGTGGGGATAATACGCTTTTAATCACTTAGGGCAGGTCTACCTAATATTCATATGTCTATGGAATCTAAGTAAGAATCGTGGCTCCCTTATCAGGCACAAGAGCTCCTCTTTTCTGATAAGGTATACATGACCATATATGAACCTTAATATTATATTTTGCAAAATATGTATGTATTAATGTAACCCATATGATGTATATTAAAATAATAAAAAATAAAAAAAAAATAAAAAAAATCTCTCAAAATTATTGGTAATCCGGTTTGAAACGGGATTGCAGGCCATTTTTTGATAAAATGTTAATAAATTCCTAATTTATCGGAACATGCACCAGCAATTGCCTTGATAATATACAATGACGAAATGCGGATGTTTATGAATACGTGTTCCGACATCGTGATAATATATCGGTATTTTACTGAATGTTCATTATGAAACCAATCAATTCATTCGTTAAGGGCCTGGAAATCCCGTTTTAACCGGATTTGAAGATAATCTTAATAATTAATTCTTTTTTCTGTGTATGTTTATGAGGTGCCTAAATATCCTTTAAATATTAACTAAGAAAAATGCGAAAATGGTGGCATTTTTCTATTATTTATATCCTGATGAAAAGTTAAAGATGTTGTGTAGGAGCCACATCAAGCAAGAAAAAAAAACATAGTATATTTGAATGTAATAATTAATTAGTCATTTGTAAACTTAAATGTACAAATTACTAAAATAAAAACAATAAATAAAGATGAATTAATTTATTTTTGGTTATTTAAAATGTACCATTTGGGATTTTCCGTAAAAACGACAATTTGGATCGCCGCGGCGTAATTAGTTATTAGTTTACGTACTGAATAATTCCAAAAATATCAATAAACCATTACTTTAGAAATTAGACAATAAGTATCTCTACTGCATTGGCAAATATCACATTCTATATTAATATAAATTAATACCTGGAAAATAAAATTAAGCAACAATGTAAAACATTAAGGGAATAACACAATATACTAATAATATGGGTTATTCCCAATAGTAATTAGTAAAATAAATCGAAATTTTAACAAGTCATTGAAAACAGATAATAATGCTAGTACCAAACAATTTGAAATTTATGTAATAGATTTAAATAAAAAGTCTTAAAATATACACATAATTATATAATTAGCATTCACCAACCATTCAAAATATATAAACTCTTTATAAAATTAACCACAATCAATTTTACACACATTTTATAGTTTTAAATAATTAATAAAGCCATATATGTATATATAGTTAACAATACTAATTGTTTTCATTAAGTATTTATTAACAAAACGCATTTTAAAATACAATAGCATATGATTTCAATGTTTATCACAACGTCAACATGCTATAACCGCCCTCCCTTGAGCGCTGGCCCACTGTGCGCCGGCGACCAGCCCCCATTAGCGTTTTCTACGTCATAACTACGTTGTAGCCAGTTTGAACCGTTTAGAAATTTGCGGATAGATATTTTTTTAAATTAATGAATGATGTTCATAATTAGAACCTATCTTTCTTTCAGTGATAAAACTTCTGCATCTAGACTACAAAACCTAGCTAAATCTATTAACTTTTCTTTTAAAAGAAATACATTCCTGGTTTTCAAATAACATAGGATTTGTTTTTCCTCTACTACCATCATTATAGTGAGAAAATATTTTTTGTGCAACGATGGAGGACTTGGCTAGTAGAGGAATTAAACTGACGGAACCCGACGCATCTGACCACTCGGCCACTAACCTATAACTTGGAATTTTACAAGATGCATCACTTTTTAATTTTTATTTTATGTGAATACCGCACAAGAGTTCCAACGGCTCCCTACCGTCTGGAGACTTGAGACAATGGCATCCCAATTGAGTTGTGTTATGAGGGAGTACCTAGCTATTCAGATCTCATCACTAAACGGCACTTGTCGGCCTCCGTGGTCGAGGGGCAAGGCACTCGAGGTGACATCCGAAGATTACAGATTCAAATCCCGGCGTTCGAAAGTAATTTTTATTTGATTATTTTTGTCATATCACAAATTAATCATTTAAAATAATATATGACATATTTGCGGCACGTTTAAGAGTGGATGATTCTCTCAGTATCGCCCTGGTGGAATACCGCCATACAGAATTGAAATGTTGCTTTAAACGGCTTAAGGCGAAGCTTAATGCCAAATCACTATTTTGATTAATCTTTTTAACGAATTGGTGTACATTATGAATACCAAAAAATATGCTTTAGATAAATTGAAGGTTTTCCTATCGTTTCGCTTGAGTAGAATACAAATAACTCGATAAAAAATATAAATGTAAAACTACAAAAAAAAATTTTTCAATAAAAATGTATGAAAGCGTAAAGGAAACAACTTTTTAAAAATACAGTTTTATAGCTAAGATTATCTTTGACAGTTTCACTTGATTAACTTTTATTCTTTCTTATAAAATTATTTACAAAATAAATAAAAACCAGTTTTGTGCTTGAATTCGAACGTTTCTAGACTCCGTTTGTCAAGCGATTTTAATGCCTATTACCTACAATATAAGGTATGCCAAGAATATACACATTTTTGGCTTGTAGCTTCTTCTTAAGCAGTCGCTCTGTTAATTGGCGCGTGCCGATAGGCGGAAATTCTCGCTTTTTTAGCTTCCTCTTAAGCCGTATTTGGTGACCAGAACTGAATAGCCCGGTACTTCCCCATCGCCTTCCCTTCCTCCACTACCTTCAGTCTCACAACCTACCCAAATGGGAATGACATAGTCTCACTGGCTCCGGACAGTTGAGAGGTATTCATATTCTATAACAGACACGCCTTTCAAAATCAAGCATTGCTACTACAAACCTCGCTAAATCTAATTATCCCGTAGGTAATAGTAAAACATGATATTATCGATATTATTTCGTCTTACAATGCACGTTCCACCCCCTGCACCCTCCCACCCTCCCATCGGCTGCTGGTCATGACGTCATACAACCCCTGCTCTCCCAACCCGACCCTCACCTTCCCCTGTGACCGACATAAGAGAACACCCTCTCCCCCGGCCGTAAACTTATGGGGAAGCTTTCAAAACATTTATCGCTTGAGATTTATCTTAATATACTAGTACAGATATAATATACTAGTTTATTATATTAATAATTGTAAGATTGATAATAGGGTATATTCACTGTTTTTTTTTGCTTGTTTGTTCTCGAAAAAATTACGATAATGCAGTAATTTTTATTTTATCTTTATCTTGACAAATGCATTATCTATAACGATTTCAAAAGTGTCATTTTCGAAATGCGCCAAAACGACATGTTCGTTTTTACTCGTGAATTCGGCGGCATTGACCTCATAAAAATTTTGTCATATATCACATTTAGCCATTCACATGTAATTTTGTAATTGTTAACATACGTACTAGTTTATTTCTCTTTTATTGCAATGAATTAATTCTACCTTAACGTATCTATTCACCTACCTACCTTTCATATTATGTTTACTTTTATTTTTATTTTTATAGTCTATCTTTTTCCATTTAAAAATGTTTCTGTATGTTATGTTATGTAAAAGCTTGTTATGTAAAAAACTTGTTATGTAAAAGCCCACCAGGGCGTTGAAATTAATAAAAAAAAATAATACCAGACATTGGCGTTTTCTATGTCATAAAGACGTTGTAGCCAGTTGGAACCATTTCGGAATGAGCGGTTTTAGATCGTTTTTTTTAAATAGATAATCATGAAATAATAATAATCTTCCATACATTTATAAGGTATTTTCATAGTTTGTGAAAATACGTTGACTAAAAAGCGCAGATCCTTTTATTTAGTAAACTTTACTTGTCAAAAATTCACATTTAAAATACAAAATTTAAATCTTGAAAAATTACAGGATAATCTGAATTCTTGAAACATCAGTTCCAATTTTTAAAACGACAGTAAAAAATATTTTTTTGGTATATTATAGGTATCGCACGGCTAAATTTTTCACATGATTCTTGCAGCCAAAGTTACAAACGCAAACATACAACCAAAATTATTATTTATTAATATTTTTGATTATTCAGTGCTTTCAATTCAACCAATTTTACTCGAATGTATGTCATCTTTTGGGATGCTGTGTGGAGAAATTATTCGAGGAGGGCAAGGATTGAGCCTGGTTCTTGGAGAAACCCATATTGTAGGAGGGAGCAAATGCAGAGGCCGGCAAATTATTCTGCAACAGAGGTGAATACCATTAGAACGAGTCGTAAAAACGAGCTGTTCTCATTTTTACAAAAATTTCACCAAGAAGTGATGAATTTTTGAGTAATTATGCCGTGTTGCGCTTACTCCTCCTTTAGCTAACGTTTCGGACAGCGTTACAGTGTTCATTATCAAGTCAGATGTATAGATTGCGGTGAAGTGTGTGTTTTACGTAGAGGTGATACCGAGTTGCGCGCGTTAGTCCTCTTAGGGCCGGTACTGCAGTATAAGAACTAGTTTAATTAATGTGGTTTTGGGCGTTTAGTTTTGGTGTAGCCGTCAAGTATCGGATCCCGTCGTCTCTCCGAGTTTTTGTGGATTTCAATTGCTTCTTAGCATAAAATTCCTACATCTTGTACCGAAAACGAAACAGACGAAATACAAAACGGTCGAGCTGTTTTTTTTTAATGTGAATATCGCACAAGAGTCCCAACTGCTCCCAATCGTCTGCAGCCAGTGACTATGACAATTGGGATATGTTCTGAAACTAGGGATTTGAACACGCGACCTTCGGATTACTAATCGAGAGCCTTACCCCTCGACCACAGAGGCCGACAAATTTATATCCTCTCATTAACAACAAAACATTACAGTACCTACTTTAGTGTTCTGTAAATGTTAAAATGGTATTCACACAGTTTGGGAAGGCCTGCCGCACGCCCCAATATAATTTATTCGAGGTTGAGATGTTTATCAAGGATTTAACGCTGGGTTTATGGGCACTTGTGACTAGGAATGGATAGCCTGTGCCGCCAGCCAGTAGCGACTACCTGCTGCTAGATGCTCGAACAAGTTGTAGGTGTTTCTAAATTACGTTATTATTAATTTCCTCTTCTACAACTCACTGAACAGACAATTTCTAGAAATGTGATCTGTAACGATTTCAAAGATAAGTTTTTATTCAATTTGTGTGTTGGCTGCTGCTCAAGACAAATTGTCGATATTTAAAAAGTCTGATAATTTTATCAAGTCAAAAAAATTCAATCCGTTGAAAATTAAGTTTTTTTTACAATAATGCATATATTTTAAAATGTCTACCTTTAAAATAAAAATTTGGTTTGTATGCTATAGTCCCGCTGGCTAATAAAAATAACTTACAGCCTTCTTACTGCCGGTCAGGTGCTCTACGAATTGCGCTAATTTCAGGATAATAATTAATGCTTAAAAATAATATAATACTTCTATTATCTTACAGCAAATATAGATATAATACAGAGTTTTCCAATAAGAGGTGTTATTTTGATATTCAAAGAGCTATTGAGAGATGATTAATAATTTTTTAATGGTCGGAATTGGATGGTATTGATCTGGACAACGTTTACTTTCAACAAGACGGCGCTACGTGAAAGCAACGAAACCATTGATCTTTTACGGGAAAAGTTTCCGGACCGCGTTATCTCTCGAAGAGGTGATCACAATTGGCTACCGAGATCTTGTGATTTAACACCTTGCGATTTCTTCCTTTGGGGCCACGTGAAAGAGAAGGTCTACGCCAACAGCCCAGCGTCGATTCAAGACCTCAAAGATGGAATTCGTGAGGCTATCGAGGACATAAGGCAGCCACTTTGCGATTTGGTTATGGAAAATTTCATGAAAAGGATATGGTCCTGTAGGCATGGTCGTGGTGGTCATTTGACTGATGTTATTTTTCACTATTAACGGCATACCATAGACATATGAATATTAGTAGACCTGCCCTAAGTGATTAAAAGCGTATTATTCCCCACTCCCCATACCGGTTCCATTGGAGCCGGCTGGGCTCGCGTATGGCTTCCCGTGAATCTTGAGAATGTGACGTCATCATTCTTGTTCGAACTAGCGTCGAGCTATGGTCGAGGCATTTTATGAAATAACACGGAAAAATAGTGGCTTGTGATATGAAAACTTGTAAAAATATATGAGAAAAAGAGAATAAACCCAATTGTCGTATTACATTCCATATGTAAGCATCATTTTAAGCTTATTCACGTCGTATAATATGAATCAGTTGTAGAAACATATACTATCACATCGAGCCAACATTGGTCGAATGTAGCGATTCTCAAGTGTGCGCATCGTTGTTACTGGGAAGTAAATTATGAACACTTATTAAAGTGTCTTAACTAAATACGTAAACAAAATATTCAACTCTGAAAATAGAAGAATTTTTCTTTGCCGAATTTGAACTTCGCAAATTTGTTCATAACGTGGCGTTGCGCTCCCATGTAAAAATGTCTATTCATTCAAAAGCAGATTTTACTTTTAAGAACTAAATGGTGATATTATAATGCGAGATGCCTATATACTGTCAGATTGATTTATTGACGAATCACAGTCAGCTTTACTCCCTTCGTTCTTCAACAGTTGATTTTACCCCTCACCTTTAATTTCTAGTCTATATATTCATATGTCTGTGCGGCATACCTTTTTCTTTATTATGAAATAAACACTCGATCATTTATATTAAAAAATGGCATTTTTCTTTGAATATCAAAATAACACCTCTTATTGGAAAACCCTGTATAATGATATCCTTCATGGGATCTCCCGTGCAGAGTATTCAGTATATGTCAGTATATTTTTTACTAGCTGACCTATACCCGGCGTTGCTAGAGGTTATCCTTAGGAGATAGACGTATTATATTTTCTGTAGGCCTTTTAAAGATATACAATTCCGTAGTACATTATTTTAATGTATTTCATAAGGTTTGGCCAGGGGAGTATGTGTTAGGGTGAGCGGTGGTTTTACGGGATGGTTTGATATCACAAAAGGTGTTAAACAAGGCTGCGTAATGTCACCGTGGTTATTCAATCTTTACATAGATAATTGTATGCAAGAATTGAAAGAGGTGGGATTGGGCGCGAATTTGAGTAATCTGAAAGTATGTTGCCTATTGAATGCTGATTGCTAATAGTATGGATGATCTACAGTCTCTCGTGTCTAGGATGAACGAAGTATGCATGAAGAATGAGATAATGATGAATGTAAGTAAGTCTAAAGTAATGGTGTTTGAAAGAGAGAGTAAGAAAACAGTGTGCAATATAGCTGTGAATGAGGAATACTTGGAGCAGGTGGATGAGTTTGTGTATTTAGGAAGTATGTTCTAGAGAGATGGGAAGGCTGACAGAGATATTGAAAGAAGGGTAAATGCAGGTAACTCCATTAATGGAGGACTGAACGCAGTTGGAGCTAACAACAACTTGTCCAAAGAAACGAAGTTAGCAGTCCACAATGGCATGCTGGTACCTACCTTGATGTACGGAAGTGAGGCATGGCAAAGAAAGGATGAAAATAGATTGAATGCTGTTGAAATGAGATCCCTGAGGCGTATGTGTGGTAAAACCATGTCCTCTCTGCCTACCCCTGCGGGGAAACGGCGTGAAGGTTAGTTAGTTAGTTAGTTTTAGCCAGCGTTAGAAAAATAATCTTTTTACGACTTGATTTCAAAAACACGACTTTTCTCTACCTTCTATAAATACAATATGCATTTATTATGTATATAAGCCTTTCGGAAGAATTTCTCTAAATGATAGTGAAAACCCTATCAAAATCAGTTGCGTAGTTTAAAAGAACTAAGCGCACAAACAGACAGACGCGGATGGCGACTTTATTTTATACTATTTAGAGATTTCTGATCTCCCTGTTTTGTGTCCAGCTTTTTATTTGAGATTTAAATGTTATAGATTGTTGTGAGAGTTGAATGAGAGTGGGATTTATTGCAAAGTTTAGTACCATAATATAGATTTTATTATCATCGTCATCGGAGCTATTCATCACACTAGGATTTGATTAAAGTGATAAAGTGATGGGCGCGCAACAAATCACAGCGGGAGATTAGTGTGTTGGTAATGCACGCTGATTACAGATTACCTATTATTGATTGCTGATGGCTGATTACGCTATCAATGGAGCATCACTTATCTCTACTAGAGATGGTCGATATTCCTTTGCTGTCACTAGATCGCCCTAGTCCCTTTTTGGAACCTGTTCCACTAGGAATATATTTAATCTTTTTTAAACTTATGAACTATGACATATATGTATTTGTATATGAACGTATTTTACTACAACAACCGTTGAAATAAGGGAGATGAGCTTGTGAGTACCTGTTAATACTCAGCTTGTTATGATATGTACAATATATGTATATACTCAATGATAAAATACGGAATAGTTTTTTGGGGAAACTCAGTAAAAGCCAAAGATGTTTTTATCATCCAAAAGAGGTGCCTACGAAAAATTACAAACTCTGATCACCGGGATTCATGTAGACCATTTTTTTTAAATCTCAAACTTCTGGCAGTGACGGACATATATATATATATATAATGGGGTTATGCCTGTTAGTTCGATCATCTCCAGAAAAGTTCCCACAAAAAAACTCAACACATAAACACGCTACAAGGTTCACAGAAAACTTATTAATCCCAAAAGCAAACAAAACCATATTTCAAAAAGGACCACACTACATGGCCATTAAAGTATATAACAACCTTCCACGTAGCATCAAACAAATAAACGACATACTTAAATTTATATCATCACTAAAAACATTTATTTTAAACAAATGTCATTTACACCTTAAATGAATACCTTACATAAATTAAATACCTCTGTTTTTTTATTTACTATTTACATGCATTTGTTAACATGTAATTGTTGGGTTATGTAATGTAATGTGTATTTGTTGGGTTAGCTGGAAGAAATAGGATGTAACCTGTAAGCTATACCCTTTGTACTATGTATTTTTGTGCAATAAATGTTTTTTTTAATTTCAATTTGAATACACTTATTATTGTACTCCTTATCAACTTACCTATAATAATGTATACATGTAAGGTATGAATAAATAAATAAAGAATCTCAACTGGTCCCTACCGTCTGGAGCCAGTAAACCACCTTTATTTCTACCTACACACCAAATGCAAAACTTTCACTTCATACCCCCTTTGATGGTCCGTGCAGTTTTATCGTAGCTCGGCAATGGTCGCTATGCCATATAACCGTTTGTTTCGATTATCTAAATAACCAACTTGCCACAAAATCTAATACAAAAGATATTCACTAGTTTCCACTTGTACTGAACCGGTTCCTTGCCCCCAGAATTTCGCTAGTCTCCCCCTTGCAATCCCTTCCCGGCATCGGGAAGCGGTTCCAAATGTAACAGGATAAAGTACCGGTTCCATATAGCAGAGACAGCCCCTACACTATCTGGCAACAGGCCACCAGTCTACACAGCTTACATGGAATTGTAATTAACTTTAGCTGATAGAAGAATAATGCCTTGTTATAGATGATCCCTTATCCCATCCTATACCTGCCTGTTGCTAACAGGGCTGTAGAGTACCCTCTGAACAGATAACGAACTAAACCTCCAGGAGAAGGGATCAGAACAATTCGCGGCTGTCATCTGCCGAAGCGACAGATCCCATACAAATAAATGATATTCGGCGGCAGTTCCCCAATTAATCTGACCCCCTCACCTGAGGAAGATTATAGCGTAGTGTGTCACCCAAACATATAATACGTATATGCCACGCCCAAATTATGCGCGATTAATGTGTCTAAAGCTTTACGCTGTGTCTCCGCAGGGGCAGGCAACGGAGCCAAGCTACAAAATCATAAAGCTGAGAAAACGGCGCACAAAGATTTTTAGTTTTTTTTTAAGTTAGCTTTTTACAATTTTGACTGAATAACTACAAAAAATGGTATTTTAGAAGTTATGTGTGTTATATTCCATGTGCCGACTAGGAATACAAGACAAAATATAACATTCTTCTGCAATACATACACGACCAACTATCAGACACACTCACTGACCAATAGGATGCATGATCTGGGCAACAAGTATGGGGGTGCTATTGATTTATTTATTGACTCCATTTATAGAATTAAGAGTAATCTATACCAACACTTTGTCGAATCCTACAAATTAGAGTAGCGTTGGTAAATTGGATTTAATGTTTTGTCTTATATGTAGTGTTGTTGAAATTTCTTTTTTACTTTATGTTACTCTTACGTTTTACTAATATTGCTTCATATTTAGTTTTCTTTTTTTATTATTTCTTAATATTTTCTCATTATACTTCTTATCATAATTATACAATTGTGTATTTTGTACCTACTTGACAATGGATTACATCTATTTACTGTCAGTATTTCCTCTATGATACAGATATTATCCTATGTACACTTCATCATGTATCACTTTTATGTAAAAGCCTTTTTAGGCGTATATATAAATAAATATATAAAAAATAAATAAACACTGGATATTTATTGTATTGAACAGATGTTCAAACATAGTATTTTAGAGCAATGGTAGAGGTTTTGGTATTTATCCAATAAATGGTTCTTGGTAAACTACTGGTCTTATTGACTAAGCGGAGCGATGTTCTGTTTCAACTCGCACGTTTTGCATTTCATCTGTCTGTATTTTTTTGTATACGTTCTGTTTCCGTTTTTTTTTTTTTTTTTTTTTTTTTTTATTATTGTACGACAGACAGGTAAGTCCAATTACGGTACAATTTTATTAAAACTAACAATACATGTACATATATTTTTTAAAACATGGTATAGTGATATTAAACACATCTATATCCGCTGGTAGGGCATTTAGTAAGGTCATACCTCTTGTCATGCTATGTCGGGCAATGACATCTGTCCGACCCTGCGGTATACAGAATAGGTCGTGGCTACGATTTCGACAGTATTTATCAGGAACGAATAATCCACAGCATGACAGGAGATATGGGCAATCGATAAGGTTTTTTAGTAACTTTAATTCAAATACCATGAGTCCGGCATTACGCCTAGTCTCCAGGCTTTGGTAATTTGTCTCCTTTAGCAGTTCCACGTGATGCATGAATTTCGGATATATTCCGCATGATCGCATGTAAACATACCTTAGGAATTTTTTTTGAATTTGTTCAATCATATTTATGTATTTAAGTTGATAAGGTATCCAGACAGTACTGGCGTACTCCAGCTTGCTTCTGACCACTCCGTTGAACATGGAGGTCATTGCTTCTTTGTTATTGAATTGTTTGCAAGTTCTAATTACAAAACCAAGAGTTTTGGAGCAAGCCGAGGTAAGCTGGACTATGTGGTTTGAAAATGTCAGCTTGGGATCAAAGATCACCCCAAGGTCCTTGATGATGTTTACGCGTGTAAGTACTTCACCATTCATTCTATACTGGCAGAATACCGGATTTTGTGAACGACTATAAGTCATAACAACGCATTTTTTAATATTGAAGTTAAGTTTATTTTCTACCGACCATATCATGATTGAATCGAGGTCGGCCTGCAGTTTCGAATAATCATAATCTGATTCGATTTCCTTCATCAGTTTCATGTCATCTGCGAATAGTAGACATGAGCTGTGACGTATGCAATCCTGAATGTCATCAATCAGAATGAGGAATAACATGGGACCGAGATTCGATCCTTGAGGAATTCCTGACAGAGCTGCGAACTTATGGGAGTCGTATCCATTTATATTTACATACTGACTTCTATCTTTTAAATATGACGCAAAAAATGTCAGTAAGGGTTGATTAAAACCTATTTTATGCATCTTTTTTATTAGAATATCGTGATCTACTCGGTCAAATGCCTTTGCGAAGTCCGTGTAAATTACGTCCGTCTGATGCCTACAGTCTAGGCCTTGTGCTACCCGTCGAGAGAAAGAGAGTAAGTTGGTTACCGTTGATTTCTTCGGTAAGAAGCCATGTTGATTACCTCTTAAGAAAGGCGTGATTTGTGGACTGATTTTATCACAGATAATCATTTCAAAAATTTTTGGAATTGTTGACAGTACTGCAACTGGTCTATAATTTCTGACGTCAGTCTTTTCATCAGCTTTGTGTTGCTGGCCGTTTTAATGGTTCAATAAAGGTCTTTTTTTTCAATGTGAAATCGTCATTTTGACTTTCTTATTCGAATTCTGGATTCTGGTACCCATCTGACTCTTCAAACAAAGTTTGAACAAAAGAATTGTCATTATATTATATGTCTATGGTTTTGAATAGCCATAAGTCGCGTTTATAACCGCTCAATTAAAATGTCAACAAATTGCGCCTGTCGAGTTATTATTAACGAATTATTAACATTCGTACAAAATAAAGTGGATGTTCTTGATGAAGTGAGCATTGTACAAATATGTTCCACAAGCTTCCAAGAGGAAGAAATTGAAAGTGCTAAATGCCTCCTGTTAGAATCCGTCCCTGGCCGTCGTATCACGAGAAAAGGCGATGGCAAAATAACGAAAACATTGCAAGATATCATAAAGATCATGAAGGAAACCGATCCAGACCAACTTCCTACGTTTGTCGCCCGTGATCTCAACAAGTTACCACCAGTTACTTTTGACCACGTCGACGTTACAAGACTTCTTAAAGATTTAATATTACTGAAAACCGAAATTGCCGCAAAGGCAACAATATTAGATATGAATGCTTTGAAGCAGGAACTTAGTCAAATCAAAGAAACCGTCAGCCATATCACACATGAACGCTCAAAATCTAATGCACAACCAAAAATTGTGAGTCCTTCTATAAACTCTCTTGACATTTCAAACGAAAACAATGCAAATCACGAGAATACGCAAATATGGCCGCAGCCTACAGCCGCTCACGACGGCAAATCTAAGCGAAATGCTCGTACTTATGCTAGTGTTAGTGAGAAAGCCCGAAGAGAGCCGGAAAAAACCGAAGCAGCCCGAAGCAGATCACTGTCAAACGCGTCAAACGTAAACAATGGTTTTACTGTTGTTATGAATAAACATCGCAAGAAGCGATTCTTAAATAATCGTGGAACAGGAAGTAATGAAGGAAATTTAAAAATAGCAAACCTTTCAATAGGGTTATATGTATCTCGTTTCGCACTTGAAACAAACACAGAAGATGTAAAATTATTTTGCGAAAATAAAGGTTTAAAAGTAATTAATGTTGAAATCCTAAAACCTTTCAAAGAAACTCCATTCAGGACATTTAAAATCATGATCCAGCAAAGCGACATTAAAACTGTGATGAATCACGATTTCTGGCCCCAAGGCATCGTATTCAGAAGATACAGAGAAGCTATCGAGCGAACCACGAAAGGAACAAAACAAAATGAATAAGTTAAACATCACTTCGATCAATTGCCGATCTGTAAAAAGAGTAGAAAAATTTATTTCTGATCTGTGTATTACAAACGATATCATTCTATTACAAGAGACATGGCTTATACCAACTGATTTAGATTTTCTTAGCGAAATTCACCCTGAATTCATGAGCTATGGTACCTCAGCGGTAGACGTCTCTAATGGCCCACTACGAGGACGACCATATGGCGGACTAGCTATACTATGGAGGAAATCATTCAAGGCAGTGACAATCGACTGTGAAACTCCCAGGATAATAGCGATTGATATCACACTCAACACTGGAACATTACTTGTCATGAGTGTATACATGCCAGTGGACAACACTGATAATTTACCGGAATATTTATCCTGTCTATCAAAAATGCACACGATAATTGAGGAAAGAGACAACCCTAATTGTATTATTCTGGGAGACTTTAATGCCGACATGAATTCGCCATTTGGACGTGAGCTTAAATCATTCTGCTCCGAATATAACCTACAAATTGCGGATGTTGACATACTCCCGCTCGACTCCTACACATACGTAAGCGATGCACATAATACCACGAAGTGGCTCGACCACTGTCTAGTGACTCAGGCAGTACTCAATACAATAGAAAATATGTATATTGACTACAAGTCCGACTGGTCTGATCATAGACCAATGCACACCACTTTAAGAACTAATGGGTTACCCACATATACCGCAAGTCACACAAAAGTAGAGGATCCGTGTAGATGGCGGCCCAAAAGTCATGTAGAAGTGCAGTCCTACTCCAGGTATGCCCAATTTGCAATAGGTCAACTTCAGATAATTTATGGAACCAACACAGAAACTTATGACAGCACCACGATGAATGTAGCCCAAATCGACGACCTATACAAAAACATTGTACAAGCATTGAGTAACTCAGCTATATCTGCGTTTAACATAGGGAGAAGGCCAAAAAATGGGAGAAAATGGAAGGCTACAGCGGGTTGGAATGAGCAGGTTGCCTTATATTATGAAGCGTCTAGAAATGCACACATAAATTGGCTGCAGAATGGACGACCTACTGAAGGTCCCATCATGGAAGCTAGAAAAGAAACCAGATTGCTTTTTAAGAAAAAATATAAGAATTGTCAAAGAAGCTTTGAGCAGAACAAAATGGACAAAATAGCGAACAGCTTTGAATGCAAGAATTTTTCATCTTTCTGGAATAAAACCAATGCCGTATTGAAAGCGAAATACACCGCACCGAGCCAGATTGATGGAAAATCTGTAAATAAAGATATTGCTGAAGTTTTCAGAAATACATTCTGCTCCGCACCAGATCAACCGCAAATAATGGTTAAAGAGATTGAGACAACAATGCATCAACCAGAACAACAGCCGTCCATCGTCATATTACCTGAGATGATCCAGCGAGCAATAAGCAACATGGCAGGAGGTAAATCTGCAGGTCACGATGGACTAGTGATAGAACATGTAAAGCATGCGGGGGAGTATTTAACAATACTGCTTGCCTCTCTCTTCACTGCCATGATCGGCCTCGGACACATTCCGAAAGAGCTGTCCAAAACAATAATAATACCGATCCCAAAAAGCCGCCAGTTGAACTTGACATCATCTGTTAATTACAGACCCATATCTCTTGCCACAATAATTGCAAGAATCTTCGAAAAGGTCATCTTAAATTTAACGGAAGACAAGCTCAATACAGAGGATTCTCAAATGGGCTTCAAAGCTGGATGCTCTACTGATACGGCCATATATAGCATGAAACAAACAATCGAATACTATAAAGCCAGAAAAACAACGGTGTACGCATGCTTCCTAGACTTAAGCAAAGCCTTTGACAGGGTTTGTCATAATGCGTTGTGGAAAAAACTGACCGAACGACAAGTTCCACCACAAATTGTCAATATATTGAGAACATGGTATAACCAACAGGAAAACTTTGTCAGATGGAATGAAAGCCTATCAGAAGCAGCCAAATTAAAGTGCGGCGTTAGACAAGGAGGCTCAATGTCCCCAGTGCTTTTCAACGTATATATGGATGAACTTAGTAAAACACTGAATACAACAAGAATCGGATGCCATATTGCCGGGGTATGTATGAACAATATTAGCTATGCAGACGACATGGTCATACTAGCTCCATCGATAAGAGCGATGAGAAAACTTCTGGCAATATGCGAAGCTTACGTTGATAGTCACGGGCTGATGTACAATGCTAAAAAGTCATCCCTGCTGATATTTAAAGCAAATACTGGTCCCACTGTCATTCCACCCATACGTCTCGACGGGGCCAACCTGACAATTTGCAGCGAAATCAAATATTTGGGGCATGTCATCACCGATGACCTAAATGATAAAAAAGACATAGAACGTCAAAGAAGAGTACTGAGTGTGCGAGCTAACATGCTTGCCAGGAGATTCAACAAATGCAGTCCTCCGGTAAAGAAGCAACTTTTCCAAACATATTGTATGAGCTTCTACACTAGCGAGCTATGGACGACATACACACAAGGCGTCATGAACACACTCCGAGTACAGTACAACCACGCATACAGAGCCCTATTTGGCCTCCCCTGGCGATGCAGCGCCTCACAGATGTTCACCGAAGGAAGGGTGCATGGGTTCGCTGCTTTGATGCGCCACAGAATAGCCGGGACGAGGCAGCGCTACCAGAGATCGGACAACACTCTTGTCCAGGCCGTTGCCCAGTGGCAGGGAGCGCCTCTACACCGGAGATGGAGAATTTCACTGAAGCCACCATAAACACCTAATGTGCACATCACTGTATTGATTTTTTATTTATTATTTTTATTTTTATTTATTTCTTTATTCATTTTATTTTTATGTATTAACTTGAATGTAAACTTTTATGGCAGGCAGAGCATTGCACACACCGCTCTGTCCAGCTGAAATAAACATTATTATTAAACATTATTATTATTATTATTAAGACAGTTTTTTTCTTTGGACAAATTGAATATTCCTTATGTAAAAATTTTAAAAGTGGTTATAATTTAAGTGGGTAAGTATTTAAGTAACTACTTACAAATTAAATAATTTCACAGGAAATGTTGATTTGGATTTATTAAATAAGAGAAACTTAGTTTTTAAACGCGATGTATACTATTATTAGTTTACAGAACTACTGGTATTAGTTTGATAAATGTATTTATTACATTTGTTTACAGACTATTATCCGATAATAATACAGTACAAAGCATATCATACGAACTGAAGAACAGTATCAATGAACGATGAGAATGGTAGGTACATAGCTACAATGAACTATGACAATGGTAGGTACCTAGCTACAATGAACTATGAGAATGGTAGGTACCTAGCTACAATGAACGGATAGAATGGTAGGTACCTATCTACAATGAACGGATAGAATTGTAGGTACCTAGCTACAATGAACTATGAGAATGGTAGGTACCTAGCTACAATGAACGGATAGAATGGTAAGTACCTAGCTACAATGAACTATGAGAATGGTAGGTACCTAGTTACATATTAGCTACACCTGAATAAAGAACATACATCAGTAATATTATGAATTCTGAACAAGGTTATGATAAAATACATGATTTATGCAATATCATATGTTTTTGTAGTCCATACAATGAATGAGAGGCCATATACATGAGTAGTCATATATATAAAGCATTCTAATTTTTCAATCCAAGGCAACAATTTTTCAATATCGTGAACTGAACGTTTTATTGTATTTGATCAATTTAGGAGACGGAATTGGGTACCGCCGCCCCGGAAACCTTCTATTTGATAACCAACACCTCTGCCATAGGCCACCCCAAGTGGTTCGCCACGTTTCGTGATTTAGCAGGGGTGCCCGGCTTCATCGGGTGAGGTGTGTTCAGGATGCTCCTGCCCACCAACTGCATGGCGTGCCAGATCGGGAGAGGCTGGTTTGGGGAGACCCTTTGACCTCTCCAACTGATTTCTCGACCCATCGCCTTGCGCCGCAGCGGGATGGATACATTAATATGCCCGTCATTCCTGGACACACTGATCCTGAGATTCCTAGGTTTTTACTAGGTGTGTTATTAATAGGTACCTAATTATCATTTTGAGTGACATTATTTAACATATTTAACAGAGTCCCATTTATTTATTATTGCGTAGTTTGTTTCGTTTACTGCATCTTCTCGACCCCAATATGTTATTTATTTTGTATTTATTTCAATCATTTATGTATTACGTCAATCATGCGAGCAGTTCAATTTATAATGCAACTTTATCTCTATCTTCGGGTGAAAGGTTGCTAACACAATGCATCAAATACGCACGCCTTAAAAACATTCATTTTAATAATATTATCTAAATTAATTAAATAGTTTGAATAGGAAAGCTTGGATTTAGGGCGAATTTTCGGGTTGGTGTTTTATGGGTGTTTCGATCACAGTTGTATTTGACTAACGGTCAAATCAACGAACAGCGCCATTTTGAGATTTTGACATTTTAAGGCCCCGTAGTAAGCGTTCAAAGATGGTTTGAAAGGGAGATATGTAAATACACTAATATTTAAAAAAAAAAAAAAAAAAAAACAATAATAATTATGCGAAAATGGTGAAAATATTGAATATTATATATATTGTGTAGTCATTTTGAATACATGTAGGATAACGAAAGATTTTTTAAATATTTATGTTGAGGGATCAGTAGGATTTATAGGCCCTGTTAGAAGTTCTACCGAGCCGAACCCTCTGATATGAAAATATCTGGAGTCGGTGAATTATTTTCCCATTTGATTTCTGGTGAGTTGACGTGTTGTTCTTGTATTGTTTCGTATTTATTTTGCTTATATAATGCACTTGCATAATGTGGATTGACTAGATGATCATTTGTGGAAAAGTGTGTGGAAGGGTTTAGTTTTTCTCAAAAATCTCTCGACAAACTCTTTAGCTGGATTTACAGATAGACTGTGGATTTTTTCATGCCTATAACGTATTAAATAACAGAACAAAACGTGTTTTAAATAATTTTTGGAGCTTACTTCGCGATTTTTTTCTATCAAGGGAATTTCATGCAATTAACGTTTCGGCATAACAAATTTATAGATATTATCTTCAAAAATAACATATATTTTTTTGGAACTTAAAAACTTAAAAGAGTTAACGAGAAACTTGTTATAAATCGGTAGAAATTGGGTTTGCGGGGGCTCAACGGTCCCCATTAACCCCTGTAGTGCGGCTGGCTACATTTGCAGTCCGGTGAGATAATGACTACCTTGAGGTGCACTACAGCGTGCAGTGTGTAAAGCTGTTTTGGATGCATTTCGTTACTTTCAATAAAAATTCCAAACTAAAAAAGTGGACATACTTGTAATTGTAGAAGGGAGTCTATATTTTGTATTAAAATTTTCAATATTATACAGGGTTTTCCAATAAGAGGTGTTATTTTGGTATTCAATCGTAAAATATCAATGGTTTCGTTGCTTGTGTGGCACGTAGCGCCGTCTTGTTGAAAGTAAACGTTGTCAAGATCAATACCATCAAATTCCGGCCATAAAAAATCATTAATCATCTCTCGACAGCGCAATCCTTTCACCGTAACTGTTGCTCCAGCCTCATTTTCGAAAAGTAAGGTCCAATGACTCCGCCGGACCATAAACCGCAACAAATAGTCACAGGTTGAGAATAGAGAGGCTTTTCAACAATAACTCTTGGGTTTTCCGAGCCCAGATGCGACAATTTTGTATGTTGACGAAGCCACCGAGGTGGAAATGGGCCTCATCACTCAAGATGATTTGCATTTGATTCACTCAAGTGAATTTTAATAATTTCAATGCATTGTTGAAGCGTGTATCGTTCCATTTTTATTAAAGGCGTAGTTTTTACTTGTCAAATGTTAAAAAATGACAGCTTCAAAAGTAACATCTACCGAAATAGCGGGCTATTCAAAATAACACCTCTTATTGGAAAACCCTGTATTTGGATTTGAGAAATTGACTAAATTTTATCCGTCTCTCAGGGGACATCGATACTTTGCCAGTTTCAACGTTTGATCCAATTGTCAAGCATAACGGCCACCTCTATTTTATGGGTTTTTGTTTGTTTAAGTAGATGATACGCGCCATTTTGACATTTTAACGGTCCCCGTTAAAGATGACCGTTTCAACATCTGATCCAATTGTGGTAGCTATCAAGCATAACGACCATTGTTTTCAGTGTTGACAAGGTAACACTGAAACACAATTAATTTACGCTTTGACCGTTCAAATTTTAAAAGTTCAAAATGGCATCGATTGTCGATTCGACGGACATCAAATGTGACGGAGTTTGAAACACCCTACCCAAATAATGCATTGATTGATTGAAATCATTTCTTTTAACTTTTTTTAAACAGCTTGCAAGTGGCCCATTGCAACGAAAGTCTTATAATTATTTCAGTACTTACTGAAATGGTTTAATTACTAACAAAAAATTGAATATCGAGCCTAACAAACTTCAGTAAGTTCTGTGAACAGTAAAACTCGCGTCTAAAAAAATATCATTCTACTTTTCTCTCATGTAACAAATCAAAAGTTTTTTGGGGATCTGGTGAGGAGACACGAAATGAAAGATGTTGTGAAGGTCAGAGTGTTTATTTGATGAGTCAGGTAGCCGTGACGGAGACTGGACGTAGGACAGGTGTAGTATTCTCCGGATGCAGGCGGTGATGGCAGGTCAAGCGCGGGTCTGTGAGTCGACGCCGGGCGCTGGTGACCGGACTCGTTTACTGTCAGGCACTGGCGATCTTGGCAATCAGTACTCCAGTGCTGACGGGAAGGCCGAAGGTACGGTGGACCTTGTAGGCGGTTGAAGGGGGAGCTGGTAGACCAGTGAGGATGCTGCGTGTCCTCGTGGTGGTCATGGAGCGTGGATGAAGCGCTGGTCAGAGACGCTGGAACCAGGGCGCTGTAATCCATGTAGCGTTGGCCAGGGACGGCGATCTGGGCCAAAACGCTATGATGATATCCCTATGGAGTCCATGATGAGAGCCGGGAAGAATGTCCTTCACGCAAGTGAGGTGCGCGGATTATCACTCGTTGAGCACCTTGTTAACTGATGGCAGATTGATGACTGACTGATTAGATTCTTCATACTGTCGCTTTTTAAAAAGGTGAAGAAGCTTCTGGAACAATTTGGTTGCTATGTAAAATTTTCCAAACAAATAAATAAAAAATAAAAGAACATCCAAGAAGCTTGTTTGGAACAATCGAGACTTCTAGAATTTCGTTCGAATGAAGTAGTTGCGTACCACTACAGTTTCAAGATTTCATAAGACATGTAAGTCATCACATTTGGCTCTACAACCCCTGGTGGGTCTTGGCCTCCTCAAGAGTCTTCCTCCACTCATCTCGGTCCCGCGCCAGCTCTCTCCAGTTTCGAAGCTCCAAGGCAGACAAATCTTTGAGGACGTTGTCGCTCCATCTTAACCTTGGCCTTCCCAGGCTCCTTCTCCCTATCGGTCTTGAGCTCAGCAGGGACTTTGGTTCTTGAAGCTCGGTCATTCTCTCCACATGACCTAGCCACCGAAGTCTTCCTAGTTTTATGAACTTTGTGACGTTTAGCTCCTTAAACAGAGTATAGAGCTCATTGTTATAACGTCTGCGCCAAAATCCATTTTCTAGAACCGGTCCGAAGATGCGCCTCAAAATTTTCATTTCAAAAACGTCCAGTACTTGCTCATTCTTCTTAGTTAGAAGACTTGTAAGTATGCTCTTAAATACCTACCTACTTAATTATAAACCGTATAGTATTTCACGTAACATTTTTTACGTGAAACATCTTTTGGCGACAAACCGACTTCTTGCGTAGCTAGTGTGGCAAGACGGGACGACGCTCATTCGGCCAGCCTCTTTCCGCCCGGCCACCAAAACTCTGTGCGTTATATTTGCTTCTATTCTCACTAAAATTGGCAATGGATTAATTCTAAATTATTATGAATTTTTAATTTGTAATACGTTTCATTGTTTACTTTCATTTTCACTTCTTTCAACATAAATCAATTTCGATGTTTCACATTTGCCAGGCGTCCCGTGACGGCTATACATTTTTTTTTTCAAATAAAGAATTTTACAATTTGTCCAAAGGAACATCATTACGTGAATGTAAATTCTTTTTTCAAACTTTCAAAACAAGGTAGGTACCATAATATAGAAAAGCTGAGTGTAAGTAAGGCTTGCCGGAATAATAAAGTGGATGCAGCAGATTATCGAAAACAAGAAATGGAACGTAAAAACAAATATACAGACAGAAGATTTTTTTTACACAGGAGGCCCTAAGTAAAAAATATCCCCAGGGCCAATGTCATCTTTTGGGATGTGGTGGAGAGGAAGTTCTGGTAAGGAAAAAGGTATGAAGGATGGGTAGGAATCTAGGGGTCAATGTGTCCAGGAGTCACGGACGTATGAATCCATCTCTCCCACTGGTCTCCAAATTGAAATGCCAATCAGTTGAGTTAAAACAGGAGTTCGCTCCGCTCAGTCAATTCATTCCCCTATATTGGGGTTGACGCAGACCTATTGACTTGTGGTCATCACAATGTTAAAATATAGATCAAGTCTTCACAGCTCGACGATTTAAATGTAAATATCAATAAATGTGAATCACAGATGCAGGGACGGGGACAGGGACGGACCTATGACAATTTAGCACCTTATTATCAACACTGACAACATGAAGGTTTTATCAACAATATCGGTAATTAGTCTACACGCAAGCGTGACCTCAAATCGTCAATTACATTTGACGGCACACACGCCAGAAATCCACGGGGATTTCGTGATACTTTAACCGTCTTACTTACAAAGATTGCCTAACGCTGCTGCAGCACTTGTATAGGTGTATACGGTGAGACGGGTGATTTTTTTCGACTGGCACTCCTTTGTTCCAATCCTCAAAAGAACGGTCATTTTTGCATTTCGCGTTTAGTTGCTAACTTCGCGTTTCTTCAGATGACATTTGGGGTGTCATTGACCCGGTCTGTTTTGAATTGCTTCGAAATTTGGCCAGTTTGATAATGCGTTCCGTATCTGCTTTGGTAAATTGATATTTCGATTAAAATATTCCTCTGATACTGCTGCAAATGGTTTTTTTTAGTTATTTATTAAGTTAAAAGAAATACATATTTCGATTTGTTAACTTAAGTGTACATTGATTAAAACAAAAATAATATGTTAATTATGGTTTACTACCTAAGTAACATATTTTTCTTAAGTAAGAGCATTTTGGTTTTGCTCATTGATCTTGAGGGCAAACAGTTTTTTCTTAAATATATTTATTCTATTTACGGTTGTCAGGCTATCAGGAAGGAGATTATATATGTGTACACCCTCATGGCCTATGTTTCTTTTACCACACTCTGTCTTTGCTGAATTTTTGTATAATTTATTATGTTGTCTTGTGTGGTGATCATGTACTTGTGATGTTTTCATAAATGAAGTATTTGTGTGTATGAGGCCATTTTGGATTTTGTGAATTAATAGGCATATTTTGTATTCGTACAGTTTTCTAATTTTAAGTAAGTTAGTTTCTTGGTATACTCTTTTGGTGGAGGTATCTGGTCTTTAGTTAAAAAGTTTTTTTATAACTTTATTTCTTTTTATTTTTTACTACGTACGTAATAATACAATAATACGTCCTAAATCCTGGGGGTCGGGTGGTTTAAAAAATTGTCAGCCATTAATACTGCGATATTACAGCCGGTATTGTGTAACATTTTCTACTAACCTGTTTTTATCCTTCCGTATTATCTATTATGAGTAAAACGGTTTGGGTTGAGAGGCATACGACTTACGATACGCCTTAACTATTGACGCCCTGTTACACGTTTTATATTCGCCCTCTGTAGATCCGGCACTGATGAACAAAAGTCATTAATATGGTAATGTGGGATGCTGGTAGAAAACAATGGTGAACTTACCAATAGATGCTAACAATCCACATTATAAAAAATAATTATATTAAATGTTTTTTAGAAGGTCTTTATGTTATATTAGTTCTAACTGCATAAAGAGTACATAGATTATTTATCTATTTTTAAGGTTTGACCTCACATTTAACAAAGTCACAATTAATTATTTTACATATGAACAATCCCGAGGTTTGTCAATTTTTATGTTGATATGAAAATAATTTAATCCCTCAGGGCCTATGTCATATTTTGGGATTCTGTGTGGAGGGTGTTTTTTGAGGAAAGAAGGGAGAAGAAGTTCGGGGAAGGTATGTAGGTTGGATAATAATCTAGGGATCATATCTTATGAATATATCAGTTATAGAGGTCAAAGGGTCTCCCCAAAGCAGCCTCTCCCGATCTGGCACGTCAAGCAGGTGTTGGGCAGGTGCATCCTGAACACACCTCACCCGATGTATAATAGATGGTTATGAATCTAGGGATCAGTGTGTTCAGGAGTGACGTATAAATATATCGATGGAGAGGTTGAAAGGTCTCCCCAAAACAGCCTCTCCCGATCTGGCACGTCAAGCAGGTGTTGGGCAGGTGTATCCTGAACACACCTCACCCGATGAACCCGGGCACCCCTGCTAAATCACGAAACGTGGCGAACCACTTGGTGTAACCTATGGCAGAGGAGTTGGTTTCCAATAAATGGTAACCCGCCTCCCAAATTGTGGCTTGTTTGATTAGTCGTGGACAAAACCTCAAAGCACAGCGTTCAAATGACAAAATAATCAAAAAGCGCTGATCGGGAAATTGTGACGCTAAATGTGACAGCCGCTCAAACAACTGGCACTAAATAAATTTGTGTTGCTACGATTAGATTACGATGGAAAGAAAACTTATGTCGCAAATTTATTTAGGGACCTTTCGACTCCTAGGCCCCGGACAGATCAATAAATTAATTATTTGTGTATAAGAAAGAATTTGGATATTTGCAAATGTTATATCAATTTCAAAAGAGAGAAAAAATTTTGCTTGTAGTTCGGAGTAGGGAAATTATTTCAATTGAACTGGTCACCAATCTTAAGGCGACTAGAATCTAATAACGGGGGCTTACATTTTAATTATCTCTGATGAACGTATTACTAAAATCTCTAATGTTTCAAGAGGGATCCCGAGTTATTTATAACTAAGATTAATAAAAACAGGACCTTACCAAAAAATATTTTATGTAAAACGGGTTGAAAATTTTATAAAACGTTTTTCAACTAGAAAATTAGCGGTTAGCACCAGATTTTATTTTTCTTAACTATGAATTGATATCTTCCCGAGGAATCTCTCTAGAAACTTTTGAGATTTTAGTAATACGTTCATCAGAAATAATTAAATAAGCCAATCAATTTACTAGACCTGCCTGGGAAAATTCAACCGTAGTTCCGTCCATTACACCGGGCAGAGCGCTGAATATTGTTTTAAACGACTTCATCACTTGTGTCGTTAAGATTCCCACTTTATTTTAGAGATTTGATAGGGCAAATTCAACCTTGGGTATATCCAGTACACCAGGGCCGCGCATCGCATATTTTTGTGCACGGCTGCTTCACTTGCGCCTGTTTGCCTGATTCTGGCTTTATTTTAGGGTATTGTCTCGTCTTAAGTTGTGTCACGGTATATAGTGTCACGCCAGTTCACCGTTGTTGGTGTTGTATTGTGTGTATTGGTCAGGATGTCCTGTCGAAACGCCACCGAGAAACAGCATTTTGTGTTGCTCACGCCTACTTATTGAAACACGGAGAAAAATTACGAATAAAAAATATTGCCAATTTATTAAGAATCTCTTCGTATTATTCGCAATCCGGTTAAAAAAGGGATTGCAGGCCCTTAACGAATGAATTGATAGGTTTCCTAATAAACTTTAAATAAAATACCAATGTTTTGTCACGTTTGTACAGCATTCAGTATATTTTCATTCTTCAAGAGACGCTCAGATGGTTTGGACATGTAGAGCGGAAGGTGGAAAAAGTCGGGAATGTCCGAGGAAGACATGACACGACCAATTCGGAATAACAGAAGAGTATATATGAATATGAATGAAGCAAGGGGTATATCACTCCCAGGAAACGGTGTGATCAGTGTGATGGTTAGTTAGTTGGTGTCTATTGAATGTACAGGGATAGGGATGGGATGTAGCATGAACGTGGTGGGTAGGTACTGTAGGTAGTTACTCACTCTTCAGACCTCTGTGACGCGTTGTCCTTGTCCTTATGGGCCTGCCCCGAGCTGCACGAGTTGCCCATGCTTGCTGTTTCAGCTCCGACACATCATCTGTAAACAGCCCGCAATCCCGCACTGCTTCCCCTAGCGCAATAGCACAATAACAAACAAACAATGCGATACACTCCGAGCGTCCAACAACCACGACTCACAACAGTCGAGACTTGCCAACTGCGCGTAGGAACCTAATGCAATCTTGTTGTAATAGATTCCTCGCTCTGTATGTACAATGTACCAAACACACAATTTACAACACACCGGTCGCTGAAGAAACAGCAAAACTGTCAACACAGCTGAATTATCATATCACCATTATATTATTATTCTCACAAGATTATTTTTAGGTGTATAATGTATTAATGTAACACTTTTATTCAAATTTGAATCACAGAGACACTCGCTCTTCGGGAGAGAGACGCGATCGGCGATCCCCACTAAATATAGCCCTTATGTTTAAAGGTTAAATTAAAGCGAAGGTTTAAATTGAATAATGAAAACACGGAGAAAAGCGCTTTCTGCGGAGCGCGGGCGAGATCACTTCGCTTCTCTGTCGCCCGCCTCTGCGGCGGCGGGGTTTTGATTTATGCGCTGGCCATTATCGCGCGCTCGGGAAGAATTTAAACTATTTTCGAGTGTGTGTTTTCCACACAAGTGTCCTCTGGTCTAATTTTACACGCTACATCCTATGCCTGCCTGCTGGGCGCGCGCGAACCGGCGGCTGACGGCGACGGCTGTACGCAAATAATCGATGCGGCCACGAGCGGCGACAGCTACTAGCGGCGACTAGCGGCGGCGATACCGAGCTCTCTCTTCTCCTGCCTTCCCATCGCGCCCAACGAACAACACGACTGCGCCGGGGTGGGATACCCGAGAACTGCCAATTCCCCACAATCAGAATGGCATTCCTCTCAGAATTCTTTGCAATCAGAATTTCAACATAAAACCTTAGTCCTTAAACCTCTAGTCGAGAGCCTAACCACTGGACCGCGGAGGCCGTCATAGTTAAATAGTTGTTTCCAAGAGTAATTCACTTTAATTCAAGTGTTATTTTAATTAAAAATGCATTTGCGCAGCGGAATCGGCACACAACTCAATTATTACAAATAAATTGCATCTCTAATACAATATTTATTATGATAGCGACGTTACTGGAGGAATAATCTATTTTTAGAAACTGCAATGTCGTTTTTTGAACGAACAAAGATAAACTATTATTATTCTCAGTTATCGGTGTAAAGAAACGTATATTGTTTTTCAGAAAGCACTGCCAAAAATTATTTGATTAGCATTTTATTTTCGAAAAGCACTAAAAACCTGACTTTTATTAAAATTCCAAATGAAAAAATCCCATTAGGTTATTACAAAAAAACTCCCCAGATCTAGGGAAATTTCCCTATACATTACATCACCGAACTCATTATCATGGAGGGAAGTTATAATATATACTAGGCGGTACTTACCGCTAGCCGTACTATGGATAAGCACGAGAGAAGCTCGCCCGGAAAATTGTTCATTGTCCAAGTCCCCGCCTAGCGGGGAGGATTAGAACTACATTAGGTTCTTGTTGGATTCAAAACGCAATACATCATTCTTCTACGAATAAAATAGCTTCCCTGAAAAGATGACAGAAATACGTTATAGGCGTATTTGCGCCAAAAGTTCAATTTTATCTGACTTCTGCTGAAATTAATATACTCGTAATGTTTTAATATTGTGCGGGAGAAGTATTGGGAGAGGGATTCCAAATGGATGCTGCCAAGATTTTGTATGAACAAACGTGTACTTTATTGAAAGTAGAACCTCTGGATGTGAAATCTAAAAAAGTTAAATGAGACTGTAAAAAATCATTTCAATATTGAGTTTCTACCGATACCAAATTGTTTCAGTCATTTTTAGTTTTCTTTTTAACTCTGTACAGATCCCACTTCTATTGATTATTTTTTTCAGTGTCGAAACTATAATGTGATGTTTATTTATTGAGAAAAAATCTTGAGTAAGTATCTACTTACGAAAAATTATTTGTTCTCCAAGCCTTTAAAAATTGCTTTCGTTTTTTTTATAAAAGAAACGCTATTTTTGTGTGCATGCGGTACATGAATCCCAATCGACCGGAGCCAGTGAAACTATGGCACCCCTTATTCATTTATTAGGCACATCTATATAAATAGAGGTTACACAGGCCCGGCCATGTACAGGCGCAATTGTATCAGTGCGCTCCGGGCGCCGACTTGCCATGACGCCAATTAGCCAAGGAACCAATGGGCCAAGGAACCAATACGTAACACCTAATACCACAGCGCCCTTGAGGATTGTACTGGCGCCAGGCGCTGTTTGGCTCAGGGCCAGCCCTGGGTTTACACATATATTTTTTATTGTGCCTGTCTCACTAGGTATTGGATTGATGGATTGAAGTACCAACCTTTTTGTTAGAATGAAGAGCGTGGTAGGGAAAGGTAATGGGGAAGAGAAAGATTGGGAAGAAAGCTAAACTTTGAACGGTGAGAACAAGAGTTTTGTTCGTGTTTTTCAACTCTTCTCCTCGTAAAATATCAAACATAGTAAAAATATACCGAATATGATGTAAGTACCTACTAAAAACAATAGTTAGATAGACTCAAAGGCTTTCCAATTCAAATTCCGAGTATTTTTTCATTTTTTTACCTCACACCTAATAATATTATTCATTACCGCCTCCCTAGATAATGATGTTCTGATACCGGTAGATATATCTTCTATCTATCTATCTGTTTATATAAAGAAGCGTGTCTGTGGTGGGCGGACAACTGGCGGGTAACGTGGATTTGATTTTTTTTTAAATCTACAATTTTCTTCCAAGATTGATGAAATTTTGCATACTTTAACTTGAAAACAAGAGGGAGGTCATTGTCTACATGGGATTTCGAAAAACCACCCACTTACCTTTTCGCACCCTTTTAAAACAGAATTTTGATACCTACCTTAAAAATGAGTGGAAAATTACCATTTGATTTTGAAAAACTCTGCGTAAAGACCGGGCAACGTCGGGAATTTCAGCTAATAAATGTATAAAATAACTTGTAAAATCGACGAATTTACAATCGATAATATTTTTCGGCGAGTGAAATTGATTTTTAAATGTTGACTCCAAGGCTGACTCAAATTCTGTATTTGAAAATTTTTGGTCAATCTCACCAGCAAAAAATCAACCCCTAATAACAAAGTTTTTTTCTAAAATACATCTATTTTAAAATATCTTATAAAAGTTTAAAAAAATATATGAAGTCGACAACCTTGCCAAATATCGACTGACATTTATTTCGTATATTAACTGCTGTAATGTCATCCGATTTCAGAGAAATGCGTATATGTGAAAAATAAAAGTTGATAGAATGCACTGTCAAATTAATTATTTGTAAGATTTGCATTCATTCATTAATAATAATTTATTCCCAAAAGAAAGTTAAATTTCAAAAAGATGTATTTATTTAAATGCTTAAATATTTCAGGCACACGGACACGCCTACAACGAACTTATATCGGATTATAAACATCTCTTCAGTGGTATAAAGCTGTAATCATTTACCATGGAAAGTTAGTTTTATTTTTCCCTCCGCTAGTGTCGCATCGCAAAGAAAATCCGACACTTTGGGAAATCGCTTAGAGCTCTGCATTGTTATCCATAGTATTCCGCCAATCAAAATACAAACGACGCGCGCGAGATGGCCCCCGGGAAATATCACCAAGTACAAGATAATTACTTTCGCACTTTTTAATCGTTATTTAGTCCATCATATTATATTAATGAAAACGATACTTATGGTTATCTATTATTAATAATTCAGATAATTGACGATTGTTTCAATAACGATTCAGACAATGTTTTCTAAATTAATATTAACTTTGAGGTACATACCTAGTTGAAATCCAAATTATTTTATTCATCAATTCCACTTGTTTAAAATATATATTATGTACCAATTACTGTTACCATACCAGTACACACCTTTATTCTATGATTAACGGTGATTTGGTTGATGAATATTTTTATAAATTTTGCCTGGTACCTACTCATTTTTTTTAAGAAGAACAAATAGAAATGTATTTTACTGGCAGCACTTGCGAAAGAAAATATTTAAAAGCTTCAAATCTAAAACAATATTGAACACTGTTTTACTATCTAACTATAGAAATAAAAATGTGAATGTTTATTTGTTCAAAATCATAAATCTCGGAAAGTTTTTCACTGATTGTTTTGAAATTTTGACACAAAGTTGCATTCGAATACGCGTTTGTTATATAAATGTCACATGTGATGGGAAAAACATGCCTTTATGAAAAACAGCGCCATATGGACAAACATTTTTTTTTAATAGTGCCATCTATTGGGCATAAAAGCAAAACGCATTATTGTTTCTCTATCTGCACAGACAAACTAAGCCCCGGCAACGCGTGGTGGGGTACAGCTAGTTATTATAACATAATTAGTATTAGGATATTTGGTATAAGTATCTTGATAAGTATGATCATATTTGATTGAGTGGTTTATTTATTTATTTATATATACGCCTAAAAAGGCTTTTTACATAAAAGTGATACATGATGCAGTGTACATAGAATAATATCTGTATTATACAGGAGATACTGACAGTAAATAGATGTAATCCATTGTAAAGTAGGTACAAAATACCTACACAATTTTAAAATTGTGATTACAAGTATCATGAGAAAATATTAAGAAATAATTAAAAGAAGAAAAAACTACATATGAAGCAATATTAGTGCAACGTAAGAGTAACATAAAGTAAAAAAGAAATTACAACAACACTACATACAAGACAAAACCTTAAGGCGATGCCATACGTATAGTAATGCAAAATCATTTATTTCTGGTTTGAAAATTTGGTCGCCTAGAAATGTTTCAGATGCTTTAATTAAATACTGCGAGTAGAATACATCTTGGCCTTTGAAATAATTGAGTATTTTTTAGATAAGTCTTTTTATAAGCCCAGAAAAAAATAACGTATAAGGCCTATGGAAACTGCTTTAAAGCTCATTATCTCCTACTTACAAACCCATTTTAGATTATGATTTTATTGTATAATGTGGAAAATTATGTTATTTATAAAATGATCGAAAAAAAATTAAATATTTATGCCTGAACATCCACAAAATAAAATAAAAGGCACTTTTTGGCCATGTTTTTTTCTTGCATAAATCAAAACAGGCGGATGGTGTTAAGCGGGAATTTAAACCTTATCGCCATCTACGTAAGGGTTGTTATTGATAGCGGATCAATTTAAAATATTACACGACGTAGTGCATCGCCTTAAAACTAATTTACCAACGCTACTCTAATTTGTAGGATTCGACAAAGTGTTGGTATAGATTATGCTTAGTTCTATAAATGGAGTCAATAAATAAATCAATAGCACCCCCATACTTGTTGCCCAGATCATGCATCCTATTGGTCAGTGAGTGTGTCTGATAGTTGGTCGTGTATGTATTGCAGAAGAATGTTATATTTTGTCTTGTATTCCTAGTCGGCACATGGAATTTAACAGTGGCAACGATGGCAGGACTATCAATTAAGTTGTTAATGACTCTATTAATATATTAATATGGGTATATTCAAATACCCTGTAATATAAATAATACCTCCAACTTCTGACATTTGCCATACGTTCTGATGGCAGCATGCTAGCTAGCTATCTATCGGCGTGAGTTGTGCGCCTTGGTTTTCTTTCAAACAAAAACACTTGCAAGTTATACATTATTATATTGTAAGACGAATTGTTGGTTTGCGCCCGTAAACACATAATATGAATATGAATAAAAGGTTTCGTTCTTATAAAAACTCAATTCTTCCAAGAAATGCATATAAATAGAATATTGGATTGAATCATCGATACAATATTGTATTTGTATACCTTTCTTTAAAGAATTGAGTTTTTATACAAGCAAAACTATTTTTTTATGAAAAACTAATGTTTATAAGATAAGGTTTTAGGCATAGCATAAAGGATAACAAATAATAATATTTGAGAAGTCAAAAATATTTCACCATCAAATTTTATTTTTATTTTATTTTTTTATTTATTTATTTAGTACAGGTGATGATACAATGACACATGTATATATATACATAAAAATACTTTGACTGCCCAACTAGGAGGAATGAAGATATAATATGTCTCGACGCCATCTAGTGAGAAATTTAGCACTAACAAAGCCTTTCCTACAAAAATAAAGTTGGTTGTTTACAGGTGAAAAAAATATAATAAGTAGTAATTGTTGATTAAGGTACTAGTACATATTGAATTATCTGGTGGGTTGGAAATAAGCCGACATAGCTCAGTGGTTTCAGAGCACCTGACCGGACATCAGAAGGTACGGGTTCAATTTCCGTTGGCAGCATTTATTTTTATTCGGGAGATATTTTCAATTTGTATTGATATTTCAGCTGACTAATTATTTCTTTTTTCATTTTCATATTGCGTAAGTACTGGTGCAAACAAATAATTTGTTATAATATTGTAAAGCAATAACTTGCAAAAAGCGTATTTTAATAAATTAATTAAATTACAGCCATCTATAAACATGTAAATTGTAACGTTGTTTTTATTTTCGACTAAATAATATTATAAGGTATTTCATATTTATTGTAATCAATTATTTATTATTAATTCAATACATTTCCCACAATTTACTTTTGGGACATTTTTATCAAAATATAAACTAGGAAGTGTAAAACACTGCCACCAAGTACTAAATAAATTCAATTTACCACCATTGAAAGGAATATCAATATCAACATGCTACACTAGCGCCTCTAGCGGCCAGAGTTGTACATACTGCCAATATTTTACTGGAGTTGGACGGATACAGATGATACTTCAAGCTTTAAGGTCCTGCTAAGCCAAACATATGGCTTATCAGCAGGACCTGGTGCCTATGAAATAATAATAATATTTGGATGATTTGTATTGCTCCATTTTTGTGCAAAATCACCTCATGGCCTCATTAATGTTACATTTCTACAATGATCTATGTTATTACTAACTATAGACTAGTCAAACTGTTGTCAATTTATGTCGATTAGATTGCATCCACCGGTTTGTCGATCACTAATACAAAGCTATGTGTACAATACATTTGATTCATGAATGTGATGCTAGAATGTACCAATGATCTATGTTATTACTAACTATAGACTAGTCAAACTATTGTCAATATAATATGTCTAACAGATTGCATCCCCTGGTTCGTCGATCACTAATACAAAGCTATATGTACAATGCATTTAATTGATGAACGTGATGCTAGAATGTACATATGTTATTATTGTTATTTATTTATATTTTGTACAGGCAGATCATAACAGTACCATACTTACCTGGGAGGTCACTTGAGATTAACACTGTTTATTGTTTATTAGAGAAATTTAGATGCAGTTCGCACGCAGAGGACATAATTGGGACTTTCCGGTATTTATATTTATAATATGTATTAATGTTCTTTAATGAGCGTGTTTAGGAAAGTAAAGGAAATTTTATGCTGGGCGGTACTACAGTACAGGGTTTTGAACAGAATTCATCTTCCTAAATGTGATTCGTCCCTCTTATACTTCATGATATTCATCTTAATATCTACAAAAATAAAAATATGTATTTTATGTTTCAGAGAGGCAGATACTCTCAGTATCGCCGTGGTGAAAGACACCATTCTGAATCGGAACATTGCATGAAATGGCATCAATCGTGTTTGGTAACCAGGATTGATTCGTCAGGTACTGCCCAATTTCTTCTTCCCATCTCCTTCCCCTCATCCTCACAACATATCTTAATTGTTGACGCCATAGACCCACTGGCTTCGGGCAGTTGGGATTCTTGTGCGAAGTTAAAATATTCAAGCAAGGTTTCCTACTCCGCATTGCACGTGTTCCAGGCATGTTATAGGCAGGGCCGGCCCTATGCGGGCGCAATTGGAGCAGTCCGCTCCGGGAGCCAAATTTCCAAGGCCACATGGCGCTGATAATACCTAACCTAACACATTGTCCTTAAGATTATAGATAATTGGTTTATGAATAGGTTGTCGAACTGAACTCTATCGTACTGTGTTGTTCATTTCCCCACCATGGGGGCGGATAGACCCTGTTCCTGCATCCAGTAAGGTGACATTAATCCGGTGCGGCTATCCCACGAACCACGGGTGCCTCCCCCGGCATCATGAGCGGGCCTGGGGAATGTTTGCGCGAGCCCGGTCCCCTTCCGTCCTGCCTCCAGTGACCTGAGGCTCACTTCATTCCCTAGGATCTTTGGGAGTATCTCCCCCCCCCCCCTCCCCCCATTTACATTTCTTCGAGGGTACTCTCGGAAAACTGGCTAAGGGACGCGGGTGCTTGGGATCGTTGTGGCCAGGCCGCTTGCCACGCTCATTCTTGCCGAGACTGCCCCGTGATAGTGGGGTAAACTGCCCTCGACACGCGGCTTGTATATTTTTATGTTTCAATCATACTTCCACTTATAAATATTGTGCTCCTTATTTATTATTTAATTTTAGATACAAACCACCAGGCGAACACATTTCAGATGTGTTCTTATTTTGTGTTACTATTAATGTAAGTATGCATACATTATTTCGTACTAACAATCATGTATGCAGGGACATTGGAGGGTCTAGAATCGTTTTAAAATAAATTTAGCTTCTTTTTACAAAAAAAAATTAAAGTCCTGACGTGTGCTGCTAAGGAGGTTAAACAATCAGTTTCCTCACACAGCCGTCGGGAAAGGGTGGGTCCCCTCCAATGTCCTTAAGATTATTTTTCATAAAAACCACTACATAAAAATACAAACCATCGAAACAATATTTATTACAGTGTTCACCTACCTGGGCGTCTACTGGTTTTGACAAGGGGCGCCAAAATTTTACATGCGCCAGGCAGCGCCTGGCTCAGGGCCGGCCCTGGTTACAGGTGCAGTTCGTAAAGGGTGTTTAATTTATTAACCTTTGGAATGCGTAGGACCCGTAGTAATCCCGCAAAAAAAGTATGTTTTTACCTTCTAAGGCTGGCATAGTTCCGCGAGATGCACAAGAGGTTAAGTATGAAGTTTTTCTTCACCTTTTCTTTGGGCAAACAGCCTCTATGGACTACTAATGGCTTTGAAGTTTTTCGTAGGTTCGAACCAGTCTAAGCATGTCTATTATATGAATACATTATAGAATATGTATTTCTTTTGTAACAAATTCTTCCAAAGGCTTTGTCTAATTTCTAAGAATCGTGACCACGACTCAAATAGCCCTGATGAAGTAGATTCCTGCACTCGTCGCGGTCCTGCGCTGCTTGAAGAGCCAAGGATATCGACTTTCATCACCCCACCGCATCGGTAATTGGCTTCTGCTTGATGTGTACAAAATTTAAAAAAAAATTTTATGTGAATACCGCACAAAAGTCCTGTCCGTCTAGAGCCAGTGAGACTATGGCATCCCCAATCGGGGTATATTCTAAGAGATGGGAAGGAGATGGAAAGAGGAAGGTGGGGGAGTACCTGGCTATTCCAATCTGGTCACCAAACATGGCTAAACCCATTTCAATTCTGAATGGTGTTCTTACACCAGGGCGATACTAAGAGTTCTTGTATTCCACTCAAATACAACTCGCAATACAATATCACAAATAGTTGATAGTTTTAGATGTCTTGCTTTCTTAGAATCTTTGTCTGAAAAATATGCAACAACTTTTGCTACTCTTTGTATAGTTTCCATCGAATAAGGCTAATTTGGTCGCTTTAGATAACAGCTCACATTATGGTCCCATTGAAAGCGTTGTATCTCCCTTGCTGTCATGGTGAGAAATATGATCTAAACGGTGTTAGAAATAGAAAACACCACGCTTTATATTCTAATCTAGAAGTTAACCACAGCAGAATTAAAATGTGTGGCACCTCCATGATACCAAATCTGTTGCCGTAATTTGAGAAAAATTCATGAAATTTTTTATTAAATACTAGCTGTACCCCGCCACGCGTTGCTTAGCTCAGTCTGTCTGCAGATGGAGAAACAACAGCGCATGTTGCTTTTACGTTTACCTGTCACAGGTGACATTTATACATATAATGTAGGTATTTAAAAACACACGCGTATTCGAATCCACCGTTGTGTCAAAATTTCAAAGCAATCGGTGAAAATTTCGGAGTTTTAATATTTTGAACAAACAAACATTTATATTTATATAGATAGATTTTTATATGAAACGACAAAAGTGAGCTGACAACGTTTATAATACACTTTTCTAATAAAGTGTGCATGTGTTTTTCTTTTTGTTTGTTATCAGTAAGTTTTATTAGGTAACCCATATTTTAAAACTTTTTTATTTCATTGAAAATTATATTAAATATTATATGTTTATTTCTAATAATAAAATTTAAACGCGTATTTCATCTCCTTTCAAAAACAGTTTTTAGTTTTCAGATACATTCATAAATATTCCATTTATTTGGATTTTATTGTAAAGTGGAAATAGCGGAGACCTAAGGGGGATCAGCAACATCATCAGCTGTAGGTAGACTGATAGAACCTAAGCGTAAGCCAAATACTAAGTTTGGTGATCGCGCTTTTGGAGTATCTGGGCCCAAGGCTTGGAATAAACTCCCTCCGGAACTAAGATCCATAACAAGTCCAACAGAATTCAGGTCTAAACTAAAAACTTACCTTTTTAAGATGTCGTACCCTTAAATTAAATATACCATTCCAAGAAAAAGTCCAGTTATATTCAATTTTCCAATTATGTCCTAAATCCTGTATCTAAATTTCGTTAATAAACAATTAGAAAATGTTAATTATGTGTTAATCTCAAGTGACCTACCAGGTAAGTATTGTACTGTATAATAATAATAATAATAATAATTGGATAATTTGTAGAGCGCCGTTTTTGTGAAAAATCACCTCAAGGGCGCTGTGTATTATCTCCATAAATAGTTAAGTAATAACATAGATCATTGTAGAAATGTATTATAAGTTTGTACAGCGCCCTTGAGGTGATTTTGCACAAAAACGGCGCTATACAAGTCATCCAATTATTATTATTATTATTAACTAAAAATAAATAAAAGCAAATTTGACTTTTGATATAATTTTATTATAAATCGAGTTCAATATAAAAAGAACCATTGTACAATTAACTTAATAATTTATAATATATTTAAAACAGCAACGTTTTTGTTTACAGACCAACGGGACACACTTTAACGTTTTCAACTCAATCCTTCGCTGCACGTTTTGACACAATTATCATTTAATCATTTGACAATTCTTTTACATGGATCAACATTTTCAGAATTTAGCTGGATAAGTTCATATCATTTGATAAGATTTGTATGTTAGAAATTGAGAACTGCTAATTTTAATTTGAAGAAATCACATCTGCCAGCAGTTATAAACATCTTTTATCAAATTAAAACAGATCTTCATTTTGTCAAGTTAACTTAACGTACATGCAAAAGGTTACAAGTAATGTTTTGTTTGCATAACCATTAATAAATGTATGTTGGTCCAGAGAAGAGTAATTTCATTTTTAATTACCATTAAAGGAGTCTGCCCACAATCGGACGACATTAAAATGAGATAAATATTGTCGTTTTGCAGGTTTATGACATTGAAGCGGTCAATAGTTTGGATGACGTTGATCATAAGTGTCATCAATGTGGCCACCTTACAAATAAACAAACACGCATAGACAAGAGTGTGACTTTGTCTTGTTAGTATATAAACAATCCTCGACGCGTTAATCCTCGTCACTGGCCGCGTCTCCGTTGGTCTGTGCCGCGTCATTGTCCCCTTCGCCTTCTCCCTCTCCCTCGCCCACCACCCCGCCCATGCCCTCGTCCTCCTCCTGGTCCGAGTCTCCGGCCACCTCGGCGTTCTCAGCCTCGGCGCGCTCCATCTGGCGCGCCAGCTCGGCCTCGTCAAGAGCGGTGACAACCTTCGGCTGCAAACATACAATACAAACAAACAATGAACTAAGTTTTTTGCGTCAGATATTCATAGTTTTAATTGATGATTACATATTAGTTTCAAACATGTATGAACTTTTGTTTCAAACGTTTGAACTTTCATTTCGAACATTTGAATCTTCGATTCAAACATTGGAACTTTTTGTTTCAAACATTTTAACTTTCATTTCAAACATCTGAACCTTAGATTTGTCTATAATTCTGTTTTCAATAACAAATATGTACTGCAAAACATTAACTTATTATTAATTAATTAATTTTGTTTATCTATTCTAAATGAACTTTTATAATGTTGAAAGGTTTGTTTGGAACGTGACTTTCCGAACAATAAGAATCAACAGCATTAAATTTATTGTTTTGTCCTTGGGCCTAGTAAAATTTTGGTGGCGGACAATGAAGAAAAATATAATTGGAATGAGCCCAAAAAGGTGGGCACCTGTAATCTATGGTTTACGTCAACACGGTAAACAGCGCATCGATCTTTTTAACTCAAAACACTTCACCATTGGGTTGTGTAAAATGATTGGTCGATACGGGACTAGTTTTTAGTTACAAGATTTGAAAAGCCAGGTTGAAATTTGATGGATTATTCAAATTCTGAAAATCAACCCGTCCTATGAGTCTTTGAATGCAAAATACTTGGAACAAATATTTGAACCTACCCTAGAACTCGAACATCTAATCAAGGACCCAAAGACGGGAAGCGCTGGACAAGGTTGGACATGATGAAAGAATTTCAGATGACAGAACATAATGAGTTTACTAGTGTCCCAGTGGAAGTGACCCAGAGTTAGATCGAGGAAGAGGTGAACAGACTGTGAGGATTGGGGCAGGACGGGAAGGACTGAGGACTGCCTGGAGCGGAGAGCATTAGCGGAAGAAAAAGAATAACTGATTGCTTACCGCCATTTGAACATTGAAGACTCCTTTCTTGGATAAGATGACTTCTCTAACTTTATCTATGGCGTCCTGCAACGCTTTTAATCCATCAGCTTTCTCTGGAGTGGAAGTAGTCATTACTGGAAAAAACAAACAATGAATTAGAAAAGATAGTTAGTTAACAATACAAAACAAATCTAAAACAAAACTCTGTATGATTATTGATTGACACATTAATTTTCTTAAATACTTTTTCCCTTGCCTTTAAACTATACAGACAGGGGCGCTCTTAAAATTTAAAAAATGAGTGACTTAAATTATAATACTTATTATAATCCATATTGCGTCAGTTAGGTATGCTGTCCTTGTTCTAATGGTATAATAATGGAAGGTGTTCCGAGGAACTAGCGTCATTGATTCCTTCAGCACCGGTGCATAATCGGGAAATACGCCAAACGCACGCCCAATATATGTACACGGTTGAAATTTGTAAAAAAAAATGTATGTATATACAAAGATTTAAGGAATTTTTACATTCATTTATTCAGTTGGCCACAACAATCGGCAGAAGACAATAATAAAATGGCCATTTTTGAAAATGTATTCAATTTTTTCCCGAACTTGAAAACTTAACACATTTGAGCTGGTCATAGAGCAACACAACACCACTTAAATATGGCACGTATGTCTGTTTAGCGGGAAAGAAATAAGGAACGTAATTATGCTACAGCTACAGCCTGAAAAACTGGAACTGTTTCAGCAGAAGAGCACTTAACGGCAACTGTTTAAAATTTTTTTTTAAAATGAGGCTGGTCGGTGGCGCCTTCATTCATTTCCTGTAATTTTCCCCACTTAAAAAATTCCCAAGAATTTACCCATCACTAAATACATGTATTTGTGCGGGTAGTTGTAATTACCATAGAGAGGTGGAGCAATGAGATTGATCTTGATGGGGATCTCCTCGGAGGAGAGCGCCAAGCCGGCGGTGAGCGCGGCCTTGACGGCATCGATGCCCTCATATTCGTAGCACGCGCACTCAATGTCAGCGCGGATCTTGACCGCCTGTGAAGTGAGCTTGCGCTTGATGTTGTTCAGCAGCACCTCCTTGGTCTCCTCGTCCAGCCCGCACTCGGCCAGGATGGAGGGGTCCAGCACGGCCTGCTTGAAGAAGTCGTATGCGTACGCCTTATTGGCCTTGTACTTGTCCTCAAAGTGCCACGCCGTCTTTTGGTATAGCTCCTCCAGCTGCTCGTCACAAGAGTAGTTGAGTAGCTCAGCCACGTGGCGCAGGATGGAATTGACAGCCTTTGCCTTGGCGTAGCGCTCGTTGCATTTCTCCACATCCTCGGCCGACACGCGCCGCTTTGACAGATCTATATAACCTGAAATGGACAAATGCAAACAGTCGTTATATTAAGAAGTTGATACGTTTTTTTTCAAACAAAAACACACTTTTTCGGGTTACGGATAACCAGAAATTATTTCAATACTTAATACTACCACCATTATAATGGAAAATGTTTCTTGTGCAATGATGGAGAACTTAGCGAAGGAATTGAATTCACTACGCCTGGGTGGGAAACGGACTCATTCAGGCACAACCGCTCTCTTATACTAAAGGTTAAATTTCTGTATCTGAGATCATTCGTTATATACATAGAAAAGAGAAACAAAAGGGAGATGTGACATGGAAACGTGCCGACTGTCGCTGCGCTGCGCTACCGACTATCAAATTGAATATCCAATGAAAGTTGAGTTTTTACTGTGCAGGTTGGAACAAAGGTGTGGCGCCACTGTGCATAGATGTGAATTGCAGCAGTATGGGTGAATGATGTTGGCGGCTCGCATTGTGTGAGTTTCATATTTATAATGGTTCAGGCCCATCTCCCTTGTTTTTATTGTCTGTCTACGTTTTGAGACGACTAAAATTTTCTGTGTAATTAAACAAAATTATCATTTGTATGCAACAATGGGTTGTAGGATCAATGACCTTTTTCTCTCAGAGCATATGAGGTTGGGTTAGGTTAAGTTTAACAGATTATAATTCATGACAATTATGATGTTGAAAGAAAAATAAAACTATGGTTAATCAAACAATAATTGTTAATTCCTACCTTTTTCTTTGTCCACCCTAATGACCACCACAGGTTCTGTCTTTCCAACTCTGATCAACTTATTGATGGAACGGATTCTTCTCCTGGACAGCTCGGAGAGCAGGATCATACCCTCGATGTTGTTGTACTCCAGGAGGTGGACGTACGCCCCCATCTCTGCGATGGAGCGCACATTGATCATCACTACATCCTCCACTTCCGGATATTTCTCCTTGTAAAACCTACAACTGAGCGGCATCTGTAATGCAGAAAACAAACTGTGATGTATCACTTCTACATAAACATCTAGGTCTGCCGGCCAGTCTGTGGACCTCATTAATTCCGCTTGGGAATGAATAGATCAGGCATTCGTTGAACTAAGCTTCGGTCACGACACTCTTGAGGAGTTGTTTGCCCTGATGGAAATTGAAAAAACCGCTACATGGCTTAATCTACCAAAAATTCAATCGTTAAAATTCTTTTTGACATGATAATGTTCATATCCGGTAGTACAAAAATTTCCAATGAACAAAACTACAAATTTCATCACTAAATATTCGAAGCGTTGACATGTTTAACCTCACATAATATTTGTAATTTTTAGGTCTTTTATACAAGTTTAATACATTTAATGCTATTGAATATTAGACTGGTTGAGTTATATTTAAGTAATTTGTATTCAGAATTCACTAAAATACAACATAAAAGCAAAATAACACCGAAAATGGAAACCTGTCACCAGCCGACGGTTTGTTAAAAACAGGTGTAATGATGCGGATTTTGCCCGTTAGAGTGTTAAATAATTAAGGAAACAATCATATTTAAACTATTAAGGGCTGCAAGTTATAAAAGCCACGTTAAAATTAATAAATTCACACAATATTGCTACTCACGTTGCAAGATTTGACAAACGCGTACTGTGTTGCTACTAAAAGAATTTGTTTATACAGTGTTGCCCGTGAGTAAAATACGTTTTCCTCAATCGCCCGTTCACAAACATATTATTAGGGATACCAGTGCAAAATATATCTCATTTGAAATATTTTATGAGAAAGAGGTTAAAAATAATCAAAAACAATATAATTATTCAAAAAATGTATTCATTGCAAACATATTGGCATGATTTTTTTTTAATATCATTGTAATAAACATTTTAATAAACTAATCGCAAATAACATGATAAATCTCAGAATAGTTTATAAATGTTCCTAGACTTTAATTACATAATTTGACAGCAGCTGTGGACCATGTCGACTCTATTTCTAATATTTAAATGGCTAATCAAACATCATTAAAGTACATTTTTTCTTGTTGACGAAAGTATAGTAAAAAGTTTTTAAAAAAATACTCTTAAAATCCACACTGAACCGAAGAAAAAACCATCGAAGATTCTTATTAAAAACAGGGAAGGAATTACGACTTTCTACTTTGACCCGATAGAGAAAAATCATTCGCCACATGAAAACGGGTTTTTTCTTTATATAACTCATTCTTATGTGTTTTGTATGTGAACACCGCACAAGAGTCCCAACTGCTTCCAACCATCCGGAGCCAGTGAGACTATGGCATTCTTAATTGGGGTATGTTGTGACGCTACTCCCAAAGTAGTGAGGAGGGAAAGGAGAAAGGAAGTTGGGGAAGTACCTGGCTATTCATATCTGGTCACCAAACACGACTAAAGCCATTTTAAGCAATGTTTCCATTCTGAATGGTGGTCATAGACCAGAGTGATACTGAGAGTATCATCCACTCCTGTACGTGCCGCAAATATGCCATATATTATTTGAAATGATTAATTTGTGAAATAACAAAAATAATCAAATAAAAATTACTTGCGCACGATGACATTATGTTTAGTCACTAATTTAATTTTTTTTTTAATGTTATACCTCACAAGAGCGTCCCTGCCTGTGCAGTGTACAGACAGGGGAACTATGTCACCACCTGGTTGGGCGGCGTTGTGAGGCGGAATAAGGTAGGGGCTGTAGGAAGGGATTTGTTAATGCGGGCCTTGAAGAGGCTCGGATTATAGGAGGGAGGAAAAACAGATGCCAGTAGCTCGTTCCACATAAGAGCCAACTTACACAAAAACGAGTCGTAAAAACGGCCCGTTCTCATGAAGCCAACGTCAACCGTGAATGGGTGTTCAGCTCGTGTCCGTCGAGTTTCGCGCGCGTGCACCGGTGCATCAGGAATCAATGCTGCTAGCTCCTTGGAGCAGGCTCCATTGAAATACCTGTAGAACAGACACAGCATGCCTACATTGCATCTATGCATTAGAGAAGGCAATCGGTCTGTTAAAAACGGATTGCCAATCAGACCAGCCCAAAGGTGGCTCCCAAATCCAATAGTTGGGCGGACTTGAGACTTGTACAGGGTCAGCAGCTGGTCACTGTTGAAGAATCTCCTAGCCCTGTACAAGACGCTCAACTTTTTGGAGGCCTTATTTACTCGGGCTTCTATGGATCCCCGATACTTGAGCCGGTCTGATATAGTAACTCCAAGCATTTCAATGGAGTCTTTATTGGGGAGAGTGCTCACATCAAATTGCACCAGACAGTCATTGATCTCCCTCTTTGCCGAAATCAGACACGCTTGGGTTTCTGAGAAGTTGAAACTGACCAAGTTGGCCTTACCCCAGGCACGAACCATCTCTTCGGACATCATGGGTGGAAGGGGGCCTGTCAAAAAGATAACCCTCGTGAACGGTGCTGTCATCAGCGTAGCAGTGAATTGGTGCACATTCAACGAGATCGTTGATGTGCAATAAAAACAGCGTCGGAGACAGCACAGATCCTTGTGGCACCCCCGCATTGATTTGGTGCGGTGAGGAAGAAGAGCCGTCAACCACGGTTTGAATTGTTCTTCCCCTCAGAAAGTCCGCAATCCAACTATGCAGGGTTGGGTGGATCCCATACGATGGTAGCTTCCCGATAAGCGCCCGGTGCCAGACTCTGTCAAAGGCTATGGAGATATCCAACCCAATGGTTTGAGTTTCACCAAAACGCTCCATGTACCGCCCCCAGATATGCGTCACATATCCGAGTAGATCGCCACACGATCGGTTTCGACGAAATCCATATTGCCGATCGCTTAGGATATTGTTATTCTCGAGATATGTGAGCAATTTGTTGTTAACCACCCTTTCTAATACCTTCTAGAGTATGGAAGTGATGGCTATGGGGCGGTAGTTAGAAGGGTCGGAGCGGTCCCCCTTTTTTGGGATTGGGTGGACGATTGCCTTTTTCCAAAGATCTGGCACCTTTCCACCTTTGAGAGAGAGCCTAAATAATTTTGCGAGCACTGGAGTCATTTCTGCAGAACACCTCTTAAGGACCAAGGCAGGTATTCCGTCCGGCCCACTGGCTTTGTCGACTTTCAGCTCGTTCAAGACTCCGAGAACCTCTCTGTTAATTAAGCTTCTATTATATACTAAAAGATGTCACCAATGTTTCATGAAATATTCCAGATAACTTTTTTTAACGTGGAGTCTTGTGTGTAGACAAGGTTTAAATTTTTTTTATAAATATTATATTAAATTATCACTTTGAATTATGATCATCAAGAAGATTTCTGTATTAATATTCAGAGGTAGAGGCGGCTCTAGGCTCATGAAAAAAATGTGTGACTGATCTATTTGATGTGAAAAATGCCCATCAATTATTATTTATATCAATTTGTAAGTCAGCAACTCTAAATACATATTATGTTAATATAGTGAGTTGGAAATACTACACAATCCATGTACTTAGAGCTAATTATTTTTAAGAGGTTACTTTTTAATGTAGTTGTGCACAACTTTAAAGTAAATAAAATATGAGTTTGAAATGCCCGTCCGCAATATCCAAAGATACTGGGAGCGAAGCAATTGAAAAACAACCATTTTTCCACACACAACAAGCTTGTAAAATGAAAAACCGACATATGTTTATGTCACCATCTCTTTAAAACATATAATATTCATCGTGCTGTCTCCCTCACGGCCATGACCTAAGCAACCTTAAGCTTTCTTCGGTACCTAATTTTTACTTCGACGAAAGGCATAGTGCTATCTCGTTTATTCTATGGCGCGCATAGGGAAAGAAGATGCCAAAGGCAGGGACATTCTTTAAATTGACCCAGCCAATCGTGTGGACTTGTGAATGAAAGCTTCTATTAGAGACAATAGATGTCACTGCTCGTCACTCATCGCCGCCGCTCGCATCTCTGCTATTTCGTGGTACATTTCAAATAAATGAAGAATAAAACCACTTGGTTTGATGCTCATAATTTATTATTATTGTTGTCTTATAATTTTGGAGGGTCAAACAACAATTGATCTGAGGGAAGAACCGCCACTGGAGGTTTGATTTTTGGGATGAGAGTGGCCCCAAACCGAAAACACTCGGAAATGTCACCCAAGGTTTGCATTTTAAATATGCTATTTCTAGAGGGGTTATGATTAAGCTAAAGGATTCTATGGGAAAAATAAAAATGAAAATAAATTCTTTGTTGTCTATTTATTGATGACAATAGTTTATATTATTATGAACAAGATTAATAAAAAACACAAATCAAATCAATAAAACAATTTAATGTTTTATATATATATATATACATCATATGTTATATTCAAATCATCAAAACATACTCCTCTTTTTAATTGCTAATTTGGAATCCTAAAATAAATTTGCACAAAACAATATGCATAGCTAATTACAGCATGTAATAACATAAAGAGCCTGTTGTATGGAGATGACAGTTCTGCCGTCACAAGTAAAACTGCAGCTGGAAATTTCAACGGTCACATTCTAATGTACGAGACTTTCATGTTTATCAATCTATTATAATAAAAACTACATCAGAATGTGACAGTTCAAAATTTCCCGCTGCCTTTTTGCTTATGAAGGTAGAGTACATAATATGTATCAACATGAACTAAATCACAACAAACTTTATGGAAATTCAATCATGGTAAAATCAAGCAAGGTTTTACTGATAACTAAATGATCCAAACCATTTTCAGTAACTTCGGGAGATGATTCTAAATGTACAAGCATAAAAGAAAAATAACTTTATTCAAAATTGCAACGTTTTAAGATACTTTTACAGTGCAATTATTGTTTAAATTTCAAAATTCTTGTTGTATGTTGTTTTTGTGTGGTTTCCGTAAAAACAGATCAGACACAGATGTGCTACAACATAGAGTACATCGACCGGCACACACACATAATCATGAGACGGGCGAGTGCCGACGTGCAGCAGCATTGTCAAGGATATTGTGGCCATCAAGACCAGCATCCAGGAGAGCATTAATAACACCCTGGAGGTCAAGCAGATTGTCTGAGCCAACGATGAACCCCCTCACGGAGAACCTGAGTAAACCCGAACTACAGATTTTTATTAGGTTCTTGTACGGAAAAAAAAAACTATGGGATTTCGAAAAAAAAATTATTTATAATTTCTACTTCTATGTACTATCACGCAGAATCACTTCCCAAACTTATACTCAAACAAAAAGGTGTACCCGATACTTCGACTGCTATGCAGAAACAAAATACATGTTATGTGTCGATATATCCACGCATTGTGCACCTCTTAACCTAACCTTAACTGCCCAATTTGGCCGATCCCCACATTCTCTCTATCTGTTATGTTAGGTTAGATTAAGAGGAGCACGCACAATACGATTGTATCGTGTCAATACAGCCATGCAGATATTTTCAGTTTTATTTTTGATTGTATAACAGTAATGTGCCGAAAATATTCATAACTTGCCTATAACTGGCAGTAAAAGAGAAGCTAAAATCATTTTTAAACATTTTCTTTACTATTTTTAACCTCGCTCGAATTTACCAAGTGGTAGATTATGAAGGCAGCACCAAAGGAACAATTATTATAATTCAGGAGAAGTCGCCATACAAGTCTTTAAGCCTCCTTTCCTACCAAGCTTCAAATGTATCACAGACTATTTAAAATGTACAAAAGATACGGGGGTATTTATTACAAATTATTGTGACACATAAGGGTAGATTATAATAACTTTAGACAATCACAAAAATAATAATCTCATTCACAAAACATTTCAGGTTTTAACTTTATCTACGTGGCTGTTGCATATATGATCCATCGCCGGCAATACTCGTATGCCGATGTTGCATATGTGATGTATAAAGTTCTAAAGGTTCAGAATGTAAAAATATTTATATGTAATTCAAAAGAGTTACAGGAATTTGGTAATTGGTCTAATCGTGGTTATTTATTTTGAATGTTGTATTACGTAGAAGACATAATAAAAATAAAACAAATAATCATAAGCAATAATTAGTCGCCCGAAATATCAATACGATGTCCGGTCAGGTGCTCTGAAACCACTGAGCTATGTCGGCTTATTTCCAACTCGCCAAATGATTCAATATGTACTAGTACCTCAATCAACAATTACTGCTTATTATATTCTTTCCACCTGTAAACAAACAACTTTATTTTTGTAGGAAAGGCTTTGTTAGTGCTATATTTCCCACTAGATGGCGTCGAAACATATTATATCTTCATTTGTTGGTGAAATATTTTTGACTCGTCAAATATTATTATTTTTTCAATGATAAACTTATGTTTATAAGACAATAATCCTTTTTGCTATGCATAAAACCTTGTCTTAAAACATTAGTTTTTCATTAAAAAAATAAAACACTTCACAATGGTGGGAACACACAATGTCAATGAATGTGACTTTTGAACCATTTCTTCTTGCGATAATGTCACTAACATCTATCTACTACCTTTTAATTCTAATGTAATCGTTTAAATTACCAAGGTACGCTTAATCATGCAATAATTGTAATAATTATTATAAAACTTAAATCTATTCACAGATCTTTGCAGCAAAACTTAAATCTAAAATTGTAATTTGCCAAGTTCTAACGTTTCATTTCTACACTTTGTAGTACAGTCCGATAATAGAATAATTATTTTCAATTTCCATTGATGATATTTACAAATTGATATCCATAATAAAAATTACATTTAAATCATTATAATGTATTATTATGCTCGTTAATATGAGAGAAACTCTAATGCCCGGTTTTAAATTTTTTTTTTTTTTCGCTCGATAGTTCTGCTGCCATGTTGGGACAATAATTTCTGACAACGGGGTTAAGTCAAACCTGGCAACTATTTGTATCCCGAATTAAGCGAGATAGTATAAGGTTGGCTTAAGTATTCACGCTAATCTAAGATTAAGCTAGTGATTAAAACCGGGCCTAAGTCACCGAAAATGTGAATTACAACGGATGATAATATTATGTAGCAGAAACTAAATATTTTAAATAAAAAGACGTTAATTCAAAATATTTACATACTGAATAAAGAAATCTTATTACATAATATTATTAAATTCAAGAAAACATTTCAAATTTTTTTTTTTGTCCATCAAAAGTTTTCTATTGCTTATAGTGTTCACATTGTTATTTTTTAAACTTGACAAGGTTTCAAATAGATTGCGACTAAAATTACATTTTTAACTCTATAAAATAAACACACTTATGTCTAATAATTATTTTGAAGCCTTTCAAACGATTATTCCTCCATTTATAATAGAAAAATAACTCTAATATTAATACACAATAAAATAAAATACGTATGTGAAAATTGTGAAGTCCCAAAAGTAAAATGCCGGCTGTGCAAATTGGTAACTTTGCATAAGAGCTGTTTAACCCCTCAGGCCTCTGGCACATACTAGCAGAAGGTCGGTGTATTTCTGCTTTGTATCCGAAAACTATAAACTGTTTTTGAAAGTTGATGAATTAATTAAAATTTTATTATTAAAAATAAACATGTTATTTTCGAAATATTAAAATTTGAAATGCAAACATAAAAAGTTTTAAAAGTGGCTTATCTAACGTTTTTTGTAACTAAAATTAGTGATAGTGAAAACATAAATAAAACATTTTATTAGACAAACCAGCTGTACACCAGCTGTGATTCATTTATGTCTGTGCAGACATAAAAACAACAGCACTTGTTGCTTTTATGTCCAACAGATGGCGATGTTTTTTTTTAAACATGTTTTTACCTGTCGCAGGAGACATCTATCTTCGAATGCAATTTTATGTCAAAATTTCAAAGCAATCGGTAAAGAAATTTCGTAGATTTAAGATTTTGGATAAACAAACATTTACATATTTATTTATACAGGGTGTATCGGCACGTACCCGACAAACTTTAACCAGCTATTCCTTAGCATATTTGGAGTAAAAAATCTTATGTGCACTTTGCTGTCCGGTAACGTTATTTTTTAATAAAAAATTTATTATTCATATTTTCACCACATGTCACCACTGTTTTATCCTTTGATAAAGTTTGAAAACCCATCTGGCAAATATTTTATTCGAATTCCGTTGAATAATGCACGTGTGTACCTATATTGGCGCACGTTTACAGTCACAACGAAATAGCACGGCACCATTCGTCTCATTTTTAACTATTATTATTTAGTGTGTGCGAAAGAGCGAAGACGCTTTTTGACACACTTGCTTATAACAGCTGTTTAACACGAAACGCAATGCCAATGACAGTGATGTAGTGTGGAAATTTTAAATTTTTTTGTTTTTAATTGAAAAAAAAATGCTACCGGACAGCAAAGTGCCCATAACATTTTTTACTCCAAATGTGCTAAGGAATAGCTGGTTAAAGTTTGTCGGGTTAGTGCCGATACACCCTGTATAGACGATGTATTATAAATGTCGCAGTCGAAACCTTTGGATTCATAGAGGTACAGATAAACATTTTTCTGTTGTTAACACCTTGTAGATTTGAATATAAAGCGTAGGGTTTTCTCTATCTAACACCGTTCAGATCATATTAAAGCAAGACAACGATTTCTATGATACCATATGAGCAGTTTCAAAAAGCGATCAAATTAGCTTGGGGGGTTAATCTTTCTTTCTACAATTTATTGTTTTTGAGATCAAGAAATAATACTATGTAACAATGTTTTGATATTCTGCAGAAGTTACCAATTTACACAATCAACATTTTTCATCGAGACAAACGATTGAAGTCTTATCCTAAAATATATACACTCTTACGACTAGTGAAGAAAAAACCAGTATAATTTTGTATTTCTACATTTGTATAATAAGTAAGCAACTGTATTTTCAATCTAATTATAACTCAAAATAGATGAATATTTTTGGCATTCAATAGAAAGGAGAGGTAATATTGTAATTCTTCTCCTTTAGTACATAAATTATATACGTCAATTTAATAATGCTGGCTGCATACTAAAGTTTTCCAAAGTGGCTAATTTTTATTTTATTTTATTTCAAAAAAAGATTGAACCTCTGGGCTGGTTGATAGATAGGTTCCGATAATTCATCAAAATGACAATTAAACACACCTTTAAAGTGATATAGTCATTAAAAGAAATGAAACAAAAACTAGGTTAAATAGTTACCTATGTAACCTATTTAACCTAGTTTTTGTTTCATCACTTTTCATGATTTTATATCACTTTTTGTAGGTGTGTTGAACTGTCATTTTGATGGGATATCCGGTCACCATTTATAATGTATTTATATGAAGAGATTTTTATAAAAAGAAAATTTATGTATCTTCATTAAGGTTTTCCATTGATAATTATTTTCAGAAAAACTTATCTTGCAGATATTAGAATGCATTTCAGATAGGGGAATGTAAAAATTTGTCAATTCTTTATTTATAACTTCTTTTTTTTTAAATGTGATTAGATAGCATACTTGTGGTTTTCATTTCTCTCTGCCTACCGGTTAGGAGACATTGTCCATTAGATGTTTTATGTATGCAAAAAAATACACAATTTTATGTAAATAAATATGTATATTTTAATGATTTTTTTTTTGATAAAATTTATAAACATACAATAAATGAATTTACATTATTATTATTGTTTATTAATAAAGAGTGCCTTTTGCAGCCATCAAAATTAATTTGAGTTTATATCTAGCAAAACTATATATTATAATATTTACTTAACAATTTTACAGTATTTTACAACTTACTGCGTGGATTTCTCACCCACACTGTCTAACATGTTCTGTATTTTTGTGAAGGAAAAAGTTCAATATAAAATAATAGAAATACATACAAAAATAATTTTAATAAGTTAAATACATAAATATATAAAATGTAATATAAGAAGTGAAAGATAACAAATGTTTATAAATCATATAAAATTATAATTTTTTTTTAACCTTTTCAAAGCAAGATGTAACAAACCCCCCTCCTTTAGTGTTTTGTTTTTTTTTACACTCTGTGTGCTGTGTAAAGGGGAGGAAGGAGTGAACATGGGTCTTGAAGAGACCCATATTATAGGAGGGAGGAAACACAGAGGCCGGCAAATCGTTCAACAGCCGAGCTGTTAAACTCAAGAACGAATCGTACTCAAGAACATATTATATGTATATACACATACCCAACCGTGTACATATGTTGGGCGCGCGTTTGGCGTGTTTCTAAATGTTTTTAAATGTCCAACATTATTATTATTAATTCGGGGGCATAGCATTACAGGGGTCTAACTACAAAAACTGATGTGATGAGGTAATGCCATAATCAGTCATATTTATTAGTGACTTTATTTGCGTTTATCCCAAAAGTATGGTTTTGTAGATAGGCCCCTGTCATCTTAAGCCCCCAAATTGTAATGTACAAACATAGCATCAGATACATGGATATAAACACATATGACATTTATAAAAACAGACAAACCTGATCCAAAAAACATACCTCGTTACGGCTGTGAACAGTTGATAATCTCGATGTTAAGTAATATTCATTTGGTGAGGCGAAACACAATGGAGCAAATAAAATAAAAAAAATTATCCAATTTAAAAAAATGCAATTAATCAACCCAAAACGACAGATTTGAACATTAAAATAATCCAAACTTTGTGTTATTTGTGATTTGTGTTAAATAAATTCAATGGAACGATTAACACACGTCTAACTAATCTTCCATTACGCGAATGCGTACAGTATTAATGTCTTCAGGAGTGGTCTTTGGCAAGATTATGCTCGAAACGTGTACACATATGTACATTTATCAATGTTTTTTTTTAATCAAATATGATTTCTATTTTTGAAACTGTTAATTCGTGGTGGGATTCCATTGCAATGATAGATTGAAAAATAGGTTTATAAGTGGAACAAAGATATGACATTGTTTTGGGCTAATTACTTAAGATGCCAGCAACGAGGTAGTATTAGATTTAGTTTAGCAAGTACATACATTTTGTATGAAATAGGAGCACTATTTTATCGGCAATCAAAGTCGGTGTAACAACTGTGCTGTCAATACGGTCACACACAATTGTGACGGTGGCTTTTTAAAGGTTAACAAACAATTTTTTTTCCCTTTTTTAAAATGCTAACATTACTATATTTAGAAATAAGCAAATTGGTGGGATAAGCATAATTTTTTTAAACCATGTTAAAAAAATAAATAATTTAACATTCAGTGTGTTATTATATTAATATAAATATATATAGCTATATTTTTTTTGTCAACAGTGTGATGAATATTATTATGAGCATTTTGCAAGAATTAAGTATAATTGTTATTTTTATAATATTTTGTTTCAAACTCCACTGGAATTTTTAATACGTAAAAATTTGGCAATTGATTGTTTTTTGAATATTTTCATTACAAATAACGGATCGTATTAGGTTCATCTCTACCTGATAAGTATCCAATTTATGAATGTCAAATGTTATATTCAATTTGAACAGTGAAACAATAGTAATTTTATTACTATGAAATCAATACAATTTTTTTTCACAATTTTCTAGTTTTGTTCCATCAAAAAATCCAACTAACAAAAATACAGACTTATTAAAAAAACTCAGAATTTTCAATAGAATCACTCATCCCCAAGAAAACCACACATCTAATTTCACATCAACACTTTTACAACCAATAAATTTGTAGCCAATACAATTAACGTCAAAACTTCGATACTACTGCAAACATACAATATGTGGCCAACATTAGCCACCGACCAATTTGTGAACGCCGTGATTTGTCACCAAGAACGGCAGACAAGACTTGTAACTAACAAATTTGTAGCCCACGCGATTATCGTCTATTTATCAATACTACTATTAATTGAAAGCATACATGCGGCGGACACGATTTATCACCAACACTTTCATGGCAAACATGACTTGTCACCAACAAACTAGTAAGAAGTGTGATTCGTCACCAACAGATTGAGGCAAACACAATTGTGTCACCAACTAAACTTCTGTTGCAGTCATATTTGCCGTCGACAGGAACTTTTCTCATCACCGGCACTTGTTGTGATACCCACGTTGGCACTTTTACCTCTTCTCTTCTTTTGCCTCTTCTCTTCTTTTGCCTTTTCCTTGGCACCTTCGTTGGTAACCCTGTTGGCACCTGCAAACCCTGGTCGGTGACTTGGTGATTTTGTTGGCACTTTAAGAAGCGGCGTTTTTGCCCGCTATGTCGACAGTGACCGACTTGCTGATGGTGTTGAGGGGCGTGGAGCTAGAGCTCTGTGGGAGGTGCTGAGAGGGACTAGGCCCGCCCACTATGTTGATGGCGGACACCTTTGCCCGCTGGTAGGCGGTGACCGTGTTCATCCCCAAGAATCTGCAAAAGGAAATGGTATTAGCGCACCGAATAAATTATATTTGCTGTTTTTCAGGTTTTTGGGGGGCCCCTCCACCAATTGTACTAAATACAGAGATGCCTACCCAATGCTCGCATATAATGATAGAGTTGTAAAGAGACCATTGACAATAGAAACAAAGAATATTAGTATTACACTGAGCACACACAACTGATTTTCATTGCATAGCCGCTTTAACAGTAGGCACCTCCCTTTGTTTCTATCATCTACGGCGGAGTCTGTGTGCAGAAAGCGTGTGCGTGCGGGGTGAATGTGCGTTCCCATCGCACTCTTAACCATCGATAAGGTTGGGTTAAGTTGGTTAAGTTAGGCGGGACTCACTTGACGCAGACGTAGATGATGAGCAGCGCGCTGCCGGCGCAGAGTACGCGGATGATGGGCGACTGGAAGAGCTGGATGGCGACCCAGGCGGCTGCCACCGACACGGCCATGCAGGTGACCAGCACTCCCGTGTGCATCCACTGCTGCGGGGTGAACGCGCGCTCCCATCGTACTCTGAACACACAAAGCAATGCGACATTATAATAACAGACTATTCCCAGGGTCATACATTCTTCAACATTACAATACAGTTAATAATAGAATGATAAATAATATAAAAAGCGATATTAACCTTTTGACATTGATCTGATCATCAGTTGATACAACAAGAAAGTAATACCAACCCAAGGGTTGGAGCAAGATACAGCAAATTAATAATAATGTTTATATGTATCTCTATAAAAATTGAATTTTCAACTTTAACTAAAAATACATGTTAAGTGTGTAACGATTTGAAACTACTCGCCCGGTGTCAAGCGCTTGAGAAGAACTTATTAATTTAACAAGCGTGCAGTTATGAACACAGCGACGGCCGAGTACATAATCATAGATTTCGAGCCAGTTCTAGAGAGGTTGGACAGCTGTCAGGGTGTGCATCACGGAACGGATTCCCAAGAGGTTTTGCGCCATTAGAAACACGTGAGCGATTGTCATCATGTTATTTTAGAATTCACAATATGGTTTACTATAATTATAAATTTGTTCTTCATATGATAATTAGGAAGAACTGGCGCCCTATGTATTTAAAGCAAGATTACTATTTGAGATTTGAAACTTTAACCTTTTAATTTTTTTATACCCACAGATTAGCATATTAGAATTGTAAATTCGCATCACTAGTCAGATTTAGTTTAACGATCTGAACATGCCCTGATATTCATAGTAAATGTAGAGTCTCTTGCCAACTAACTTGATTAATATTGTAATTTAATGGATGATAAAGAATTATGGAAAATAACCTCAATAAATTTGTTCTTAGCATTACACACAGCTCTTTAATTTCAGATTTCCTTACTTAATTTTGTACTACACTTGAGATGTATGTTTTACACACCTTTTCAGAAATATTACACCAAGAAACTATGGTACAAGTGTGCATAGTGTACATTTGTTTATAAATCTGTACCTCAGAAGTCAAAGGTCGATTGTCCAGTTTTTTGTGATAATGAGTTATGTACGAGACCTTCTTAGTTTTTTCAGTATCTAAGCAGAGGTATAAAGACGGTTATTCTACGACAATGTGAAACTAAGTTAGGTCAAAATAAAAGATCTGGTATCCCCACAATGTTCAAAGGAATTTTTTTACTATTTCCTCTCTCCTGAAATATATAAAAAATGTGACAACTGACCTTTGACTTCTGAGGTACAAAAATTAGGTAAATAAATTAACAATAGAAAATAATAATGTATAAACAATATGTAGTATGTAACGAATCAAAAAAAATTAGGTTTCTCATAACCTGCCTCACTCGGCTAGCGGCTAGCGTGTGTAGAGCATTAATCAATAGTTTTGTTAAATCAATAATTCATAATTTGGGGGAGTGTACCGGTAAAGGCCCTGTCATTACCTTTGATCCAAATCATATTTTTTTATGCTTTCTGGAAGCATATTGTATAGTCTTGTCGCTATGTGTTTTAAGATTCGTTGATTTGGAATAACATCAGATGGTATTATTATCTTAATTACTGTACAGTTTAGGATTGTTGTAAACACAAGTGGCACCCTCTGTTATTTTCAAAACGAACCGTGGAAGTTTTCAAACTGCGGCATCAAATTTTTCTGCTAAACTTTGTTATTGTTTCAAGTACAGCGAATATTTAATCTTTTTGTGTAATATTTGTGTTTGTATATAGGATGCATGAGGATTGTTTTTGCGCATGAGGGTATTGAAAAAGCTGAATTAGTAGATATTTAGTACATAAATATCCACACTTCCTTTGAAGCAATTCACAAACCTAGAAATTTAAAATAGAACATTTTCAGGGCAGTCACAGAAAATTGATTTTCAGGTCTAATAAAGCAGTAATGAGGATAGAAATGAACTTACTTCGTCGTCTGTTCCACTTCGTAAGGCGAATTGCACACCTTACATCGGAGGTCTTCAGCACTTGAAGAACTCTGAAAGATAAAAACCATGTTAATGTGTTGTCAAATTTCAATTACAAATGATTGAGAAAGACGAAAGATTATCTAGTTGTCACGTGAATGATTTTCAGAGTCACTTCTAATTAAGAATGTCTGCGGATAGTGAAACACTTCTGATTGAGAATGACTTCTGATTTAGAATGACTTCTGATTGAAAATAAGTTCTCATTGAGAACTTCAAGCTCATGGCCGGCACTGACTCCTAAATGACAATGACAATTATTGATGTCAATGGCGAGTGAGAATGACTGGTAACAGACCTCAATGAGCCACCGGCGCAGGCACTCGTGGTGCACGCTGCTGACGTCGCCGGTGCAACGGCAGGGCTGGATGAGAGGCTCGGGGCGGTCGGCATCGTAGCAGATCCAGCAGTCCTGCGCCGTGCTGCCCAAGGAGCCCTCCTCATCCTAACAAACAAACATATACATCATTAGCATCGAATAAACAATTTGTCTTTGAATAAAGGAAATGTATTCACTCCTGCCAACGAACAAAAACAACTTACAATACACTAGCACCACTAACAGAAAACGTCTTGGATGCTCTTATCAAAAAACAACGGCATTCGCGACTCTCATCTCAGACAAGCCGCATCTCTTCACCTTGCTTGCTTATTCGTATATCATGTATCCAATTATTTTATCCTTTATCTGCCTCACTAGACAAAGTCTGTTCTGAGGCGGGTAATTTACATGTTATCATTGATGTATTATACTAGATTATCCCTATCTAGTTAAATTCATTTTAAAAATAACGCCACGTAGCGTACGTCACAAATATGGAGATGAACTTAACAACCCAACTCTGTTTAAACTCCTTGTACAAGCGTTCAAACTCGTAAGCGAAACCACGGAGAATTTGTTGTCAGAGGTGTTGTAATATGGACATAATTCAAATTTAAATATTTGGAACTCTGTTATTTTTGTGATTGAAAAAATGAACTTGCCCAGCATAGCTGAGAAGCAAAATAAACCAACAAAAGGTAAGACGCAATGCACAGTGCCCATTTCGCATTGCGACATAATACGTGGGCCTTTTCATAAATGTGCATGTGAACCAAACCAAAATTGTGTTGGGGTTATTTTTAAATGAATATGCCGTGTCTAGTCTAATTTAGTCTATACATGTTATATATAAGAAATTCTTAGGTAGAGCGTAGAGAGCGCATGAGATTTGCTTCAGAAATAATTTAACTTTGAAAATTAATAAATTTATAAGTAGGTACATGATAACGAACATTACCAACAAGCAGTACCTACAATATATGTTTTACTATATTGTAAAATAAATCTCCTTTTTAATTAACGTCTGATAATGAGTCATCGTATTCTTTACTATAAATCCCTAAAGGAGGTAAATTATAAATGCTTTGTTTAGCTGTGAGAATTATTTATTTCAAAGGAATCCACTTTTAACCCTAAGTAAACCAATCTAGATATTGTTTGGCGACTATTGTTGTAGGAGGTAATTTTGATTAGCAAGATTTATTTAAAATTGTACCTTATCGGGGATGTGATGAGCAGTGGCGGGTTCGTGTTTCTGCGCGGCAAGAAGCCGGCGAGGGTTTAGGATCCAAAGCTGCTCCGGGGCCATGCAGTTCCACAGGACGCAAGGGAACCATAGCGCTACGCCAATCTCCACAATGCGGAACACCACGTCGTGCCAGTTGCGGGAATTCACAGGTACCCTGCACAAACAGACAAATTACTCAATTAAGGATGAATTGTTTCATCGGCAATCAAAGATAGCATTTAAACTGTAGACACAGCCGTAGATAATTTTAAATTCATTCCAACTGTCATCAACTGTCGCTTTGGAAAGGTAAGACTTTGTAAAGACTTTCCAAGGCAAAGTGTTAAAATATTGTATGACAGATAGATAGGCACTGTTTTATCGGCAACCAAAGAAAGCCATATCAAATGCTGATGCAACCACAGATAAATGCCAATTCATTCCTGTAACATCCTTAATATTAGTGTACGAGTTTCCCCATAGATGGCACTAGATTAGTCTATTAGGTTACCCGTAGATGGCGTTTAGCTGTCGAGTATTGTAGAGACCGAGGGCACAATTAATAAGGTGGGAACCTCAAAATCGGGGTCCAGATTATTCCAATTGAATGCTAAGTAAGATATCAGAGCCCATTGTCAATCTATCACGTTAAAAGTCAAAGTGTTTTGTTGAAGTCAGAGTTTTATTTAATAAGAGAGTTTGTGAGAAACCCGAGAGAAACAACGATTCCCATCAATTCGTATCAATTATTGAGACATTGGCGTTGGAAAGGAAAGCAGGGAGAAATACTAAAGACAGCAAGTTATTCCACAGCTGTTAAGCACAAAATTTTAATAATATAAGCAATCATTTTTAATGCATAATGATGAAAATGGATTTAAATAGCAATTACCTGGTGTGCCATAATCACATTTTATTACATTAGAATACTTGTACTGGAGCAGAATGTATGAATAATATCAGTGACCAATATTAATGTTATTGGTTAAAGGAGTTGTACTATAATGGAGTGCTGAGTTATGGCAGTGAGGCATGGAACTGGCAGAGGAAGGATGAAAGTAATGGTAGTGAGGCATAGAACTGGCAGAGGAAGGATGACAGTAATGGCAATGAGGCATAGAACTGGCAGAGGATGAAAGTAATGGCAGTGAGGCATAGAACTGGCAGAGGAAGGATGACAGTAATGGCAGTGAGGCATAGAACTGGCAGAGGATGAAAGTAATGGCAGTGGGGCATAGAACTGGCAGAGGAAGGATGACAGTAATGGCAGTGAGGCATAGAACTGGCAGAGGATGAAAGTAATGGCAGTGAGGCATAGAACTGGCAGAGGAAGGATGACAGTAATGGCAGTGAGGCATAGAACTGGCAGAGGATGAAAGTAATGGCAGTGGGGCATAGAACTGGCAGAGGAAGGATGACAGTAATGGCAGTGAGGCATAGAACTGGCAGAGGATGAAAGTAATGGCAGTGGGGCATAGAACTGGCAGAGGAAGGATGACAGTAATGGCAGTGAGGCATAGAACTGGCAGAGGATGAAAGTAATGGCAGTGGGGCATAGAACTGGCAGAGGAAGGATGACAGTAATGGCAGTGAGGCATAGAACTGGCAGAGGATGAAAGTAATGGCAGTGGGGCATAGAACTGGCAGAGGAAGGATGACAGTAATGGCAGTGAGGCATAGAACTGGCAGAGGATGAAAGTAATGGCAGTGGGGCATAGAACTGGCAGAGGAAGGATGACAGTAATGGCAGTGAGGCATAGAACTGGCAGAGGATGAAAGTAATGGCAGTGAGGCATAGAACTGGCAGAGGAAGGATGACAGTAATGGCAGTGAGGCATAGAACTGGCAGAGAAAGGATGAAAGTAATGGCAGTGGGGCATAGAACTGGCAGAGGAAGGATGACAGTAATGGCAGTGAGGCATAGAACTGGCAGAGGAAGAATGAAAGTAGACTGAATGCTGTAGAAATCAGATCTCTGAGGCGTATGTGAATGAAGAAAAGAGTGTAAGGGGAATACATGATGCAGAAGTTTTTTTATGGTGCACCTCACAAGAGCGCCCTGTCTACACAGTGTACTGTCTGTACAGTGGAACTATATTGCCCCATGGTTGGGCAGAGTTGTAAGGCGGGGTTGTGGGGTTGTATGAAGGGATTTTTAAGACGCCCAGATTATATAAAAAATTATAGGAAAAAACCGATGCCAGTAGTTCGTTCCAAATGAGAGCCGACTTACACAAAAACAAGTGGAAGAAACGACCCATTCTCATGAAACTAACGTCAACAGTTAATGATAATTAGATAAATGAATGTGAATAAAGCAACGAGTGTGTACCGAGACAGATTTGTATATGTTCTCCATAAAACGATAATAATAAAATACACCAATACATAAACGGAGAAGATTACAAATTTGATCTCTAAATAGTATAAAATAAGGTCTGTCTGTTTGGCTTTCTGCGTCTGTCTGTTTGTGCACCTAGTTCTTCTAAACTACGCAATGGATTTTCATAGAGTTTTCACTATCATTTAGAGAATTCTGGAAGGTTTATGATATAATGTACATAATACATGTATTTTATATTTATAGAAAGTAGAAAAAGGCAATGTTTTGTAATCAAGTCGTAAAAGAAAAATTTTTATGGCCCTTACATAGGTAACGCTGGCCAAACCTTATGAAATACATCAACATGACGGTATATGTCTATCTCCTAAGTGTAAGTATAAATAGGTCACGGGGCAGTTTTTCTATTTTGTGACATGTGTCAAAAGACAGTTGCTGAACTGTCTGCAAGTGATGTTAAAAATGTCGATGGTCAATGCAGAATCGTCAAGCAGTTGAGTCGCTCTGTCAATTGGCGCATTCTGATAGGCAGAAGTCCTAGCTTCTGTTATGAACAAAGCTGGATATAGGAATGGATAGTAGGTATGTTCCCTTACAAGGTACGGCTTGATGGTTAGTTAGTTGGAGTCGTACACGCTAGTGATGATGGCACTTACTTGGTCTTCCAGAATTCGCTGAGCGTCTCGGAGAAGAGGAAGCCCACTATGGTGATGAGCATGAACGCCTGGCTGACCAGACCTACTCGCGATTGATGCAGCTGGGAGGTGTTCACGCTGGTCGAAGTCCCGTAAACTCGCACACCCTGGAAAGGGCCAAAAGACGGATTAGAGACACACACTTCATGATGCTACAGGTATATTCACCCAACAAATAACCCCCCACAAGAGTGAACTATTCTATATCCATTTGCAAAGAAACTGATGTCGTCAGGATCAAATTCATCAATAATGATCCAGAATAATTGAATCCACTAAACAATAGACAGAAATAAAACTGAGATTACCAGTTTACACAAGACCTTCCGACTCCTAGGCCCCAGAGAGGCCAATAAAATTGTGTATCAGCACGAGAAAAAATATCAGTATTTTACCTGCTTAATCAATTTCAGTACAATTAATTGTTTACTAACTCATACAGAGAAAAATAATTTCACAGGGTATTTTTATGTTTTCAAAATAAAACAATGCATTTTGAAATTGGTTTTAATTTATTTTGTTGTTTAGCCCATTCGCGCTAGAAGTCGCACACGTCTATCATACGCCAAGCTTGCGCGGCTGCTGAAGCACTTGAACTCTCACCTTATAAAAACGGTTTTCTATACAGCGCCGATTTTGGGAGAGTGTGTGATTTATGAATCTCACTCTAAACTTAACACCTCAAGAATAGGACACGTAGTTTAGATAATAAAAACATTTAAACCTAAACACAAACGCAGTTCAGACTCGGCCAAGTAGCCGAAAATATCTTAACGAACGGAGTTCATATTCGGCCGGATGAGGATATAATTTGAGTAAAGTGCCAGCCAAATGCATACTGAAAAGGGTCCGGGCATGGCCTGGAAAATGTTAAGCTTATTTCGGTAATTCGTTTGTATGGCTACAACGACAGAAAATGCCCTTTCGCACAAATAAGTACTGGAAAAGGTGAAAAAACAAAATTGAAGCGCTTTCTCTGCTATTTTGGGAATAATTGACCCTAAATAATTTTTTATCAATTTTTGTCGTATTTGGCAGCAGAACAATTTTTCATTTCCATTGCTTGCTCTTGAAGCGTTTCTGGCGGGGCATCTACGTTAACGTGGAATGGATCCGTCGCAAATCGATTAACGCTATCATCACATGCGTTAGGAACTATACAGGTGGCCCGCGCTCCCTTTTGCAGGTCCCTGTGCCCCCCATGGGAGGAGCGTACCCCGCTTTAATAGGATTTATTAAAGCGGGCTACGCTAGTACGCTAAATTTCATGTTTTACGACGATTTAACAGATAAAAAAGGTTTTTTATATAATTTTTCATGTTTTACGACGACTTAACACAGGAATAAGGTTTTTCTAAAATTTTTCAGGTTTAATCGCAATTTGACACGCTTTGCATGGTTTTTCCTATTATTTTCAGTGTTTTACAACAATTTCCCGTGTTTTAGAGTATCTGAGCTGACGAAAATATTATAAATATGAATGTTTAATGTTTTAAATAAAACATGATGATGTTATTATTTCATCTTTGTTATTATCATAGAAGCAATTAAGCTGAATTATAAATTACATAATAACGTGTGTGATGATTAAAAAGTGATTATGAATCATAGTAATGTATTAACTATGTACTATTATTATAAACTATTATTTTAAATATTATTGCATGTACTTTAAACATAATAATAACTTATCTAGTCTTCACAATAGCATAGTTTAATATCTTGTTAACCTTTTATTTTGCCTTTATGTCGAATTGTATTATTCTACGATGCCTGTTCGAAAAGTAACCACCGTTTGGCTATAAATTTAAAAAAAAAACCCGCATACATAAAAGTATTATATTTAAATTCAAGCGCTTGTTGTAGCGTTTCACTAATTTGAAAATTCCTTCTGCACGAAATTCGGCCGCCTGGGAATATATCCAACTTCTCTCCACATTTTAAAGGTCTTCATCGATATCTCCCGTCCCCCATACAGTCGGGACTTGGCTCTATCTGATTTTGTTTAACTAACTAACTGTGTGCTTACATGAGAAGTGGTTATGGGCGTTAGCATTCCCGGACGGACGAGTTTTATGCAGAAGGAACTTGCTACGACCGCCGCGTCACAATGGTCGCGACGGTTGCTTCACTCAGGAAGATAGTGTGTTCAGCCTACCTGTTTAGTGACGAGCGTGTTGTGCGCCTCTGCGCCGTCTCCCGGCCTCAGCTCCGGTTCCCTAGAGCAACCCGGGCGAGCTCCGTCCACCTCTCCTGATCCTACCTCTCCCCGCTGGAGCAGTGGCGCCCCGCCGCTGCCTGCCGCGCCGCTGTTGACGTCAGGCCGCCGTGTCACGATGGTTGTGACGGTTGTCTCACTCAGAAAGCCTCCGCGGACCTAATGGGTTTCAATCAATTATTATACAAGCCATTTAATAAAAAAAAAATTTTTAAAATCATAAATGCCATTATTTTAGTGACTAAATTTAGGGCGGCTTGCACCATAAGTTAAATTTGGTTTAAATATCATTTTAAACACATTATTTGATTTTAGTCGACTTGGCGTCTTGCACCACAAAATTAAATTCGTTAAATGCGTTTAAAGAACTGTCAAAGTTAAATACCCAAAAGGGGCTATTTAACCGAGTTAAACGTGTTTAGCCCTACTCATAAAGAAGTAATGTCATTTTTTTTTAGTTTATTCCTTCGATTTCTGATTGTGGTTAAAATCTATTTCATTTTAATTTGTATTCACAACGAACATTTGGGATTTGTTTTCTCACGATGATGAAGAAATTATGAAATTATAGAAATTATAAATAAATTATACTTATATATAAGTAGACCGTTTATAGTCAGAGAAGTAAACATAAGAACAAATTTATTTGAAACACTAGTGCCAAGAAGTTTCAAAGAAGATTTCGTCTCAGTAAATAAACGACATCATTATTAGTGCAAGAAATTGAAACTCAGTTAAAATTCAACACCAATAAAAACATCAGCGAGGTGCTCGTAACTTGGAGCTAACACTCCTTATCGAGGAGTACTTTGCAAGGTTGTAAACTTCTAATCATACCTACAACATTCTTATAATACTTTAAAACAACATAATGTAAAAGAAATAAAAAACAAAATTACTCGGATAATTGTTATATTTTTAATTCCAACAACAGAAGCTCTTTTTGTCTTATTTCATCATATGTCTATTTGCTTTAACTTTTTCTTCATAAAATAAATGAACACACTATTAAACCACACACACAATCACAAAATATTTTGACACTTCAAGTAAAATGAAACATCGTAGCTGTTTTATTTACGCGTTAATGGCGGTAACCACTAGAGGTGGGTGAGTTCTGCATTTTTCCGGAGGCATCCGAGGACTGCTTCCTTTTAAAAGAACTCGAGTTCTTGGAGTGGGTCCCGGGTCCGAGTTCTTGGGTGCGGACTGGGTACTGGGCGACTACCGGGACGCACGGGTCCGGCCAAGGACTCGGCACTCGGACTCGGATAGAACCCGCGAAAGAACTCGGACCCGTAGCAGGACAAGGACCCGCACAAGAACTCGGACCCACACGAGAACACGGAGTCAATCCCGTCACCCATCGCACCCGAGTCGCGAGTTGTGCAGTTTACATTTTGGCGAAGTTCAACGAAATCCATTCGTGTCTTGTCGTGTTCCAGCTGATTGGGCTACGGCTAATGCGAGGCCGTAACGGATGTAGTATTAGGTTCCAAGTTCCAGATGATAATTTTAGCACACGCGTAAGCAGTAATAAATCAAATGTAGTAACATAAATTTCGGTTGTCGTTGAGAATTTGTCGTTTTCATAATCTCTGTCCATCGATATAGATAAAGGTACTTGGTCGAAGCCTCTATCAAATGAAACTCAGTAAAGGCGAGATGTTTTAAAAACAAAGTCAGGAAGTAGTTAGGTACAGCATTGAACTATTAAAATTTTAACAATTAACAACATGTTTTAATATCTATTTATTCCAGTCCATTTTTTTTTACTTTTACAATACATACACACTTTGTTCAATATATTATTGTAGGATTTGTGTATATTATATACTTGATTTGTATATTTTTCCTTTTGGTTTCACAAATATATACATATATATGTCTCAGGATCATTAAAAATAAACATTTGCCAGAAATTTGCCTTTCGAATGAACACTATTACGACATAGCTAAAAAATTTTAACAAAAGATAGCCATTTTAAATAAACAATTATTGAATAAAATAATCTTGGTACCTAATTTATCGCTTGTCTGAATCTTTCCAATACCAGTTGACAATCAGTTCCAATTTTTAAAATCAAAGCAAATCCATATTCTAGAGTTCATTGAACCAGAGTTACGGATACACAGACAGACACCACTGAAATTTGTATTTTTAATAACACAAAAAATGAAAATAGTGAACGATAATTAAAATAAAACTTTAAAATAATGTCAGTCGATATTATTATTTAACTAATTAGCTCATCGGTTTAGAAAAGCAACTCATAACCCCAAATAACTCCAATAAGTACTAGATATTAAACAATAAACAAAACATCCACTTACTGTAAAGCAGGTAAACAGAAGATGTCTTCACCACCAGAACTTACCACTCACTGCAGGACTCGCGAGGCCGGTGGTGGAGGGAGGCATTCGGGTTCGAGACCCCGAGTCCGAGTTTTCTGGGAGTTGTTGATTAGAGGCATTCGGGTCCGAGTCCAAGTCCTTAGAGGCATTCTCGGGTCCGGGTTCTCTGGGAGTCGTTGATTGGAGGCATTCGGGTCCGAGTCCCAGACCGAGTTCTCTGGGAGTGGTTGATTACGAAAAGGAGTGGGAGTAGGACCCGCTTCCCGCAAAGGACTCGGGCTCAAGGACTCAATCCGGCTGAACCTACACATCGCTAGTAACCACGCGGTGACTGTTTTACCGACGCGTTAATGACGTTTAACTAAAATCGCCACCCAACTGCGTGGTGCAGGCCGCAACTAAACGCATTTAAGTTAAATGTATTTAGGGTCTTAAATTCGTTTAGTTAAATAATATTTAAGATAAACTTTGCGATAGTTGGTGCAAGCCGCCCTTAGTGTATTTAAAAATAAACGCCTTAAGCATTAGACATTTCCGTGCATTCGGTTTTATATTTTGCCTCTCTAATTCCAAAAATCATACCGTGGAATATTAATATGGAAACAACAACTGCTTACTGCAGTTTAAAGCCAATGAATCCATGTTTATTTCACCGTCTATCTCATATATTTAGGTTTTATAAAAAATAAAAAATAAATGCATGAATTCTGTATTCTGTATGTTAATTACCAAAATTGCAGTAACTTGTACTTAATTGGAGCAATATATCTGGATGTTATATATGGTGTACTGGAAATTTCTAAAGTCGCATATATTTAAAAAAATAATAATTTTAGCATGTAAACAAATGTACAATTTTTTTTAAACAAACAAATGTTCAATTTTTAGAAAAAAATTAAAAATGCAAGCACACTACACATTATCCAGAATATTCCAGTGATATCTTTTGGTATTCAATAGAAGCTTAATTTATTTTAGCAGATTGCTAGAATATAAAAATAAAAAATTTGATTCATAAAAATCACCTACCCAAATTTGGATAACTATCGATGAATTTAAGTAGCTTTTTTGCAAGGGCATCAGTGGTACTACCTAAATTTGGGTAGCAATCGCTCAAGGGCATCAGTGGTATTACCGAAATTTGGGTAGCTATTGCTCAAGGGCGTCAGTGGTCCTACCCAAATTTGGGTAGCTATCACTCAAGGGCGTCAGTGGTACTACCCAAATTTGGGTAGCTATCGCTCAAGGGCGTCAGTGGTACTACCCAAATTTGGGTAGCTATCGCTCAAGGGCGTCAGTGGTCCTACCCAAATTTGGGTAGCTATTGCTCAAGGGCGTCAGTGGTCCTACCCAAATTTGGGTAGCTATCGCTCAAGGGCGTCAGTGGTACTACCCAAATTTGGGTAGCTATCTCTTGAGTGCATAAGTGGAGAACTTTAATGTTCAGTAGTACACATTAACATTATTGTTTTTGGATGTGCCGTATCTTTGCATTGGTTTTGAATTGAATGATCTATTGTTTGTCTTTGCTTTGCTGGATGTTAAGTGCGTTTTGTGCGCTTTTTTCTCTGAAATCATTTTTTTTTGTGTTGTTTTGTTTTATAGGTGTGCCCACTTGCCTTCTCTTTACCTGATATTTACTATTCTTGTGTTTTTCTATGAATAAAATTTAAAATATTTAGCCGCACATTGGGCGCCATTATAAACAAAGTAATATTACATACCTTGAAGAATACTTCCACTCCGTAGATCAGGAAGAAGATGACCACGATGAAGAGCAATACGGCGTAACAGCCGTTGAACACGTGGGTGTAGAAACTCTGCAATAAAAACACACACAAACATATTAACCTCTTTTCTGATCACCCAACAATAATCGGAATCTTTGTGAAAATACAAAAGTGCAATCTCTTACTTAGAGAGGTAATAATGTCATAGTTATAAAAATATAATAAACGTTGCTATGACCGGTCGGTGGCCGAGTTGACATCGCGCTTGGGTCCCACCAAGGCGTAGTGTGTTCAATTCCTCGGCTGGCTAAGTACTCCATCACAACACAAGCAACATTTTTAGCTTACTGTGGTGGTAGTAGGAGATTTTCAAATATTGTCAGGTTATTCGTAACTCAGGAATGTTTGTCTTTCTTTAAACAAAAAAAAAAGTTGCATTGTTTCAAAGTCTATCACATTTGACGGCAATCAAATCGACAATCATCACCATCTAGAATTTTTGACAACTGAACGGTTCTCCTAAAACAAAGATTATTTGACCAGTTTAAAATATTTTTATTTAAGTTTATATTATTAATGTACAAAACAGAGGGTTGACAAAATAAATTAAAAATAATGACTACCAACTGTGCAATAAAGGTCTATGTAAACATACAACAAAAACTCCCTTACTAATAAACGTGTTTGAAATTTTACACGACTGATAAACAAACCATTTACTCTACATTAATGGTTGTTTATCAATTGTGCAAAATTTAAAACACGTTTGTAAGTAAGGCCCTAAGCATGTAAAAAACAACTGATTCAAGTTAAAATAAGATATTAAACTAATTTAGTAAAGTTCTGGGGGCTTTTGCTAAATATGTCATATATATCAATAGAAGCCTCACTTATAAAAGTGTTTTAAATTTTACACAACTGATAAAAAAAACTATTTTTTTAAATTTTATTTTATACACTAACCCCACACAAGAAGCCCTAAGGAAAATAATTTCCCTTGGGGCTTATATCATCTTTAGGGATGCTGTGTGGAGGGTCTTTTTAAGGAAAGCAAGTTCTGGGAAGGAAAAATGTATGTGGATTGGATAGGAATCTAGGAATCAGTGTGTCTAGGAGTGACGGATGTATAAATCTATCACTCCCACTATGGCGCAAGGCGATGGGTCAAGAGAGACGAGTTGGAGAGGCCAAAGGGTCTCCCCAAAGCAGCCTCTTCCAATCTGGCACGGCACACAGCTGGTGAGCAGGCGCATCCTGAACACACCTCACCCGATGAACCCGGGCACCCCTGCTAAGTCACCAAACATAGCGAACCACATGGGGTGACCTATGGCAGAGATGTTGGTTATCTAATAAATGGTTCCCGGGGCAGCGGGTAAAGGGAATTTAGTAAAGTTCTAGTTTAAATATGTTTGGAATCTTGCTACTAAACAAAGAGTAATTCTGCTAATAGTTTTTCTTCAAAGATGATTAATGATTATAATGTGATGTTCCTTCACGTCATATCAACATGAATTCAATCCAGCTTTAACGGTCTACAGACAACCTAGAATGGCAATGCAGATTTCCTAGAAGCACAATGTACATCTATACCAACAACTTACTATCATAATATTGACTCTGTAATGAATAGATGTTTAGTATTTCAAATGATGCTGGAATCAGGCGGACATTCAACCAACACAATCTAATTGTTTCAGAATCTGATGTGCTGTCATCAAAACACACAATCAAAATTGCAGCAATCCTAAATTGAATATTGCATTATAAGTATTTGCATTCCCTCATTACTGCAGAGCTTCGATAATGTTGACTGAAGATTGCATCCAGAGCCTTGCTTGACTCCTTCCCAAGGCTCGACAAGAGATCTTAGATTTGAATATTAACAAGGAATGTTAAATATTATTTGGGCTCCCTTGGTATTACAGCTATGACAATGACGTTTGCTGAAGAGTGCATCCATGGATTAGCTTTCCTTCAAAGAAAGACTTAACAAGAGATCTAAGAATTGAATATTACAACTTACAACAAGGAATGTTGAATATTATTTGGGCTCCCTTGTTATTGCGGCAGTTTGATGTTTGCTGAAGAATGCTTCCAGAGCTTTGCTTTCCTTCAAGGAAAGACTCAACAAGAGATCTTAGAATTGAATATGTATTATTTGGACTCCTTTGTTATTGCAGCGCTTTGATAATAAATTTTGCTGAATGGTGCATTCATGGATTAGCTTCCTTTCAAAGAAAAAACAAGATATCCTAGAATGTAACATTGCAATAAGGAGTGTGGAATATTATTTGTACTCCCTTGTTGCTGCAGCGCTTCGATAATGTTTCACCCAGAGATTTCCTTATCTTTAAGTAAAGACTCAATAAGAGATCCTAGAATTGAACATTATAATAAGAAAGGTGGAATATTATTTTGGCTCCCTTGCTATTGCGGCGCTTCGATAGTTTTTGATGAAGGCTGTATCCAGAGATTTGCTTCCATATAGCGTCCCTAATTGTTAATCTGAAGTAGTGTTGTGTAGGGCACGATTACAAAATGAGTATGAGTTACTCAAATACGGAAATGAGTGTTTGTATGGGACGTCTGTAGAGCATCTTGTATGATGTCCTCAAAAGTAATCTGAAGGTAAATGGGAAGAGGAATAGGAAGTTGGTGATGTGGCTACCCGGCTATTCAGATCTGCTCGCCTACCTTGGTCTCTGTGGAGGTATCAGCGAGGGTTGTGGTGACCACCTCGGCGGCCAGGAGTGTGTAGCTGATGATGTTGAAGGTCAGGAAGCCGAGGAAGGACTTGGACAGGAACTGTGGTCGTTCCCAGCGCACGTCTCGTAGGTGGAAAACCTGAAACAAACAAACAATTGCTTTAAAAGCAGCTCACTTGTCGTTGATGCCACTTCTCACCAGGCTGCCAACACGGACAAAACTTACAATTTATTAAGAATCTCTTCAAATTATTCGTATTCCGGTTAAAAACGGGACTGCAGGCCTTTAACGAATGAATTGACAGGTTGTAAGTAAAACACGAATGTGTTATGGCGATGTCGGAACGCGTGTTTAAAAAAATTCTAATACAGGGTTTTCCAATAAGAGGTGTTATTTTGAATAGCCCGCTATTTCGGTAGATGTTACTTTTGAAGCTGTCATTTTTGACATTTGAAAAGTAGAACCTACGCCATTAATAAAAATGGAACGATAAACGCTTCAACAACGCATTGAAATTATTAAAATTCACTTGAGTGAATCAAATGCAAATCATCTTGAGTGATGAGGCCGATTTCCACCTCGGTGGCTTCGTCAACAAGCAAAATTGTCGCATCTGGGGCTCGGAAAAACCAAGAGTTATTGTTGAAAAGCCTTTTTATCCTAAACGTGTGACTGTTTGGTGCGGTTTATGATCCGGCGGAGTCATTGGACCTTACTTTTTCGAAAATGAGGCTGGAGCAACAGTTACGGTGAATGGATTGCGCTATAGAGAGATGATTAATGATTTTTTATGGCCGGAATTGGATGGTATTGATCTGGACAACGTTTACTTTCAACAAGACGGCGCTACGTGCCACACAAGCAACGAAACCATTGATCTTTTACGATTGAATATCAAAATATCATCTCTTATTGGAAAATCCTGTATATTCTCATTTCTACATAGTGCGTTTATCATGAGTATGGCCCCTTGTCAAAATCGGTAGACGCCTGGGTCCTGGGTAGTTGGGTAGTTAGGTAGGAGATTACTGCAATTATATTTGGATGATTTGTGTTGGTGAGGCCTCGATCAGCGCCTTTGTGGACTGCTCCAATTGCGTCCGCATAGGCCCGGCCCTGCCTGTCCTAACCTAACCCAACCCAACCCCTAGGTATAGAAATCTTTAAAATTATATACCAAAAGTCCGCCCATAGACAGAGAAAACTTTTTAAAAATACTGAATGCTGTAGAAATGAAAACCCTGAGGCGTATGTGTGCTAAAACCATGCATGATCGTGTGAGAAATCTGGATATCCGCGAAGAATGCAAGGCTGCTATAAGCGTAATGAATAAAATTACTAATGGGACGCTTAGATGGTTTGGGCATGTAGAGCGAACGAAAGGAATCTAAGGAGAATTTATGAAGTCGGGGAAGCTCGAGGAAGACGAGAGATCAAGCGAGTCTGGCAATGTAAGAGTCAGAATAATAGAGTAGATATGTATGAGACGATGTATGAATGAGAATGAGGCAAGGAGTGTGTGCCAAGACCGAGTTATTTGACGGTCCGTCATCTCTGCTAACCCTCGATGGTTAATTAGTTAGTTTGTTAAGACACGATTTTAAATAGTTCACTTCAGGTAAAAAGAATCTCATTGGAATAACTAAATTTTCTTAGAAAAACCACAAGGACAAATACCCAAAGCGTTTTTTTATTATTTTTCTTTCGTATTTTAGATTTTTTACAGATAATACGGTCCGGACGCAAACAATTTTATTATTGCTATGCAATGAATGCATCCTCAAAAATGGACAATCTTCATTTCCCAATTTAATCACGTAAAAGTACTTGTTGGCCGTTTACGTCATTTGTTATTTAAATTGGTAAATTGGTACAATAAAAAGGCGTGCGGTGTAGAACACGACAACCTATACATCCTTGAGTAAGGCTTCCACTAAATCCACTGAATAGACAATTCCAAGCTCCTCGACAAAACAGAACATTGAAGAAAAGTGAAGAAAAATAACAAAATAATAACCTAACCTAACAAAAACTTTATCTTTTAGGGTAAACCGTAACGTACGTTATGCTACGTATACATCCGCGAGCCGAACTGCCGAACTGAACCTCAACTTATGGGAAAGAAACGAAGCAACCGCAAATGGCGCGAAACGTCGCTTGCAGTTGATTCGTTCCTTTCCCGTAATTCGTGGTACGGTTCGCGTTTCGGTTCGCATATGTACACGTACCCAGCGGCGTAGCTACCTAGGGGCCACGCGGGGCAGTGCCCCGGGGCCCTCAAGCTCAGGGGGCCCTCGAATCCTTATCAGAAATCTCGATGGAACTGAACTTTTGGAAATTTCTCCCATTTTCAAAATAAATATGACAGGTTGCAACTTGCAACCCCACTTTAATCATGACAAATCAGTTGAGCGAAATTCAAAAGTTATGCCTAGGGAATTCCCCTAAATTCAGCTAAATTCAGGAAACAACATCAAACGTTGGGATCTACTGTCAAAATTCACCAGCGAATCGGACACCACTCTAAAAAAACTAAATTAGACTAGATGGTCCACTAGGGTCAATACGATATCTGCAATAAAACTTCGTTATTTTGATATTATCAAAGCATTATCAGAAATGGTTCTAAAGAGTCCTAATAAAGAGGAGCGTAGTGAAGCAGGGAGTATTAAAACAAAAATGCTAAATTTCGAGTTCGTGTTGCTTTGCGAATTCACGCACAGTGTATTGAACGACATCAATTATGCATCCAAAACTTTACAAAAATGCGACATCAATTTGGGCGAGGCGAGTAAAGTTTTAGCAGAGACCAAAGCAAAGTTGCAAATTTATAGAAATGATTTCGAATTATTCAAGTGCAAAGCCAGTGAAACTGCAAAAAATATGGTATTGATACCCATTTTCAAGAAAAAAGGCAAAGAAAAGTTAAAAAAACATTTTGATGAATTAGCTGCTGATCACCGATTTCCAAGCCGAGAAAAAATATTTAAAATTGAGATTTTCAATAATGTACTACACACAGTAATATCTCAATTAGATACACGTTTTATTGGTATGAGTGCAGTCTGTCATATATTCGATTTTCTAACACCAACATTTTTATTACATGTTGATGAAGCAACTTTATTACAAAAGTGTGACGAATTCATATTCAGATATAATAGGCCCTAGTTTTTCACTTCAATTTATTAATATTTACCATCTAGTTTTACCTCAACTAACTCAAGCATGGACTGTTCACCAATTATGTAAGGAAATAATGAGCAAATATGGAGTGCTAGAATGCGACCTAACGGAAGTATTTACAGCAATGTTATTATTCTTTACAATTCCTGCCCTATTCTGTAGCAGCTGAAAGGTCATTTAGCAAATTAAAAATAGTAAAAAATTATTTAAGAAATAAGATGGGCCAAACTCGACTCCGACATTTATCGCTAATAGTAATTGAAAACAAAACCGCATCAAGCCTGGATTTAAACGAAGTCATTGATACTTTTGCGAAAACTAAAGCTAGGAAAAAATTGTAAATATAATTGTTATTTAGTCAGTTCGTAGGCCCGACCTTTATATAATAAACCCTCGAATCTTCTCTATTTCGTTTTATTAGCCAAACCTACACCAAGAATTAATTGTAATTTATGTTGTTACTGTTTAATATTTTTATTACCTGCCCTGCAGTCTGCAGTGCACAAAAAAGAGCTTAAGTAGCTTAGCATTTTTAAAGTGTTTGTATATTTCATATTTTTATTTGATAAAACCTAATCAGTTTACATAGCAGTGGGGCCCCATTTTTTAATTTGCCCCAGGGCCCTTGGTTACCTAGCTACGCCACTGCACGTACCCTTATAATCTACGCATTCATAGACGTCGCTTATTTAACCTATATTAATAAAAATGTTAATGTTCAATTGTTCAGAATCTTAAATTTCCGAAAGTTATTCAGCGATTTGCTTTGAAATTTTTAGACAACGAATACGCGTGTGTTTATAGATATATACCTATATTATATAGACGTCACCTGTGACAGGTAAAATTTTAAAACTAGCGCCATCTGTTGGACGTAAAAGCAAAACGCGCTATTGTATCTCTATCCGCAGACAGACTGAGCCACAGAAACGCGTGGCGGGGTACAGCTAGTTTTTTTATAAAAATACACTTTTTGCAAGTTATGCTTTGCATTATTAAGACGAATTATTGGTTTGCGCCCGTACATATGCAATATGAATATGAATAAATAGTTTAGTCTGTATAATAACTCAATTATTTTAAGAAAGTTTTACAAATACCATATTATATCGGTGATTCAATCCGATAGGTGAAGATATTTGAAAATAATTTCGACTTCAATTTTGACCAGTAAAAAAACATTGAGCTTTGTTCGGACACACTGACACGCTCGCGACACACTTCTACTCTTCAGTGGCACTGAATCCTTCGATTAAGGATTCATTATTCTGCCGAATAAATTAAAATCGAATATCTCGAGATGCACATCCCAATTATTATGCCCACCGCCTGCACCAAAAAAATATTTAGATAAGTAACAAATCCACAAAATCTACACGGGTTTTTCTGCAGACTACTAAATTAAGTAGACTCGTTGTCGGTGACAATGCATTCTATCAATAATTATGGCTCCGTCGAAGCCAGTCAGGTTAGCCTCATAGAAGCTGGGTGTACTGTACAAGAACCGCAGATACTGCAGATAGTACACAACTGCTGGTCCTGTACAATTCGCAAGTGCGCCCACTATTGAATTTGGCAGCCACCTCTGGTCTGGAGCCCCAAAATACCTGAAAAAACATCCGTTTGACAGATTCCCCTATCTTAATTTTAAGCCCACGCATACCTAATTTCCACCGATTTATAACAAGTTCATCGTTAACTCTTTAAGTTTTTAAGTTCCAAAAATTATATATGCTATTTTTGAAGATAATATCTATACATTTGTAATGCCGAAAAACATTTCGGCGTTTTAAAATTAACGAATTATATGAAATTCCCTCGATAGAAAAAAATCGCAAAGTAAGCATGAAAATTATTAAAAACACATTTTGTTCTGTTATTCAATATTTTATAGGCATGAAAAAATTCAGTGTATCATTAAATGCAACTAAAGCATTTGTCGTGATATTTTAGTTCTATTTCAAACAAGACGTGTTTTATTAAATATTTTCACCGTTTTCGCTTAATTATTAGCGCGCTCCCTCTAACATTGACTTTTCTCTACTTTATATAAATATAATATGAATGTATTTTATATATAACCCTTCAGGAACAAATTGTCTAAATAATAGTAAAAACTCTATCAATATCCAACACATAACTAAGCGACAGACGCACAAACAGACAGACGCGTATATTTTATACTATTTAAATATGATATAGTGGTGTTTGGATTTGCACTTAAAAATTTTACACTGTTTGGTAGACGGAAACATTAGCATATTATTATTACATTATTATAAAACACGTTGGAGTTAATATCGCATGTTTACGAGCCTTTGGAGGTAGTTATGGTGTTATGGTAATATTAGGTATACAGGATGTACGATGAATCAGATACAGCGTGAACAGTGTGTATCCCTACCAGAGGAAGCTACAAGGCAAAAATGTGTATATTCTTGGTATACCTTATATCGTAGATAATAGGAAGAGTCACCCATTCATAGCATTGGCGATATTATCGCGAATTAAAGCGATTAATGGTGTTTTTAGCGATAATAAAAAATATTTTTTAGTCGCTATAATCTTGTATTGACAGATCGTAGAACGAACATGACACACTCTACTGTAGGAACATGTGCCATGTTGAGATTCAATCAATAATACAATAAACATGTTTCAAGTGATATTACTAATTTAATTGTTTTTCCTCTCTTGCCGACTCCCATTCCTTGACGTTATCCTATTTAGCTATAAACGTTATGAAAACACAAAAGTAAAGCTATAAAAGTAATATAATAATAAATAATAAATGCTATATTTCTTAAAAATTAAAGCTAGTAATAGGCATTAAAATCGCTTGATAAACAGAGTCTAGTAACGTTCGATTTCAAGCAAAAAACTGGTTTTTATTTAAATTGTAAATAGTTTTATAAGAAAGCAAAAAAGTTAGTCAAGTGAAACTATCACAAATAATCTTAGCTATAATACTGTATTTTTTATTGTTTCCTTTACGCGTTCAAACATTTCTATTGAAAAAAAATTGTAGTTTACATCTATATTTCTTATTGAGTGATTTATATTTTTTATTTGTATTCTACTCAAGCGAAACGATAGGAAAACCTTCAATTTATCTAAAGCATATTTTTTGGTATTCATAATATACACCAATTCGTTATAAAGATTAATTAAAATAGTGATTTGGCATTAAGCTTCGCCTCAATGCTTATTTAGAGTTTTTAAAAGTTTACAATCATGAAGCACATTTTTTAAAAACATGTTAGGTTGGTAAGTTTTTAGATTCTCACGGCCAAAAGCATTTTTGTTGTTTGTTTTTGGGGTGTTATGCCGTGTTGAATAGAAGAAAAAAAAAAGAAGGAGTTAGCGCAACACGGCATAACACCCCAAAAACAAACAACAAAAAACATGTTAGGTTGTTTTTTCATACAAAAACATTTTTCCCATCAATATACCTGCCGCCCTGTTGGGGTGACTAAAACTTTTCCCATATACTTAGATAGTTCACAATAAAATTATTATCTATTTAAAAGCTTAAAAGTGTTTAATTTGGGGAAATATGGGGTGCAATAACTGCACAGTAATAATCCTTCTCAAGTATCCACAGATTATTTCAAATAAAAATTAGTGTGAGTTATGAGTTACGACCACTCAATTACAATAATTTTATATACGATCATTTGTTTATGACTTTACCTATAACCTTTCAAAATTATTGGAACCGATATGACGAGAATTCTGACTATCCGTGATTTTTCACGGGTCTGCGCTAGTTACCAGTGGCGGCTCGTGAAAGTACTAGAGTGCTAATATCACAAAAAAGGCTTTATTGATGTTGTAGCTGAAAATATTCTTTTTTGGCGCACGGCCAAACTTAAATTTCCTGAAAATCTTTATATAAAAAAACCATATTCAGCTACAACATCAGTAATGCTATTTTTTGTAATTTCAAACTCTAGTACCTACACCAAAAATTCACCAGCCGCCACTGCTAGTTACCTACTTGTTTCGTTACCCTTATTATTATTAATTTTTGTACATACCTACTAAGGACGTGATATTTATTATTTATTAGAAATTATTAGTAATACAGATATATATATTTTTTTTAAACATGTATGTAAAAGCTTCCTTACATACAACAGTATCAACGCTACACTTCGCCAATGCGATACCTAAAGTTCTGGTCGTAACCTCGTTACGTGTCTGCTAGGAACTACTGTACAGTGTACATGCGTCGTATAAACTTTCAACCCAGATAGTATTATTGCAGGTATTCTTGTTTCGGCGGCCCCCAAAGTGTCAGTCAGTCTTTAGGGGCCACGGGCCCGTCGAAGGTTAACTACAACTTGAACAATGATACACATGATACGAGCGCGTTCATCAACAACATTAAATTAAAGCCGTGCAATTGACTGAATAACAACAATATTTGGATGATTTTTACAGCGCCGTTTTTGTGAAAAATTTCGTCAAGGATGCTGTACAAACATATAATACTAGATTTCCCCGGCGTTTCCCGGGCTTAAAGCATATTTTTTTCGAAATCAGATAAGGGAAGATAATAAATCAGACAGTAATTTTCCTCTTGTTTTTAAGGTAAAGTGTGCAAAATTTCATCAAGAAATATTAATATTATTTAAAGGGCGGATAAGGGGGAATGGGTGGTTTTTTGAAAGTTCACGTGCATTCCTACATTCCTCTTGTTTTGTAGGTAAAGTGTGCAAAATTTAAATTAGAAATTAATACATGGAAATCATTATAAAAGTGTATTTATGCTAGGGGTAGCAGAAGTTTATGTAGGAAACACATATAACTAACTAACTAACCATCACGCCGTTTCCCCGCAGGGGTAGGCAGAGAGGACGGACCGCCAAACAATTCGGTCTCGGCACACACTCCTTGCCTCATTCACATTCATACATACTCTTCTATTATTCTGACTCTTTTGACATGGCCCGACTCAAGTATTTGATTCACTTGGTCGTGCCATGTCTTCCTCGGGCGTCCCCGACTTCTGCTACCATTCACATTTGCATCGTATATTCTCCTTACACTCCTTTCTTCGCTCATTCGCTCTACATGCCCAAACCATCTGAGCGTCCCTTTCTAGAGCTTACTCATTACGCTTATATCAGCCTTGCACTCTTTGCGGATCTCCACATTTCTCACACGATCGTACATGGTTTTATAACACATACGCCTCAAGGATCTCATTTCTACAACATTCAGTCTGCTTTCATCCTTTCTCTGCCAGTTCCATGCCTCACTTCCATACATCAGGGTAAGTACCAGCACTCCATTGTGCAGCACTTCGCTTCTTTGGACAATGTTCTGTTAGCGCCAACGGTTAATTTGATGGAAAATAACAACATCTACCTCAAATTTCATTAAGTGTCAGCTACACTACTCGCTTCGACGCTTCGACGAAGTCTTCGACGAAGTTAGCCGAAGTTCGAAGTGCGTGCCCACACACTCGTGCAACTTCGCGAGTAACTCAGTCCAACCAGTCAGTGATTGGTTTATTTATGCCGTGACGCTTCGAGTCCTTTGACTCGGGCGCATTTACCGACAACAATCGGAAGTCGGGCGAAGCGAAGCGAATTTGCCCGAAGCGAAGCGAAGTTCGTGCCCACACTATCGTATTCGGTCAACTTCGATCAACTTCGCGAGTAGTGTAGCTGGGATATTATGCTAGTCTCACACGAGGACTGTACTCTAATGCGGTGTTTGACCTCCCCCCCCACGATATAGACCACGCCCAAATACCGCATTTATAGTATAGCCCTCGTGTGAGACTAGTATTAAGCATGTACAGTGAAATAGTGATTTGTTTTTGGGGTATTATGCCGTGATGCGCTACCTCCTTCTTCAGCCAACGGTTCGGACAGCATGGCAGTGTCCATCATCAGGCAAGATGTGTAATTTACATCTGTCCCGATGATGGATGATTTTTATTACAGTGTATATGAATATTTACTGTTATTAGAAGGAATTCAAACATCGTCGGGGTTATTCGCAACCCGGTAATATTTGTCTCTCTCTTAAAAACATTTTTAGCATATTGTGTTATTGATGACCTAAGATCACACATAATAAAATACGTATTTCCTGGTAGAAAAACACGCACTCTTGCTCCAAAGACTTATCATTGAAAAAAATGTACTTATTAATTTTTACGGAATGTCTGTTATGTTCATTGTTTCTGTCATGGGTGTTAATTTTTATTTCTATTGTTGCTCGCGTTTATTCCAAAGTTTTCATCTCGGCATGGTCGTATTTATTAGCGGCTCGTACAAAGAATCATTGTTAATATTACATGTGTACGCTAATATGGAAAATGTGTCCATTTTAAAACATTCATTTATTTATCTGTGAATAATGTTCACAAGGGATTCGTGCAATGCAAACGACCAAGTTTCTTTAGAAAACCGCTGTGTGATATTTTTGTTTGCGTATTCCCAATATTAATTTTGGTTGATGTTAATGGTTTATTAAACTAACAGCAAAGACAATGCAAATCAGTAATTGAAAAATATTTTGCAGTGCAGACCTGTGAAAAGATTGACCGCTATACTTCTTAAGGCGATGCCATACGTAGTAATGCAAAATCATGTGTTTTTGGTTTGAAAATTTGGTCGCCTAGAAATGTTTCAGATGCTTTAATTAAATACTGCGAGTAGAATACATCTGACCTTTGAAATAATCGAGTATTTTTTTTATATAAGTCTTTTTATAAGCCCAGAAAAAAATAATGTAAAGGCCTATGAAAACTGCCATTAAGTTCAAAATCTCCTACTTACGAACACATTTTCGGTTATGATTTTATTGTGTAATGTGGCAAATTAAGTTATTTATAAAATTATCGAAAAAAATTTAATATTTATGCCTCAACATCCACAAAATAAAATAAAGGGCACTTTTTGGCCTTGTTTTTTTTCTTGCATAAATCAAAACAGGCGGATGGTGTTAAGCGGGAATTTAAACCTTATCGCCATCTACGTAAGGGTTGTTATTGATAGCGGCTCAATTTAAAATATTACACGACGTAGTGCATCGCCTTAAGGATGAATGATACTGTCGGAGAATTTATTTGTATTTCCGCTTATCATAAAATTAAAATAAATGGAATATTTATAATATTTAATATTTACAATAATATTTGGCTAATTTATATAGCGCCGTGTTCGTGAGAAATCACCTCAGGGGCGCTGTACAAATATATTTCTTAAATAGTTAACACTAGAACTACTGACTTAAAACTAGTGACTTACGTCTGAGACTTATATCTAGAGACTTACGACTAAGGCCTATAACTACTATCTTAATAAAATATATATTTACATATGTAGAAACTTATAACTAAAATTAACATTAACAATCTAATTTTACAAGCGCCAGAAGAAGGAGGAAGTTCTATTATATTAGGGTGTTTATAAAATTAGTTTTATTATTAGCTGGAAATATATCTTAAATGGATGAATGAAATTAACCGTGGATCTCGCATTTAAATGATTCATCTGCCAACAATTAAACCGATTGACGTGTTATGTTCCCGCTGAACATATCGGAAAACTAAAAACTGTTTTTGAAAGCTGATGAAACACACTTTCAAATTTTATTATTAGAAAAAACATACAATTTTTAAAATATTAAAATTTTGAAATCAAACATAAAAAAATGTTTTTAAAATGGCTCACCTTATATTTTTTGTCTAAACACTGACCTAAAATTACTGATAGTGAAAAAAGAACGTATTATTTATTAGACAAATGTATTATAAACATTACTGGTACCTCACTTGTTTATGGTTTCATATAAAAATATTTTTTTATTTTTTGGAATAACTTTATTTAGTAAAACCTCAAATTGTAATATTTAATTATTGAATACAATATTAGCGATGGTAACATTGTCTTCAATAATTAAATAGATGGTAGCAGTGGTAAAGAGCGGTGTGGAAAGACAAGGGTCCTGGGTTCGAGTCCTAGATGTGACCGTATCCTTTTCCGATTTTTCTGTTTCAGATTTTCGTTCAGAAATCGCTAATATTGTCTTCAATAATTAAAAATAATTATTAAAAAAAACTCAAATTTGGGTCGGAACTTTTGGTTTCATAGAGGTGTACATTTTAATTATTCTGTGGTTAACTTCTAGATTTGAATATAAAGCTTGGCGTTTTCTCTTTCTAACATCGTTTAGTTCTATTTTTCAAATATGACGGTAAGAGAAACGCAACATATGAGCTGTTCCTAAAAGCGAAAAAATCGACTCTATGGGTTGTTCCCTAAACCGAACAAATTAGCCTAAGGAGTTAAAAAAAAATCCACTGCCTAGGATTGAACTGCTGATCAACTGCTTAGAAGGCAACTGTGCTTAACATCACACTACCAACTATTGTAAGAATGGTGGCATAAATTCATTATGTGTAATGAAAATATAATAATTATGTATTTTTTAAATTTTAGAATGTTACGGACTCAAATCTGAAATCATAGACAAATAATAATATGGTACAGTTGTTGTGGGAACCGCATGGACCCGACACACAAGATAGTCGTAATCATGTCAAAAATTACATCAATTTAAAAAGAAGTCTTTATATTAATAAAAAAATAATAACGAATTGAGGAATTTGTCAAATAAATAATATATAAAACGTGCTTTATCAGGAAACGGCCTGCAATCCCGTTTTTAACCGGATTACTTGAATAATAATAATACTTTGAAGAGATTCTTAAGAGGAAGCTACAAGCCAAAAATGTGTATATTCTTGGTATACCTAATATTGTAGGTAATAGGCATTAAAATCGCTTGACAAACGGAGTCGAGAAACGTTCATTTTCAAGCAAAAAACTGGTTTTTATTTATTTTGTAAATAATTTTATAAGAAAGCAAAAAAGTTAATCAAGTGAAAATGTCACAGATAATCTTAGCTATAATACTGAAGTTTTTAAAAGTTGTTTTCTTTACGCGTTCATACATTTCTATTGAAAAAAAATTAGTAGTTTACATTTATATTTTTTATTCAGTAATTTATTTTTTATTTGTATTCTACTAAAGCGAAACGATAAGTAAACCTTCAATTTATCTGAAGCATATTTTTTGGTATTAATAATGTACACCATTTCGTTATAAAGATTAATCAAAATAGTGATTTGGCATTAAGCTTCGCCTTAAATTTCACATGCAGAACTACGTTTCATCATAGTTATTAAATTTTCATTTCGTCAAGAAAGACAGAGCTCGTGCTAAATGGCCTGGACAGTGGTGAAATTGGTTTACATTCCAATATATTTGCAAGGCATTTCTAGTGTATATTATATTCAGTATCGGTTCATCTCCACAGTGGGTGTATCGCCATACGAGGCTCAACAGGCTTGTGAATAAATTAATATAAATAAGCATTTATTAATTTATTTAATAGACATATGCAAAAATTAATAGGTCTCCTATATTGGTATTTATTACAGAATGATCCAACTCAAAAAAGAAACGTTCTCAATGTCACGTAGGTTAATTTGGATCGTAAGTTTTATTAGCAATCAGGAAGATATTGCAAAAAAAACTTATTTTTCGTTTCGACTTATATTATTTGCCTCACGATTGTCAAAATTCAAATTGAGTTGCATTTATTTATTCAAACGCAATATAATGGCTTTTACAATACAGTGATAATCGAATTACAAGCGTACAGTGGTAAACAGGATAATAATAGCAATATATTAAGAGCAATTAATTTGTGAACAAAAACACTATTGCAAGTGATGCAGTTATTAATATAAGTGCTGTAAGACAGTGCAAAATTCAAAAGAAATATATACCAGTGTAACAATAGTAGAACTACTTTATACTAAGCTTGTATAAGAGACCTGTCATAAGTCGAAGTATGAATGTCTATGATAATAGTCAGTAGTGAGTTTATTGTTACACAAAATTAATTGTACTTGGAATAGCTGAGTAGGCATCGCAACTTGGCAAATGACGAAATTAATTATTATTATTAATCACGATTGTAATTTAATGACGAAATGTGAAAATATTAGGATAATACATTAGTATTCACTAAAAGCATATCAGGAAATCCATCAACTCATTCGTTAAGGGCCTGCAATCCCGTTTTTAATCGGATTACGAATAATTAGAAGAGATTCTTAATAAATAAACAATGCTCATTTTTCTTCGTGCAGCATACCTTAATAGGGAATACCATAGTTCGCCTGGTTCCGGAAAGTTGGGGGCAGTTTGATCTCATATGCGGTATTCACATAAAAAGACAACGCTGGACCATTAGGAGTGGAGGAGCCAGGTTCATCTGGACTATTAGTAGGGGTCATAACCTCAGCAATGAGGAAAAAACTTAATAAGAAGCTAAGTTAAGTCGCTGGGTTCCATGATAACTCATCAAAATGACAATTCAACACACCTATAAGTTTTTGTTTCATCAGTTTTCATAACTTTTATAGGTGTGTTGAATTGTCATTTTGATGAGTTATCCGGTCACCAAGTCGCTGGTTGGGTAATATTTTTTAATCTGATACACTTAGGTTTAAAACCGTTTATACCGTATTTCGATAATCGTTAATTATTATAATCTGGTCACCTCTTAATACTTAAAATCAAGGTAGCTAATACGTGTTGCGTGTTTCGAGTATTACAAGATGATAAACTACGAAGAAATGCAAAATCATCTGTTTTTGGTTTGAATATTTATCGCTTAGATGCTTTAATTAAATACTGTGAGTAGAACAAATCTTGGCCTTTGAAATAATCGAGCATTTTTTATAGGTACCGTAAACCGTTCCTACTTTGCACCAATTTTGGCTCCACTTTCATAAATTTTATTGTAAATTGAGAAAGGCGTATTGTACATCTCTTATATTGGTTTGACCGATCAGAAGCACATTTAAGCTTTAGCAAGACAGGAATTTTTTAAAAGTTTAATGGTTTGTTTTGATTTTTTAAAACTTTGTTTTTGGAGCAAAGTAGTTCCTTTGATAAGGGTAACTTTGCTCCACCTTGTTTTTCCTTAAGTTTTACGTTTATTTATGCTATGGAGCAATAAAATACGTTACTTTTTTTACTTTGCGCTATCGGAAAATGACCCAGGATTAAGAAAAATGCAACTATAAATGAAAATCACATATATTTTTGAGAGATTCATCAACATAACTTTGGTTCATAGTAAAAAAATGCTTGGTTAAATTTAAAAATAACTTTCAATGTAATTTTCAACAAAGCAAGACATGGTCCTTTGGTAATCAAGTAGAAAACGCAATAAAATTTCCAAAAAATAACATTTAACATTGCAAATTTATGAGTTAAACCCCCCATAAGTGGTTTAACTCGGGTACAGAGTAAAACTCGCGTCTTCCCATTATTTTTGGTGGATTTATGCATCCCAGGACGTCGCTCCATTTATATATAATTTCGTCTTTAGCTTTTGGCCACTTCCAATTTGTTAATGAACGGGCCATTGCCGAAATAGTGGGCCCATTCCCATCGAATTTTGTTATTACCCCTGGAAACATTTCTCCTTCGTATAAAAACATGACATACCGGCCCACCTCTCTCACAAACGGTTGCAAATCTAGTTGATTTTGGCCTTCGAAAGCATTAGGTGGTTCATTTTCCAAATCAGAAAGTCCTTCAGACGAATCTCTCAATGACATTTTATCACTAGCCTCACTACAACTATGATTGCTACGAGTTTTTCTGGAACTCGTGCTGGGCATGATGTTTACCATTTCCTCAGTCGTTTCCGATAAAATCTGTTGCACAATATTTTCTTCTGGTTCTGTTAGTAATTGCTCTGCAATGCTCATTCCTAACTAACTTTAGCTTTTTATGTCCTTTCTGGCTGATGCCGTTAGTCCATTCGACTCTTTTGTTTTGAAGGTTCTCTAAGAAAGAACTGTTTATGGCCTCTTTATCTATAGGACCAGTACAGGGAAGTCGATCTAAGAGAGGTTGCATATTTAGGGGATAAATTCCTCCATTGGGGTACATTGCTCCAGGAGCATTGTATCCCCAAAAGTATGTGCAAAGAATACCCAATCTCGAAAATATCCTATTATTCCAAAAATATCACACCAAATTAAAAAATATTTTGTCCACAATTAGTTAATGAAATTCCTTATAAAATGAGATAACACTCATCTCTATTCGTCCAAAAAATTCTCAGATGCAAATGGATTTTGACGGAGAACGTAAACCACAGCAAGCTCACACTCAGAGCTCATGACAGAGAATGTCAAAAAAAGTTCGACTTCCGGCAATCTGTCATATTAGTGTTGCCAAAGGAAGAATAGTATTTACCGATTTCACTTTTTAAATGACTAAAATACGCGAGTGCTTCCATCTAGAAAAAGTCAAATCTTTTTATTTTACTGGAGCACAGTTACCTCGCAGGAGCAAAGTAGGAACGTTTTACGGTATTTATAGAGTATCGGGCCTGGAAAAACTGCTTTAAAGATCAAAATCTCCTACTTACGAACTACTTTTCGGTAACGATTTGAAAATGAAATAAAAATACTTTTTCGCGATGTTTTTTTTTCTTGCATAAGTCAAAACAGGCGGCTGGTGTTGAGCGGGAATTCAAACCTTATCGCCATCTACATAAGGAGTGTTATTGTTAGCGGCCGAATTCTTAATGATGCACGACGTGGTATTTTTGGGTGACCGGATAAATCATCACAATGATAATTCATCACATCTTTAAAAAGTTAGGTATATAAAGTCATGGAAAGTGAAGAAGCAAAAACTTTATTAACTGGGTTAAGTAGGTTAGGTTAGGTTAGGTTAAAAAAAATTTCATCATTTCTAATGACTTTATATCACTTTTTAAAAGTGTGTTGAATTGTCACTGTGTTGAGTTATCATGGAACCGTATTTTTGCTGTCCTAATTTAAGTACTTTGACATAAGTAGAACAGCACCAGATTTGATCTTGAGTACAGTGCAATATGGGTGAAATATAAATAAAATAGATGAATTTGTGAACGCCGATCGAAGACATATTGTCACAAATACTATTTGAGCCGGAACAACAGAAGAGAATGTATGAATGTGAAGCAAGGAGTGTATGCCAATACAGAGATCTGTGGCGGTCCATTCTCTCTGCCTTTCCCTGCAATAAAACAGCGTAATGGTTACCTATTTTTAATGTTAGTCAAGCAACCCTTAGATCAGCATCTTCAACAGCCATAGGCAGACTTTCAGTACCCACACGCAATCACAATACCAATTTTGGAGACTGGGCTTTTGCAGTAGCAGGCTCAAAGCTTGGAACAAACTCCCTTCATATTTGCGAACGATCGACAGCTCATCTGAGTTCAGAGCAAAACTAAAGACTCACCTTTTCAACTTGTCGTATTCAGAATAATGACCGTTTTTTCTCAGTAGTATTTCATTGCACAGTCCAGGGGATTTTCTCTTTGACTTTAATGTAATAACCATTTATTATGCGTAAACTATTTTATACCTTACCACTGACACCACGGGCAGAAATCATAACAATCTATATTTGTAAACGTAAATATATATGTTAGTCGTAAATCTCTAGTTCAAGCCGTGGTTGTAAATCATATTATAGCGGTATTGTATAAATACCCACTTGGTCATAAAAATATGCGTAGTTAAAAGTCTCAGTTGTAAATCACTCGATATTAATCTTAGTTAGAAGCCACTAGTATGAAACTTAGTTATAAGTCTATGTGATAGGAATAAATTAAATGCATAAATGAAGTTGTTAAGCGCCCTTGAGATGATTTTCTCACGAAAACGGCGCTATACAAATAATCCAATCATTATGATTATTATTTGATAATTAGTACGTTCGAGATACTCTAAGTGCAATATTCATTATTTTTAATAGAGGTAACTAACCACTCTAACAATTTTATTTATGGAAACATAAATAAATTATTTTCTTAAATAGACGTAGATATATAATTGTTCCAAATAAAAAATTTAAGTTATTGAAAAAGCACTAACCTAAAATTGTCCAAAGAAGCGAAGCTAGCAGTTCACAATGTAATAATAATAATATTTGGATGATTTATATAGAGCCGTTTTTGTGCAAAATCACCTCAAGGGTGCTGCACAAACATATAATACACTTCTTCAATGATCTACTAACTATATATGGAGATAATATACAGTACCATACTTACCTGGTAGGTCACTTGAGATTAACACTTAATTAACATTAACTAATTGTTTATTAGCGGCATTTATATACAGGATTTAGGACATAATTGTAAAATTGGATATAATTGGATTTTCTCTCAGGAATGGTATATTTAATTTAAGGGTATGACAGCTTAAAAAAGTAAGTTTTTAGTTTAGACTTGAATTCTGTTGGACTTGTTATGGATTCTATTTTAGTTCCGGAGGGAGTTTATTCCAAGCCTTCGGCCCAGATACTCCGAAAGCGCGTTCACCAAACTTAGTATTTGGCTTACGCTTAGTGCAGTGAGGCAGGGAACTGGCAGATGAAGGACAAAATCAGACTGAATGCTGTAGAAATGAGATCCCTGAGACGTGTGTGGGTGCAAAACGATGATATGTGGACATTTGCAAAGAATGGACATGTAGATCAAATTAACTAAGAAAGGAGAATTTATGAAGGGAATGTGAATGGTAGGAGAAGTCGGGGACGCCCGAGGAAGACATGGCACGATCAAATGAACCAGATACTTGAGTCGGGCCATGTCAAGAGTCGGAATAACAGAAGAGTACGTATGTGAATGAGGCAAGGACTATGTGCCACGACTGAGTTGCTTGGCGGTCCGGCCTCTCTGCGTACCTTTGCGGGGAAGTGGCGTGATGTTTAGTTAGTTAAGGATAAAAATGTCACACTTATAGACAAAATTTAGCTTAGAATTTTACTATTAAATTTATACATGCTAAATACTTAAAAAAAAATATATATATATTATCGCTATTCTACATTTGACAATTTTATCAATACATACAACGTGTTATATTATTCGTTGACATTCAAAAAAATTGTATGATCGCAGACATATTATCATAAAATAATAATGCCACCAAAATCGGTATAATATTCGCGTTTGAATATTATTATGTAATAATTATGATTGTGAAAAGAGTTTCAAATTACGAAAATATGCAAAATATGACGGGTGGAAGTTAAAAGACGCATGTCGGAATAATAATTTTTGTTAAATAATTAAGTGGAAATTAAACCTTAACCTCCGCTGAAAACCGGCTACTGCAGGTTTAACGTCATTGAGGATAACAAAATATAATTATATCAAGAAAACCTATTATATCTTATAGGATTATTATTTTTTTAATCCAGAGAGCCTTGTGGATGAAATCTGAAGCTTAAAGCAAATGCCTCCGTGGTCTAGGAGTAAGGCTCTCGACAAGTAATACGAAGGTCGCCCCACAACATACGCCATACGCCATAGTCTGACTGGTTCCAGACGGTTGGGAGCAGTTGGGATTCTTGTACGGTTTCACATTTAAAAAAGGCCCAATTGTTTCCAGAAATTCACAAGGGACAAACTCATCAAGTAGCCATTCAGCGCCATTTTGTTTTTTGACATTTGAAAAATCACCGTTAAAGCCGATTCTAGGTGCGTTTCAACTTCCTGTCAAGTTGTAATAATCTGACAAGCTAAACAACATGATAGTTGTCCTCTTCAACTCTCCTCTTCGCTGAAACGGACTTAGAATCGGAATTTAACGGAAAACTTTAATTTTTTTAATTTTTTTTTTATAGTGAATACCTCACAAGAGTCCCAACTGCTCCCGTCTGGAGCCAGTGAGACTATGGCATCCCCAATTGGGGGATGTTGTGAGGCTGAAGGTAAGTGGGGAAGGGAAAGAGGAAGGTGGGGAAGTACCTGGCTATTCAGATCTAGTCACTAAACACGGCTAAAGCCATTTGGAGCAACGTTTCAATTCTGAATGGTGGTCTTACACCAGGGCGATACTGGTAGTATCTATCTACCACTCTGGAACGTGCCGCAAATATACTATATATTATTTTAATTAATTAATTGTGAAATAACACAAATTAATCAAATAAAATTTATTTGCGCACGCCGGGTTCGAACCCGCGACCTTCGGAATGGCAGTCCAATGCGTTACCACTGGACTATGCCGGCCGTCAAATTGTAAAAAAAAAAAAAAGGGAGCTGAATTGATGACAATGTTAAATTTGAATGTACGTTGTCAAATGGCAATATGATGACAATGTTACATTTGAATGTGACGTTGTCAAATGGCCGTATGATGACAATGTTACATTTGAATGTGATATTGTCAAATGGCCGTATGATGACAATGTTACATTTGAATGTGATATTGTCAAATGGCCATTTGATGAAAATGTTACATTTGAATGTGACGTTATCAAATGGTCAATAAAACTGTCCCTGATAAACGCCGATTGTAAGTTTCGTTTTAGCTTTTGAACAAATTGTGATCGGCACAAAAGCACAACTGTTGTGTTATTATGCTTGTCAGCTTGATAGAAAGCCGAAAGGGATCTTAGAATCGGCATTTAAGACTCCGTATTAAGCGTTCAAAAGGAAGAAGAAGATGATTTGAAAGGGATATATGTAAATACGAACGTTAGAGGTAGGGCGCTGTTGAGAAGTGAGTTAACTAAGAGCTTCACAGATGCACTCATAGAGGGCAGTGCAAGTGCAAGCAGAGCTTGCTTGGAAGTCCGTAAGATGGCAGCTAGTAGCCAGTAGTCGCCAGGGCCAGTGAGAATGCTCCCAGACAAACTTACTATTCCCAGATCTCATTTAGCCAGCTTCTAGTTAGGCCTACTATCGAGTCGCCATTGTAATACGCGAAGTATTAATAAATGCCTGATTTACCACAAAGAACCTATTATTTATAATCTCCTTCCACGACGAGTTGGAGAACTGTTTGTGGAACACAACAGGTTAAGATTAAGCGAAAATTGAAAAAACTCTCGACAAATGCCTAGCTTGTATTTAAATATACGATGTGAATTTTTTCATGCCTATAAAATGTTAAATGACGGAACAAAATGTGTGTTTTAATCATTTTCCATCGGGGAAATTTCAGATTAAAAATCAAAGAAATTCTTTGGGAATGTACCCACAATTTGAAATTCGTCGATAAATAAATTGATTAATTTTATAATAAAATAATAATAACATGGTATTTATATAGCGCAATTTAGTGTCATTTCACTTCACCTTTCGTTCGCTTAACTATAACAAACTTAAAAACGGTAATTTAGTATCAGTGGTCATGTTCTTATAATTTTTTTATTTTATTTGGTACAATATTTTTTTACATTTCAAAATTTTCCAGTAATGTTGGCCTCACTGGGTGGCTTGCCCGTGCTGAGGCCTTCATTTTATAATATGAAAATATAATCTAAATACAATCTAGAATATAAGATAAAATAATACATTTAATATATAATCTTGTGGGTTTGTGAGTGATGTGTGTTTATATTGGTTTTGTGTGTTACGTGTAGGTTTTATTTTTATTTTATGCTATGACATTTTGGTAATATTGTCTTTTTTGTTCTTTAATCCATTTTGTAATTTTGTGTGTGAATTTATTTTTATTTTCCTCAATTTTAATGTCTATTTTTAGACTGTTGAAAGCTTTTATAGCATGGTAGTGTCTTTGTCCAAAGCTTGAATTTACTGTCGCAGTTTTGATGTTTTCTTTGTACGCTTGTCTAACTGGTCTGTTAGTGTTATTTTGTGTATGTTGAAATTTTTTTTTGTTAAAAATGTGGTTTAGTAGTGTTTTAACGTATAATTGGCGTATATCTAGTATTCCTACAGTGTGCCTTACCCAATACAGATCTAATATTATAACACTAAATATACTGTTTATACAAAGTGATGACAAAAATTAGAATAACAGCAAGACAGGAAAAAACAAGAATATTAAAACTAACGACATAATATAAAACAGGAGGCAGTTTATGCTCAGAAATGAGAATCTTCTGAGCAGACCACAGACATAGGAATTAATAGACGAGAAGATAATGGCGAGGGGTAAAATCAACTGTTGAAGAACGAAGGGAGTAAGGCTGACTGTGATTCGTCAATAAATCAATCTGACAGTAAATAGGCATCTCGCATTATAATATCACCATTTACTTCTTAAAAGTAAAATCTGCTTTTGAATGAATAGACATTTTTACATGGGAGCGCAAATTACTCGCCACGTTATGAACTAATTTGCGAAGTCCAAATTCGGCAAAAAAATTCGGTACTATTTTCAGAGTCGAATATTTCGTTTAAGTATTTAGTTAAGACACTTTTATAAATGTTCATAATTTACTTCCCAGCAACCAACCAGCTTTGTGTTTCGCGTCCAGACGTTTCTCGATGTTATAGTATATGTTTCTAAAACTGATCTATATTATACGATGTGAATATGCTTAAAATAAAGTAAAATAATGCTTATATATGGAATGTAATACGACAATTGGGTTTATTCTCTTTTTCACATCTATTTTTACAAGTTTTCATAGTACAAGTCAACATTTTGCCGTGTTATTTCGTAAAATGAACCGATGATGCCTCGACCATAGTTCGCACAAGAATGATGACGTCACGTTTTCAAATTTCACTTGAGGCCATACGCGAGCCCAGCCGGCTCCAATGGAACCGGTATGGGGAGTGGGGATAATACGCTTTTAATCACTTAGGGCAGGTCTACTAATATTCATATGTCTATGGAGCAGACATATTAAAAGCGCATTTGAGAAAAGAAAAGATGAGCCGGCCTGTTACAGTAAAAGAGCGATCATAGTATACGGATTTGACCTGGAAAGTTTGATTAGACGATTACTAACATATAGATCTGCTGTCCTTAGGAGTAAGTTTTGTCGGACATATAATTCTGATATATAGGACGTAGAACGGTTTACCGTATTTTATTTTGCACTTAATAATAACAATTAATAAATAAAATATTATGTACTAGTTGTACCCAGCCACGAGTTGCTGTGGCTCAGTCTGTCTGAGCAGACAGAGGAACAATAGCGCGTGTTGCTTTTACGTCCAACAGATGGCGCTGTTTAAAAAACTTGTTTTACCTGTCACAGGTGACATCTATATAATACAGGTACATACAAACACACACGTATTCGAATGCAACGGTGTGTCAAAATTTCAAAGCAATCAGTGAAGAAATTTCGGATATTTTAAATTTTGAACAAACGAACATTTACATTGTATATAGACGAAGATATTATTAAAAAAAATAATTCATATAAATGCAAAATTATATGAATGATAATTTATAAACAATAATAATTACATAATTCTATAAAATTATGACTGAAAATTTGTTATCCAATATTAAACTGTTAAAGTTTCCATTTTTTGCAAATGGCGGTTGAAATGTAAGATGATATGTCGTTTATTATGTATCTCGGTAGCAACCGAGCGAATATTTCGATTATTCATTGTAATATTTCTGTTTCTTTATTACCGAAACGATTCTATAAACGACATGTGTTGTTTCGATAATGCTCACCTCTTGAGACAGGTTGTTTGAAGTTAATATTCAAGTACTGTGAAAGTCCTATTCAAGTACTGTGCAAGTCCTATTCAAGTACTGTGAAAGTCCTATTCAAGTACTGTGCAAGACCTATTAAAGTACTGTGAGAGTCCTATTCAAGTACTGTGAAAGTCCTATTCAAGTACTGTGAAAGTTCTATTCAGTACTGTGAAAGTCCTATTCAAGTACTGTGAAAGTCCTATTCAAGTACTGTGAAACAACAGGCACACGATTAAATAATAACAGAACTTGAATTTTATCTTTGAAATTTGATAAAAACTCCTAGGGCCGCCATATATTGACAGAATGTCGGAGTATTTCCGCTTAAATAAATTGAATATTTCTAAATGTATTAGAAAACCAAAAACCGTTTTTAAAAATGAATAAAATACGCTTTCAAATTTTCTTATTAGAAATAAACACATATTTTTAGAAATATTTTATTTTTGAATGTAAACATAAAAAATAAATAAAAGTAGCACACTTTACGTTTTTTGCAACTAAAATTGCTGATAACAAAAAATATATAAAAACGTTTCAGTCACTTCACTTTTTTAACGTTTCATATAAAAAAAATCATAAAAAAGTAATTTTTGTTTGCCTCTTACCCCTCCCTGCCATAGACGAACAAATTAGTATGAACGGTTAATATTCTGTGTTACTTAGGACGGGTTGTTTCGGAGAATTTGAACAATTCATCAAATTTTAACGTTCATTTTCGGGTTCGTGAAAGTCCTATTCAAGTTCTGTTATTATATCACTGTGGGCTAGTTGCTTGACAAAACTGAAATAAAAACAGAACATGAAAATGAACGTTGAAATTTGATGATCAAATTCTCCGAAACAACCCGTCCTTAGAGTTATCCCCTAGATATTTTTTGTAAACGGTTTTTGAAGGATTGAGTCATGGTTAATAAAAAGCAAATCAACGCATCACCGCGGAAATGTTAACAAATAAATTATCAGAAATAAGAAAAACAAAATATCAAAACAAAATAAATAACCAAGACGGAATCTTTAAGGCGAAGCTTAATGCTAAATCACTATTTTGATTAATCTTTATAACGAATTGGTGTACATTATGAATACCAAAAATATGCTTTAGATAAATTGAAGGTTTTCCTATCTTTTCGCTTGAGGAGAATAGGTACAAATAAAAAATATAAACGTTAACTACTAAAAAATTATTTTTTTCAATAGAAATTATGAACGCGTAAAGGAATCAACTTTTAAAAAATACAGTAATATAGCTAAGATTATCTGTGACAGTTTCGTTTGATTTAATCTTTTGATTTCTTATAAAATTATTTTGAAAATAAATAAAAACCAGTTTTGTGCTTGAAATTGAACGTTTCTAGACTCCGTTTGTCAAGCGATTTTAATGCCTATTACCTACAATATAAGGTATACCAAGAATATACACATTTTTGGCTTGTGGCTTCCTCGTAACGCGTGAGATGGATTGAAAATTTCTATAAAATGAATACGATTCAGGAACTTTAGTTATTCAAAAGCAATAATATAAAGATACAAACATAATATTAATTATACTTACTTATTCAGTGAAAATTTCCAAAGATGTTTGACGCGTTGAAATAATTAAACAAACGTCAACAATAAGTTTGTATAAATGTTGTAAACAAATTTATACAATTATGTTATTATTGCGTCAACTATCAGATATTCATATTTCTTAACTGACGTATACCCGGAGTTGGTCGGGGTTATCAATGGTTTGTAGTAAAGTTTTGAGATTGTGAATTCTAGTGTAACTGAAAACTGGGTCTATTTTTAAGGTTTATAAGTTTTCGTTTCACTTGATCGTGCCATGTCTTGGAGAATTCGCTACTGTTACCAAATCTACATTATATCGACTTTTATTCAACTCCTTAACTCATTTCAGTGCAGAGATAATGCGTTTAGTCTTCCTCGGGCGTCCCCGACTACGTCTACGATACAAACTACTCTTAAAACACCCCTGACACTAATAAGAACACACTTTGAAATTTTCCGCGAAATCGGTCAAGAAGTTTTGAGTCTATTTGGGACAAACAAACAGATCAGCAACATCATCAGCTGTAGGCAGACTGATGGAACCTAAGCCCAAGCCAAATACTAAGTTTGGTGATCGCGCTTTCGGAGTATCTGGGCCGAGGGCTTGGAATAAACTCCATCCGGAACTAAGATCCATAACAAGTCCAACAGAATTCAGATCTAAACTAAAAACTTACTTTTTTAAGCTGTCATACCCTTAAATTAAATATACCATTCCTAAGAGAAAGTGCAGTTATATCCAATTTTCTAATTATGTCCCAAATCCTGTATCTAAATTTCGCTAATAAACAATTAGATAATTTTAATTAAGTGTTAATCTCAAGTGACCTACCAGGTAAGTATTGTACTGTATATTTATTTTATTTTTTATTTATTTTAAATACATAAACGGCTTTACTGCCTTTTATACATAAACATATAATAGAGTACAAAGTAAAAAAATAATATCATTTCATTAAAGTAGTTTTAAACTTAAAAATAACATACAATTATGTGTATCACAACCAAAAATAACAAAAAAAGAATATTATATAATATTATATATATAATATTATCTTCGTAAATAGTTAGTAATAAATAACATAGATCACTGCAGAAATGTATTATAAATTTGTACAGCGCCCTTGAGGTGATTTCGCACAAAAACGGCGCTATACAAGTCCTCCAATTATTATTATTATTAAACATTCGTTTATATGTATATAGATACTATGTATTACTAAGACTTCCCGGCTTGGCCCGAGTATAATTTCGGAAAATATTATTATATTCGGAATTATTAATTATTCAAGTTTAGTGCTTATCCGTATCGTTCCTACAATCAATTCTAATTTTTAAAATCAAGTAAATCCGATTTCTAGAGTTCGATGAACCCGGATTACGTGGACACAGATATTATCATTTGTAATGATTTCGGTTAAAACAAACACACAGACCAACAGTAACAACGAGCAATCGCCGCCATTTGCAAAACTGTCGGTGTTCGATGGCACTGACTTGATTACGTGACAACTTCAAAATCAGTCGCGCGAAGGGCAAAATCACTCTAGTAAACACAGGGTTTTCCAATAAGAGGTGTTATTTTGAATAGCCCGCTATTTCGGTAGATATTACTTTTGAAGCTGTCATTTTTTGACATTTGACAAGTAGAAACTACGCCATTGATAAAAATGGAACGATACACGCTTCAACAACGCATTGAAATTATTAAAATTCACTTGAGTGAATCAAATGCACATCATCTTGAGTGATGAGGCCCATTTCCACCTCGGTGGCTTTGTCAACAAGCGAAATTGTAGCATCTGGGGCTCGGAAAACCGGAAAGAGTTATTGTTGAAAAGCCTCTCCATCCTCAACGTGTGACTGGTGCGGTTTATGGTCCGGCGGAGTCATTGGACCTTACTTTTTCGAAAATGAGGCTGGAGCAACAGTTACGGTGAATGGATCGCTATCGAGAGATGATTAATGATTTTTTATGGCCGGAATTGAATGATATTGATCTGGACAACGTTTACTTTCAACAAGACCGCGCTACGTGCCACACAAGCAACGAAACCATTGATCATTTACGATTGAATATCAAAATAACACCTCTTATTGGAAAACCCTGCACATCAGATGGTAATAGTAATAAGGCCAAGTTAGCCGCAGCACTAGTTAGTTAGATACATGAAAGGGTATTATTGTTATAAGCCCTAGCTAGTTAGAGGATTACGAAAAAATCCATAAAATCAAGTCAAAAACAAAAACCTGTACTCTGGCCGACCTTATCAGTGGAGATGATGACGTATTGCTTTCCAATTATTATTGGATGTAATCAGGTATCTTCCTAATCTAGTCAACATAAAATATCTCTAGCAATGTGCCGAACGTATGCACTCAAAATGAACTAAAAATATATTTAAAAATAAAGCAATTACATAATTAGAAAGAGAGATAAGCTCCATAACATGGACAGCGATAGGCAAGGGAGGGAGAAGAAGATAATTACAAAATCAATATTTATCTATTTTCCGGAGTAGTTCCTTAACCAGAGTTCCTCCTGAGGAACGAGAACAAAAAATATTATCGTTTGATTTTGTCGAAGAAATCGCAAAGTATTTTACATATCGCTTGTGAAGACTATTCCTAATGGCGTCTATTTTTTATGCTAGGTTACCTTTATTCCAGCACCAAATACTGTAAATAAAATGACAGCTCCCGTTTTGGCTATTTTGCTTGGATTGAGATCCATTATTATATTTATATTCCATGATAACACAACACCATGACAATTCAAAACACCTTTATAAAGTCATTAAAAGCGATGAAAAAAAACTAACCTACGCGTAACCTTACGCTTGACAGTTTAATCAACGCCCGATTAATCGACCGAGCATAAAAATCGACAAATCGCTGCGAATCGACGTTTAACAGATGTTTAAAAAAAATGGCGCTGATTGTCGATTTGCGATGATGTCAACTACGACGGTCGGTCAAACAACTGGCCCATAAATAAACCACTCTCAACGGGCCCCACAAAACATGATAATAAAATATAATCGAAAATAAGTATTCAACTTTTCGCGTGAACATGTCGAGATGCTCAAGATCGCATTGTGCACGCCCTTCTTGACCTAACCTAACGTAACGTAACCTAACTTATCGTAACGTAACCTAACTTAACGTAACCTAAATTAACGTAACCTAACTTAACTTAACGTAACCTAACTTAAACGTAACGTAACCTAACTTAACTTAACGTAACCTAACTTAAACGTAACCTAACTTAACGTAACCTAACTTAACGTAACCTAACTTAACGTAACGTTACCTAACTTAACGCAACGTAACCTAAACTAAATTATCCCAAGAGCGTTCCAATTATTTTTGTATTACTCCAATTTGGCGATCTCACATACGCTCTACCAGTAAGGTTAGGTTAGGTTAAGAAAGGCACGCACAATGCGATCGTGAGCGTAGCGTCATTATTTTTCGTGTGAATAAAGCTAGCCCCCTCTGTCCCGTCTGTCCGGAGCCAGTGGAGCTATGTCACCCTCAATCGGGGTGTTTTGTAAGAAAGAAATGAGTGGATGAAGGTTTGCCACTCAGACCCGGCCACCAAACACGGCTCAAGCCATTTCAAGCACAGTTTCAATATGAATGGAGGTCTTTCACCGTGTCGACACTAAGAACATCTACCGTTCTGAAAAATGCCGCAAACATACAATTTGCATTAATTATATTATATTAATTATGCGTGAAATAACAAATAATATGAATTGTTTAGCCATACTTTGAAATAATGTCCATCAGTTGTTTGTTATCCGTGCAAATAATACTTGATTGTGTTGTTTATTGTTCGGTACAGATAACTTAGCAGTATGACATCAATTATTGGAAATGCCTGATAATGACTACAATATTATTATTATGAAAATAAAACAACTATCTGACGTGTAGGTACCCGGCGTTGTCCGGGGACTTATAAATGGTTTGGGGAAAAGTTTTGAGGTTGTGAATTCTAGATTACCAGACAACTGAGTGCATTTTTAACCTTCCAGCAGGCGCGCTGTCGTAAAATTTACGACAGACGCGTCATATCGCTTCCCCCACTCTTACCACTTAGTCGTAAGCATCGTGCTTCGAGCTATGCTAGAGTCAAATCAAACCAAATCAAATGTCAAACATTTACCACAAGATATAAGTGCTTTTCTCAAAGTTAATTACGGTCGGGCAGTTGAACCGATAACCGAAGAAGAAAACAGAAGCTTTCCAAAATGCAGTGTTTGTCGGTTATGTGCACCGGATAAGAAAAGATCCTGAGCATCAATGAAGTGTTGCCATTGCCAGTCCTTTACACGCAAGAACCATTCTTCAATTGAGGTGGTTTGTAACAATTGTAAGGATGAGAATATTGATTCTGACTAAATAAGTTGTTTTGAAATACTAACACGTTTAGGGTGTTGCTTCGTTTTTTTTTTTAAGAAAATCAATTTTTTTATTATTATCATTTTTCATAACCTTAAAGAAATTCCCTAACATTTGTACAAAGAAAACACCACTTACACGGAGAAAACTCGATGACGTAAAATTTACGACAAGCGCCCGCTCAAGGGAAATTTCTTAACGCGCCCGCTGGAAGGTTAAGGTGGAAACAATAGTAGGTATTGCAAAAAATTATTTGTTTTACTTGATCGTGCCATGTCTTCCTCGACCTCTTTGACCATTAATTTCCAAGTCATACATTTTCCACACTCCTTTTTCTTCTTTAATCACTTACGTCTCATTTTACCACAAATACTTATTTGGTGTCTTCCTCGGGCATCACCGACTTTTTCTACTATTCACTTCATTTAGTATCATGATCATCACGTATCACATTGTTACTGTTAAAAAAATTACATCATATCGACTTCAATTTGACTCTGTATCTCATTCCAATGCAGATATAATGCGCTATTAAGTCTTTCTGGAGCGTCCCCGACTTCTTGTACTATTCTACAAACCACTTCTGGCACTTACAAGAACAAACTTTGAAAGTTTCATCGTGATCGGATGAATGGTACAGAAACGCGTACGGGACAAATAAAGAAACATTATTTTTTTATATAACAACAAAAACAAGAGACCGGAAATTGGTCAAATCAGCAGTAACAATAATTCCGCGTTCTTCAGGTATGTATCGCTCCATTGTTTGTTGTCAAGTAATTTTCTATCTGTCTACAGCATAAATGTCAAACCATAATGACAATTCACGCCATTTGCAAAAATTATCCCCCACCTTTTGAAACATCGATAAAAAAAAACACTCGATTATTTCAAAGGCCAAGATGTGTTCTACTCCCAGTATTTAATTAAAGAATCTGAAACATTTCTAAGTGATCAAATTTTCAATCCAAAAACACACCATTTTGTATTACTACGTAGTGCATCGCCTTAAAAATTAAAGTGATCAGTCCACCGTAGGCATTCATCGAATATGTATATTTTCATCAGTTTCAATTCCACAATACCATACCGCATACCCTTGACCGCACACCCTTGACCGAAAGTAACCTCGTACTGTTGGGGGCGGTAATTCCATCATATACTGCCTAGTGGGGTAGACTGCCACTAGGGGGGATAGCTTTTGTGTACAGTGTCCAACTTGACACTGTGTAAATATTATACCTAACTATCGATCCTTATTGTATACTCGGAATTTCAATGAAAAACAGTAAAGGTTAACATTAAGTATTTTTTTTCATCGTAACTACATTATATTATCATAGCAGTAATTTGACTCTAAGTAGAGGCAAAACTCTTGAACCGTGAGCTCTGGCGTTATCAAATAGCTTTGTTTAGTGACTAGATCTCAATAGCCAAATACTTTCAACATTCTTCTCTCAACAGCCTCCCTTCAGCCTCTCAAATACCCCAATCGGGATGTCATATTCCCACTGACCTCGGGTAGTTGGAACTCATGTGCTCAAGTAACAATATAAAATCATTTTACCAATCTACCAATTTCCGTGAAGCTATCTCCAGTAATGCGATTGTGATGATAACAGATGACTCACAGACTCACAGGCAAATGGTCCACAATCCACGCAGCAAAGCACGGATATAACGCGACTGTAAATTAATTCCGAAATGAATACAAAAGACCGACAAATTCACATAATTAAAGCTAACTTCACTTATTCAGCGAACTAGAACAGTCCAATTACACAATAATTTAACTGTCAAATAATATAAGTACATAGATATACAAACAGACTAATTCTTTGTTATGTTTTCTCTATTCTCCGAAGTGATGAGTAGATTCTAGATACTGTCAGTATCGCCCCGGTGTAAGACCGCACGGAGAAGAATGAGTATTCCTAATATATATATTTATTGCAGAAAATACAGATACAGACAAAAACCATAAATTGGAGAACTCGTCTGCATCCTAACTATTTCACACAGATTAAAAAAGATTGGTAATCCGGTTGAGAGGGAGGTAAAGGAGTAAATTCCTAATAGTACCTGCTATTACCTTTATAATATACAATGAAGAAATGCGGAAATATTAGGATTTGTACGTTCCGAAATCCATTCGTAATATATAATATATTATAATAAATTCGTATTTTACTAAAAGCTTATTAGGAAACCCATCAATTCATTCGTTTAAGGCCTGCAATCCGTTTTTAAACGGATTAAGAATAATTAGAAGAGATTCTTTATAAATTAGCAATATTCAATATTAGTTATTTTTCTCCGTGCACCATTCAGACACGAAGCGTTGTTTGAAATCACTTCAGTTGTGTTTTGTGATTACATCTGAATAGCCATGTTTTCCAACCTCCCTCTTCTCAATATACCCTAACGACTCACAATATGTTTCAATATAGGCCGATATACGGTTTGATTATGTAGTAGAAGTAGCAAAGGCTTAGTGACAAGTGCCCACTTAACTGTATACTAAAATTATTAACGTAAGTCTAACCTCTAACATCGGCATATTTTCGGATTCACTGCACAAATTTAAAAGTAGCATCATGTCAATAATATAAACTGTTCAACGTGCATACATATATATACACACACACATATGTAGTAGTAGTAGCAGCAGAGTCTTAGTGACAAGTGCTCACTAACTGTATACTAAAATGTCTTATTCTATTATTAACTTAAGTCTAAACTCTAACATCGACATCTTTTCGAACTTAATGTCCAAATTTAAAAGTAGCATCATGTCAATAATATAAACTGTTCAACGTGCATACATATATACACACACACATCTATACACTACTGTAATTACTGAATATAAATACCACATAAAAGACATAACAAGGAAACATATCACAGTGATTCATCTGTGTAATATTTGTTTGTATAGGTAATATCAAATAGGTAAGTAAGTTTTTGCACTCTTCACTAATAACTTACACTTTGCACCAAAGATATTAGAAGAACGAGATATGCTATGTTGGCCGCCGGACCGTAGCCGGAGTACTACCTAATTAGGGTACTTTGAACGGTATCGGGACGTGTACGCACAGAAATCTGTTCTATGTATTAGTGCGGATACCTTAGCGCAAGCGAAGGTGTGCAGAAGTATTAGTGAACAAAACCGGCGACACTTGGCAAAACAATTCCACTCGGTACGAACTGCTCATAGCACATCTCGTTCTTCTAATATCTTTGCTTTGCACTCATGTACTTCGTAATCAATGTGTAGACCGGCCATAACACGAATTGATAACAATAACAAATAACAACAGCCCTTAAATAATTTGTAAGATCCATTTTTATGAAATATGTATTATCAAAAGCGCATAACAAAGCTAGAAAAACTACACCTAAAATTGACTTTTAGAAAATTTCTTCTTCTTAGATTGGAAAAGGTTAATGGCTCCGTAATAAGCGTTCAAAAAGAAGAAGATGGTTTGAAAGGGAGATATGTAAATACGTATGCTAGAGGGAGCGTGCTAATATTTATAAAAAAATAAAAAAAACGAAGATAATTAAGAGATTTGTGAAAATATTTAATAAAACACGACTCGTTTAAAATAAAGAAAAAAATTCACGACAAATTCCTAAGTTGCATTTAAAGATATACTGCGATTTTTTTCATTTTGAAAAACAAGTAACGGAATAAAATGTGTTTTTAACATACACATATGAATATTAGTAGACCTGCCCTAAGTGATTAAAAGCGTATTATCCCCACTCCCCAAACCGGTTCCATTGGAGCCGGCTGGGCTCGCGTATGGCCTCAAGTGAAATTTGAAAACGTGACGTCATCATTCTTGTGCGAACTATGGTCGAGGCATCATCGGTTCATTTTACGAAATAACACTGCAAAATGTTGACTTGTGATATGAAAACTTGTAAAAATAGATGTGAAAAAGAGAATAAACCCAATTGTCGTATTACATTCCATAAGTAAGCATTATTTTACTTTATTTTAAGCTTATTCACACCGTATTATATGGATCATTTTTAGAAACATATACCATCACATCACAATGTAGCGATTCTCAAGTGTGCTCATCGTTGTTTACTAGGGTAAGTAAATTATGAAACATTTGTAAAAGTGTCTTAACTAAATATTCTGAAACTAACTACGACTCTGAAAATAGAAGCTGCCTTACTTTGCCGAATTTGGACTTCGCAAATTAGTTCATAACGTGGCGAGTAATTTGCGCTCCCATGTAAAAATGTCTATTCATTCAAAAGCAGATTTTACTTTTAAGAAGTAAATGGTGATATTATAATGCGAGATGCCTATTTACTGTCAGATTGATTTATTGACGAATCACAGTCAGCTTCACCCCCTTCGTTCTTCAACAGTTGATTTTACCCCTCGCCATTATCTTCTCGTCTATTAATTCCTATGTCTGTGGTTTTTAATGATTTTCGGAGCGAACTTGGCGATTTTTTTTTATCGGGGGAATTTCATAGAATTACCGTTTCGGTTCTACGAATATATATTATTTTAAAATTAACATATATTTATTAGGAAAATTCAAGAGAAATCTCTAAATAGCATAAAACCAAGTCGCTATCCGCGTCTGTCTGTTTGTGCACTTAGTTCTTCTAAACTACTCAACGAATTTTGATAGGATTTTCACTATCATTTAGAGAAATTTTCCGGAAGGTTTATATTTATAATATATGCACATTATTTTAAAATAAAGTAGAGAAAATTCGACCAACGACGGGTGCACATCAGCTAGTATGTTATAAATCGATAGAAATTCGGAAAGCAAAGGGCTTAAATAGGTATAAAAACAATACTGAAAAGATAACCTAGATGAGTAATTTACACCAATTAAAAAAAAATTGACACGGTCATTTTTTGTAACATATTTTAGACTTTCTTAAAACACAGATCAGCCAAGGAAATTGATAATAATTATGGTCAAGAAAGAATTTCGATATTTGAAAATATTTTACCAATTTCAAGTAAGGAAAAATGTAGCCTACTTTGGATACACTACTTGGATACTTGGTTTATCTCTTCAGTGGATTAAAGCGATATGCAAAACAACTTACGTTTAATTTTCCAAATTGATAAATCACTCAAATCACTTAATCAACCAACACTAAATAAAATTTAATTTAAAAAAAACTTTTTTCAAAAACGCAAAAAATTTTTTTTTAAACAATATTAAAAAATATTTATTTTAAGTAATTAATTAATGATGAACCGGATTAAAAACAATGATCCATCCGCTCGCTGCGGATCTTCAACATAGACTGAACGAGAGTAGTCCGTGTTGGTCATATTATCAGTATCAGTTTATTCGCAGCGAAATAACAGGGGTAATCAAGATTTGGAATCCGTGTGCTAATGCAAAATCTTCATAAAACATTATTCTTATCTATAAAGCAGAAAATCTGCTGTGATCTTCTGGCGTTAGTTATGTGAAATTTGCACAGCAGAAAATGTTCAGTTCAAAATGTCGTTTTCGTTTACTTGACAAAACAGAACATTGAATAAATCTGAAACGAACAAACGGTGAATGAATTGTATGACGCCGTTTTTGTGAAAAATCACCTCAAATGGAGTTGAACAAATCTATATAAATACAAATTTTAATGTTCGTTTGTTTAAAATGTTAAATCTTTAAAAGTTCTTAACCGATTGCTTTGAAATTTTGACACAACTTTGTATTCGAAAAACTGTTGTAAACGCTGTATTGTAAAAACAGCGCCATCTGTTGGACAATTAAACAAGTGTTCCGAAATGACAATAAATTCCTCTTTTACTAAAAGTTTAATAGAAAACCTATAAAGTCATTCGTTAATGTCCTGAAATCCCAGTTTTAACCGGATTACGAAAAATTTGAAGAGCCAGAGTGAATGATTTTGGTGACACACATTTCGTGCGCACATATTTCATGGCATCATTCCCTCCCTTGTGTCTATCACCTATGAATAAGAGCTAAGACGTTAGGCTAAGATAATTTACAGCGCACGAACCGCAGTTTGTCGTCCCTGACCGAGGATTCAGTGGAGAGAAATAATCTGCTTAGGCCGCAGCTTTAATATTAACAACAAAAATGTCCTTGCCCGCTGACAATGCTGTCACTGAGATGGTTTCATGGCAAAACAAAACAGTGACCAAATAGAACAGTAAAAGAACAGAACAGTAACAAAACAGAACGGTGTAAAAACAGAACAGTACCAAAATAGAACAGTGACAAAACAAGACATGAATTTCTTTGATTAGGGGCCGTTCAAGTATTATGTAAGCACTATAGGGGGGCAGGGGGTCTTTGTTTTGCTTATTTTTGATGACATGGGTGGTGGGGGGGTCGAGATAGTGATTACGTCAGCACTACTATACTATATACTATACACTAAACTATACCTACGTCTGGTATAAGGAGGGTAGAATAATGGTAAGGCGTAACACCAACGAAAAAATAATATATATTAGACACGTAGATGATTTAAAAAAACTTACTTAAAAAGGTGTAAACTATTCTCACAAAATTAATCACAATCTTATTGTTATGGAAAAATTTTACTATTTAATTACTTATTCTTATTGTAATCATGATAATTGTTTTATACATTTTAATAATCCTACTATTTCAATTTTTTGTACCATTTTAATATTTTTTATGGCTTTTCTAATCCTTATTTCCTTATTCCAGTCAACGCTCCTAATCTTTTTACATTTTTTAGTAACGCACGATTATTCATCCAAGTGCAGTACTTTTTTAATGATTTTAACATTCTCAATTTTGATGAATCTCATTCAAATTAATCAAGCAATGGAATTATTTAATTATATATCTCTTATAACTCATGTATTAATTCTTATTATTCTAACTGTGCTCTTTATTTCACTTCGTCAAATTATTACAAATCATGTAATTTCTCCAATCAGCGTATTAATTTTATTCATTACAATAATTTTAGTGATTTTAATTAGCACAGCTTATTCAATTTACATACCAAATTTTATCAAAATTTCTAATCGCACTGATCTCTTACTTATATTCTCTAAACGTATATATATTCATTTACTTAACTTAATTTTTATTTTATTAATACTTTTAATATTGCAATTATGTAATTCCATCAAAATCCTCATTTCTTTAATTATTTTTAAATATCTTATTTACGCTATCTGTTCTAAATGTTTTTGCTATCCAAATTATTTTAATTATGTTTACATTCTTTATATAAATTTTCTAATCCACTCAATACCTTCATTTATATTAATCCATTTAATTCTTAAAATTTTAGTGTCTTATTATAATTCTTCAAATATTTATAATTTTGCAATTATGTTAAAATTTCTATTTATTCTTACATTTTATATGATTATTTTACTATTTCAAAAATATATTATCTGTCTGTTCATCTTTTTTAACTATATTGATTACACTATTGGTTCGAGAGGTTTTTATTATCCAAATTACTTTAATTATGTGTACATTCTTTGTGTATCCTTTCTAATCCTTGCAATACCTTCATTTATGTTAATCCATTTCATTCTTAAAATTTTAATGTTTTATTATATTTCTTCAATTCACTATACATATGCAATTCTTTTAAAATTTCCAAATTCTACATTTTTATTTATTCTTATATTTTATATGATTATTTTACTTGTTATAATTCATAATATAATCTATCTGTTCATATTTTTTAACTATTTTTTTTACACCATTGATTCTAAAGGTTATTATCCGAATCACTTTAATTATGATTACATTCTTCATGTACCTTTTCTAATCCATTCAATACCTTCATTTAAGTTAATCCATTTCATTCTTAAAATTTTAATGTATTATTATAATTCTTCAAATCACTATAATAATGCAATTTTTCTTAAATCTCCAATCCCTACATTTCTATTTATTCTTATATTTTATATCATTATTTTACTTGTTACAAAACCTATAATCTGTCTGTTCATGTTTTTTAATTTTTTTATGTACACTACTTGTTTTAAATGTTTTTACTATCCAAAGGATTTTAATTCTGTTTACATTCTTTCTCTACCTCTTCAAATATATTCAATACCTTCATTTATATTAATCCATTTCATTATTAAAATTTCCATGTAAAAATGGATTCTGTAACTACTAAAATGACAACTAACAATTCGAACCTATCAATATACCATCAAAACATTAGATCAATAAACAAAAACTTTGACCAATTTCTCATACAACTCGAACTTACTAAAATCAAATATGATATAATTATCCTGACAGAATGTTGGCTAACACCTTCTTATACTCCCAAAATTATTCTTGATTACACTCACCACCAAACCATAAATCACTACAGACAAAACGACGGTATAGTAGTATACACACTAAACAATACTCATAACGCGTGTAACGTCAAAGAAATTACCATTACAAATTCAAACTGTCTCCAAATAACATACAACGTCAACACATGTATCATCGCACTTTACCGCTCTCCTTCTAAACCAAATATATCTCCATTTTTGTTTGACTTAAATAACTGTCTTACTGAGCTAAACAAAATAAAGAACTTAGTTTTAATTGGAGACCTAAACATCAACATTCTAACAAACAACGAACATCCTCAGTGTCAAGACTATTTAAATACAGTAATGTTTCATGGAATGGTAAGCACTATAAATTCACCAACTCGATGTACGCAATACTCCTCTTCCTGCATCGACCATATTATGGTAAAATCATCCAATCTATACACCTCTGAAATTCATACGTCATCAATTACAGATCACTATGCCACCTCCTTCACAATGGGTTCCAAACACAATGTACACAATAAAGCTTCAACTACAACAACTAAGAAAACAATTGACTATGACAATCTCAACAAAATGATTAAATCCAAATCCTGGGACATACTACATAATATAACAAACACAGAGGATGCCTGGAATTATTTCTCTAACTACCTACAAGACACCCTTAACCAAAACACCAAAATCACCACCAAAAACATTCCTAAAACTATCAAACCCCTTAAACCATGGATAAACCATACAATCATTAACTGCATTAGGAAACGCAACTCCTTACATAAAAATTGTGCCACGAATCCTTACGATATCACACTCCATAATTTCTACAAAAGATACAGAAATATTTGCACACAAGTAATAAGGAAAGCCAAAAATTTATATTATAGTAAGAAAATTTCCGAATGCAACAATGACCCTAAAAAAATATGGAGAATCCTCAAGGAAGCAACCAATTCACACAAAGCTACCGACGTCTTAAACTCTCTCAACATCAATGATAACACTGTACACGTTACATCGAACCCTAACACAATTGTCAATCATGTAAACCATTATTTTGCAAATATAGGGTCAGAATTAGCAAAAAAAATCACAACAGATAACAATACACCTAACACTAGAGACCCCTCTACCAATGATGAAGTCCCAACACGTTTTGTTCTTAAAACGGTTACAGAGAAAGATGTTTCTGTAGCAATAAACTCTCTCAAAAACACTTCATCTGCCGGCATAGATGAAATACCAAACACTGTACTTAAAAAAATTGCCCCTGGTATAATTCAACCAATAACTCATCTTCTTAATATTAGTTTCCGCCAAGGCCTTTTTCCCACTATTCTAAAACAAGGTCTTATTATCCCAATTTTTAAAACAGGTTCTAAACTTGACATCAGCAATTACCGTCCAATTACGTTACTCAATTCCATTTCAAAAGTATTTGAAAAGATCGTGAATAATAGTCTGATGGAATACCTAGAAGCCAACAACCTTCTATCGCCTCGCCAATTTGGCTTCAGAAGACATAAAAGCACTAACGATGCCATAGCCACAGTAACTGACCATATTTCTGGCCAACTAGATAAGGGCTCGAAATGTCTATCGGTATTTCTCGACCTCTGTAAAGCGTTTGATACAATCTCACATATCAAATTGGAACGCAAAATGTTCAATGTGGGTATTAGAAATAAAGAACTAGACCTTCTCTCCAGCTTCTTATCTGGCAGATCCCAATGCGTTAAACTCGGAACAACAAAAAGTCAATTTTTGCCAATTAGTTATGGTGTCCCACAAGGCAGTGTTATAGGTCCAACGCTCTTCCTAATATATATAAATGAGTTGTGTAACCTAGATATCGATGCCACTATTGTCAGTTTCGCCGATGACACAGTCCTTCTATTTCAATCAAAAGACTGGCCTACCGTATACGCCAAAGCGGAAGAAGGAATTCAAAAGGTAAAACATTGGCTCGACTCTAATTCACTAACTCTTAATATACCTAAAACAAAATACACACTATTCAGTCTCATAAATATCCCAAAGTCAAACCTAAGTCTAACTTTGAAAATACACAGATGCAAAAATTCATCTCTTAACCGGAATTGTGACTGCCCATGCTTAGAACAAGTAAACAATATTAAATATTTAGGTATAACTTTTGACACAAATCTTAATTGGAAACAACATATTCATAACACCACGAATAAAATCCGCAAATCTATATACTTTTTCAAACAAACACGCAATTTTATTGACCTTAAACTTTTAAAATCAGTCTATTACTCACTATGCCAATCACACATAGAATACGGAATTCTAGCTTGGGGTAATGCTTCTTCTAGTGCCCTTGACCCCATTATAAAAGCACAAAAATTAATCATTAAAATCATCCTTAAGGTTCCTCTTTCTACCAGCACTGATACGATCTTCAATACTATCAATGTTATGGACATAAAACAGCTGTATGCAAGATCCATCTTGGTCAACTTACACCAGAACAATAAATCACTATACAAACCAACACAAACTACTCACAATACCCGAGCCAAAAACAAAGAACTTCTTCAAACTCCTTTTGCTAAAACCTCATTCGGACAAAGACATTTTAAAAACATAGCTTGCAAACTATACAATACACTACCAACTACGATCAGACAATTAGAAACAATGACAAAATTTAAACACGAAATAAAGAAATGGATTGCAATCACAGGGCGTCCCACTATTGCAAGCATATGTAAACCAAATTGCACATAGACAACAAGTACTATTTACACACGACCAAATTCAAACTTAATTAAAATGATCTATTTATATTTTCCCACATACTAATAATGAACACAATCTTAACAGGATTAACCCAATCGTTCTTTTGATTGTATTGAAATTATTTTGTATTATTTTTATATTTTGTATTTACCCTTATTGATATTCACTTAACTATATGTATATATATCGATGTACTCTATGTCTGTCTCGACACAGGTTTACCCTAGTGAGACAGGCATCGAAAAACCACTTATAAAAAACTTTATATAGATAAATAAATAAATAAAATACTTACACATTGTCTATGTTTGAAAACCGAATACATATTCGGGGATACCCACAAATAATTAATACGTTTAGGTACTCGCTTAGTTTGTTTAAATGAATATTATGTGCAAGTCCTCTAAATCCTAAGTCTATTTTATAAGTGCTGCTTATGAATCAATAAAAAAATAGAATACATTAACAGAAAAATGCGTATAGGTACCAATTTTTACGTAAGCATGGGAGGGGGGGGGGGGGTAAGAGCTTTGCTTACTTTTGGAGACAAGGGGGAAGAGGGGGTAAATAATTGTAATAAATCTGCTTACGTAATACTTGAACGGCCCCTTATATTGATATTCTGATTTTTCTGTTTCAAAGTTTCAATTAACGATCGGAAAATTAACATGGTTAATATTGTCTTCTATAATTTATTAATTTATAGTTGGGGTGTGGTGAGCACTACATAAAATAATTCAACGACTTCTTAGAACAGTGAAAAAACAGAAAAGTGACATAGACGTCCCAGACTTCTTCTGCCATTCACATTTTCGTCATATATTCTCGTTACACTCCTTTCTTCGTTAATTTGCTCTACATTCCCAACCTGAGCGTCCCTCTCTTAATCTTACGTTTGAGAGTCGTTAATATTGTCTGCATTGATTAAATATTACAATTTGAGATTTTTCTCATTGAGTATATTGTTATTTTTTTCCATGTGAACACCACACAAGAGTCACAACTGCTCCCAATCATCAGGAGTCAGTGACGCTATGGCATCCCCAATTGCGGTATGTTGTGAGGCTGAAGGTAGTGGGGAGGGGAAGGAGATGGGAAAGAGGACCGTGGGAGAGTACCTGACTATCTGGATCTGGTCACCAAACAATTTAAATTACACCAGGACGATACTGAGAGTATCTTCCCCTCTGGAACTTGTCGCGACTGCACTATTGTAAAATAACACAAATTAATCAAATAAAATTTAGTTGCGCACGCTGGGATTTGAACCCGCGACCTTCGGCTTGCTAGTCGAGAACCTTACCCCTCGACCACGGAGAATGTCAAAAAACTATATAATCAATTTCATGTCGAGGAGTCAAAAGATATTAATTCGTATGAATTACCCTTCTATCTGTTCGGTGTTGATTCCGATTTCCGATTACAATAATGACTGTAAAATGATGCTATTTCGACTCACTCCGACAAAAAAAAAATTGTATCAAAACAGATTTTTCATTTAATTCACACTTCTGTACGATCACCATGCAAATTGTGCAATCACGCGACAGAACCGATTAAAGTTATAGAGTCACCCTGAACCAGACAACATAGATTGGTAGGTACACTTAGGCCCGGTTGTTTCGCACAAATTCAAATCTAACATCGCTATCAAATAGTCATTCAGCGCAATTTCGTTTTTTTTACAATTGAAAGGTTCCCGTTAAATGCCGTTTCTAAGCCCGTTTCAGCTTTTGAACAAATTGTGATCAGAAGAAGAGGACAACTATCATGCTGTTAAGCTTATTACAATTTACAGAACACCTAGGCGTTTAACGGCGACCTTTCGAATGTCAAAAAAACAAAATGGCACTGAATAGCCATTTTGTGACGATTTTACATTTCAATTTCTGCGAAACAACTGGGCCCTGATGAAAAACCACCATTCAGAATTGCTGTTTGCCCCCTCTCACTCCATATAGCTTTGCTTGCTTCACTCCTTGTTTTCCTGTTAAAAATGGCAATTATTACTTTACTTTAATTCAAGTACGTAATAAATAAATAATTTAAATTCTACAAAATAGAAAATTTTAAATAAAAGTAAGAATATCAGGAGAGAGATGGCAACACTGAGGGAATACAAGAAGCCGTTGCAAAAAAGCGTAATACCTTTGCATGATGATGTCGTCTCCCACCCGGCAGAGAGGCGCCTCCGATTACCTTTCGCTCCAGGAGATAGGTGGTAGATTGAGCGACAATCGACCGACGTAAGAAATCCATCTCGTGTACGACTCCACTGAGAGACGGCCTGGATTCTCACTGCCTCATAAATTCTGGCCCACCATCAGTAGGATAAGTTCCCCTCTCTGGGGCATGGTGTGGATATCAGTGGACTATTTTTCGAGTTTTGCGACCGCAAACATACGCAGGCTGAATTTTTCATTTATTCATTTTTTTTTTATATATTAAATTTATTTATGTATTAAATTAAGATTTTGTATATATTAAAAAAAATTATTTATTAATTTTTTTTAATGAAACGACACACAAGTGAGGTGACGATTTGTTTGTAATACATATTTGTTTAGTGTGTTTTATATATTTTTTTGCTATTAGTAATTTTAGTTTAAGTAAAGTGAGCCATTTTTTATGTTTATATTTGCATTAAAAATTTTAATATTTCTAAAATATATCTTTATAAACAAAATATGTTTTTCACCGATTGTTTTGAAATTTTGACAAAACGTTGCGTTCGAATACGCGTGTGTTTTTATATGTATACTTGTCACCTGGTTAAAGCAAAACGCGCTATGGTTTCTATATCTGCACAAACAGACTGAGCCACAGCAAAGCGTGGCGGGGTACAGCTAGTTTATAATAATAAAACATGAAAACTTATTTCAAACCTTTCAAAAAAAGTTTTTAGTTTTCTGATACGTTCAGAAATATTCCATTTATTTGGATTTTATTGCAAAGCGGCGATACTCGGTCCATCTGACAGAGTATAGCTGAGGCCTGAGAAGTTTAAAGCGATTAACTCAGAATCAACATTTTTTAGTTGTTGACTTCTGGCAGTAAGCCTACGATATTTATTATGGCTTGAGGAAAAAGATTTTCCCCAAGGCCTACCGCTGAAGTTAATACTATATATATTTTTAATATCAATAACATCGATAAAAGTTTTGCACCGACAATCTGTAATCAGGTGTTTTAGCTAGATTAGCATTTCTAGCTCTACGTGTACCCAGCGGGTACACCTGTACCCAATACTCTTTATCTTAAAACAACAACGGTCGTGGAGTGGTATGGGTACAATCGTATACGTGTTAAAATAATAATAATACTAACCAATAATGAAATGTTAAATGGCTGAACGCGGGGAAATCGATTAGGTAGTAATCATTGATTTTATTCGTCGTTCTCAAATTTAAACGCAGTCAAAAGGTTGTGATATTTGGTTAGATATCTTTATCTCTCCATCTATCTATCTATCTTTTTTGTTTTTACTTTAGCTCCACACTGGAGGCCCTTCAGGGCATATGTCATCTTTGGAGAGGATAGGAAGTTCTGGGAAACTAGATGTCCTAGATGTGACCGTATCCTTTTCGGATTTTTCTGTTTCAGATTTTCGTTTAGAAATCGCTAATATTGTCTTCAATAATAAGGCAATTATATATGTTGCTCCCCTCGTAACCAATGGATTGCTTGCCATAATGAGTATGTATGGTGTTTAAATGTATTTTATCGTGTTGCCGTGTAAAGTGTGTGTGTACTTGGGACGTTTTAATGAGTTCTGTATTTGTATGTATGAGTTTATTATTTATTTTGTAAATAAGGAGACATGTATTGTATTCATATAATTTTCTTAATTTTAAGAGTTTTGTTTCCATATATACTTTTTTTGTTGATGTTCTAGGTTTGAAATGAAATAGCTTTTTGATTACTTTGTTTTGTGTTACATGTAGTTAATTTATTTATGTTTCACATGTATTTCCCCAGATTTCAATCAAGTAGTTTAAATGTGAGTGTACGAGGCTATAATATAGACCTTTTTTAAATTTTATTTGGTAACAGATATGATATCCATTAAGAATATATATTATATATATTAAGAAGAGTGTCTATTTGTGGCGGGAGGGCGAGCGGCTTGGATTTGATTTGTACACAAATCTACACTGTATTCCGAGACTGATGTAATTTAAATACAATAAAGAACATTTGCGGCACTTTCCAGAGTGGAAGACGACACTTGTAACTGTAATCAAACAGCTATTAGACAAGGAGACAATTTAGTCCACAATGTACATCAAAGGAACCGAGGAACAGGGTGCTGCTATAAATGTACAGATGATAAGCTATCAGATAATAAAACAGTCACTGGACAGCACCGCCAGAGTGGAAGATACTCTCAGTATCGCCCTGGTGTAAGATTACCATTCAGAATTGAAACGCTGCTTGAAATGGCTTTAGCCCCGTTTGGTGACCAGATCTGAATAGCCAGGCCACTACCGCACCTTCATCTTCCCCATCTCCTTCTTCTCCCCACTACCTACAGCCTAACAACATACCCCAATTGAGGATGCCATAGTTTTACTGATACTCTTGTGCGGTATTCACATAAAAAAGGAGAGGAACTGAACCCACGACAACTGTTTTTTTTTATTTTTTTTTATATTTACTCCACACAGGAGGCCCTGAAGAAAATAATTTCCCTCAGGGCCTATGTCATCTTTGGGGATGCTGTGTGGAGGGTCTTTTTGTGGAGAGGAAGGAGTGAACATGGGTCTTGAAGAGTCCCATGTTGTAGGAGGGAGGAAACACAGAGGCCGGCAGTTCGTTCCACAGCCGAGCTGTTGAACTTAGTTGAACTTAGCTGTTTGGGAAGCAGACGCATTTGCCAACTCAACCACTAACCTGTCTAATAAATAAACAATGTTTTCGGATATGTTTTTTTTTAAATCGTATAAAATTAGCATATTGATTCAGCATAAAATCTTGGGTTGATAATTAATTACCTGTAAAATAAATATTTCACTTTGGCGTCAACAGCCTTGAAATGTGTCATTTCGTCAAAAATAGGAAATTTTAAGGAATCTGGTTAAGGCCAGAAAATAAATAAATGATTTAATCAGATCTTAAGGCCCGTAGTAAGCGTTCAAGATGGTTTGAAAGGGACATATGTAAATATGAATGTGCTAATATAAAAAACTAATTAAGCGAAAATGGTGAAAATATTTAATTAAACACGACTCGTTTGAAATAGAGCAAAAACCTATGACAAATACTTAAGTTGCATTTAAAGATACACTGTACATTTTAAATACCTATAAAATATTAAATAACAGAACAAAACGTGTTTTAAATAATTTTCAGAGCTTACTTTTCAATTTTTTTTTCTACCGTGGGAATTTCGTATAATTACCGTTTCGGCATTACTAATGTATGGATATTATCTTAAAAAATAACATATTAATTAGCTGTATGATTTTTTTTGTTCTTTAAATATTTTTTACGATCTTATTTTTTTATGTATTCTTAAAATACTTATTACGTCAACTTATCAATATCTTTTTTTATAATATACTAGTATCAAAGATAATTAATACCAAATAACACATTTTTTTATGAAACGTTGGCACTTCTAATTTCTATCCCGCAATCCCGCGGGACTAGGAAAAGGTGCGGGATTAACAAACCCTTCCTTCAATGTAGTATAATAAATAGTGTCGAATAAATCAAAAAAGTATCTTCTGTCTTTTTCGTGTTCATACAAGACGTGTGAGAAGGAAACTATTTCGTCGATTACGATTACTGTGACTGCTATAAAATGTGTGATCAATTTTACTTGTATCTCCAGATTGGGGTCTTTATTAGTTAGTAGGGGTATTTATTAATTATATGTATAAAATTTATCACTGTTGAAAATAATAGCTATTTCATAGGATTTTTTAAATTTGTCGATTATTAGCTACACGCATACCACTGTAAGTGAAGCAATTAGGAACGTGAGTGAAAAAAAATTGGCTTAAAAAATATTCATATAAATCAACAAAATAAATGCCGATTCCGAATATAAGTTTTACTATAGGATGTAAAATAATTATACGTAGAATTAATGAATCGCAATTTAATAACTATTAAAACCATACGAGACATACTTAAACGGCCTGCCATTGGTCGCGGGTTCCGACTGAATTTAAAGCGCCCCCTCACGGGGTCGACCGACCGCGCGGCTACACTTGCATACTGGTCACCACTGCGGTATACAAATTATTTCAAAAGTATTAATTATAATTAATAATTAATACTAATCCTCGGGTCGGTTTTTACTGTTAACTGACGAAACCCAGGTACCTACCTACGTATGACGTCACGCGTACCGCGCCAGATTTTCCTGGTCGTTTTCGCGGGAATTGAAATATTCATAAAGATATTGACTGGAATTCCTTATTATAAGTATTTTTTTTCCACCTTTCAATGAAGAAGAAATTTCATGACTAAGAAACCCTAATTTATTAAAGTCCGAACGACGACGGTGTTTTGCATTCCCAGAGGTTCAACTAACGAACCCAGGGTCACTACACTCTTTATTTATTTTCTTTTGTTACCCATTCAAACCTTTTTCCTATACACACTTTTGTATATCGCAGTTAGTCAACACAAGTTTATAAGATCTCGGATACGGCCGGTACACAATTTACCTTACTAAATATCTACCAACTAATAAATACCCCAATCTGGAGATCCAAGTAAAATTGATCAAACATTTTATAGCAGTCACAGTAATCGTAAGCGACGAAAAGGCTTCCTTCTCACACGTCTTGTATAAACACGAAAAAGACAGAAGATACTTTTTTGATTTATTCGACATTATTTATTATACTACATCGAAGGATGTACTAACTTTGCCTGTCTCACTAGCCAACAAGAAAGATGTAGTCATGTACGACCTCTCTTTCTAACTATTACATATAGAAATAGAAGTGTTTGTGGGCGTATTCGTGTTCCAGAAGCCACAAGTAAGCTAATTTCTTCTTTCCTTTGTCGAGAAATTGAACCTAATTTAAAAAGAATCGAAATTCTTCAATTTTTATTTAGTAAATCAAATTTATCGACGATTCAATCCAATATTGTATTTGTAAGTCTTAAAGGAATTGAGTGTTTATACAGACTATTCGTATTCATATTGCCTATTCGTCTTAATATTGAAAATCAAAAAGCGTATTTAATAAAATAATTAAATTAACGCAATCTATGAACACGTAGATTATAACGAAGGGGGCGGGGGTTTAACCCTAAGCCCAGCAAAATGCTTTTTTCAAATCGTTAATTGAACTTAAGTGCAACTCTGGCATTTTAATCATGAAAAAATCGAATTTATCAAAATTTTATAATTTATAACATAAATTAACAAAATAGCTCACATCCGTATCTGAACATTAATAATTTATTATAATCATTCTATTTATATATATTCCCTTTGATTGGAATTTTAGCCTCAAATCCAAAATTGAAAGAAAAAGAAGACCCACGAACCATAGCAATAAATAAATTCTTCCTTTCCTTTAAGGTGAAGCTTAATGCTAAATCACTATTTTGATTAATCTTTATAACGAATTGGTTTACATTGAGAATACCAAAAAATATGCTTTAGATAAATTGAAGGTTTTCCTATCGTTTCGCTTGAGTAGAATACAAATAAAAAAATGAATTACTCAATAAAAAATATAAATGTAAACAACTAAAAAAAAATTTTTTCAATAGAAATATATGAACGCTTAAAGGAAACAACTTATTAAAAATTCAGTATTATAGCTAAGATTATTTGTGATAGTTTCACTTGATTAACTATTTTGCTTTCTTATAAAATTATTTACAAAATAAATAAAAACTAGTTTTGTGCTTGAAATCGAACGTTTCTAGACCTCATTTGTCAAGCGATTTTAATGCCTATTACCTACAATATAAGGTATACCAAGAATATACACATTTTTGGCTTGTAGCTTCCTTTTAAGAGGCCTTTCAGATTCGAATTGCAAATGCCTTTTTGGGGCTTGGGAGTCGAAATGTCTTATGTACATAAATTGGTGTCATCACTTTTATTTGAAATCTGTACAGATCACAGTAGTAATTGCAAAACTATTAGCTTTTCCATGAATCTCTGCACACGATGTAGAACAAAACACTCAACAATAATAATAACAATTACAAAAAATCATAAGAAAAACGTAATAATCGCAATGTTACGAAGTAAGTACTCAGAGAACAGATAAACAATCTTATCGATCCTTAATTATTACAATTACCATCGTGCCAAAATATTATCTGTCTATCAACAGTCGACGATAATACATTATCGCAATATAATATTTGTGGGTGCTAAACGAGTTCGGATGCACCGAATGAATCCAGGCATGTGTTTGAAATCTCGGTGGATCGAATCGAGGGGTCTGGAGATCATAGCCATTAGTATGCTAATTGCATTTTATTTGTGTAGCAGTTATTAGACGTTTAATTTACAACGCAGAGTTTAACAAAAATCTCCTCTATATCACAAGGCCGGGACACTGAATCATTTCAGCCTCCTAGCTTGTATGGAAACCTTCGAAAAATGTATTTTAATTTTTTTTTAAATTAACTAAAACATTTTAAGATGTTTTAATAAATAAGAATATGTAGATAGAAAAAAAAATTTAAACGATTTTTTTTTTGTAGAATCCCATACAAGTTAGGAGGCTGCTTTGAATGGGTTTCCCGGCCTTGTGATCCAGGAGGTTTTGGTTTAACCCCACAAGTCTATGACATGTTGTCAGAATTTGTGTGTATTTCCGCTTTGCAATAAAAAAATATAATTTATTAAATACTAAAAATTTTAATTTTTACGTTTTTTCGTCTAAACAGTGAACTAAAATTACTGATAACGAAAAAACTAAATCCACATTTTCTAGTAAAATCACCACATTATTGTCACCTTGCTTTATTATCGTTTCATATTAAAATAATTAATAAAAATTTATCAAAGTTTCTTAAATCGCGGCCGGAACTTTTGCTTTCAAATTGGTGTACATTTAAATTACTCTTTGGTTAACTTCTCAATTTGATTATAAAGCTTGGTGTTTTCTCTTTCTAACACCGTTTAGATCGTATTTCTCGCCATGACGGTAAGGGAGATACAACGATTTATATGAGACCACATGGGATGGTCTATGTATTTGTTTTTAATGTTTTTTCAGAGTTTTTTCATTGTACTCTTTCAGCCAATTTCAGCTTTATATCTGTGGGAAGGATGTTGTGGAGTTTTGTCGCAAACTAAATATAATTTATTTTGTCCGAATGTGGTTTTATGACGTTTATGTCACTGTGATTTGATCTAGTGTGATGAATACGCGGATTCAGTGTTTTTGAATAATTTCAATAGTATATTTTTAGCATATATTCGTTGTACATTTGGTACATCAAAACTATTGAAAATCTAAAACCTACCAAGAGAGAATTTTGTTCACCATGAAAATAAATAACCACTGATTGTACCAAACTACCCGATTGTTCGGAGACCAATCAGGTAGATTTACTTGCGTTTTCTCGGTACGCCTGCACTTGCGTTTTCAATTAAAAACATTTTTATTGCCTCTTCTAATGGCAAAACCGCCAACTTGTATGCGTGGGCACGTTCTTGTGGATTGATTGACCATTGATACTTAATATTATTATTGTTTTTATAATTATTTATCGAATCATTAAAGATAAATCGACGCGATTGAAAAATAATTGTCTCTCTAAATAACTTCGCGTAGAATGACTGGATATAAATGTTTGTATTGTTATTTGAGACGAGTCCAACAAGTCCTTTTAAACTCGAAAGAAATTACGAAGTCCTTGCGCCGGCCGTCTGTCAAGATTTATGAAAAAACAACGAAAAATAGTTTTTTTTTGTGACCAGGCAAAAATATTTAAGGTTTTCCATCAGTTGATTACATTATTATGTAAAAAAAACTTACATTGATAACACTCATGCTATTCTAGCTGATGTTTTTAATATGTGTCTATTGAAGTATAAGGCTGTAGTAATTAAACATTTGAGCGGTGCATATTTTAACGAGGTCACTGTTATTGCTAATTATTTCTTCTTCATTTCTTTCATTACGTTGAACTAACGTATATTCTTTTTTCTTTTGTCTTGTTTACTTCCTTTTATTCTTTTCTTTCTTCTTCTATATTGCATTATGACTGTCAATAACTATCGTGTATGTAAATGACGATTGTGCCGTTAATCTAAATAAATAAAAATGTAAATGTTCGTTTGTTAAAAATCTTAAATTTCCTAAAGTTCTTCACAGATTACTTTGAAGTTTTGACACAACGTTGGATTCGAATAACGCGTGTGTTTTTATATATCTATATTATATAGATGTCACAAGTAAAAACAGCACAATCTGTTGTTCTCTATCTGCACGTGCACAGACAATAATATTTTCATATCAAAGTATTTTTAAAGGCCGGAAACTTTATTTTTACTAGGCTTATAGAATACTAGGCCAGAGGGGTGATTTCGGTACTGTCTCGGGATTCGGGAATTGTCCTTAACTTTAAAAATAACACTATTTCGTTAACTGCAATTCCAGCAGGCGGATTCCCGTGCTTTACTTATACTTATCTAAGAACGGACGACGGCTATCTCACTCGCTCTAGTTTATGCCAACCATAGACATATGAATATTAGTAGACCTGCCCTAAGTGATTAAAAGCGTATTATCCCCACTCCCCATACCGGTTCCATTGGAGCCGGCTGTGCTCGCGTATGGCCTCAAGTGAAATTTGAAAACGTGACGTCATCATTCTTGTGCGAACTATGGTCGAGGCATCATCGGTTCATTTTACGAAATAACACGGCAAAATGTTGACTTGTGATATGAAAACTTGTAAAAATAGATGTGAAAAAGAGAATAAACCCAATTGTCGTATTACATTACATAAGTAAGCATTATTTTACTTTATTTTAAGCTTATTCACACCGTATTATATGGATCAGTTTTAGAAACATATACTATCACATCACAATGTAGCGATTCTCAAGTGTGCTCATCGTTGTTTACTGGGGTAAGTAAATTATGAAACATTTGTAAAAGTGTCTTAACTAAATACTCTGAAACTAACTACGACTCTGCAAACAGAAGAAATTTACTTTGCCGAATTTGGACTTCGCAAATTAGTTCATAACGTGGCGACTAATTTGCGCTCCCATGTAAAAATGTCTATTCATTCAAAAGCAGATTTTACTTTTAAGAAGTAAATGGTGATATTATAATGCGAGATGCCTATTTACTGTCAGATTGATTTATTGACGAATCACAGTCAGCTTCACTCCCTTCGTTCTTCAACAGTTGATTTTACCCCTCGCCATTATCTTCTCGTCTATTAATTCCTATGTCTGTGATGCCAACGCTAAAATGAGGGGATAGGTAAATTCCTTAGCTAAGGATAAATAAAGGGAATCCGCCTCCAATTATCTCGGATGACAGCGAAAAGGTCGTCAATTTTAAGGATAAGGATTATTTCTTATCCTTAAATAGAATGGGCGTCGCCCCTCAGGACACCGAATAAAATCACACTCTTATTTCTATTTGGGCAGAATAAATAATTACAAGTTATAATAATACTAGCTAAGATTTAACATGTATCCGGCGTTGTTAGACTTTTCTCTACTTTCTATAAATATAATACGCATGTATTATATGTATATATAAACGTTCCGGAATAACTCCTCTAAATGATAGTGAAAATCCATTGCGTAGTTTAGAACAGTGGCCCCAAACCTTTTTATCGCCGCCGAACGTTTGATAATTTTACAATTACAATGGTACAATCTCTGTCTACATTTATGAACAACTGATAATTTGTGAATTATTAGGATTGTGGTATAAAATGAATACACAGCCCTTACCATTTGATTTGGCGTATGTGTGGTAAAACCATGTTTGATCGTGTGAGGAATGTGGAGATCCGCAAAGAGTGCCAGGCTGATGTAAGCGTAATGAGTAAGATTAAGAAAGGGACGCTTAGATGGTTTGGGCATGTAGAGCGAATGAGCGAAGATAGGAATGTAAGGAGGATATATGATGCAAATGCGAATGGTAGCAGAAGTCGGGGACGCCCGAGGATGACATGACACGATCAAGTGAATCAGATGCTCGAGTCGGGCCATGTCAAGAGTCAGAATAATAGAAGAGTATGTATGAGGCGATGTATGAATGTGAATGAGGCAAGAAGTGTGTGCCAAGACCGAGTTGTTTGTCGGTCCGTCCTCTCTGCCTACACCTGCGGGGAAACGGCGTGATGGTTAGTTAGTTAGTTTACCATTTGATCTACGGCCCGAAACAGGGCCCCGGATCATGGGTTGGGGACCACTGGTAGAAGAACTAAGCGCACAAACAGACAGACGCGGATAGCGACTTTTTTTTACTATTTAGAGAAGATTATCCTAACATCCAATAAATTACAACAGTAATAACAACATAATGATATTATATGGACATACGTAATAGGTACTACAACTATGTAATAACGAAAAATATCCTTAACTGTATCTTATTGTACTGTGTATGTCTTAATAAAAAATAAAATAAAATAAAAAACTATTCCAAAAAACTTTGAAATTATAAAGCGTAATAAAATGTCTACAATATTTTTTATTTAAATCTTGGAAAACCAAATCTCCGCCATCTGCCGAACGAACGACAAAACATTATCTCGCGGTCCGGTGAACTTATCATAAATATTTGCAATCGCACCGCGTCTTGGTGAACCAAAGGTAAATCAATTATGTTACCTGGTAAAATCTTCCGCAGGTGGGATAAGCAACTAAAGCGCCATCTAGCGGAGATTAAAACACTACCATCGGTCGAAGATAAGGTAGGAATTATACAAATAATAATAAAGGTTTGGTCACAATATAGCTTTCGTAAATGCATTTTTCTTTCAACGTTCATGTTTTCATTTCTAAATTATATTCGCTTATATAATTATAATCTATGATGAACAAGTTAATTCAGCAGATTCTCCGAGAAATAATTTTAAAAAAAGTCGTCGCGAGACGCCTGGCAGATGTGAAGCATTGACAATGATTAACTAACTAACTATCACGCCGTTTCCCCGCAGGGGTAGGCAGAGAGGACGGACCGCCAAACAACTCGGTCTTGGCACACACTCCTTACCTCATTCACATTCATACATCGTCTCATACATACTCTTCTATTATTCTTACTCTTGACATGGCCCGACTAGAGTATCTGATTCACTTGGTCGTGCCATGTCTTCCTCGGGCGTCCCCGACTTCTGCTACCATTCACATTTGCATCATATGCCCAAACCTTCTAAGCGTCCCTTTCTTGATCGTACTCATTACGTTTACACCAGCCTTGCACTCTTTGCGGATCTCCACATTACTAACACGATCATACATGGTTTTACCACACATACGCCTCAGCGATCTCATTTCTACAGCATTCAGTATACTTTCATCCTCACTCTGCCAGTTACATGGCTCATCTCCATACATCAGGGTAGGTACCAGCACTCCATTGTGGACTCCTAACTTCGCTTCTTTGGACATTTTTTTCTTAGCGCCAACTGCGTTTAGTCCTCCATTAATGGAGTTACCTGCATTTACCCTTCTTTCAATATCTCTGTCAGCCTTCCCATCTCTCGTAAACATGCTTCCTAAATACACAAACTCATCCACCTGCTCCAAATATTCCTCATTCACAGCTATATTGCACACTGTTTTCGTACTCTCTCTTTCAAACACCACGACTTTAGACTTACTTACATGCATCATTAACTCGCTCATTCATTCACACACTGATTAATAGCCTATATTATTATAACGTAAAGCACAAATAAATAAAATATCACGCCTCTGTACTAGATTTTTGCTATATATTTTGAATAAAAAATAATGATTCAGTTAGGTTGGGTATAAGTTACGATTTAAGGCCAAAATACCCAACCTAACTGAATCATTATTTTTTATTAATAGCCTATATTATTATAACGTAAAGCACAAATAAATAAAATATCACGCCTCTGTACTAGATTTTTGCTATATATTTTGAATAAAAAATAATGATTCAGTTAGGTTGGGTATTTTGGCCTTAAATCGTAATTTAAATTTTGTATGACAGAGGCCGCGCAGACGTCCCTCTTAAGAAAACAATAGTTACTACAATAGGGTTCGAGTCCCGTTGGCGTCATGTATTTTTTATCAGGAGATTTTTTCAATGTGGATGAGTGTTTCAGGCGAACAATTATTGCTTATAAAAATAAAAATAATAGTTACTACACAGTTTCGGTCGAGATCTCAACCCACAGAATTTTTACACTGTACATAAGATTATTTATTATTTACATGCAATTATAGTCACATCTGGTGGTTTAATATTGTAAAGCTGTAAAGGAGACTTACCTCCGCCCAAAAGCAGACGATGAGTGAAGATCCCGACATGAGGAGAGGGTAGTAAGCCGACAGAAGACTGCTGGCCCAACTCTCTTTGTACTGCAACACACAAAACACATCATAATTCAGAGTTTTTTTTTTGGTGAAGTATTCTTTACATTTCAGAGTTATCCAGTAATGTTGACCTCACTGGGTGGCTTACCCGTGCTGAGGCCTTCATTTTACAATATAAAATACATAATACATTTAAAAATATAATCTTGTGTGTTTTATGTGTTAATAATATGAGCTACGCAGATGATATGGTTCTGATGGCACCGTCAATACGGGGATTGAGAATTCTCCTGAAAATCTGTGAAGAATTTGCTCACGAAACCAACATGATCTATAATGCGAAAAAAACAGCACTGTTGGTCATAAAACACGGAGAAGGCCCAAAAAACATTCCCCCTGTCTTTTTGAATGGTGAGATTCTGAAAACAGTAGAAACCACAAAATATCTAGGACATGTCATCAACAACAAGTTAACGGATGATGAAGATATTGACAGGCAGAGGCGTGTACTGAGTATAAAATGTAACATGCTCAGTAGAAGATTTGGGCTCTGTAGTCCACGAGTGAAAAGGACGCTCTTCATAGCATTTTGCACCACCCTGTACACATGCGAGCTCTGGGCTAATTTCAAGAAAAGAACAATGGAAAGGCTTCGGGTGCAATATAACAACGCTTACCGATTGATGTTCGGACTCCCCAGGCACTGCAGTGCCTCCTCTATGTTTACAGAAGGGCGAGTTCCAGGATTTGCAGCTCTGTTAAGAACCAGGATTGCAGGACTGAGGGGAAGGATAAACCATTCCAGAAACATTCTTATCATAGAATCCCGTCTGACTTCAGGATCGAGCATTGAAGACCATTGGAGAAAGATACTTGCTCCCACAATCTTAGATCCGATGGATTCCCGTGTCTCTCTGGTTTAATTTCATCTTTAATTTAATTTTTAATTTTTAATCCCTTTTTATTTATTTTACTATATGTAAATATTATCTGTACTTATATCCTCTATGGGATGTGTGGGATTGCACTAACCTCCCCACATCCTGGAATAAAGAATTTATTATTTATTATTATTATTTATATTGGTTTTGTGTACTTTTAAATTTATTTTATGTTATGAAATTTTGGTAATATTGTCTTTTTTGTTCTTTAATCCATTTTGTAATTTTGTGTCTGAATTTATTTTTGTTTTCCTCCTTTTATAGCATGGTATTGATAGTGTCTTTGTCCAAAGCTTGTATTTACCGTCGGAGTTTTTATGTTTTCTTTGTATGCTTGTCTAACTGGTCTGTTAGTGATATTTTGTGTATGTTTGAATTTGTTTTTTTTTTGTCAAAAATGTAGTTTAGTAGTGTTTTAACGTATAATTCCCCCCCCCCCCCCCCCCCGCAGTTAGGGAAGCCCTGTTATATATGTTTCTTATGTATAGGAAAATGTGTATTGTTTTGAGGAGTTTATTTGTGATTTGTTTGATGTGAGGTATCCATCTAAGGTTATCGTCAATTACGATTCCTAGATACTTTACTTGTTCTGTTTTTTCTAGAGGAGGGCAATCGCAGATGTTGATGTTTAAACATTCGTGTATTTTTATGGTTTTTGTGTTGTTTTTTGTTTGTCCCGTGCTATTTATACTGTATGTTGATAATATATTTATATGATAAAAACTAAGAAAAAAAATACAGTTGCAATTTCATCAATTTTGGGCATTTTCAAGACCCGGGCATACATTACTAATAGAGTGTTCATTGTGTTCTTTTTTACTGCAATAGAGGTGGGTTTTGGGTAATTTAAAAAATACTTATTTCAGTTGTGATTGCTAAAAGAGACGTAGAATAACTAATTTTACTGTCAATATAATATATATGTTCATCAACATAAATTGCGAATGATCTCATTCCAGAGTATCCCGTGATTTTTCGCTGGTCTGCGCTAGTAAGTACTCACCGGTGCGGAAAAGTAGGCCCCTCGTATAAGCGCCGCCAGAAACGACACGAAATAGAGCAGCTTCTGCGTGGTGAGACGACAGGCCCGCAGCAATGTGGGAGCCTTCAGCCGCCGGTACTCGGCTACCACGCAAGCCATCAGTTGGGCGGCGCATACTAGCGCCACACCCAGAAACACGCCGCCTATACCTGTAAACAAACAAACGAAAAGCATGAGAACAGGCCAAACACCCAACAACTAGTACACTCCACAGTGTACACCAGAGGAATCAAGTTAAAGCAAGCTTCCATCTATTGGTAGATAAATAGTTGATGATGACTATGATGAAATTGAAAACACATAAGTAAACGGATATTAGACTGCGCCATGCCCAGGAAGACGACACCCGTACCTGTAAATAATCAAACAGTTATTGACAAGGAGACAATTTAGTCCATAATGTATATCAAAGGAACCGAGGAACAGGGTACTGCTCTGAATGTACATATGATAAGCTATCAGATAATAAAACAGTCACTGGACAGCACCACTGGAGTGGAAGATACTCTCAGTATCGCCCTGGTGTAAGACCACAATTCAGAATTGAAACGTTGCTTTAAATGACATGAAGACGACACCTACACCGTAACGAAACAGTTATTAGACAAGGCGACAATATTTTCGAGGAACAGGATTAATCTATTGGTGGATGTACACACGATGACGACAGTGAAATAATTGATACCAGATAATGAAACAGTCATTGTACAGCACCACACCCAAGACGCGTTGAAAAGCCTGCCACAGAAGATTCAAAAAGACGAAATGAGACCAAACCAACCAACCGACAACATATATAATGTACCGAAGAGAAACCAGGGAACTGGAAGATGGACAGTGCTAACTGAGGCTTCTAAAAATTGGTCGATGGACAGATCATGATGTACAGCAACACATCCAGGCACATGTCACCTATAATAAATACCTGCCGAGGGAAAAGATGTGAGACTAGGCCAACTAACTAGCAATCAATATACTCGTACATACATCAAATCCATTATACTATTTGATTAAATTATAACGCAGAAGGATCATGAGATACAAACTAAGGTACGCAAGAGATGATGATAAATATTATGATTCATATGATCCGATAATTAACGGATATTCAAAAATTTAAAAAAATTCAAAATTCAAAAAAATATTTATTGCACAAAAAGAGTACAAAGGGTATAGCTTATAGGTTACATCCTATTTCTTCCAGCTAATCCAACAAATACACATTATATTACATAACCCAAAAATTACATGTTAACAAATGCATGTAAATAAAAAATAAAAAACAGAGGTATTTAATTTATGTAAGGTATTCAATAAATAAATACTTACCGAGGTTAAACCAGGAGGATTCTAAGGGGAAGATGATGCCTTCAATAAAAGGGTTTCAACCACGTGTTGATAAACAGATAAAGATGACGATGACAAAATTGATATCAGATAAGATATCATAAGTGATTATAGAAAAAAATCAATGAAACCCAAGAAGATTGTTAGAGTGGATAAGGTTATCCTAAATGCCAAGTTTCTTCGAAATGACGTTGCAACGAAATACTGAGAGTATGGGACACAGCAACGACGATTATAACGTATTATTATAAATAGCAGTTACTTAGGTATAGAAAACAATTAATATGGAATCAATTTGTTATTTGTGTTCTGGAAGACATCGCGAATGGATTCGAGGCCAATTATTATCCGTTCGGGAGTCTCACAAGGATCGCAGTTAGGTCCATTGCTAATAAAAAAAATCTAAACATCATAAAAATTATAAATGCAGAATTCACAGAGCGACATTTTGACGCCATAAGCAAAGTAAATTCCGGAATGGTCAAGTCCATAAATACGAGTCACTCGATGTAATTTCTATCACACAATTCTGTGCAATGGGAAGGTGGAATTCTACTTGTGAATTTCTACGCATATGTTATTTACGGCGATGCCATACGTAGTAATGCAAAATCATGTGTTTTTGGTTTGAAAATTTGGTCGCCTAGAAATGTTTCAGATGCTTTAATTAAATACTGCGAGTAGAATACATCTTTGCCTTTGAAATAATCGTATATTTTTTACATAAGTCTTTTTATAAGCCCAGAAAAAAATAATGAAAAGGCCTATGAAAACTGCTTTAAAGTTCAAAATCTCCTACTTACGAACCCATTTTCGGTTACGATTTTATTGTATAATGTGGCAAATTAAGTTATTTATAAAATGATCGAAAAAAAAATAATATTTATGCCTGAACATCAATAAAAAAAGGCACTTTTTGGCCATGTTTTTTTCTTGCATAAATCAAACCGGCGGATGGTGTTAAGTGGGAATTTAAACCTTATCGCCATCTACGTAAGGGTTGTTATTGATAGTGGCTCAATTTAAAATATTACACGACGTAGTGCATCGCCTTAATTGCGTTGCCAATCGCTAATAATAGAGAATCACCACAGTGTATATAATAGTTCCACGTGTTCAAACAGTATGACTCATTATAATAATTCAATGTCCTTATAAGAATTGGAATTTGAAAAATAATAATATAATAAAACGTAACATCACATAAATATTGAGACATAGTTTTCAAAACCTCCGTTAAAGGCTCGGTTTTTTTCAATGCCTTATTTTTTATCTGCAAAGTCCTGAGTGTTTACTCAATAGTTTGCTATTGTTTTCTTGCTATTTCGTAACGCTCTATTTCTTTTCATACTCACGTACAGTCTGTCATTTAATAATAGATTTTTTTTATAATTGATGGCGCTGCGATCGTTTATAAGGTATTTACAAGCTAACACCAAGATTCTTAGGAAAATTAATGTAAATTAAAAAATGCCACATGGTCCAAGCGCACATTTTTACTTTGTTTGAATTTTTTATTATTAACGCTTTGTAAGGAAGATAATTATACGGAAAAGCGATTTTTCGTATTTCTGAAATTTACGTATCAAAATCATTGAGGTACATCATATATTATAATACATACATATTCACAAATAAATGTTTTATTATTATTATTAAGTATAAATAAGTGAGGGAATAAGCCGACTTAGCTTAGTGGTTCAGAGCACCTGACCGGCAATCAAGAGATATTTTCAATTTGTATGGATATTTCAGGCGAGTAATTATTGTTTGTAATAATTTGCGAAACAGCTGTTACGCGTAGTAATAATTACACAACAGAACTTGTTTATATATAAACACTCATTCATAACTTTTAAATAATATTATTGAATATATAAAAGAAAAACTTTCAATTTAAATGGAGTTCTTCAAATTAAACTTGATAACAATAAAAAAATATATTAGCTTTCAATGGCGGTATGCATTAATGTTTTTGACGTCAATATAAACACACAAACCAAATATTAAAAACCAGCATAAACGCAAATACTTTAAAAAAATAACTTGGACACAATTGGGTATTCGAAACGTCCAAAATACGTAACTTTTTCTTGTAATATAGGTATTTGGGTTTTTTCATCTTTTCATATCTTCTTGTTTTTGGTTCAAAGCCAAATTCACGTGGTGATTTTCTGCGAAATATATCGTTTATTTTTATACCAACTTCTAAACCTAATACTAGTATTGGTATTTAAGATCGTCCAAAGAAAATAAATGTAGTTTTCAAGCTTAGAACCAAAAATTTATAAATATCCGAGTTGAACGAAGCGTCTATTATGATTAAGTAGGTCATTCCTCCACCGATAGTCAGAAGTTAAAAATCAACAAACTGGCATTCCGTTAACCGACTGCTAGTCAACTCTAACCGCCGGTTTCAGACTGCGACATTTCTAAAAGCTAACGGAGGTTTGATATTAAACTTGTGATACACCCAAGTGGGGCGCCTAGAGACTGGAGATTGACCAATATTTGATCATGTGGCTGAACCAGCGAATGCTAAAATACTTTGCGAAATGATTACTGCGCAAGATGTGAAACAGAATGCGCAAAGCGCAGAAACGTTACCTTCAAAGAGAGCGATTGTTCGGAGACTAATATAACAAGAAAACATAAATACTATTTTGTAAATCTAACGCAGCTGCGTATACATTTGCGAACCGAAACGCGGGCCGAGCCTCGATTTATAGGAAAGGAATGAAATAACATAAGCCGCGTTTCGCGTCATTTGCTGTTGCTTCGTTCCTTTCCCATAATCGAGGCTCGGCTCGGGTTTCGGTTCGCAAATATATATGCAGCATAGGAATTAAATTACAGCCGAACCATTTTTACCTGTGACGGTTGTACACAAGGGGGACAGTGGGGACAGTCCCCGACAGATATTCCCAAACACAAGGGGGACAGTGGGGACAGTCCCCGACAGATATTCCCAAACACAAGGGGGACAGTGGGGACAGTCCCCGACAGATATTCCCAAACCTACTAAAAAAAACAGTCGATAGTTTGTCTACACCAAAATAATAAAAAATATAATATGAAAATTTATTCTGGATCAATATTAAGTTAGGTAAGTTTTTAGATTCTCACGGCCAAAAGCATTTTTGTTGTTTGTTTTTGGGGTATTATGCCGTGTTGCGCTAACTCCTTCTTTAGCCGACGTTTCGGACAGCGTTGCAGTGTCCATCATCAGGGCAGATCCGGTAGATCCGAAGATCAGCGCAACACGGCATAACACCCCAAAAACAAACAACAAAAATATTAAGTTAGTTTATATGCGAATTTGTATTTATTTATTGGCATTATTGTTGCAGTGAAAGATATTTTTAATTTGCGAAACTCTATTACAAACATTAAAAGAAATCAATTGGAATAACGGAGGGATTCCAATTGATTTCATACCAATCTTCCGTCATTGTTAATTTATTATTCTTTGGAATTCCCCATTCCCAATACCTTAATTTTCAATTTTTTCAGCGGGCAACCCATGCCATGGGTTAACTGATTATTAACATGAGTTAACTGATTATTAAGACGAGTTAACTGATTATTATTAACACGGGTGAACTAATTATTAACATGAGTTAATTGATAACACACCAGCGAATATCCCGAACATTCGAGCGAAGAGCATCTCATATTAGTCTAGGGAAATTTCCTTATATCTAAGGAAAAGCAGCATTTTTTTAGGGAACCTTTTGCGTGACGTACAGATGGAAAACGAACCAATGAACAGACGATTTGTAAGTTGCAAGAATACACGGGCGAATCTGTCAGCCAAGCAGATCCGTGTGTGAATTCTGCGCAGTAATGTTATTCCACGCCTTTGGTTGTACTTGCTTGCCTCTGCTCTCATAAGATAAGACACTATCTGTTTATCACAAAAGAAACATTGCTTTAAATTCAGAAGTAATCCTAAAGGCTTCTTCACTGCAGGTAACTTTAGCCAGTAAAGATAATACAGGTAAACAGTGTTTTATATGCCTGGCTTTGTTTATACTATAATTGGCATTGACGGTTCCGTGGTAAGGTAAGTTAAGGTTCTCGACTAGCAAACCGAAGGTCGCGGATTCATGTCCCGGCGTGCGCAAGTAAATTTAATTTGATTGATTTGCGTTATTTTACAATTTATTCATTTAATAATACAGCGAACTTGTGGTGATTTTTCACATAAACGGCGCTATTAAAATTATCGAATTATTATTATCATGGTTTATTTGCGACACATTCCAGAGTGAAAGATACTCTCAGTATCGCCCTGGTATAAGACTACCGTTCAAAATCGAAGTCTGAAATTGCTTTAGCCGTATTTGGTGACCAGATCTTAATAGCCAGTTACTTCCCCCGCCATCCTCTTCCCCTCCCCTTCACCGTCAACCTCACAACATACCTCACTTAGGGATGCCATAGTCTCACTGGCTTTGGATGGTTGGGTGCAGTTGAGACTCCTGTGCGGTATTCACAAAATAAGACCCGTGGTCAGGCTTGAATAATCTATTTACGAGTAAATAAAAATGTATACGTTCGTTTGTTCAAAATCTAAAATCACCGACTGCTTTAAAATTATGACACAAAGTTGCATTCAAATATGCGTGTTTTTATTTACCCATATTATTTAGGTGTCACCTGTGACAGGTAAATACATGCGTTTTTTGAAAAACACCGTTATCTGTTGGACAAAATCAACTCGCGCTAGTGTTGCTCTATCAGCACAGACAGACTGAGCCACAGCAACGCGTGGCGGGGTACAGCTAGTAATTAATAATTATGCTGTCTCGTTTTCAGAAGACGAAAAGAAACAAATTAGACAATAGGTCAAAAAGATTATTTTTATTATTGTTTAATTAATGCCCAGAGAGCTTTCATATAAATATTTAAAAAAACTAACTAACCATCACGCCGTTTCCCCGCAGGAGTAGTCAGAGAGGACGGACCGCCAAACAAGTCGGTCTTGGCACACACTTCTTGCCTCATTCACATTCATACATCGTCTCATACATACTCTTCTATTATTCTGACTCTTGACATGGCCCGACTCGAGTATCTGATTCACTTGGTCGTGCCATGTCTTCCTCAGGCGTCCCCGACTTCTGCTATTATTCACATTTGCATCATATATCCTCCTTACACTCCGATCTTCGCGCATTCGCTCTACATGCCCAAACCATCTAAGCGTCCCTTTTTGATCTTACTCATTACACTTACAACAGCCTTGCACTCTTTGCGGATCTCCACATTACGCACATTACCATACATGGTTTTACCACACATACGCCACAGGGATCTCATTTCAACAGCATTTAGTCTAATTTCATCATTTCACTGCCAGTTACATGCCTCTCTTCCGTACATCAGGGTAGGTACCAGCACTCCATTGTGGACTGCTAGCTTCGCTAATATATAAATAATATAAATATATGCATAATAAACCCACTACCGGAACGTCACGTAGTAATATAAAAAAGAAACACATTAATCTCGAGAAACTAACTTCTAAAATTATTTTAGAAAATTGGCTCTCCACTCTAAACTCCACAGACGTTGACATTGCTTTTAATACCTTCTCTGAAACTCTCTTGCAACATATTGAGGATGTCACTGAAGAATCCCATGTGAATAATTCAAAAAATAAAAAACTGAAACCATGGATAACAGATGGCCTAATTTTTTGTATTAAAAAACGGGACAAGCTTCACAAAAACTTACTCAATAATCCAGACATTCAAGCCCAAATTTTTTATAAAAAGTACAGAAATATATGTAATAATATCATTAAAACCACAAAAGAAAACTACTACAAAGAAAAACTGTCCAGAGTCGGTAATAATAACAAACAAATTTGGAATATCGTCAAAGAAATATCTAACACTGATCACCCAGTACAACCAATCAATAAATTAAACATCAACGGCCAAGACACCTCCCTAAATGACCATCCAGACACTGTGACCAATCACATAAATGAATACTTTTGCAATATCGGTAAAAATCTAGCATCAAAGATTTTAAATAAGACATCAACCGATGAAAATGCCCTTGCCGACATTATCAATCAATGTGCCAGTGAAACAGATAATATACTCACCTTAAACCCGACCAACTACGATGAAATTTCTCAAACCATAATGCCGGCGCCAGACATGTGTTCAAAGAAGTGTTCACATAAGTGTTCACATGTGTGGCACGGGCATTTGATACTGTGTTCACTTATTTGCGCACTTAAGTGCGCTTTGCCGTTCCGTGTCGGTTTCTTTGGCGCACATCAAAGGAATCAAAGTCAAAATGTTTGCATGCCTGCCACACTGCGGGAAGCCCAGTAGCGCTTATTTATTTATTATTCAATTTATCTGGCTCTATGGTACCAAACTGGCTGAAAATTTAGAATCGTTATAAGAATAATGGTTAAAATTTAAAAAGTCACAAAATATGCATAAAGTTTCATTTTAGGAAAATTCATCATTTCTATGGGCACTGATTTCAGACTTGAGTTCGAACTTTAAAAGTCAATTTTTCTCTCTATATGGTACCGAACAGGCTGAAAATTCGGAATCGTTATAAGAATCATTGTCCAAATCGAAATCAGTCTCAAAATCTGCATAAGGTAGCATTTCTGGAAAATTTATCATTACTATGGGCACTTTAACAGACTTGGTTTCGAACATTAAAAGCCATTTTTTCTGGCTCTATGGAATCGAACAGGCTGAAATTTCGGAATCGTGATGAGAATCGCTAATCGTTTTGGCTGTTTTTGTTTATTTATTTGCACGTGTAATATATAATTACTAGGACATAAATAATATAAGCAAACTGCGTCGACCAAATCGTCGTCCACGTTATGTGAGGTCTATTTGAAAACTGTGAGCTCAAAGAAGTGATCAAATCTTTGAACACATATCTGGCAGAGACACACATAAGTGACCAAATGTGTGAGCAAAGTCTTCAAATAAGTGTTCACTTATTTGAACACATGTCTGGCGCCGGCATTAGACAGTTAAAGCCCTCTCATTCGTGCAATCATGACAAAATTTCCTCAACTATACTAAAAACAGTTGAACCCATTATAATCCATCCATTAGTACATATCATCAACCTCAGTCTCACTAAAGGTGAATTCCCAAACAAACTCAAACTTGCCCTAGTTCAACCAATTTTTAAGTCCGGAAATCCTACTGACATAACAAACTACAGACCAATTTCTATATTATCATCACTATCAAAAATTATTGAAAAAATAGTAAAAAAAAGACTTATCGACCATCTTATAAAATATAACATACTCTCGTCAAACCAGTATGGCTTTAGAGAAGGACTCAATACAGATTCAGCTATTTTAGAACTAACATCACATATAACACAAGCCTTAGACAAAGGTGATAAATGTCTGGCAATATTTCTGGATTTAGCTAAGGCATTTGATACAGTATCTCATCCAATCCTTCTAGCCAAGCTCAAAAAAATCGGAATAAAGAATAAGGCATTTGATTGGTTCAAATCGTACCTCACAGACAGAAAGCAATGTGTTAAGCTACCATCGCATAAACCATCCCATTCAACTAACATTAACTTTGGTGTGCCACAGGGCAGTGTACTCGGTCCCACACTTTTTCTCATTTATATCAATGACTTATGTAAACTATCTATTATTGATGGCAATATAATCACTTTCGCCGATGACACTGCCCTAGTACTAAAAAGTAAGACATGGGAAGAAACATTTCACAGAGCGGATCTAACATTGCAAATTATTAAACAGTGGTTGGATGATAATCTACTCACCTTAAACATAACTAAAATGAAATATATAACGTTTAGTCTTAATATTCCGAGTCAGCCTTCAATCAATCATACACTAAAAATACATTCTTGTAGAGATAACTCTAGTTGTCTGTGCAATCCACTAGAACGAGTAGATTCCATTAAATATTTGGGTGTAATAATTGACAATAAACTACGATGGGAAGATCACGTAATAAATGTTACAAACCGTATACGGAAACTGGCATATATCTTCAGGTCATTACGAAATATTCTAAATAAAAATACACTAAAAACGGTATACTTTTCTTTATGCCAATCAATTATATCTTACGGTATAATAGTCTGGGGAGGATGCTCTAACACGATATTAGATCCATTAATTAAAGCTCAAAAATTGATAATGCGGACTATTTACAAAGTACACTATATTCACCCCACGAAGGACTTATTTAACGACTTCAAAGTACTCAACATAAAATCCTTATACGTCAAAAACATATCCTCCTACTATAAATTCAAACATAAAGAAAAAAAATATTTTTGAATCGACCCATAATACAAGATATTCCAACAAATCGAATTATACTATTCCCCCAATAAAAACCTCAATGGCACAAAGACAATTTAACTTTCTTGCTCCAAAAATATTCAATAATTTAACGTTAGAAATAAAATCAATAGCCAAATACGACAGTTTCAGGAAAGCGCTCGGGGATTTTTTGATGTGTGATTGTTATAGTGTTAGTAGCCTATTCCAAGTACTCAGATAGAGGTGTATATATTGTTTATATGCGTGAGGATGCGTCATATGGGTGTATGTATACATGTGCTGTGCTTGCATGCACACATATTAAAAAGTATATATATAATTATGTACATTTTTACAATCTAATGCTAATTTACTTCTTTCTCCTTTCTAATTTCTATCTTCTACTTTTTATTACAATTTTTCCAAAATTTTAGCTTCATCTATAGTTACTAATTTCATATGTTTACACTAGATTTCATATTTCATACAAATTAATTACACTCAATTGGTCACCATGAAACAGGCAGCCGCCTAGTATGGTGATTCATTATATCTACTTTATGTAAATTTCATAATAATGTAACATGTATTAAATAAATAAATAAATAAAAAATAATATTTAGTAAAATTTTTACGTTATAAATAATTTTCAACACGAGAAAGAAATAATACAATCAGAGTGCAAATCAAAATCAGGAGTTCCAGACAAAACATTCGATTTAATTGAATTCTGGCTAAGGTGGCTTTCCTTTGAAGAATTAGGAGAAATTTGGTCATTGTGAACTGTTGTTTGTTCGTTGGCGATCTGCAGCTATGCTCAGGAACGATGACAAGGCATTATCGATAAAACCTTCATCGACCTAACGTGGTAGATGCAAAGTTGGGGAAAGCAACATCAGAGGCTGTGCGAGGAGAGGCAGGACATGCAATATGTTTTTCTCTTTCACACGAAGCTCTCTCACACACAAAGGCGTGAATCAGTACACATTATATTGATAAGGTGCCGTTAGAAGAACAAGAAAGTAAAGCAACTCTGCTTTAAGTCTAAATAAGCCGTCTAGATAAGAGACAGCAAACAAAGTAAATACTCCGGAGAAAACATTTTATATCTTTAAATACCAGCAATTTTATTCTTACACGAAGTAAAATATAATATTAATAATAATTCTGATAAGAGTATCTTGAAAAGTGGGTCGAGGGATAGAAAAAAGTACATGTTTATCTTGCCTAGCATTTAAAATAATAATAATATTGCATATTTGTTTACTGCAACATATTATTAGCGGATGACCTCAAACTTCTGATGCAAATAATATCTCACCAAGACTGCTTACAAATGCAATCTGACCATGATGCCATAGGTAGGGTTGCCATCTCTAAAATTTGGCAACCAGGACAAGAGGCGTGAAAACCCCGGATTTTAGAGCCCATAACCCGGACATGTCAACAGATTTTTTTAAACATAATCAGTGTAATAAAAACAGTTTAAAATGTCATAAATCACCTTTTTATTTATTTTCAGACCTTAAAATTGAATTTTGTCATCTTTTATCATCATTTTAAATGTACCTAACAAAACAGAATCTTATTACAGTTTGTTACACATTGTTTTCATAATCAGTTAGAATTTTTTCATTCTTAAAATAAAACAAAAATTATTAATATACTGTTATGAAAACTAAGCCTTATTAAAATATTAAACTTAACAAAATTCAATTAAATTTTTAAACAAAAATCATAAAAATACTGAAACCATTTTAGTATTCAGTCTTACAATTTTTGAGGTAACTCTTTTAAATGAATAATAATTATCTTCTTTAAATTTGTATCAGCAGCCATTTACACAACAAAATACCTCTTAACATAATATGAACTAAATTCAGTCTTCTTAAATCTTAAAGCAAAAAACTGACCCTTTTTAAAGTTTAGACTTACTGGAATGTAAGTTACATTATTAATTTTTAAAACATATAATATCCAAAACTATTCTCATTTATCACCTTAAATTTTAATCAACAGCCATATTACCCACGGGCATTAGCCTAGTATGGTTGTAAAAAAACATAAAAATTGTAATTTCAAGAAATCTATGAAATAATAAAAAATTAAAATTAAAATTCTACATTTCTTTTACGTAATAAAAACAATCATTACTTTAACTACAAAAATGAATAGAAATTATAGCACTTGTAAGTACATTATTTGATTATCTAGCTATTAAAGATTTTTCCTCAGCCTCTTGTCTTTTTGTATTTATCTTTCCGAGAGCTTTTAGAATATCTTCCCTTTTTAAAAGGAATTTGTAAAAATCAATGCAGCTGTATTCTTGGAAATTGAATTTAATTTTAATAACTGACGAGATTGTTTCTAAGTTTAGTAAATTTCTTTCTTTTGTCAATTGTTGTGAAATCAATGAGAATATTCTCTCCACGTTGGCGAACCATTGACAAACCCGGACTACAAATGAAACCCCGCCCGGACGCTCCCCGGACGCCTTCTAAACTAGGACAAATCCGGGGAAACCCGGACGGATGGCAACCCTACATAGAATGCATAGAAGAATGGTCAGAAATAACTAGTTAGAATTTAATATTTTTTTTAAATTCGTAACAATGACCTATACCCGCTCCCAGAAGTCCATAGTTGTTGAGTGCATCATTAAAGGACAAACATTATGCCGAGTTTGTAGTGTTAAATATCTCGGTATCGCCTTTGATCCCAAACTGACGTTCTCGGACCACATAAGGGTACGTAGGTACACATTTGCGAACCGAAACGCGAACCGTACCAATACGGGAAAGGAACGAATCAACTGCAAGCAGCGTTTCGCACCATTTGCAGTTGCTTCATTTCTTTCATATAAGTTCGGCTCGCGGATGTAACCGTAGCATAATACGACTCACTCAAGCTTACTACAAACTCCTGGGGTTCATCGTCAGAACATGTAAACAGTTTAATGACCCAGATGCAATGATAGCCATGCTCGATGGAGTTATAAAAAATAAAGCTGGAGTAAGGTAGTGGTGTGTGGACCAAAATAAATATATAAATATTCCTGAACAAATCCAGAAAAACATCCTTAGGTACGTCTATACGCGAACGCATGGAACGTATCCAAGGTTCATGCCCCATATAGACTTTTTTATTTTTTGAAATCTAGATAAAAGAAAATTAAATATTCACTTATTTAACTAGAAATAACTAATACATTACACATAAATACATTATACATATAACAATATTATTCACTTTCAGTGTTTTGTTGATTGAGCATAAAAGTGAATTTTTTTTTTTAAATGTACCTATACTTTTTAATTTTGTTTCGAAGGCAATTATATATGTTGCCCCCCTCGTAACCAATGGATTGCTTGCCATAGTGGGTATGTATGGTGTTTAAACGTATGTTATCGTGTTGCCGTGTAAAGTGTGTGTGTACTTGGGACGTTGTAATGAATTCTGTATTTGTATGTATGAGTTTATTTTTTATTTTGTATATAAGGAGACAAGTATTATATTCATATAATTTTATATTTTTTTGTGGAAATTTCTAGGTTTGAAGTGCAACAGCTTTTTGATTACTTTGTTTTGTGTTACCTGTAGTTCATTTATATATGTTTCATATGCGTTTTCCCAGATTTCAATAAAGTAGTTTATGTGTGAATGTACGAGGCTGTAATATAGACCTTTTTAAATTTTATTTGGTAACCGGCAATATACGTTAATTAAGGAGGTGATTTTATCTTTAATATCTCGAATATGGTGTTTAAATGTTAAGTGTTTTATCAATGCACAGCCCACGATATTTCTGCTGTATCAGGATTTGCAGGACTTACTTGAGGCAACAAATAGATTTACCCTAAAAACCAGACGTTATGCAAATCTTGAAATACTTAGTTTTAATATAATTCATAACTCTGTTGATAGCCCATTCCTCTTTGGAATGCTATGACTTATGCGTGCCAGAAAACTTCAGCTGTAGTCGTCGCCATGACTTGTTCAAGATACCACACGGCAGAACAGATATTCTAGGTTCTAGCACAACATAACATGACACAAGTAATGGTGCTGTTAATTGAAATTGCTGAAACAATGGATGTATTTAATTTCTCTTTAAGTAGCCTAAGACTTTTTTGTATATTTATCTTCCCAGATGTTAAGAGTGTCAGAATGAGAAGTTTGTACTGTAAATGGATTAATAATTTGTCGGACAATAATAAATTAAAAAATATAAAATGTCAAGAAATAATATTATCTCGGTTGCATCGGGAAGGTAGATGAAGCTGCTCCAACTACATATTTATAATCTGATCTAATATCTGATTATCAAAAAGCTCTTATCAACAGGATGTTTCGAAGTGACAACGCATTGCGACATATGCTAGTTTATTGAGTAGCGACATTTTATATTTCATACAGAATTCTTACGTTACTGTCAGATGACGCTATACACTTCAAGCGTTTTTGTGCGTGGCATATATCACCATATCGCTCGCCATACAGACATGTCACCAGACAATAATATAATAAGTGTGGGCATGGCCTAGATGGTTTGCTGTGATCTGGTAATCGGGCGGTATTTGAAAATGATGCGGTTAGAGAGCTGCCGTGGTCATGCGACTGTCAGCTGTCGTGAACCCGTAAAAAACAATCATATTCCGTGCTCTTCCACTCCTCCTCTAGCACATGCTGATGGGAGGGGGGAGATTATAACTCCGTGTGAAAGTACAACATATAATCTGTATAGACAACGCCCAAAAAACGCTAGATGAGTATGGCGTCGTCTGACACAGGCTTTATTCATGATTCGTGAGTCTTCGTCTACTGACATTCAACTTTGGATATTGATCTCTTTAATTTTTGAACCAATACTAGACCGCGCGACCATAACATGGATTATAGACTTAGAGAAGAAATCATATGGTGGGGGTATGCACAGAAGTCATGGGTATTTAAATTAATTGTCAATCAAAGAATGGTTCAAATCATAATTGAAGAAAAATACTTATCTACTTATATTATGGTCGGCGCCACTCGGTGCATCTCGATAAAATTTAATAATAAATTACTATTATTATAGTTCTTATCTTTATTTTGAATGGCCGACGGCTTAATCGATGCATTTGTTATCAAGTATGCTGAAACAGTTGAAACATTAAAAAAATATGATAATTCAATCGCAATAGTCGTCACAGAGAGCTGTGGATGAGTGCATGGCCAAACGTAAGCAAGGAGTGAAGGAAACGTTAAATGTGGCTTCAGGGGTTTTAAACTGTCGTATAATGGGAAATGCAAGACTGTTAGAAAATTTTGATCAAAAAGGAGAACGAATCATAATAATTCAATTATAATGTCAAGTAAGCTAAAACTGTTGGTCGCGAGAATCAACAAATAAAAATAAAATGAAGAACGATTCGCATTACAAATTCGCCAACTTCTAACGTGTCTTTTATTTCAAGGACCCTGATACCCATTAGGTACGAAGTAGAGCTTTCAATCCCGGGATCTCGAAAACCAGATTCCGAGAATCCCGGACTTTTGTCGGCACCGTAATCCCGGTGATGCGCATGTCTTAATCCCGGGCTTACGGGATTTTTGTTGGTTTCTCTGTGGGAATATTTTGTATCGTCAACATCGTCGCTTATTGCATAATGTTCTGATTAATTATTAATATTATTTTCATGATTCTAGTGCGAATAAACATTTTGGTGTATATTGCGCTGTTTCTTAAACGCGCTGCGTTTTTAGAAACTATTCGATCAGTGTGTTGAGCATAATACAGATACAGTGATTACATCTACATGAATCATGGGATTTAGGTCTACAGATTGCAGAAGCAGAAAGATACCACCTCAATATCGGAAGCTGGAACCTAATAAAGATCAATTGTGTTATATTTTAAGAAGTCTCGATATTTCAAATAATGGGGTAACCCGTAAATGAAGCCGGTACCTATTACAACATTAACGTGATAGTCTCGTTCCGTGCATAAATGCATTTTAGGATTTAAGAGTCTCGGGGCAGAATTTGTTTATTAATTTTATTTTTAAAAGCCTAGCTACACTACTCGCGAAGTTGATCGAAGTTGACCGAATACGATAGTGTGGGCACGAACTTCACTTCGCTTCGGGCAACTTCGCTTCGCTTCGCCCGACTTCCGATTGTTGTCGGTAAATGCGCCCGAGTCAAAGGACTCGAAGCGTTACTCGCGAAGTTGCACGAGTGTGTGGGCACGCACTTCGAACTTCGGCTAACTTCGTCGAGGACTTCGTCGAAGCGTCGAAGCGTCGAAGCGAGTAGTGTAGCTGACACTTAAAAGTCTCAATATTCAGAACGAGGTTCCCTAAAGGCCGGTATTTATACTATCTATTACAGAACAATGTAATGGACCTTCTAACAGATATTTATTAATGCATTGCTTCTGAGAATATAAAACATATTTTTTCACATAATAATCAACCTCACTAGGACTAAACCTTTGTCGAGGTTAATAATCATTTACACACTTGAGTGAAGATAAAGATAATCAGTACATAAATAAATACAAAATATTACAAGGAGAGAGAAAAAAAATCATTTTACACGAGTGGCCAGTTGGGTACTTAGAATGCAGCATAACAATATTTGAACCATATCAGAATAATAAATCATTATTCCCATTAAATATAATATCTGCACAAATACAATAAATAAAGTACACGAAGAAATCTTACTGATATAAAATATTGCTAATTTATTAAAAATCTGGTAAAATTATTCGTATTCCTGTTAAAACGGGACTGTAGGCCTTTAACGAATTAATTGACGTCGCCAAAAAAAGTTTTTTTTTTTAAATTTTATTTGGTGATGTTCAGGCACAAGTATTTAAATGTTTTAAGATTATTTTCCGATGAACTTGATAAACGAAAAGGGGTTCATAAGTAAGATATTTTGAACTTTAAAGCAGTTTTACAAACCTGATACTTTATTTTTTTCTGGACGTATGAAAAGATTTGTCAAAAATGCTCTATTATTGCTCGATGTGTTCTATTCGCAGCATTTAATTAAAACATCTCAAATATTTCGAAGCGATCAAATTTTCAAACCAAAAACACATGATTTTGCATTACTATGAAGTCCTTTGCCTTAAGGAAGGACAAGATTGAAAAATAAAATGACAATCCTCTGTTAACACAAACACCTTAACATCCAAGGAAATTGAATTAGAAGACTTGATATAATCCGTAAGAATATGAAAGTGGAGCCTGATACAAATAGTTTATTTGACCAAAAGATGTTTTAGTGTATTCCGCTCAGTTCATATGTTCAATGAAGATATAGATAATATGTAATGGAGATGTACCTTTATTCTCTGCAGATATATGTAGTATATGACTGGGGGATTTGTGATTATAGAAGCAGAAGAGATAGATACATGAGTATAATTTATTGATATGCCAAACAGGGTCCCTGAAAATAGTACCTGTTTGGTTTTGCTTAGTTCCTACCGAGATGTCATTTATCTAGTTTCTACCAATCCCAAACCATAACATTGCTGAAAGGGTATTTGGAACAATGGCAAGAACATAGTGCAAATTCGAATGCATTTGTTTTGAAAACAGAAGGAGGATTGGGACTACCTTGGAAGCAAGCTGTTGGTGTTTTTCGTGTGCATAATCTTTGAAAAGAAGGAAGTTGGCTATCTTGAAAGTGCACCGTTTTAAGTACTCATTCGTTTTGTTGTGGCGATAATTACCTCGAGGTATCACGGTGGAACTCACTATATTGTGACTATGTTGTGTGCTTCCTCGCAGAGATACGGTGGTAATTGATTGATTTCCCGTTCCTTCCATCCATACCATGTTCATTCCTACACATACGATCACCCAATTCCAGCAAACACCAATTCATTTTGTCTCGTTTTGAATTATTGACAGTCCGCTTTCATATTCATGTTCATCTGTAATTCTTAAGCGGTTTCCGATGCAACAGTACCTAGTACATGACAGACGGAACAGTTAGTACATACCTCTGTGGTAGGGCAGGTTGGGCCCCCCGCACGAGTCCCCGGCGTAGCGGATCTCGCAGTAGCAAGTGCCGTTGAGGCACTCGCCCCGCCCGCTGCAGCCGGCCAGGCATCCGGCCATCTCCTCATAGCCGCCGCCGGAGAACAGCGATAGGGCTGCGCGCAACATGCTGGCGCAGCGCGCTAGCGGACCTGCACACAAAACAACACACAACATTAGACAATGGCACTGATATATCAATCACTTTAAGAACTTCACAAAATAAAATTTCATTTTCTTTTAAGATACATAAGGAAAACAATAAAAACCTTACTGATAAACGCGCTCCTAAATCTATACAACTGATAAACAACCATTAATGTATCGTAAATGGCTGTCATAAATATCCAAAACACGCCCATCACCAAGGGGTAAATATATAAAAGCTGATTTCATACTAGCAGCAACAAAAAAACTTCGACGTCTAAAATCTGCTTTGTTGATGTTAAATATATCATCGAAATGATTATATTTAACAACAGTAACGGAGATAACCACCGGGAACATGAATGCTATACATAATAGTCGAGTTTTCGAACCATCCACGAATCAGTCTGAAGAAATGTGATACATTTCTTATACAAGGGATGTGTGCAAATCCCTTCTGACCACGGAAGTATTCTGACGCATAGATGGTTCATTCCGAGCATGCCCAAAGATAAAATCAGTAGGATAAAGCCACGGGTAGTAGTCGTACTCCCTCAGGTACAGATATCTCATCCATTCAGCCCTGTGAGACCTAAAATGGATATATCAGGATATCCCAATCAGATCAAGATTTGAAAGTTCCATACCGATGAACTAACCATTTTAGTGAAGGGGGAGGGCCGATGAAAAATATCATTGATAAAGGAGCGGTGGGCCAAAAAAGACGAAGAATAGGTTAATCATTTGACAATTGGAAGAAGCACACCAAAAAATTACAAATTTTCAGAAAAGTAAAAGGTCAAAATTATACAGTATTGACGAAATTCTATCATAAATCATCACTCGCATTATTCGAGATCTTAACGGCTGGGGTGACAAACTAATGAAAATATTCCACAATAATTGAATTGAACATTTCACAAATAATAATACGATAACAGCTATAATTAATGGGTCCATTTAAATATGATTAGATCGGACTTTAATAAGGGTCTATCATAACAGTGTCAGTTTAAATACACAACCCCACACTAAACTTATTCAGATATGAACAACTCCTTCGTAAAGTAAAATTCTCGAGTAATATTTATCAAATTTAACGAACCTTAGTAACTTTGCAAAATCGCACGTCGAAGAATGAGAATGAAGAAAATAATTAAGGTCACAAAGCACAAAAACTGTAGGGGTCAATTAGACACCGTGAGAAAAAAACCAAATAGTGGAGGCTCTAAAAGAGTGCCATGTGGAAAGCCGACGATAGTCTGTTTGTCTTGAATGAGGACAATAAAATAACCTCAAGACCTCAAGTGCCAATTTAACAATAAACTATTATAAATTTGAAATAAAAGCAACAATTGTTTTCTGGCAAGAATAAGCACTACGCGAATGGAGAGAATACTGAACTCTGAACGCAAACTAAACGTAGACGCGGTGGATAGTTCCGAAACGCTTGGTCAGTTTATTTTCAAAACGTCAATAAGCAAAAAATTCCGTGGATAGATGAACAACCTCCTCATGTTACACTTTACTTGAATCATATTGCACTGGTATGCATTTTTAGAGCGTGAGATTGTTGCAAAATGTTAATTCCCAGAGGTAATGACCCTTGGATGACTTGTCCGGTATTATTTTGCTAGAAAAACGATGTGTCAAGCTTTTATAGAATTGGGTGCATTGTCCTGTTATTCCCAACAACCTCTAGTCGACTTAAAAGAATGCATTTTTGCATTTTTCAAGCGTGAGATAATTGCAGCAGGTCAATTCTCAGTGATAACGTCCCTCGATGACTTGTGTAGTGTATTATTCTTTTGCTAGAAAAATTATGGAACACGCTTTTATCAAACTGGGTGCAACAATCTCCATTTCTTTATAATTAAAGCTGTCTGATGTGTTGGGTTAGGTATTGAGCCGTGTTGCTTTTCCTCTTTTATGTGAGTGCCGCACAAGAGTCCCTAATTGTCCGAAGGCAACGGGACTATGTCATCCCTCTTTGGGGTAAGTGAAGCTGGAGATGGGAAATAGATGAGAAAGCAAATCAACTGAATATTTGAAAAACGTAGCCCGTGGTGGAAATTGTGCTGGAGATATTGTTTTTACTTTATTTTAGATACTTGATAAGGGCAAATTCAACCGCAGGTTTGTTACGTCGCTAAGATTCTGGCTTTATTTTAGGGTAATGTCTCGCTACATGCATTTATGTAATTATGAGCCTTTGACCTGTGAAGTATCTATAAAAATAATATCAGAGATGTGCAAAATGGGTACCCAAAACCATTTGAAATGCAAAATGGAAATGGGTCAAAACATTTCCATTTGAAAATGCAAAATGGTTTTTAGAAAAGCATTTCAAATGCAAAATGCAAAATACCTATTTTCAAAATGCATTGAAAATGCAAAATGGTTTCTTATTCAAACAATTAAAATTATTATAGAATTTTTAAACAATTTTGTCATTTAATAATGGACATCAATGTAGAACAAATATATAATGATGGTAAATCATGATATTAAATCCAAAAACACCACGACTACAGATTATGAAACCACAAAAAATTTGCGCGGGACTAATTTTGCCAACGTAAAAACATAGAAACTGCTATCTAACATTTAATATTACAGCGTCATGGCCCCATGTTCAGTATTTGAATCAGTATTTTTTGTAATGGTATCACTCAATTGCCAGGGCTCCTACCAGGGAGCAAATTGACAAATGGAAATTTTCTCTCGTAGCGAGGTTGAGGACCGACTGATATTTGGGGTTTATGAAAAAAAGATGAGTGGAGATAGTAGGAAGAATGTTGCAAAAAAGCATTTAAAATGGAAAATGCATTGAGAAAAGCATTTAAAATGCAAAATGGAAAATACCCATTTTGCATTTCCATTTGAAATGGATTTATTTGAAATAAAGCACACCTCTGAATAATATAATGTGAGAACGGCCCCGCAAAATAATTATTTTGTTGTATTCAGATTATAGATAGATTACACTGAAGCTAGGTACCGATAATATACTTTCTTGCAAAGTTACATTCATTTAGCACTGAACAAATAATCCATTGAAGTGAAATCTATACCGATTTGAAATAAAACTGATGTTGCTAAATTTCTACATTATAATTATCATTATACCTAATGTTAAATTTATTTAACAAAAAATTACGAAAAAATAATTCAAATTAAAGTTTATAAATTATATATTATAGATGCTTCCGGACGCACCAACTCTGCATTTTTATTGTCAAGACAAGTGTAATATTCTTATTATTCACACATTTAAATATCGAAACAAAGTAGAATGACGACAAAATCAATAATTTTATCAGAATCAGGGAAGAAAATGGCCATATGATGGCAACTTAACATATTTTATCTATAGCGTAATCGGTTGTTTGTCGTTGTGAAACGTCAAATTCAAACTAAGTTCTTTTTGATATAGTGATTAAATTCATTATTTTAGGTATATGTTTATCTTTTTTAGATACATACACCCAAACAGTTTGAACAGTCACATGATAAGAGTGTTTAAAAAAAGCTGCCACACGACTGATTGTCTGCAGGTTCCACTTTGCTGTAATTAATAACTTATGAATAAACAGCATAATAAAAGTATACGTAACAATTGCTAGGAAATTTAGTTTTTTACCATTAGACGTTGCCATTAGCCATATTATAATCGCAGCCAAAGAGCGATTCAAATCATTATAAGCAATGATTAAACAAGATAAACAGAACATCCTTTGGACAAAGGAGTTTTTCTTATAAAGCTTCGTTGCTTTTTCGATGTTTGTTGGATTGCCCATGTGTGGCTGTCTTGAATCACCTTAGGAGCCCCAAATTCGATGTGATCCATCTGCGTATGTGATGTACTTATTTGATTGAATACAATTGTAAAGCTGCTCACCTCCACAGGAATTCCATACTGAGATGAGCAACGGAGAAAAAAAATTAAATGCCCAGACAAATTGAAAATCTTCCGAGAAAAAAATCATGCCGCCGACGGGAATTGAACCCCAGCATTCTGATTGCCGGTCGGCTGCTCTTTTCGGAGATTTTTTCAATTTGTATTTATTATTTATTTATTTTTTTTAGATTTTCACGGCCAAAAGCATTTTGGTTGTTTGTTTTTGGGGTGTTATGCCGTGTTGCGCTAACTCCTTCTTTAGCCGACGTTTCGGCAACCAACAATTACACATCTTCGGATCTACCGGATCTGCCCTGATGATGGACACTGCAACGATGTCCGAAACGTCGGCTAAAGAAGGAGTTACCGCAACACGGCATAACACCCCAAAAACAAACAACAAAAATGAATTTATTATTGTTAATAATTATTGCTTGTGATAATTTGCTATCCTTTGGGCTATGTATAAAAACCTCGTCTCATAAACAATAGTTTATCATTAAAAAATATAATAACGATGTTTATCGACCGGTAGACTGTAGACAAGCTTATCTAGGGAACAAACAACTCGTGTTCGAAAAACTAAACATATTTTAGTCGATGTCAACTGTCAAATAACACGAGCGATTTGCGGTCGTGCTTAGCAAGTGTCGACTAATTACAGATAGTGTTGATTAACAACTTTCATCGTTTCAACGTTGATTAATTTAATTAAAATTGTTTGCGCTAGGGAACCTGAGGTATTTTATGTGCGTATATGGTAGATTACTTAGAAGAACTTTTACTATTGTCCAGCTATTGTTACGTGAATAAATCTCTTCTTTTACCTGTCATTACTGAAGGATTGTCGAGCTGTAAAAATCACCATTTTACCGACTAAACCCGATGATTTTAAAATACTAACTCTTCGAAAGTAATGCAATGACTAATGATTAATGAATTTATTCTCACCGTTATATTGAACGATGTCCGAAGCAATCGGTGTCACCAGCAGAAATGTGGGATCCTCTCCGTATCTTATCTTTCTCCATAATATGTATTATATCTACAGATAATTCTTACTTTTATCTTACCATTGTTGTATCTTTTTAATAGTGATGGCACCAGGCACTATCGAAATATATTGATAATAGAAATAATTTAGATGCAGGTCAAGTTAGCCGACTCTGGTTTAGGTTAAAAATGACTTACTCGACCGGTCGGTGGCTGAGTTGACATCGTGTTTGGGTCCCACCCGGTCGTAGTGTGTTCAATTGTTCGGCAGGCTAAATCCTACATCACAACACAAGCAACATTTTCCGCTTACTGTGGTGGTACTAGGAGTTTTTTAAATGATGTCAGGTTCGTAACCCGGAAATGTTTGCCTTTCTATTTAAAAAATAAATAAAATATGTGCGTTTCGGAAGACATCTTTATTACGTACAGATTCCAAACAGTTCGCCTTTCCATATTGAAACCTTAATACATTAAAAATAGAGCATGCTCAATTTGGACACAATTTTTCTTACAGTAAAGGCGGGTCCAGTTTGACATCTGTCATTGTTTTACGTAACTACCCCATTATGCTAAATGTTTCGTGTTTTTTTGTTTTGTAATATATTTAAAACATTGTGAAAATACAATTAGTAGATTAGTCCAGAGGGGTATAACTCAAATCGAAAATTAGAACCGAAATATTGTGACGTCATATGATTGCCTAACTGTATCCACCAATAAAAAACTCTGAAAGTCTATGGAATAAACTTTCAGAGTTTTTCATTGGTGTATAACATTATAAGTAGGCTCCGAATGAGAATTTTTTGTCTATATCTTGGCATATCTATGGTTTTTTAGGACCAATTTGTTTTATACAAAAAGCCCAAAGTTTTCGATCTAGTGAGTGGTTTATTATTATTTATGGACTAGTCTGCGGTTATTATTGATTGAGAACGCGTGTTTCTGTTCGGTATTGTCAATTTTGTTTACAGGACACTTCCACTTTTGTGACAAGACACTTCCATATACATAATATTATGATATATGGTTGCGTTAAAGGTGTTGCCGATTTTTGATATTAAGTAAGTACCTTCCCAAAATATTGTTTATTATTTAATGGCAAACTACATTCGCGGTAACTGGGCAACTCAGGATAGTAGCAATTCAACACACTCTTGAAAAGTGTGTAATAAACTAACCAACCAACCAACACGAAGTTTCCCCCACAGGGGTAGGCAAAGAGAGACCGTCAAACAACTCGGTCTTGGCACACGCTCTTTGCCTCATTCACATTGATACATACTCTTCTATTATTCAGAATCTTAACATGGCCCGACGCAAGTATTAGATTCACTAGATCGTGCCATGTCTTCCTCGGGCGTCCCCGACATATTCAACCATTCAGATAATAGAGACATATAATCTCCTTACACTACTTTCGTCGTTCATTCACTCCACATACTCAAATCATCTGAGAATCCCTTTCTTAATCTTGCTTATTACGCTTACATTAGAATCTCCACTTTTCTCATGCAATCATACATAGTCTATTTTAGTCGGTTAGGTTTATATGCTTTTTTTCATCACTTTTAATGAATTTATATCACTTTTCAAAAAAGTTTTGAATTGCCACTGATGATCGTTTAATATGCATAGATTTTTTTCCATGCTGGTCCCGATTTGAATTCCATTGTGACCGGATAAATCATCAAAATAATAATTCATCACATCTTTAAAAAGTTATATAAAGTCATGGAAAGTGATGAAACAAAAACTTTATCATCTGGTTTAAGTAGGTTAGGTTAGGTTTAATACGTTTTTTCATCGTTTCTAATGACTTTATAGGTATCAATTTTTAAAAGTGTGTTGAATTGTCATTGTGTTGAGTTATCGTGGAACTGGATTCCATATGGGGATGGTTAAAGAAATAAGTTTCGTGTAAAGCGTCCATTAGGGTTAATTGTTTAACCGACCGCAACCATAAAAACCGTTCAGTATTTATTTTTTCTTGCCTCCAATGCCTTTTGAGGAGTGCGGACATAACGAGCCACCTGTATCTATTATATGTTATACACCCATTGACCGCAACAGGTGGTGTCCCGTTTGAACTAGCGTGCAAATCGCATCAAGGCTGACCTCGCGCGGGTCTGCCACATTGCATTGGTGCAAGCTGCAGCAATGACCTTCGGATCGCCACTTCCAGCATCTGGTTATAATTGCATTGTTGTGGTCACTGAAGAGATAAACCGATAGAAACGTATTTCCGGCGTTATTCAGTGTTTTTATTGGTTTCTACAGTTTTTAGGTGTGTTAAAACCACCAATGCCCGTTTTGTGGTGGTTGGTTAAATATACAATACAAAAAAAAAATCAACTATGAGATATAGAAGAAATTAAAATAATACAAAAAGTATGCAATTTAAAAGAAAATAAAGAGTATATAGTTAAAGATAGTATGTGAAATACATAAAAAAAATAATTTGAAAGAATATATCAAAAGATTGAAATATAATAGAATATTTAAGAAAAGTATAGAATATGAGACATACAGTAAAATGTAAAGAATTTAAAGGAGAAAAAAAATATATATGGATAAGAAGTTATTAAAATTATATACCTATAGCATCAAAATGAGTATGTATTACTAGGTAAGCAAATGTAAAAATATGGTAAACAGTTGATAAGTATGTGCGAGTTACAGTGACATATATGGATACATTATTCTTCAGCATTATAGATTCTTGTTTGAACTCCGGTTAATAATACTAGATTGAAAAACTTATTGTCACAATATTGTTCTTAACAAATACTGAAGCAATCCTAAAGTACATGAAACCTTTCAGTGGTGTCAAACCAATTTAAATAATTAATCATTCTGTTAATATTATGGTAATTTAAAAATGAAAAATTTTTTTGGTGGTAAAGATATTTTTTTTCTAACTTCCGATGAAATTTTCTTAAACTTTTCAGGCTAATTTGTTCTGTTTTGGAAACAAACAGCTATTAAACGCAGACTCAAGTCTCATAAAAATTGTTTTGTCTCCCTTACCGTCATTAACGGTGTTGGAAAGAGAAAACGTAAAGCTTTATATTCAAACTAGCTGACGTGTACCCGGGTATGGTACACCATCGCGGACTTTTCTGTAGGCCTTTTTAAGATATACAATTCCGTAGTATTTATTTTGATGTATTTCATAAGGTTTAGCCAGCGTTAGCAGTGGTAAGGGTTCGAATTTTTTTTTTTACAACTCGTCTACAAACATCGAATTTTCTGGAAGAAATTCTATAAACGATACTCAAAACCCTATCAAAATCCGTTGCGTAGTTTAAAAGAACTAAGCGCACAAACAGACAGACGCGAATAGCGACTTCGTTTAATACTATTTAGAGATATAGAAGTTAACCACGTAATAATTAAAAATGGACACAGATATGAAAAAAAAGGTTCCGACCGCAATTTGAGAAAATTTTATTTAACTTAATGATTTTTTTAAGAATTATTTTTATGCAGCGACGAAAAAGGGAGGTGACAGTAATGTTTATAATAAAAATTCATGTTTTTTCAGTAATTTTACTTCAGTGTTAGACGAAAAAAAGGGAGATTTTTAAAAACTTTTTTATGTTTGATTACAAAATTTCAAAGCGTATTTTATCACCTTTCAATAAACAGTTTTTAGTTTTTGGATAAGTTCAAAAATATCCCATTTATTTGGTTTTTATTGAGAAGCGAAAATACACACAAATTCTACGACTTTCTGACAGCATCTTTAAGAAATATAATGGTCATATGCCAGAAGCCTGAAGGGTTCATAATTATCTGGCTATTCAGATCTGGTCACCAATCACGGTTAATGCGAATTAAAATAACGTTTCGATTCCGAATGGTGGACTTTCACCGAAACGAACTCCGTGGTTGAGGGGTTAAACTCTCGACTAACAAGCTGAAGATTGCGAGTTCAAATCCCGGAGTGCGCAAGTAAATTTTATTTGATTAATTTGTATTATTTCACAATTTATTCATTTAAAATAATATACAGTACAGACTATGGCACGTTCCAGAGTGGAAGATACTCTCAGTATTGCCCTGGTGTAAGACCATCATTCAGAATGTTGAAAAATGTTGCTTGAAATAAACTCTCGACTAACAAGCTGAAGATTGCGAGTTCAAATCCCGGAGTGCGCAAGTAAATTTTATTTGATTAATTTGTATTATTTCACAATTTATTCATTTAAAATAATATATAGTACAGACTATGGCACGTTCCAGAGTGGAAGATACTCTCAGTATTGCCCTGGTGTAAGACCATCATTCAGAATGTTGAAAAATGTTGCTTGAAATGGCTTTAGCCGTGTTTGGTGACAAGATCTGAATAGTCATGTGCTCCCCCACCTTCATCTTTCCCATCTCCCTGCTCTCCCCACAACCTACAGCCTTACAACATACCCCGATTGGGGATGCCATAGTCTCACTGGCTCCAGACGGTTGTGAGCAGTTGGACTCTTAAGAGGAAGCTACAAGCCAAAAAAGTGTATATTCTTGGTATACCTTATATTGTAGGTAATAGGCATTAAAATCACTTGACAAACGGAGTATAGCATTCGATTTTAAGCACAAAACTGGTTTTTATTTATTTTGTAAATAATTTTATAAGAAAGCAAAAAAGTTAATCAAGTGAAACTGTCACAGATAATCTTAGCTATAATACTGTATTTTTTTAAAGTTGTTTCCTTTACGCGTTCATACATTTCTATTGAAAAAAAAAATTGTAGTTTACATTTATATTTTTTATTGAGTAATTTATTTATTTTATTTGTATTCTACTCAAGCGAAACGATAGGAAAACCTTCATTTTATCTAAAGCATATTTTTTGGTATTCATAATGTACACCAATTCGTTATAAAGATTAATCAAAATAGTGATTTAGCATTAAGCTTCGCCTTAATCTGCTCTTCATCTGCAAATAATTTTATAAGCGTCCCTTTACATCAGAGGTTTCCAAAGTGGTCCATATGGACTCCCAAACAATTTTCGAAAGCAATATTATAATATAAAATATTTTTCGTATTTACCAAATATCGACAAAGAAAATTAAACATTGCGCATGAACAAAATTAGGAAAGAGTCCAATCGTCTAAATTCTATGTCCTCTCGTGCGTGTTACATATGGATTAACAAACTTTTAATTTAGTACATGGAATTTAATCGAAATTCTGATTGTGTAACTGCCACGCCGTTGCAACACTCATCGGCCCCTCTGGGTTAAAAATAATTAATTGGTAGTAGTTGCTCATAGGACTATGCCCCCGTCTGTAAATAACAAGAAATACGTATATACGAGGAGCCAAAATAAATCCCACGGCAAAAGGAGCAATTACAAACTACTCACAAGGTTTAAACGGTACGATTTTTTTACGAAGTGGTAAAAAAAATCACTAACGAAGTAATTAAAATAACAATGGGAGTAAAATGTGCCAAAAAGTAAAAACAAACCATTATCACACCACAATATAGACATCTTCGATAATGACGCGAGGTTGTCTGAAACGTGAGCCAAAAGAGGAGGAAATGTAAACCAGAGATTCCCAAAGAGGTCTATATGGACCCCCAGGGTCGATATCGGCTTGCTGAGATTCAAATGGGGGTGCATACGAGCGGACCCTCACTTACCTCAACTCAATATTTAGGAGTTTCGTAAATGACACAATACACCTAACACAAATAACAGTTTACGTAATACTAATAATAGTAATAATAGACTGAGAAATTACTTATCTGATATTTGTATGTTTATATATCGTAAAGTTGTTTATTGAGGTGTGTAAATGGAGTCTACGTTCCTTTTCTCGTCAGAGTTAATACATTGAACTAAAACATTGCACATTGGAAGCCGCTAATTTTCCTAGTTCCCCAACTTGTTTTTAAAAAACGTCCAGGGTAATAATGACGTTCAATATTTAGATGTACTTCACACAGACTTCAAAACTAAGTGTGAAGACATTTTGACTGTGGAAATGGAATGTTGAAGAATCGGATATCATATGACAAGAAGAACTGATCGGAATAAGCGCTAACAAAGAACTTAAGGGGCAGTTCTGTAGGGCCAGCTACAGAAAGAAATTCCCGTTGCTTATTCTGCTCCATTTCCATTTGGTGTAATACTTAACAAAGGGCGCCCCTGTCTGCACAATGCAAAAAAAGAAACTCTATATCGCCACCCGGTTGTAGGGCAGGCAAGGGAAGGGAATTTTTTTACGAAAAAATTAATGATTATCACATGGGACGTTAATAGTTTGAGGAAAATTCAATATTCGGCAGGCAGGGGGTCTACGGAAAAAATATATTTTGCAAGAGGTCTACGGTGCAAAAAGGTTTGGGAACCTCTGGTGTAAACACTTATTTCGCATGCTTATTTCGAGAGCGCGCTTCATAGATAATAGAAACACAGGGAGATAATGAGCGCGTGCTTTGCGACTTTCACAGAGCTACGACCAAACAGCACGGACTATCAAAAGTTATGCGTTTAGTGTAGGTTTTGCTAGAAACAAAGGAGGGGCGCCGCTGTGTGGCGATGCGATTTGCAGAAGTACGGTTGAACCACGTTAGAACGATTACTAATACTGATAAATAATCGGTTCATCGCCCATCTTTCGACTCTGGCATTTTTTGGCATCGACAGCGCGTATTTGCTAACATATTTTGGTAGTGAAAAATATATCATCCGATGTCTACTTATCAGGATTGCAGAAACATTCATGCCCATGCAGCAATACTAGTGATGGGTAAATTCCTGGGAAATTATTTTTGGGGAATATTTCATTTAAATGGTGAAATATCAGTGAGGTTGAAAATACCGAAGATGCACACACAAGCCGTCAGAATGTTGATTTTTGCGGCGAGCCTATAAGAGGAAGCTGCAAGCCAAAAATGTGTATATTCTTGGTATACCTTATATCATAGGTAATAGGCATTAAAATCGCTTGACAAACGGAGTCTAGAAACGTTTGATTTCAAGCAAAAAACTGATTTTTTTTTTACTTATTTTGTAAATAATTTTATAAGAAAGCAAAAAGTTAATCAAGTGAAACTGTCACAGATAATCTTAGCTATAATACTGTATTTTTAAAAGTGGTTTCCTTTACGCGTTCATACATTCCTATTGAAAAAATATTTTTTGTAGTAGTTTGCATTTATATTTTTTATTGGGTAATTTATTTATTTATTTGTATTCTACTCAAGCGAAGCGATAGGAAAACCTTCAATTTAACTAAAGCATATTTTTGGTATTTATAATGTACACCAATTCGTTATAAAGATTCATCAAAATAGTGATTTGGCATTAAGCTTCGCCATAAGCGTGTGATATCAAGATACATCATACAATGACTTGTACAGTACAGCAGTAATGCAGCACTGTCATTCGAATTATTAATTGTACTGATTTGCTTGTGACGTCACGAGACACGATTGTATACGTTTTACCCAAGTTCACTTTGAAAGCTCGCAGCATCGTCATTTTTAGAGATATCGAAAAACTAATTTTACTCTCGCTGTTAACTCTTTAAATATAATACACTTTCTAGCAACTTAATTCAGCACAACGTTCTTAAAAAAAAATAAGTTCCTGACTTTGAGGAATTTACATAAGGTCGGGGACACGTATACACAATTCCCGGGTCGCTGGCAACAACTCAATCAACATTCAACTAGTCGCCAGTATCAAGTGGTGAGGGTTTAGTGAGTTTAGGTGAGTTTATTGTGACGATGTACAGATTGATATTAACGAGGGCAATTGAATGGCCCACGCCTTACTGTTATCCGTTATGGTAATTGGCCCTGCACGAATGGGACGCAGGGCACGACATGCGGGGGCCGCAATGGCCAAGTGGAAAGAGACACACAAAGGCAGTTAAGTTGTTGAATTTAAATAGCGTCGTCGAAATGTGGCCAAAATGGCCTTCTGTCAATCAAGAAGAAGCAGGACAAAGCAAGAATAAACCAGAAAATATAAGAAGAGGCAAGAGCCGAGAAGAACCACGAAAAGCCAAGAAGAGCCAAGAAGGAGCGAGAAGATGCAAGAAGAGTCAAGAACCGTGAAGAACCATGAGGAGCCAAGAAAAGCCAAAAAGAAGCAAGTAGAAGGAAGATGTAAAGAAGAAAAAAACACTACTCAATCAATTCCTTTATTCCTGCCCATCCTAAATTCGAATATTGGCTTATTGCCAAGTATTCGGCCGATTAAACTCCAACCTCCTTCCCATCCTCAAAGCATGTGTTCAAGTTCAAACGAATCTCAGTGCCCCCTGGTGTACCGGTCACAACGGGACAGGAGTGCTCCCGGTTGGAGTGGTACAATCGTATCGTGTGGGGGAGGTTTGGTGAATGTCAAAGAGGGATGCTGAGGTTATTCAGTCAGTCAACGACATCGGGAGTGAATTGATTCAGCTCAGATTCACACTATTAATGATTGTTCAATTTTCATTAGCCGTTTTAACAGTGAAAAATCGTGGGAGTCAAAAATATTTTATTTTTTGTACCCACGGAGATTTTTAGTTTTATTGGTGGTGAAGATTTCTCGGATGCCAGGGCAACTGTAATGCCCAGATAAAATTTTGAAAGTCTCAATCAATTCACCTCTTTCTCTGCTTTCTTTTTGTTGGTAATCTTAGTTCCTTGAGTCTATCTTCATGTTATCTGCTACTTCTGAAAATTGGTTACCTGGTATGTGTGGCATGGGGAGTTTATAAACGAATCGGTATTGACATTATTGTTGCAGTAAATGATATTTTTAGTTCGCGTGACTATATGAACATGAAATGAAATCAATTGCAATAATGCAAAACTGTCAATAAGGGGATTGAATATTTTAAAAAGAAAAATACATCAGATACCAATCTTTTGTCGGACATCTTATACCTATATATAACAATAATAGTTAGTTACTTTCTAAAGTAATATCAAGGATATTTTACATGATATTTGCGAAATAAACTGCAAAAATGTCCAATTTAATAACACTGAATAATGTTCTGAATCAAAAAGATGTTTAATCTCAAATCTAGAAAGTTTCTTATTACCAGTGATTTCGATACAACTAAATCGTGATGTTAAACATCGCAAACAATTAAATCGTGATGTTAAACATCGCAAACAATTAAATCGTGATGTTAAACATCGCAAACAACTAAATCGTGATGTTAAACATCGCAAACAAAAAATATTTAACATAAATATGTCATACAAGTTTTGCTGCATAACAATATCATTTTAAGGTAGTTTTTAGGTAAAAAAATTGTAATTGTTTGTATCGAAAAATCTTTTTGTATGGGAAATTAACCACAAACATTGGAATTTCGAAAAAGTTATTTCCATATTTTACTTCTAGCATCATGTAGCAAACATCACCTCCCGAAGTTAGCGCACTTTACACGCGGACACCATCCATGTATATTTTAAATATATTGAAATTTATTTGTAAAAGTCTCACAATTATACTATTTTATTACCCTTCTATACCAGAGACAGGGTTAATAGCCGCTTTAATATCTTTTTATACGTGAGCGAAAAAGTAGTAAGATAAGTTAAATATTTTAAATATTGTGATTTCTTGCTTTTTGTATGCTTTGATAATATATTATGTTAAACTGACCTGCTGACAAACTGCTTGAGCAGTTTAGCAGGTATAAATAATAAAAATAAAAATAAATTAAAAAAATTTCTATAATTTATAGTAAAATAAAGAATATATTTCGCATAAAATCCATTAAAATGTTGAGAGAAAACCAAGGACTACACCTCATGCCGTTAGGAGGAGCATGTTGCCATTAGAATGTATGGGAAATGTCAGAAGTTGGAGGTATTTTTATTTTTATATTATAGATACAAACAGTACATGATTTACAGAGATGAAACAATATACAGGAAGAAGATACTTCATATTGGGTACCTATGATATGTTTCCTTGTAATGTCTGCTAAGTGGTGTGTTTATTCCTTAATTACCAGGTGACGTGTGTAGTTTATAGGTATGTGTGTGTGACGTGTGTAATTTATGTGTGAGTGTTTGTGTGTGTGTCTGTATGTATGCGCATTGAATAGTTTAAATTATTGACATGATGCCACGTTTGAATTCGGGCAGTGAATCCGAAAAAATGTCAATGTTCGAGATAAGACAGATATTATTTAGAGTATGAAGAGCTCGGTTAATTGGCGAATTAGATGCTGCATTTGTTTTATAATTAGTCGCGTGGAATAGCACTGTATGTCGTGTACGTCTCAAAGGAAATAAGGGACAGAAGTTCGGTACAGTCAATGTCATTGTTTAAAATTCTGTGTATAAATATTGAGTCGGCTACTGCTCGTCTTCGCTGCAAAGTTTCAAATGTACACTCAAAGTTATTGTTGAAGTTGTAGGTAATATATTTTATAAATTTGTTTTGGGTACGTTCTATACTAACTATGTAAAGTGTATATTGCGGATTCCAAATAGGCGATGCATATTCCAATGTACTTCTGACTAATGCGAAATATAACATTACAATTGTACGCGGATTACTGAATATTTCACTTACACGTAGCAAGGTAGCAGGTATTATTAATATTATATGGTATTTATGGTACATGCACCGATTAGGAAGTAGCAACACGTGAAAGAACTGGTACGAACAAAGATTATAAAAATTATGGCATTGGGTAAATTTAAAATATTCCGCTTAATAATTTGGCACAGCAGAGCAAAACCGGTTTCAAACAAGACCATGTTTAGAGTTGAGACGTTGAGTTGTTTGGTGTCCCACTTGATAAAACGTGAATGCAAAACGAACCACAACGTCATCAGAGGGAAACTCAAAACTCATCTCGGAGCAGAAAACAGAAAACCGTATACAACATAAAGCATTAAAGTAAAAAATCTGTTAAAAAAGTATGCAAAAGCGAATATACATAAAAGGCGTTCGTGATAAATAATTATCAGATAACATGTTTTAGTAATATTTCGGAATCAGTCCTGCCTAGATCTAATAACCATTTTGTTATTTTTGGACCGAAGGATGACAATTCACACAGTTTCAGCTGTGAAGGGATTTTGTTATATATATTTTAGGACCAAGATATGAGAATGGTTTTTGATAAGCCGCTCTGTTGATTGTTGGAAGGGAAAGGACATTTCTTCCCTTACTTCTGGTTTGATATTTGTGTTCGGCTGTTTTCATTTTGTAATTTCAGCCTGCAACGTTAATTATACCGTGAGCAATATCCACCTGTCTACTGTCAAAAAATAACAAAACACCACTACGGTAATTACACCCTTTGTTCAATAAGAAATAAGATATAAAAAAGTCACAACGCAAAAAACATTTTTCAAAATTGTAATACTGCCTCAGAGGTCGAGGGGTAAAGCTCTCGACTAGCAAGCCGAAGGTCGCGGGTTCAAATCCCGGCGTGCGCAAGTAAATTTTATTAGGTAGGGTTAGGCTAGTTGACTGAGCGTGGCGAAGTCCTGTTTTAACTTGACGGTTTTGCATTTCGTCTGTCTGTTAATTTGTTTGCAGTTGGTTCGTTCCTTTCCCATTATTCGTGGTTCGGCTCGCAAGAGTATACAGCCCTCTACACGACAGTTCAAGATGGTAGCCGTGTTGGATAGTACCTTTTTATTCCGCCAGAGTTCGCATAAGCGTTACGAGCTATCAGATCGAAATAATCAATACTACGGGAGGTCCAACTCTTCACAGAACTACTAGTTTAGGTAAGGTTTATTGTATTTTTGTTATTTTCTTCAATTGACTCATTGTTACGATGTTTTTTTTTTAAGAAAGACAATCATTCCCGGGTTACGAATAACCTGACAAATTGTTGCTTGTGTTGTGATGGAGGACTAAGCCAGCCGAGGAATTGAACACACTTCGCCTGGATGGTACACACTCAGCCACTGAGTTGGTATCGCGTTGTACAATGGTACAATGATAACTCAAGAAGATTAATCATAACACTGAATACAATATTCAAAGATGGAAAGAAAACTGATCGCCATTTTACACAAGACCTTGCGGCTCCTAGGCTCCAGACAGGTTAGTAAAATTTACAGTCTGTCCAAGAAAGAAATTCGATATTTGAAAAATTTTGATCATAATCACAAATAAAGCAAAAATTTACCCTTTTTCGGGCACACGGACACAACCGCAACAAAATTGAATCTGTTTATCTTTGTGTGGTTTACAAGATACACCCAGTACAGTATAGCCTGCGTGAGAAGTGAAACTTGATGAAATTTCAAATGTGCGAATGAATTTGGCAAGAAACGTACTTTCTTCTTTTGGTGCGCATCCAACAATCTATATAAATTAAAATGTAAATGTACGATTGTTCAAAATCTTAAATCTCCGAAAGTTCTTCGCCGATTGCTTTGAAATTTTGACACAACGAATACGCGTGTGTTTATATATACCTATATTATATATACGTCACTTTTCACAGGTAAAAACGTGTTATTTTTTTAAAACAGCGCCGTCTGTTGGACGTAAAAGCAAAACGCGATATTGTTTCTCTATCTGCACAGACAGTCCAAGCCACAACAACGCGTGGCGGGGTACAGCTAGTTGTAGAGTAATGTCTGAATATCTTTTGACAGGGTGATAAGGTGACATTATTAAATCATTATTGTCCTGTAAAGTAACTTTTTTTACATTAATTTCACACAGGATGCACTGAAGAAAAGTATTTTTGGGAAGAGGAAAGAGTGAACATGGGTCTTCAAGATAAATCGAAGAAACCATAACAATTTCAAAAGATGCAACCATCAGTCAGCCCTGATCCCCTCCGTGGTCGAAGGGTAAGGCTCTGGAGTGCAATCCGAGGGTCCCGGGTTCAAATGCCGGCGTGCGCAAGTAAATTTTATTTGATAAATCTCACAATTAACTAATTTAAAATAATATTTAGTACATTTGCATAGAATGTTAACATTCTTAATAAAAAATATAAGAACAAATTTCTCAAATCATACATCTATCCTGTACAAAAGGACGAGAAAAAGAATAAATGGAGGAAAATTATGTATTTTAATAATAAAATTTCTAATTCCTTAACAAAAAATGTACCGAATGAAATTCTTCCTGTATTTTATGCAAATAATAAACTTAAAAATTACATAGTAAATAATAAAGACAGAGATTCGAAAATGAAAAAATCTGGAATTTATAAATTGAAGTGTAATGATTGTGGTTTCTTTTATATAGGAAAAACTTCGAGAAACTTTGAAATAAGGATTAAAGAACATATGAAATCTTTAAATAATAACAGTTTCTCGGAGTTTGCCAACCATTTGTTGGAAACTAGTCATACTTTTAACTTCAATACTGGAATAGAATTAATACACTGTAATGTCAATGGCATCCAGTTAGATAAACTAGAAATTTTAGAGATTAGAAAGAGTGTGAATGCAAAATTGAATATTATTAACAATCAAAAATTATTTTTAAATGACCCAATATTAAACCTATTCCCTTTGTAAATTGTTCCATATTGCCTCCCTTTCCCCTATCCGTTTTATCTTTTCATTGTTGTCATTGTTTTTGTCTATTATTTTTTAATGACACCATTGTCTATGTCTATTATTTATCTATTGACACCGTTGTTTATGTCTATTATTTATAATTAGTTTTATTAAAAACCCTGAAGAAGTGAGCGTTGCTCATGAAACATGTTGGTAAAAAACAATAAAAGTGGTTAAAACGAAGTATTTTATTAATTTTTAAGAGGTGTTATTTTGAAAAGCCCGCTATTTCGGTAGATATTACTTTTGAAGCTGTCATTTTTTGACATTTGACAAGTAGAAACTACGCCATTAATAAAAATGGAACGATACACGCTTCAACAACGCATTGAAATTATTAAAATTCACTTGAGTGAATCAAATGCTAATCATCTTGATTGATAAGGCCCATTTCCACCTCGGTGGCTTCGTCAACAAGCAAAATTGTCGCATCTGGGGCTCGGAAAACCCAAGATTTATTGTTGAAAAGCCTCTCTGGCCGGAATTGGATGGTATTGATCTGGACAACGTTTACTTTCAACAAGACGGCGCTACGTGCCACAAAAGCAACGAAACCATTGATCTTTTACGATTGAATATCAAAATAACACCTCTTATTGGAAAACCCTGTACTAATAATTTCTCAAATTTTTCATCTTCTTATAATTCTCTAACCTCACCATCCTATTCTTGCAACCCAAACTAGCTATACATCATTTTTCTTTTTTATATTATAGTAATGTATAGATTCTATGTCCGCAAACTGTAAAATTCACCCGCCATAACACAAGATCATCCCTAGCATGGAGGGTGAAATATCTCAAAAAACCACATGTACTCTCTAAATCATGTATCAATAAAATAAATAAATAAGTAATTTCGTTCGTTCTTTTCAGCGCAATTTGTTTTTGTGTAGATATGGCTAATCGTGTGTACTGTTTGTACTTTATCAACGTTCGCTACGCACCTAGACAGTTATTGGCTAGAAGCTATAGGCTAAAGCAGCCACCAGCCATTGAGGTTTTGGTCTGGTGGTCTGGTAACAGTACACCCGGCGGATGTTATTGTAACAAATACAAACGATTGGCATTGATTGTGCCCTTGGGAATAATCGATTCATAATAGCACGCTGTTTTGTATTTTAGCGTATAGCCCAACGGGCCACACTATATGGTCGAGACGAACACAGTATGTACTCACACAGATGCACTGTTTGCATGCAGCATATTTCAATTCGACTTTAACTATCCCGCAGCCAAGTGGGGGAGTAGGTAGTACCCAAAATTACTATCTTCCTTATAATTAGGTTAAATACTTGACATATAATTTTAGTATTTTACGAATTCCTGCGCAAACACATAAGTTACCTTTAATAATTAACTGAATAATTGGGATTTCTATAGTTTAAAAGCCCATAAGACAAAACAAATCATGGGGTCGTCGGAAGATCCACTTGGTTACAGACGTTTTGTTTGGCATCTTGGCCTGTCAAGAGTTTAAAACACAAAAAGCAAGGACATCACAGGTACGAATACATAAATAATGACTGAATGTCGTAGAAATGAGATCCCTGAAGCGTACATGTGGTAAAACCATACATGATTGTGTGAAAAATGTGGAGATTCGCAAAGAATGAAAGTCTGATAACAGTGTAATGAGTAAGATTAAGGCCCCGTAGTAAGCGTTCAAAGATGGTTTGAAAGGGAGATATGTAAATACGAATGTTAGAGGGAGAGAGTCAATATTAAAAAAACGATAACAATTAAACGAAAATGGAGAAAAAAATTATAAAACAATACTAGTTAGAAATAGAGCAAAAATCTCTCGAAAATGCTTTAGTTACATTTAAAGATACACTGTGAATTTTTTCATGCCTATAACATATATTAAATAACAGAACAAAACGTGTTTTTAATAATTTTCGGAGCTTACTTTGAGATTTTTTTCTATCGGGGGAATTTCATATAATTAACGTTTCGGCATGACAAATGTACTGACATTATCTTCAAAAACAACATTTTTTTTAACCTTAAAAACAAGAGGTAATGGGAAATTTGTTATATATCGGTAGAAATTGGGTATGCGGGGACGCGTAGATGGTTTGGACATCGTTAGTTACATAACAATCAGTTGTGTAGTTCACAAGCTATAAATTCAAAACACCTCATTTTTGAGAGAGTGCGAAGGCAAAGAGTGAATTTAAATATTTGCAAGAGATTCAGGAAACTCAAAGAAATACGTCGGGGAAGATAAAATTCTTATCTACATAACATTATAATTCCTTGATAATATCACCCATGTTAAATAATTACTTTGACTTTATTGGTTCGGCGTCCAGTTCACGCCAAACCGACACAGATTAGGACGTTACAATATAAATTATTTAAAACAGTGCGCTTTGGCTCAATTTTTTACAGCTATTTTTAAACTCTATAACATGATAATGATCTTACGAAGAAGTTGTGTAAATTTCATGAAACCAAAGCTCATCGTTTGAAAGTTTTGCCGAGATAAACAGATTTTCTTTGTAAATAAAAAAAAATATTAGACAAGATTATTTTAAAACAAAACATATGACCTGAAGATAGTAATCAAGACCGAAAGGACTGTGCAAATTTCGTGACACCAGTTCTTAAGTGCTCACCGGTAGATATTTTTCTGCTTCAAAATGTTTGAAATTGGCATTTTGTCGGGTGACAATTTAGACGAGAATATAAAACAAAATATTATAATATTATTTTGTCAATAATTAACCTACATCAATTGAAATAATCATAAACATTGGATCATTAAATATAATAGTTTATCATTATATTAAATATAATCTTCACTTTTTGCCTCATTCACATTCATACATCGTCTCATACATACTCTTCTATTATTCTGCCTCTGACGATCTCTGAGAATGACAATTTATATATAATCGACAGTGTACCTACGTATAAGATAATGGCCTTGAGAACCGAAAATAATTTGTCAGTAACGCAACGTGTAATGTTGGGATAAAAATATATATATATTTACCTCGCCATTGTGAGAAACGTAATCCAAATAAAAACAAAACTCTATCACACAGGACACAACAGCACGTCAAATGATAAAAATACAAAACACTTCAAAATTCACTTGGATAAAAAAGATTATAGTAATTTATTATTAATTTGCATGTCAACTCTACACTTAAACATTATTGGGTTTAGCTCACAAAACAGCAGTTGTCACAATATTTACTTTGTTGTTTTACGACATAATTGTTATATTATTAATTTAAAAAGGTTTAATGAAAAAAATGGTCCACGGCGCTCCTCGTTTCATAGGGACAAACAATAATAACATGTGTAATTCACTACGCAACTCAAGGCGCGAACTGAAAAGCTAGAAACTTGCAACATTTTACGTAAAAACGGCAAAAATTCACGACGATAACAAGTTTTTATCATGAAAACAGATTGCCAAATGACTGCCGACGTTTTTTCACTGATTTATCAACAAATTTAGTCAAAATAACAATGTTCAATGAACAAGTACGTAATAATGACTTAGTATTGTATGACAGATGACTGAAGTGAAGTTGGCAACGGGAGAGAGGGCTCCGAGCAGAAGGAGAGAGGTAATATCACGCGACAACGGACCCTAGAGACAGCTGTTTAGAGTTCATTATCGCGTTACATTTCAGTATCAGATTATATCAGACTGTGTGTAACGTCTTACGAAAATGTGCTTTGGAGAAAGGTATTTAAGAGACCACTACTGCATGGCATTTCCTTGGCAGATGATACTTTGCTATTTTAAGAGGTCGATATCTCAACTAAAGAAAAGAGAGAATGTTGCGTAATAGAGGTGACGCCTTTTTACATAGTGTCCAAAGTACTAGATGAGTGCGCCAAGTCTAGACGCAACTAGCTCCAATATTGCCAGGTTGAGAATTTTTCCCGACGGACAGGATTAAAAAAATATACCTTCATCTAAGAAAACAAACATTTTTGATTTTATAAATATGAAAACTCGGTATTCAATAGATATATGTAATTATTTCATTCATTTTCAAAAGAAAGACAAACATTCCTAAGTTAAAAAAAAACTCCCCAATAACCATTTCCGGAAGTGACATCACTCCAAAAACGTGCATCAAATTACTGGGTGTCAATTTGGATGCTAATTTTTCCCTTAAAACTCAGGTGAACAGAACTGTAAGCACGGGGTTCTTTCAATTAAGGCAAATTAAAGCAGTGCGGAGAAACCTGCCAACAGAGGCGACTAAATTGCTAGTCAATTCCTATGTTGTTTCACGTCTAGATTATTGCAACGGAATATATGCAAGTCTCCCTAAATGTCAAATCAACAAATTACAATCCGTTTTCAACGCCGCGGCAAGGCTTATCACCGGAGTATCTAAATACTCCCACATTTCAGAGCATCTCAAAATCTGCACTGGCTCAAATGTCCTGAAAGAATCCAGTTCAAGGTATGCTGGATGGTATTTAAGTCACTTAACGGAATGGCTCCGGCTTATTTATCAGAATTGTGTATTCCAGAAGATTCCAACTCCCGACAGTCAACCCTTAGGTCAGCAACGTCATCAGCTATCGGAAGGTTGAAGGAACCAAAGCGCACACCAGATACTAAGTTCGGTGAGCGTGCTTTTGCCGTGTCAGGACCTAAAGCCTGGAATGGACTGCCACATGATTTGAGAATGATCGCAGACTCGACAGAATTTAGGTCTAAACTTAAAACGCACCTTTTCAGACAGTCGTATCCATAATTTCAGAAACCTCCACTTTCACAGTTGACGGCAATTTAAATTTAAATTAACAAAATGTAAAAAATACTAAAAATAAAATAAAATAAATAAAAATAATAATTAAAAATAAATAAATAAAAATGATAACAACTAACAATTTGTAGGCTTTTAAGACAGTTAAAATACATTTAAATTAAAATAAAAACTATAGCAGACTTAAGATCATGCGACGACCAGTGTTTTTTTGATATAGTGTCCTCTGCGTGCAGTTCTATCTTTTATAAGCATAAACTTTTTAATATAAGTGTGTTTGTTGGAAGTGACTTGCCAGGTAAGTATGTTTTGGTATCATTTCTAAATAACAAATGTAGATCCTAGGAAATAAATTGTACAGCGCCCTTGAGGTGATTTTTCACAAAAACGGCGCTCTACAAATTATCCAATTATTATTATTATTATTATTATTAAAAATAACCTGACAAACATTTAATTCCTAATACTTCCATTATAAGATGAATTTTTTTCTTGTTTAAAGATAGGTAACAACGAGATTAGAGCTGTAGATACTCTCAGCATTGCCCTGGTGAAAGACCACCATTCAAAATCGAAAAGTGATTTTAGATGTGTTTTGTGACCAGATATACCAGGGACTTCGCCACAGGGTAATGGCGTGAAAAGAAGTGGAGAAGAGGGATGGGAAGATAGGAAAATACCCGGCTATTCAGATCTGGTCACCAAACAAGTTAGTCTTGTAGATTGCTTTAAATTGGTTTTAGAACCAATTTAAAAGAACCGTTCGTTTAAAGTGATGGTTTTTCATCGGGGTGATACTGAGAGTATCTACCACCCTGGTTTAATTTTTTATTGATATTTTTTAAGATTTCATGGCTTACCTATTTCTTGATTTTTTATAAAAATTAATTCTGCTACAATAGCTCATTATCCAACATCAATAAATTTTGTTTATAAAAAATAAACAGCTTTATGTGTGGATATGCTTCGAGAATCTCAACTAAATGGGCAACTTTTAAGCAGAATGGCCGCCAAGCTCTAATAGCAGTTTCGCAATCATTTATTTATTTATTTTGTAAGAAACAAACAGCTTTTATATAATATACAATGATAGATATAAATATACAAGTTAACTGAAGTCAAGCCACAGAAGTTTCTTATGTTAAAGTGCATTAGAAATGAAGTTTTAGTATCTTAAAATTAATTTGGTGTTAAAGGAAGGGGAGAGGAAGAGGAAAATAGGAAGAGGATAGGAGATGCTGCCGATACATCCCATACTCTCATATTAATATAATATAATAATCATAATAATGTACTGGCTGTTCCCCGCCACGGGTTGCTGTGGATCAGTCTGTCTGTGTCAGATAGTGATACAATTATGCGTTTTGCTAAAGTCCAACAGATGGCGCTGATTAAAAAAAACATGTTTTTACCTGTCGCAGGTGACATCTATAAAATATATAAAAACAATCTAGTGATCAAATTCAACGTTGTGTCAAAATTTCAAAGCAATCTTTGAAGAACTTTCGGGAGATTTATGATTTTGAACAAACGAAAATTTACATTTTTATTTACATAGATTTTTGATAGCATTACTATTCAAAATAATATTACCAAAAATCAACCCGTTAAAAACGAAGTTTTTTAATATAATATTTTTATTAAATTAACTTAACAAGATTTGACTAAGGATTGAACCCTCTTCCCCGGGGACTGGTTCTTAACTAATAATAATAATTGATGTTTTGTTCAGCGCCGTGTTAGTGCAAAATCACTTCAAGGACGCAGTACAAATAAATATACATGTCTACAATTTTCTATCTTATTACTAACTATAGACTGAGAGACCGCTTTGGTTATTTATTTTGTTGTTGTTGTTTTAAAAATAAAAACCTTCTGTTTGCATTGTAATATGCAGTAAATCATGAAAAATATGCATCATATAAAAGCCCATCAGGGCGTTTAAATTAATAAATAAATAAGTTAAATTCTGATTGGATGGTGACGAGATTCATTTTGTATAATTGCTGTAAATGTTTGTAATGTCATCTAATTCCTGAGAAATGCGTGTGTGCGCGAGTGCCACCAAATGTTGATAGAATGATTTATCATAAACAACGAGTCTATCTGCAAAGTTTCAGCTCGATTGGATGTCGGAAAGTGGGTTAGTTTCCACTTCCGAAATTCCATTTCATTCATTAATTCGAACAAGAAAACAAAATTAAAATTCAAATAGATTTATTAAAAAAACAGAGAGAAAATTCCTTTATTTGTGACCATGGCACCGAAGAATCTCAATTTTAGACAATTTTAGTCCAAATTAAAGTCCAATCAACTCGAAAAACGGTGCGACTTTTAAATAACATACAATTTTCGGATCGACCTTGAGATCCTCCATCCACAGTTGAAAGATTATCTCCCACTTACCAGACACGCAGTATTAAAAAAAATAAATGAGGATTATTGTAAGACGATAATTAAAGCAATAACAACAACAACAAAAATCCAACAACTAAATGCTCAACAATTTACATTGCCACGTTTTTGAATCAAATATTTTTTTAAATTGTACACTTTGAAATTATTTTATATGGTTGTTCAGCTTAAAGCAAGTTCCTCTATTTGTAAGTATGTCTATTCTTGAATACACATTTTACAAATGATTACAGTGGTTTATATTGTAGCACAGAGAAAAATAGTACAGAAAAAAGATATAAAAAATAAAGAAAATAGGTTGATATAAACTGTGTGTGGGTGATATTGTATGTTACGTGAACACCTCACTAGGAGAACCTGTGCTGAGGTGTTTACGTGTTTGTGATTAAGTGTGACAGGTATTTATGTGTTGTAGTAGAAAGTTAATTTTTTTTTCACAAACATAATATATATTGAAACATGAAAACACACATTTATATGTCAGTATATGTATTTTTGGATAATTCTTGAAGAACGTGTATAATATTTAATTTTACTTATTATATTTTGGTTATGTTTGGTTTGGAATTATAATCTTTTGAATAAAGAGAATATCTTGATTTTTTATCCAGGCTACGATATGTTTGACCTAGTTTCGTAAGCATCGAATAGTGAGCACAAAAAATAAAAGTACCCATCTATCCCATATATAAAAAACATAGTGAAAAATAGTTTTGCAATCTGGCATCACAGAATGACAATGTGTTCGAAATATTCCGATGCGCGCGCATTTGCGAACAATACAGATGTTGTTGCGTGAAAACAATTATGTATAATTATTTTAATTAAATCGAAAGCGACAGTATCGCCGTAGATATTGTAAATTACCACAGTTGTAATTATTGTAAAGAATATAATTAAATATTATTAATTAACAAAGAAATGTATTCAAATATGTTATGCCATAATTTCGAAAGGCTTTGTGTCATTTGTTAGCAAAATAGATCAGTTACGCACTAAGCAAATAAAAATCAGCGATAAGGCGAGGTATAGTAGGTAAGACATGGTGCCTAACTGAAAATGAAACATAATCAGCCAGCTTTGAAAGCAACACTTCAATGAAAATTTAATTAACGTACGCTAGAATCATATAGCAAAATAGCTAGTGGATCATACAGAATTAAAATGAACTATGAACTCGAAAATTCAATTGAACATGAGACCATTGTCAGATTCTGTAGGTCCCAAAGACTACGATGGGCTGGAAATTTGGACAGAATGCCATTTGACAGGATACCAAAAATTACGAGTACGTGGTGCCCCTATGTAAGCGAGCAGTTCCCAGTGTTGGACCAAGGGAGAAGTGGATAGACTGTGAAAGGATTGGAGCAAGACGTGAGGACTGCCTGGAGGCCAATGGCAAGGGACCGCAGCCAGTGGAGAGCATTAGTGGAGAAGGCCAAATCCCACATCCAAGAAGATTGGAGCAGAACGGTAAGGATTGAGGAATGCATGTAGGCCAATGGGCAAGGGACCGCAGCCAGTGGAGAGCATTAGTGGAGAAGGCCAAATCCCACATCCAAGAAGATTGGAGCAGAACGGTAAGGATTGAGGAATGCATGTAGGCCAATGGGCAAGGGACCGCAGCCAGTGGAGAGCATTAGTGGAGAAGGCCAAATCCCACATCCAAGAAGATTGGAGCAGAACGGTAAGGATTGAGGAATGCATGTAGGCCAATGGGCAAGGGACCGCAGCCAGTGGAGAGCATTAGTGGAGAAGGCCAAATCCCACATCCAAGAAGATTGGAGCAGAACGGTAAGGATTGAGGAATGCATGTAGGCCAATGGGCAAGGGACCGCAGCCAGTGGAGAGCATTAGTGGAGAAGGCCAAATCCCACATCCAAGAAGATTGGAGCAGAACGGTAAGGATTGAGGAATGCATGTAGGCCAATGGGCAAGGGACCGCAGCCAGTGGAGAGCATTAGTGGAGGAGGCCAAATCCCACATCCAAAATGATTGAAGCAGGACGGTACGGATTGAGGACTGCCTAGAGGCCAATGGCAAGTGACCGCAGGCAGTGGAGAGCATTAGTGGAGGAGGCCAAATCCCACATCCAAGAGGATTGGAGCAGGACGGTACGGATTGAGGACTGCCTAGAGGCCAATGGCAAGTGACCGCAGGCAGTGGAGAGCATTAGTGGAGGAGGCCAAATCCCACATCCAAGAGGATTGGAGCAGGACGGTAAGGATTGAGGACTGCCTAGAGGCCAATGGCAAGTGACCGCAGGCAGTGGAGAGCATTAGTGGTGATGGCCAAATTCACATCCAAAAGGATTGGAGCAGGACGGCGAGATTTGAGACATGCGTAAAAAGATAAGCTGAAAATAAACTGTCTTTATGATGATTGTCTTAGTCACCTTCGTCATCCGTGTAATTACGTAATAAGTCAAAACTATTGTTGGATAACACGTTTAGACGGCGTGGGTAATGTGTTGTTACACTGAAGAGATAAACTGTTAGAAGCGTGCTGTGGGCGTGTCCGTGTGCCCGTATAAATCACAATAATTTTTCGTTATTTTTTTCTGAATTTGGTTTGCCTTTCAACCCGTTGGGGGCCAAGAACTAGAGTCCATTTTTAAATCAATAATAACCTTCTAACTGTAATACCAGTATTTTTATTGTTATGGGTAGTTAGTTTAAATATTAAAAATAATGGGCAAGGGACCGAGGCCAGTGGAGAGCATTAGTGGAGAAGGCCAAATCACACATCCAAGAAGATTGGAGCAGAACGGTAAGGATTGAGGAATGCATGTAGGCTAATGGGCAAGGGACCGCAGCCAGTGGAGAGCATTAGTGGAGAAGGCCAAATCCCACATCCAAGAAGATTGGAGCAGAACGGTAAGGATTGAGGAATGCATGTAGGCCAATGGGCAAGGGACCGCAGCCAGTGGAGAGCATTAGTGGAGAAGGCCAAATCCCACATCCAAGAAGATTGGAGCAGAACGGTAAGGATTGAGGAATGCATGTAGGCCAATGGGCAAGGGACCGCAGCCAGTGGAGAGCATTAGTGGAGAAGGCCAAATCCCACATCCAAGAAGATTGGAGCAGAACGGTAAGGATTGAGGAATGCATGTAGGCCAATGGGCAAGGGACCGCAGCCAGTGGAGAGCATTAGTGGAGAAGGCCAAATCCCACATCCAAGAAGATTGGAGCAGAACGGTAAGGATTGAGGAATGCATGTAGGCCAATGGGCAAGGGACCGCAGCCAGTGGAGAGCATTAGTGGAGAAGGCCAAATCCCACATCCAAGAAGATTGGAGCAGAACGGTAAGGATTGAGGAATGCATGTAGGCCAATGGGCAAGGGACCGCAGCCAGTGGAGAGCATTAGTGGAGGAGGCCAAATCCCACATCCAAAATGATTGAAGCAGGACGGTACGGATTGAGGACTGCCTAGAGGCCAATGGCAAGTGACCGCAGGCAGTGGAGAGCATTAGTGGAGGAGGCCAAATCCCACATCCAAGAGGATTGGAGCAGGACGGTACGGATTGAGGACTGCCTAGAGGCCAATGGCAAGTGACCGCAGGCAGTGGAGAGCATTAGTGGAGGAGGCCAAATCCCACATCCAAGAGGATTGGAGCAGGACGGTAAGGATTGAGGACTGCCTAGAGGCCAATGGCAAGTGACCGCAGGCAGTGGAGAGCATTAGTGGTGATGGCCAAATTCACATCCAAAAGGATTGGAGCAGGACGGCGAGATTTGAGACATGCGTAAAAAGATAAGCTGAAAATAAACTGTCTTTATGATGATTGTCTTAGTCACCTTCGTCATCCGTGTAATTACGTAATAAGTCAAAACTATTGTTGGATAACACGTTTAGACGGCGTGGGTAATGTGTTGTTACACTGAAGAGATAAACTGTTAGAAGCGTGCTGTGGGCGTGTCCGTGTGCCCGTATAAATCACAATAATTTTTCGTTATTTTTTTCTGAATTTGGTTTGCCTTTCAACCCGTTGGGGGCCAAGAACTAGAGTCCATTTTTAAATCAATAATAACCTTCTAACTGTAATACCAGTATTTTTATTGTTATGGGTAGTTAGTTTAAATATTAAAAATAATTTTCAATCTTTTTATCCAGAAAACGCACCAAATCTATAGACGTGATCTGTGACGTCACCAGTCTCAAAAATCTTTGTTTTTTTTTCAACCGGCTCTGCACATATTTTGTATAGGATTCGAGACGTATTTTTTATTCTGAAATTCTTGCTAGATTTTAACAGTGAACAACGCCACGTTAAAATTTTAGTATCTCGTCACCTAATGCGTTCTAAAATATTCACAAGAGGTGGAGAGATGTTGTTGGCGATATCGGTAATCTTTCAAATCGGCATAAATCACACTAAAATTCTAGACATCTGTTCAGAAGTGGTGTACTTGTGGTAGGTAACTAGGCACTGGGCCAATTGTCATACGAATCATATTTATTGCGCTGAGGGTAATCCAAATTCCAAAGTTTCATCACATCGAGACAAATTATTATCAACTAGCTGTAAAAGTTGTTTCCTTTATGCGTTCATACATTTCTATTGAAAAAAAAAATTTTTTAGTAGTTTGCATTTATATTTTTTCTTGAGTAATTAATATATTTATTTGTATTCCACTCAAGGGAAGCGATAAGAAAACCTCCAATTTATCTAAAGCATATTTTTTTGTATTCATAATGTACACCAATTCGTTATAAAGATTAATCAAAATAGTGTTTTGGCATTAAGCTTCGCCTTAAAATGTTAAGAATAATAAATGATAATGGTTTAGCCGTGTTTGGTGACCAGCTCTGAATAGCCAGGTACTTCCCCCACACTCCCTTCAACCTCACAATATATCCCTATTAGGGAAGCCATGGTCTCATTGGCTCCAGACGGAACAGTTAGGACTTGTGTGCGGTATTCAGTATTCACATAAAATAAACCTGCGGGGAAACGGCGTGATGGTTAGTTAGTTAGTCCCATAATAGTCCAGTCAGCCTGTGTTTTTATATGTAACTAAATAGTATAAAGCTAATTTTTTCCCCATCGACTACTACCATTTAGACAAGTGTTTAGAAAAAAGTCCCCGCCCCTACCCCCCTTGCTTCCCCCCCTGTGCCCCCCCAAACATGAAAAGTGTAAGGGTTTCGTAAATCGCGTCTATCTCAATTATTAAACAACATATCGGATTGAAATTTGTTTTATTCTCTTTGTTGTAACATTTTCTACAAAAAAAGTTCAGTTAACTTTCGTCGTAACTTTTACCGTTTGTTTGTAATTCGTATGATAAGGTAAAAAATTGTATATTTTTTGGCACATAATTTTATATTTTGTCACAGAACTTTTCAGGCCGACATTTTATGAAAAAATATTTCCCACAAAAGTTGTAGCCCCTATTATTACCTTTAAAATGATATAAAATAGTACTTACTTTGTTGGAGATCCAGCGAGATTATCATGGCGGGTTCGGTCGAGGTGGGGCCGGCCGGCGCGGCGTTGCAATGCAGATATTGTTGTATAGTGATAGTGTTTTTTATCTTCAAGGTACACTATTGCATTTTCCATAAATAAAACTAATCGAGTCTCGGTGAAACCTAAATTCCCCACTTTTTAAATTTGTTTCAAATAATAATAAGTCCTTGTATACAGCGAAAATAGGTATTTTAAATAGTTTTTGGTTTGAAAATGCATGTAATATTTTTTAAAGATGTTATTTTAGAACAAAATAATTGCGGTATCTTAATTTGATCATATCCTAAACTTCCATGAGAGGTTCTTCATTTTCCTCGACTTCAACCAAAGTTACATTGCTGCATGATCCACCACAGCTTACGCTTCTAAAGAGAGCAAGTTAGCTGGCCAGTCGTGTATTGTCACTTTTGACCAACCACTTTTCCTGAAAGCAGTAGACATTGTTGCAAGTTCTTCTACAGAAAGTGAAATATCTGGAGTAATCGTCAGACTAGGCGGATTCCATCTTCTAATGAGTTTCCTTGGTTGCTTAGGAAAGTTTATGGAAGGTAGTGGAATCGAAGAAATGTGGACCTCTGTTTATGGAAAATCAACGATTCCTCACCTTATGTCAGGACATGCTTACGCAAGGTCTTATAGAGCTCACATGATGACCCAGGCAGCTTTGATGTTACTGCTATTCGAGGAATGTTCATCTCTTAAAGAAATGATTACAAACGACTTTAATGATATTCATATCCAAACAATTAACAAACAAACAACTGTTGAAGACGCCATGAGAGAGTGTAAAACAAATGAAATAATGACAAGACTAGAAGAAGTGTATGAAGATTTGGCTAAAACTAGTAGAACTTCAAAACTGTGGCTACAAGAGTTTAAATTGGTGAATTTGGCTCTAGACTTTATTCTGGCAGAGAGAATCGGCGATTGGAATTTGCACATTAATACAGTCAAGCAAATGATACCGTATTTCCATGCTGCTGGACATTTGCTCTACGCCAAATCCGCACACATATACCTACAACAAATGTTGAGTCTACAATCGAAGATGTCAAATGAAGACTTCGAAAGGTTCGTCAATAAAGGTTTTTTTACAGTTCGGCGTACAGATGGATTTTTTACCGGTATCTGGACGGACATGACCATAGAGCAGACATTAATGCGATCATCAAAATCCATAGGTGGTCTTACTCATGGACGAGGATTAAGCGAGAGGACGCTAACCAAGTTCATTGCTTGCGCTCCTGCATCCCTACAAATTTGTGAGGCTTTCGAGAAGTTCTCTGGCTGCTTAACTCAGTTTAACGAACAGCACACTGAACTTAGATGCAGTAGAAGAGAAAGGGACTTGCAAGATATTAATAAGTTTCTCGGGTGGCTGCGTATCCATAATCCTTTCCGACAGAGCAACGATTTAATTTCTTTATCCTCTGGTCTAGTAGTGACAAGTTCGGGTGTAAACAAGTTCGATGAAGCGTATGATGTAGGAATGAAATGCTTGAAAGACATCGAAGGAAATAATTTTGCAGATGTTAAATTGAAAAGAAAAAATAAAGTTAAAACTATAGGCTCCGTAGTAAGTGGTATAAATGTGAGATCTGAAGAAGTGCCAATTAATCCTGATCAGCTGTTTAATAGGGTTATATGTATGTCTCAAGGAACAAATAATCTCAAACAATACTTCAACTATGAACTTAGCCCATACCCTTTGTCTTTATTTGAAAACAATAAAATGATAAGAAAGGGAACTAAATCAAGTCTTATGAAAATATTTGAAAAGTGGACAGTTAGCAACGAAGTTTTTAAAAATTTGCCCCCAAAAATATATGTAGTAGATGGAGGGTATCTTTTGCATAATGTTATTTGGCCTGACAAAGTAACATATAGCAGCATCATAGAGAAGTATGTTGATACTGTAATGAAACGGTATGGGAAAGATTGTCATGTCGTGTTCGATGGGTATCCTGACTATCCCACCACAAAAGGGGTCGAACATATGCGGAGAAGTAAAAAAACATCTCTAGAAATGAAATTCAACGTTAATATGGAATGCTCTGTGAAGCAAAATGAATTTTTGGCAAATCCAAAAAACAAAAGCCAGCTTATTGAACAGCTCTCTCAGAAGCTTAATGAAGCAAACATTCCAACCACTGTGGCGGAGGAAGATGCAGATACTAAAGTGGTCGGAAGAGCAATAGATGTCTCCCAGATTCAAAGTGGGAGGCCTGTAGTTGTTGTCGGACAGGATACTGATCTTTTCGTTCTATTGTTAGGGCTACCACAGTGTCAAAATGTGCAACTATTCTTTCACAAACCCTCTGGCACACCATCAACGTATGACATCAGCAAGATTCGTGAAGAGATTGGTGATATGAAGGATGTGGTATTATTTTTGCATGCTATCACAGGATGTGTTACCACATCTTATTTATTCGGTAAAGGCAAAATTAACGCGTACAAATTGCTAAGTTCATCAAATGATCTCCGCACAAAAGTTTTACAGTTTTATGAAAAACAGGCAGACAAAAATATTCTCAAAGAGGTAGGAGAGACTTTTGTCTTGAAACTATATGGATGCACAAGGTCTGCAAGTCTGAATGACAGTAGATATTCAATGTACCTTAAAGCTGTTGCAAAAATGTCATTAAAATCCAAATTTAAAATGGCGTCCCTCCCTCCAACATCTGATGCTGCTGAACAACACGCCTATCGAACATACTATCAGATTCAAAAATGGATTGGAGATAAGGAAATCAGCGCTACGGACTGGGGATGGATTTTAACAGACAACATGCTGTACCCAGTGCACTAAAAAAAACCACCGGTACCTGAAGAAGTTATAAACTTAGTTTCCTGCAACTGCAAAAAGGCTTGCAAAAATAATTGTAGCTGCTTTAAAGCATCACTTGATTGCACAGAAATGTGCGGGAGCTGTGGTGGATCATGCAGCAATGTAACTTTGGTTGAAGTCGAGGAAAATGAAGAACCTCTCATGGAAGTTTAGGATATGATCAAATTAAGATACCGCAATTATTTTGTTCTAAAATAACATCTTTAAAAAATATTACATGCATTTTCAAACCAAAAACTATTTAAAATACCTATTTTCGCTGTATACAAGGACTTATTATTATTTGAAACAAATTTAAAAAGTGGGGAATTTAGGTTTCACCGAGACTCGATTAGTTTTATTTATGGAAAATGCAATAGTGTACCTTGAAGATAAAAAACACTATCACTATACAACAATATCTGCATTGCAACGCCGCGCCGGCCGGCCCCACCTCGACCGAACCCGCCATGATAATCTCGCTGGATCTCCAACAAAGTAAGTACTATTTTATATCATTTTAAAGGTAATAATAGGGGCTACAACTTTTGTGGGAAATATTTTTTCATAAAATGTCGGCCTGAAAAGTTCTGTGACAAAATATAAAATTATGTGCCAAAAAATATACAATTTTTTACCTTATCATACGAATTACAAACAAACGGTAAAAGTTACGACGAAAGTTAACTTAACTTTTTTTGTAGAAAATGTTACAACAAAGAGAATAAAACAAATTTCAATCCGATATGTTGTTTAATAATTGAGATAGACGCGATTTACGAAACCCTTACACTTTTCATGTTTGGGGGGGCACAGGGGGGGAAGCAAGGGGGGTAGGGGCGGGGACTTTTTTCTAAACACTTGTCTAAATGGTAGTAGTCGATGGGGAAAAAATTAGCTTTATACTATTTAGTTGGTCTAAATGGTGTTCTACGACACAGGCTGACTGGACTATAAATATACCACTCTCTAGATCGATATCTTCCGGCTTTTTGTATCCAACAGAATTATACAGTACTTAACCACAGATATACAAGCAGTACCTACCGTGCGGAGCAGAGCAGTAGACAAGGTAGAGGAAACTCAAGGCCATTTAAAAAAAGATGCGACCATAGACAACATAATTGCTCTCAGCCTACTCTATTCATTCACTAGCCCAAAAAAACTATTATAAAAATAAAAATATCCTTGAAGCAGAAAAATGTCGAAATGTTTTCCAAGGGCAAGGTTCATCTGACTAAGAAAATAAACTTTTACAGTGCATTTCCTTAAGATGAAACTTGTTAATCTGAGAAGAAGACACCCAAAATGACAAGAAATTTGCAAAAACACTGAAGAAAATTTCCAAAACATGATTGTCCGACAGTACGACGAAAAATTTCGACATTTTTCAGCCTCATGAACTCATGGTTACATATAATGTTTAAAAATCTTTAATTTCACCAAAACAATAAGATAATACAGGATAACACTAATCAATAACATGAATAAGTTTATCGATATAATAAATAACATTTATACGTTGTGGAGGAAGACATATGTCAAGTATCAAGCATTGTTCAAAAAACCGAACGAATAACCTAAAACTGTTAATTCACTTTAAACTTGAACTTACGTAGGTAGGTTGAATATAATATGTTTGTAACTCGCTAACACTATACTGGCTTATATTGTATTTTTATCACGAACAACTTTAACACGCAATATTTTCGACGGAAATGATAGTATTTCGGCAGAAAATGACAACCCGCGTGTATAAATAAACCACTCTCATTTTGTTTGAATGATTTGAAACTGTCAAACGGCAAAATTCCGTCATCTCTTTCTGTTACACGAGTCATTATGGTAGAGAGCGAGAGATCAAACCAATCCTTCTGTTCTCACCAATGAGATCTGAGCTTTTAGCCATATTATTCGTTTTCTATAAGAATTTTGAGGTGGGCGTGGCGGTTTCAAATGAGTTTCATGGCCAAAGCTTAGTTAAATGCCCCTGGTTAGTCCCTATTGTTCTTGAAGATCTGAATATTATTAAATACGAATTATTATTTTTTTGGTAAACTAATGTTTAAGAAAAGATTTTTTATGCATAGCACAAAGGGTAACAATTATTTTACAAGCAATAATTATTCGCCTGAAACACTCATGTATCATGTATCTTTTATCAGGAGCTTTTTCAATGTGGATGAGTGTTTCAGGCTAATAATTATTGCTTATAAAATAATTGTTACCCTTTGTGCTATGCATAAAAAATCTTGTCTTAAACATTAGTTTACCAAAAAAATAATAATTAATATTTGACAAGTTCTAGTATCTTCACCAAAAAATGTAGACAATTTGTCTCGACGCCATCTAGTGAGAGAGTTAGCACTTACAATGCCTTTCTCATATAAAATAAAGTTGGTTGTTTTCAGGTGAAAAAAATGTAACAAGCAGTAATTGTTGAATGAAACACTAGTATATATTGAATTATTTCGCGGATAAGAGATAAGCCGCCATAGCTCAGTGGTCAGAGCTGTCGACCGGAAATCGAAAGGACACGGGTTCAAGTCCCGTTGACGTCATGTATCTTTTATCAGGAGATTTTTCAATGTGGATGAGTGTTTCAGGCTAATAATTATTTCTTATAAAATAATTAAATACTAACTTTTACCCGCGGCCTCTCTCGCGTGGTATTAGGGCAAAATTATTGTATAAACATAGACATATGAATATTAGTAGACCTGCCCTAAGTGATTAAAAGCGTATTATCCCCACTCCCCATACCGGTTCCATTGGAGCCGGCTGTGCTCGCGTATGGCCTCAAGTGAAATTTGAAAACGTGACGTCATCATTCTTGTGCGAACTATGGTCGAGGCATCATCGGTTCATTTTACGAAATAACACTGCAAAATGTTGACTTGTGATATGAAAACTTGTAAAAATAGATGTGAAAAAGAGAATAAACCCAATTTTCGTATTACATTCCATAAGTAAGCATTATTTTACTTTATTTTAAGCTTATTCACACCGTATTATATGGATCAGTTTTAGAAACATATACTATCACATCACAATGTAGCGATTCTCAAGTGTGCTCATCGTTGTTTACTGGGGTAAGTAAATTATGAAACATTTGTAAAAGTGTCTTAACTAAATACTCTGAAACTAACTACGACTCTGCAAACAGAAGAAATTTACTTTGCCGAATTTGGACTTCGCAAATTAGTTCATAACGTGGCGAGTAATTTGCGCTCCCATGTAAAAATGTCTATTCATTCAAAAGCAGATTTTACTTTTAAGAAGTAAATGGTGATATTATAATGCGAGATGCCTATTTACTGTCAGATTGATTTATTGACGAATCACAGTCAGCTTAACCCCCTTCGTTCTTCAACACTTGATTTTACCCCTCGCCATTATCTTCTCGTCTATTAATTCCTATGTCTGTGGTACAAACAGACAGACGCGGATAACGACTTTATTTTACACTATTTAGAGAAGATATATATATATATATAGAATACCTATATCAGGAAATTTCCATCTGTTTACTGTGGCGTAATTCTTGTTGGCGTTGATTCGACCGCAGATAATTATACAGAGTATTCTATTTTGTTAGTACCATATCTGAGTACATCTGCGTAACATAATATTATACAGGGCAGGTAGCTCGTTTTAAACTTATGTAAATTGCAATTGTCTACTGAGGTCGAGATAAGGTCAAAGTCATAAGCGTCACAAGTAAGTACCATAAGTCACAATGTAATTCGTCATTAGTACAATATATTATTTAGAATTGTCAGACTCGTGTTGGTAGTTGTTATGCCAGGCATTATGTCTGGGTTTTTCTAAGTAAAACCGGTACACATTATTAAGGCGAAGCTTAATGCCAAAGCACTATTTTGATTGATCTTTATAACGAATAGGTGTACATTATGAATACAAAAAAATATGCTGTAGATAAATTGAAGGTTTTCCTATCGTTTCGCTTGAGTAGAATACAAATAAATATATAAATTACTCAATAAAAAATATAAATGCAAACTACTAAATTATTATTTTTTAAATATTTCTTATTTTTACAATATAAATGTATGAACGCATAAAGGAAACAACTTTTTAAAAATACAGTGTTATAGCTAAGATTATCTGTGACAGTTTCATTTGATTAACTTTTTTGCTTTCTTATAAAATTATTTATAAAATAAATAAAAACCAGTTTTTTTCTTGAAATCGAACGTTTCTAGACAGACAGACGTGGATAGCTACTTTGTTTTATACTATTTAGTAGACAGAGCGGAAGGACCTCCTATGTTAAAGGAAACCCCTCGGTCTTGGCACACTCTCTGTTATTCCGACTCTATGTATCTGGTTCTATATTCTATATCTATGTTTTCTATGATCTACATAACCTAGTTTTTGTTTCATCACGTTTTAAAGGTGTTTTGCATCATTGTTGTATTGAGTTATCCGGTTACCGTATCCCGATAGAAGGCGGTAGGCGTGTCCATTTGTCAGAAGTACACTCATTTTCCTTACTTCTGATGAAAAGGATAAAAAAATTATTTAAATCTTCAATCAATTAATTTCCTTGGCCCAACTGGGGCTAAGGAACAGAAATATCTTATGAAAACTGGCGAAATTCGTTTACTTTCAAATCGGTATAGACTTTCCAGGAAATATCTAATCAGTGGTTCAGCGTTTAAAATTGACAGCTAAGCTCTTTTTCAACTCGATCACTTTGCTTTCGTCTACCTGTAAAATTATTTGTGTGTTTTCAGGGTCCGGTCAATTCTTTCAAGATGGTAGCCGCGTTTGTTGCAGCGTAGCCGCAATCAATATTACGCAAAGTTTACTGTTCACAAAACTACTAGCAAAATGAATATAGAATTTATGAGAAGGAAACTAACCCTGTTCCAAATACAAACAGGCATAAAAGTAAGTACCCTGAAGCGAGCCAGTAATACCATTGTGAATAGGGCTTTAGATTGAAAGGTCGCGATAGTGGCGGGGGGAAAGATGACGTCCCTTGCCCGGTTCGTTTTACCAGTGGGTGCATACCGACGCAGGGTTGCCAAAACATTGCACCGGGAATGCAATCCAAAATTTATTTAGTTTTTAATTAGATAGTAAGATATTGTGTAGACGAACTTAGTGGCAGAACAGTAAGAGCATTACATGGCTCTGGATTCATCAGAATTCACTCGGTTTTAACACCTTCAAAATTAAACTCTATTATATTCAGTGATTATAAGCATTAGATTATACCTTGTCGATTATTTCAAGACACCTCTATTTGAATTTCACTTTTATTTTCGGTAATGAATGAAATCCCATCGAGCTGAAACTCGGCAGATATACTCTTCGTGGATGACAATGCATTCCATCAACTTTTGGTGGAATTCACGTACACGATTACACTACAGCAGTTTATATACGAAAAAAATGTCAGTCCTGCCCGATCGGCATTTGGCGAGGTTCGTGGAGTTGTGGACTTGTTGAATCCTCAGTCAAACCTTTTTTTAAGTGTTAAAAGCCATTTTTAGAAGTATTTTTAATTTTTTTTACGGGTAAATTTTTTATTTCATTTGTTACATTTTTTATATTTTTCTTAATGCATTCTCATCGCAGCTACTTGTGCTCATTAAATGTATTCGTAATTTGTTCATAATTATTAATTATCTCAAGTAGCTCTTAACTTTGCTCTTTAAAGGGTTTGTAACACGATATATTAAAAAAGTCAATTTTTTTGTGTTCAAATTTAAAACTCCCAAAATCGGCAACACAATATTAATCAAACAAAAGATAATGGTAATATTATTTGCGATTCTATACATTTGTATTTTACATTTTTTTAAATAATAAGTAAAATTTGCAATTGCGCATTTGAGACATTAATTTAAAATTAAAAAAAAAATTGTTCTTCCTGTAAAATCGGCAAATGGAGCTACAAAAATTGAATTATAATAGAGCCGAATATTATATGAAATATTTGACAATATATGTATTAATAATAATAATAAAACGAATGCCTGGATTCGAAGTCGAGGATTTTATCGATAGGTCACGGAGATTGTCAATAGGCCGAGTAATACATTGCACACATTTTGTTAAATTCCAAAGAATTATCCATAAACTTCCATAAAACAATGCATTATTTCAATAGGTCCTTTAAAATGTGGAGCAACCCTGAATGGGAGAGTGTACGCCGAGGTCGTTCGGTGCTCGTGCACCCAACACGCACCCGATAGTCTGTACTGTACCCAACAAGCCCGGTGCACGTGTACCGAACGCACCCGCCCGGTGCGCGTGTACCGAATGTACCCGAACAGCGTTCGTGTACTGGCCGACAAGCGTTGAGACAATCCCATACATCATTTTAAATGACTAATAATTTCGTCATGTCATGAACAATAGAACAACATATTATATATTTTTATTTCAGAAAAATACATGATAATTTCTCGTCAACCTTCTTCCCCTTGTCCTTATCGACAATTTCGTAAATGTCTCTTTACGATTTGTTTATACTGCAGACATTTTTAGTGAAAGGTCTGATTTTGAAGTATCAAAACATACGTGATTTGATTGCGCAATTGTATGCTTGTACTTGAAATAATCCAGGTAAAGATGCAATGAAATATAAATTAATGTTATAATCTGAATTTATTCAATAATTAATAAGGCCAACGATCATATGAGTTGGTTTATAAATCCCATATACGCTGTTATCAAGTATTCATAATGGAGCTTTAGAGTAACTGCGAAAATATCAGTATTTGCCAGTTCTTTATATAGATTTAAACGCAAGACAAGGAAAATAATGATACATTATCAAAGATCACTCACCAGATTTGGAAAACCATACAAGAAGAACACAATAACAATGGCTATTCGAGATTTTCAAGAACACTCACTTATTATGCTTTTTTTATCACCAAACACACGATCACTCACTATCAATTGGTGATAAAATCAATAAAACCGATTTCTTATCGCGAAATCCACCATTTATCACCAATGTTCCCTGATATTTCACAAAATAAACGGACCCGAGAATTCGACGACACTACACTTTCGTGGAAAAAAATATCATCGTCATTTACCATAGAAGATGAAAATAGTAAAGTTTTGCACCATACGTTTTTTTACCCAACAATAGCGACATCTTGGGGATATTTACAAAGTTAACTTGCTTGCTGGCGGGATGGTTTAAATTCCTTGTATCGAGTGAGACATTTTCAAAATTGGAACTTACGTTATGTATTAAATTATTATAAAAGTTGTATTTTCTTGTTTGTACAAACAATAAAGTACTTATCTACGGGAAATTATAAACGACGAATATTTTTATTCCATATTAGGAAGTGTAATATTTTTTTTAAAAAGTTTCTATTTTCATCCTGACAAGTCAAGTTACATTTCGTGATTCTCACTAATAATTAATTTAAATTATTGAAGATATGTAAATAATTCACAATGAAAAGTGATTCATATTTTCATTTAATATTATTATTCAATTATTAATATTACAATGAAGTATAAAACATTAAATTAGTCCTAATCCTAAAAAATATTTTTTGATTCACTATGTAACATAAATTTACACAATTTAAAATATGTTCTGCTCACTTATTTATAAATCAATAATATTTAGCTAATTCCATCGCTTTTTCTAATACTTTCATAGGTGCTTGTATTTTTTTACGAATACCATACTCATACCGTTTTCAGATTGCTTGTATTTTGTTCTGCTATTTTCTTTCGAGTATTTTTTCCCTTGGTATTATTTGTATCTATTATAATGTTACATTATGATGAAAAAGTGACAAATAGGACAAACATTAGGAAGATAGTGTCAAGTCAAAGCATGAATCAGGTTTTGGGAATGTAATGTACTAAACGTGATAAAATTTTCGTACTTCGTTTCAACTGTATTAGTACGTAAACATGCCCACCGTAATTATGTTAAGTATTTAGTTTGAGTTATTTATAATGTGTGCGTATTTGGAATTAAGCGGAACCTTTTGGTAAACTTTAAATAATACCAAAAAGATGGAGTCAAAACAGGTAAAGTTTAAATTTTGAAAAAAAAAGGAATTTTGGATCTTTTACCACTTAATAAGCGGAACACGGAAGTTTAACCCAAACTTTTCCCACATATTTTAAGTTGGCAAACATGTTTTAGTACGAAATCCCGTGATTCACAATATGATCTATTAATTTTTCGTCTACGAATGGTGGAGTTAAGTCGGTTGAGGTCAAAGTGGTATTATATTATAATAACCGTGGAGGTAAATACATTTATTTTTCAGCTATCTATCGCTCGAGCTGTACCTAGATGATTTTTTCTGAAACATTTCTGAAAATTTTGGAAATCTCCCAGTTAGGAAATCTTTAAAAAATGGCTCTCTCACTGGATCAATCTTGGCTCCGCTCAAAGTTCGTAAAAATATACGACCCTTGTGCAACGATCATACGATATTCAAATCCTCAATAAGTAGTTGTTAATTTTGAATGCCATTTTTAATAATAAATTATTTAAGATTTTCACGGCCAAAAGTATTTTTGTTATTTGTTTTTGGGGTATTATGCCGTGTTGCGCTAACTCCTTCTTTAGCCAACGTTTCGGACAGCATTGCAGTGTCCATCATCAGGGCAGATGTCTTATTTAGGCAAATAAGACATCTGCCCTGATGATGGACACTGCAATGCTGTCCGAAACGTTGGCTAAAGAAGGAGTTAGCGCAACACGGCATAATACCCCAAAAACAAATAACAAAAATAAATTATTTATTTGAGGAATGTTGATGAATGAATGTCTTGATGGAGACAATGCGAGAGTTTCCTAATAGGAAAACTGTTTTCAGCGTTTTTTTGTGGGGAAAGTATTAAAATACACAAGAAACTTTTCCCCATAAAATAATCACAGAAAATTATTTTCCCAACTGGGAACATTTGAAATATTGCCATGTGAAATCACATTTCCTTATCGGAAATAAAATTGAGTGTTGGCATCCCTGGGACCATTCGGCCACTGCGGTAACTGAACGACTGTCGATTTAATACTTTTCAAAATGGCTGCCTTGTGCGGAAGGCTCGCTCGTTACACTGTTAACAAAAATGCAATTCTCTCGAATGCGCGTCGGGGATTCGCCGACAAAAGTGAGTAAATTAATATTTAACGTTTTTAGAAGACCCTAGCCTATTTACCCCGCCTGTCAAAATTATGTTACGTAATGTCAGTTTGCCCCGAACTGCATGAAATATTGATCATGAAATGTCTCGTCGCTGAAACTAAATGTTTCTACACCATAAACTCTACGATTCACAGTTTACGATACCTTAATGTTTTTATTACATCTTCACCTTCGTGAAGGTTTATTTCCCCGGTGAAAAAATGTTTTGTTTTATTATGTAAAAGAAACAATAAAATTCCCTTTTTTTAATGTCACGATTTTTGTCGTTTGAAGGCAATGTATTTATAAATTACACACATAAACACAGTTATGTTTAATTCAGGCTTATTTTTAAAGATGTCTGCTTGTTAACTTTTAGATGTTATCTTATCTGCAGCTCAGTACGTCAATTTCTTTCTGTACCTATCGATAATCGATTTAGGTTTTCTTCCAAAAATCTGTCATAAAATTTGTAACAAGGATGTGAAATATTTAATTGATTTTAAGGCTTTCAATGTCATGACCCACGACCTTTACAAAACTTAATATAATACATAATAAGGGCAACAACTCACTGTCTTCTGAGAGGCATAGTAAGTCCATTTTGCAGAAATATTCAGCTATTTGATCAGCCACCATGGAAACACTACTGAAAAATTATCATTTGATCCATAAAATTACCTTTATTTAATATGTGTGAATGAAGAAACAAGAATATTCATTTTTTTCCTAACCAATAACATGTGAAGTATTTTTCCTTATTCATAAATACCAAATTATTGCAATGCTGTATGAATTTTTTCTCACATATCTATTGGCCCCCGATTCTTGTTGAATACACAGAGAATACACTACCTTTGATTTGGCATAAATAATAGCACCTGTATCAATAGCAAGTACATCGTTAAAGTGGCCACTACTTATCGCAGTCATTTGAGTTTTCTTCTCTTGCTATCTCCCATGTCCTTATTACGTTGACAATCCATTATGAAGTTGACCAAGGTTGTCTACGTTTGTTTTGTAATGTAATGTTTGGCAAGCCACCCAGTGAGGCCAACATTACTGGAAAACTTTGAAATGTAAAAAAATATTATACCAAATAAAAAAAAATAAAAAAATGTCTTCTGGTTCCGCTAAATGAGGTAGTTGAGTCTTCTTCTTCAGGGTGGAAATTGGCACCTTTGATTGAGTACTTCGCACTGCCAGCACCAGAATTCGTGTGGTATTTTGAGCCAAATTGGTTAGCTCCACAACAAAAATAACTTGATGTTAGTATCGGGTCTGGTAAGAAAACGCATTTCAGAATCAAACTTTCTTTGAAATGGCTTTATCAGTTATTATTGACCAGATTCGAACAGCCAGGTACATCTCAACCTTCTTATTCCCCTCCCCTAACACTTCAGCCTCATAACATTACCCTCTGACTCACGAAAGTTGGAACTAATGAACAAAAAGATCTGCTCACACCAGATATCCCATATACAACAGGAACAAGGTGAAAATGTTAATCTAAACCAGCTGACGTCTACCCGGAATTGCTCAGAGACTTTTCTCTACTTTCTATAAATGCAATATGCATGTATTATACAGGGTGTATCGGCACGTACCCGACAAACTTTAACCAGCTATTCCTTAGCATATTTGGAGTAAAAAATCTTATGTGCACTTTGCTGTCCGGTAACGTTTTTTTTTAATAAAAAATTTACTATTCATATTTTCACCACATGTCACCAATGTTTTATCCTTTGTCAAAGTTTGAAAACCCATCTGGCAATATTTTATTCGAATTCCGTTGAATAATAACATGTGTACCTATATTGGCGCGCTTTTACAATCACAACGAAATGGCATGGCACCATTCGTCTCATTTTTAACTATTATTATTTAGTGTGTGCGAAAGAGCGAAGACGCTTTTCGACATACTTGCTTATAACAGCTGTTGAACACGAAAAGCAATGCCAATCACAGTGATGTAGTATGGAAATTTTTAATTTTTTTGTTTTTAATTGAAAAAAAAAATGCTACCGGACAGCAAAGTGCCCATAACATTTTTTACTCCAAATGTGCTAAGGAATAGCTGGTTAAAGTTTGTCGGGTTAGTGCCGATACACCCTGTATATATAAACCTTCTGGAAGAAATTTTGCTAAATGATAGTGAAAACCCTATCAACATCCGTTGCGTAGCTTAGATGAACTAAGTGCTAAACAAACAGATGCGGAAAACGAACATGTTTTATACTATTTAGAGATCAATGTAGTGTTATGGTTGTCTTACGCCCTTCTTCTACAGGAATACTCAAGTATCCGATATTGATATTGTGTATTCACGACCCAAACAAATTGTCACTCACAGTCCGCACTTGTTGCAACTGAAAATATGATACCCGTGTCGCCACCACCTCTCAAAACGTCAAGACTAGCTTTCATACCCTCACTTACAACTACTCTAGCTATCACTTTTTTTTCTACCGTTTTGTTCCTAAATTTAATATAAAGCACACACATTGGTACAAAATGTCATATACAAGTGACGATGACAACTATATAATAATGATAGAATATATTTTAAAGATACTCCACCATGTTTTAATCTCCGCGACGTGAGTGGTAACAACTTCGACCGGTTGATCACAGGAGATTGGCATCATTGACGAGTTTACAAAATGTCGGCAACGTTTGCCTGTATACGATCCTTGAAGCTACTTGATTCGTCGAGTATCGAATACTTGCATATCCCTGCAAAAGAAGGGCCAAAATTCTGTACTAGTTCCCTCAGTCAGTTTCTAACCTTATTGAATAGTTGTCTGAACCTCCTAAAACAGTTGCAATGCAATGACAATGTTGTCTTTCGCTTCCGATGCTAACAATGTCTATTTGTCCTGTTCCGCAGTGATGGCCGACCCCATGGAGCACGCCACTGGGCTGGAGAAGCGCGAGCTGCTGGCCATCGCGCGCGGAGACGACGACCCCTTCAACATGAAGGGGCTGAAGCGCGGAGTTGGCACCAAGGACCAGCCCAACATGATCCCCTCGGCTTTCGACTCTCGCATCGTTGGCTGCGTCTGTAAGTATTAGCAACCAACTAAAATATCTTTACACGTTCACTATGCGTCGTTTCTGACACTGTCCTTCCGCTGTAACATAACATATCTTTATATTACGCGCATCATATGTGATCGTTGCCGGAAACCCGGATGTTAATTAACGTTGTTTTTTTTTGAGATATACATCATTTTCAAAGCGTCCAAAATCATACCCAGAATGATTGAGAATAGAGATAAAGTAGGTACCTAATTTTTAATACATTTTCAAAATCAGTTCCAATTTTGAAAATGTATTAAAAATATTGTTATAGGTACCTACTTTATCGCTTGTCTGAATTCACACAATCTGTTTCAATTTTCAAAATGACGCTTAAATTCAAAGCAAGTTTGAGTACACGCGGAACTAACACACAGCACAGACGACCGAAATAGTATGTTTCATTGAGATAGGTTGTGAGAGGAGAGGCTTGCCTGCTGTGGAAGTAGGCCGCTAAAGTAGTCCTTCGGTAGTATTTGATCACAATCTGCATTTTCTTATGTAGTTCCGATGGCATCAGACCTTCCGACTCCTCGACTTTTATTAATTGCTCCAAGAAAAAAATTGGATATTTGAAAATGCTTGTTAAATTTCATCAAAAGTAAGGAAAAATTGAGCTTACTTTGGTCACATGGACAACGCCGACAACTTAATTATCGTTTTGTCTCTTCAGTGTATACGTAATTCTAAAAGCAGGAATACTTCCAGTAACTGATTAATACAAGTCTGAACTTGAGACAGGTTTTTTACGCATTAAGTTTGTACTGTCGAAGTGTTTGTTCCATTTATTCACACATATTCGTTAAATAACAGTTTTTAAAGATTTCACAACATGCAAATCATCTCACCTTGCAGTTGTCGATCGTAAAATCTATATCTACTCTGTTCACTGAGAAGAATCAGATCTAGATCTTTGAACCCCGTCGATTAGTGCTATTTTGAAATTTGAACATTCCCCGTTAACTGCCGATTCCCGGCTTGTTTAAGCGTTTGATCAAATTTGTAGTCAGCTATCCACCGTAACAGTTGATTATTTTGACATTTATGCTATGTTCTTCTCTGCCAGGCTAATCCATCTGAAATCTGATTTTATCTGTTACTTACTAATTAACCTGATAATATTTGAAAATCTCCTACTATTAGAAAGTAAACGGACATGTTTCTTGTGTCGTAATGGAGGATGCTTCGATGGGACCCAGACTCGCCAACATCTCGGCCACTGACCGGTCATTTAACCATTTATTAACGTATATGTTTTTTTCGTTGTTCACAGGCGAAGAAGAAGCAACAAGCATAGTTTGGATGTGGTTACACAAAGTGAGTTATTTATCTGATATTATTTTGAAGTGTCTGTGAAGTTTAACTCGGGGTTAGATTATTTTTTACACTAGTTCCATACTAGAGGCCCCGAGGGAAAAACAAATCCCTCGGGTCCTATGTTATCTTTGGGGATGCTGTGTGGAGGGTCTTAAGGGAAAGGAAAGAGAGTAAGTTCTGGGAAGGAAAAAGGTATGAGGGATGGGTAGGAATCTGGGGGCCAATGTGTCCAGGAGTAAAGGACGTACGAATCCATCCCTTCCACTGCGGTGAAAGTCCAGCTGGAGAGATCAAAAGGTCTCCCTCAATCAGTCTCTCCTGATCTGGCTCGCCACAGTAGGTGAGCAAACGTATCCGCCGCCAAGACGTAGACAAACCTCACCCCATGAACCCAGGCACCCCTGCTAAGTCACTAATCAAAGCAAACCACTTGTGTCGAACTAGGAGTGTTGGTTATCCAATAAATGGTTCCCGGGGCGGCGGTACACGTACTCATCTACCAAATTGAAAAAAAAAAACTTTTGAACAGAAAAACCCTAGTAGTTTTCTACACCGTTTTCAAAGATAACTAATGTTGCCAATTCATATATATAAGACCCTTTGACTCCTAGGCCCCATACAAGCCAATGAAATTGATTATCTGGTCAAGACAGAATTTCTATATTTGAATATGTTTGATCATTTTCAGCTATAAGTAAGATTAAATTATTGCCCTTTGCTTCGGGGCACACAGAACATTTCTCTCAGTTTATCTTCAATGAATAAATCAAATTGATTTTTGCAGGCGTTGTATGCACATATTTGAAATAATATAATCACTTTGTATGAATCGCTAATTAATTGAAATTATATTTATTGCTTACCAACCGGTTATGCTGGTTTGCCGTTACGTTATCATCTGCCGATATTTAGGATGCTTAGGTATGAACCGTACCGGTGGGCAACAAATATGTCAATAAATTAGAGGATAAAAGTTATCTTGGAAGATGGGCATTGAGATAGCATATTTTTTATCTAAAGAAAACTAACCAAAAATTCTATCAAATAGTTTGGTAGAGTAGTTTGAAAATATCTGAATGTATTTTTTTCAGATAATTCAAGTTGTCAAAATGAATGATTTAATCGTATATAATGTTCAACGCCATTTAAAATCTTTCTGCTGTTTTCTAGCGTTGCTAGTTCTCGGTTTGCTTGAGCTTTTGATCGAGTTGCGATGAGTTGTCAACGATAACGGTGATGCTTGTCAGCTGAACACAATTTGTTCAAAAGATAAAATGGGTAGTCGGATAGGATTGGCATTTGACAGGTTCGCTGCCATTAAATTTTGTAATGCAAATGAAATAATCCAAACTTTCCGGATCGGGAATCGTTCAAATGGCGCTGTTACTAGTTGCACATCCAAGATTATTTGTTTGGAACGTAGATAATAGAAACAATTGGAGATAAGGTATTGAAACGTGCCGACTGTCGCCAAGCCACGACTAACCTTCACGAACTATCAAACAGCAAAATAGTGCATTTTGTGGAGGTAGAAACAAAGGACGGCGCAAATGTGGTTTGCAGTAGTTTAGGTGAACGATACGACAGCGACATGCGTTTTCATACTAATAATGCTTCATTGCACATCTCCCTTCTTTCTATAATCTATGGTTGGTGCAGTCATTGAGTTTCACTGAATCTTTTACCAATCGTAAATCATGTGGTAGTTTTTTCCTAGCTTTACGGTCTGATACCCCGAAAGCTAACGGGTGATTTCATTTGTTGTAAATAAAATGCTATGTCGTCTAAATTGTATTTTTTATTTTTTCAGGGCACACCCCGCAGATGTGAATGCGGCCACTGGTTCAAATTAGTCGAAAAACCCGCCGTTTGAATGCTTCAACCAAACAAACAACTCGGTAGTGTCCTCATATTCTGAGAATTAATTAACACATGCATCAAACTATTTTCACAAAACGGTCTCCACAACTTTCCCAGAGATCCTGATACATACAATTAGTTCTATTTCTGTACTTAAACAATCGTTGCTTCGTTATTTATAATCTTACCTATCGCGGATTTTAAGTTATAATCTTTTCTTTGATGCCTTTGTTGATTTAATTCAATATTAATTATGTTGGCACTTCATTTCCAAGGTGCACTGCGCTACACTTTAAATTTTTTCAGACATCCCGCGTTAACGCGATCCAGCGCCCGGATGGATGTGTAGTTGATAATAGTCAAAAAAGTATATTAATTTAGTTTATATTTTGCCGTTGGGTTCACTCGTGTCCCGTTGGAAGTGGTTATTTGTTGGTTTTCCGTTTGGACGCGAGTGAATCTGACCGTGAACAAAATTGTCACCTTTTCAGAATATAAACATTTTCGTTTATTAATGTAATCGCTGATAAATGTAAATAGGAACTAATGACATAATAAATAAAATTGTTCCATGATGACACGTCTCTTTTCATTGAAATCGAACATTTCCCTTGTTTGTTATTTTCTTTTAGATAAATTTGAAGTTTTTCGTCTGTTTCCACATGATGATTGTAAAACCCAAGGTTGGGCCGTTACTACTGCCGAGAGCCTGGCTGAAAGATGTTGAATTATATCAGTGGCGGGTTTGTGGGTACGAAAATTTTTTTTATACATTTCAGATTAGTTTTTTTTTTTTTTTTAAAAAGAAAGACAAACATTCCCGGGTTACGAATAACCTGACAATATTTGAAAATCTCCTACTACCACCACAGTAAGCTGAAAATGTTGCTTGTGTTGTGATGGAGGACTTAGCCAGCCGAGGAATTGAACACACTACGCCCGAGTGAGACCCAAGCGCGATGTCAACTCTGCCACCGACCAGACAGAGTTAATCCTACAACTTCTGTTTCGCCAACTAAATGTAATAAATTTGACCGAAAATGTTATTAACATATAGAACTCAAATTACTAAAGGCTAATGTTTACGCAAAAATGTAAACATTAGCCTTTAGTAGCCTCGCAAACGGTCAATGTCCAACGATTAACGAACCCGAAGATACTGTTGTCAATAATAATTTGTTGATTATCCTGGATCGTCTTCAGCTAAATAATGCTTGCCATAGTGTAATATTTGTAATTCAAGAAGTAACATTTATCCTTATATTTGTATGCAGCAAATTTATAAAACCAAATTGCACCATACGAAAGAAGAAGAATTGCTCAGATTTGAGAGAAACGAATTTATCGTTTGCTCTATCCTGGGCGCAACGCTGCTGCAACAAAATATTTCTACAGAACAAAATTCAGCACCCAATACTTGAAACCTCGTCTGCCCCCCGTCAGGCAAATCAACCAGATTGCAAAAATTGTCAACAGATGGCAGTAATTAATTATATATATATATGTATCACTAAACAACTAAAGAAAATGCCGCTAAATTATGAACTCTATTACTGATATTTATGGGGCATTTCATCATCCTCTTGATAGCTTATCCATAGGATACAATATATTAATTGTCAGATAAAACCCGCTGCTGCGGCTTAAAAACTAAAACGGTTCTTTTTTTAAATAACGGAGGGCGCCACTTCCGTTTACAACCGTCATTACGATAATAAAACTATCAGAAAAATAAATGCTCACAATAGGTAGAAAACTCGGCTAACTTATTCAATATTTAGCCACTATTCAGAGGTTCGAGTACCGAATAGTAAAGTCGGACTTTATACATAAATAAATCGGAAATATGTATACATTGTTTTAAAGACGGATACGTTTCAGCAGTTTACAAATAACCTATCAGGATTTCAATAATATTTGAATTACTCCTTCCAACATTACAAATGGGGAATTTTGCTTGAGCAATGATGAATTACTTAGCTAGAAATGGGTTGAACCTGTGACACCTGGGTAGGAAAAATAAAATTAGAACGTTCCGCATTATCAACATATTCTATGAACTATTTCACAGAACGAACTTTTTGATGATGTTCATGTGCATTGAAAATAAATTCAACATGTAATGAACAAAACAATAGCTGGTGTGTGATTTGTTGAATTATATATCGAAGGACCATTGGATGAAAAATTATCTTCTCGGTAATGGTACTGGTTGATTTCTTTGCGTTTATTATGGATTATTTATTATCTATAAGTTGCGCGGCACACACAAATAGTTAAACACATTCTGGGAGCCTGATAATCAGCGAGTATTGCGCTTATTTGGATTCTGGAGATATGGCAAGGAACATGGTAGGTTTTGAAAATGACAGGAATACAATAATAATCCTCCTAAGTATGGTGTATTGTGTAAACGGCGTAACCAATAGTAATTAAGTAAAGATACTCAAATTCTTGAATCGGGTCATATTGAGAGTCAAACGGAAAGTATGTATGAAATAAAAATAAGATTACATAATTTAGTATCAATGTGGCATAACCACAGTTTGATGGCGTAGAACCCTGTGATATGTCCCTAGGTATATACATGACTTGAATTCACAGAAAGACCAAAGCGAACACGTGCTCCAGCATTTGTCTCTGTGATTTTACACGCAGATGGAGGCGGCAGTTTTTAGATTTTATTAGACCTAAATATTTTGTCAATAGTTTCACCGGTCCCTCAATAAAAAAATAGAAAGCCAACTTGGAAATACACCCATCAAGTCGTAATCCGAAATGGGTGTATTTTTAAACCAGCGACCCGGCAATAAAAACCTTCGCCCAAGGCTAGGCTATATTGTAATTGTTTGAAAGCTTTGCACAAATGTAATTTTAACATCTTTTAAAATAATAATAACTAGCGATGAGGATGGCGATGCCAGCGCCACGGATTCAGATAACGCACCAAAGTGGTGTAAAGCGGAACCACTTTAGTTCCAGCACCCCACGACAGGTGCGCTACGGTCGCCGGATTGCAGAGCACTCAACACATTCCATTCACCGACAGTTGATTTTTTGGCACTGGAGAGTGATCATCTCGCCCGCCCCTTAGGGCGGTCGCCGAGGAAGCTGCCCTCTCGGCAGTTCTCATCTCGCCTCAACAGCTGAAGACAGATTCCGCAACCAACAGTCCCGAGTCAAACAGTTAACAGTTGATTTTTTGGCACTGGAGAGTGATCATCTCGCCTCCCCTTCGCCTCCGCCCAGGAGGCTGCCCTCTCGGTGGTCACGATCTCGCCTAGTTCTCGACAGTTCACATTTCCGCACTTGACAGTCATCATCTTGGGAGTCAACATCCTGCTCTCCCCCTTGGAGCGGCGCCGAGGCAGCTCCGACCAGGGAACTGCCCTAGCAGAAGTTACCGTCTCGCCTCCGCCGAGAAACTTCCTGCTCTCCCCCTTTGGAGCGGCACCGAGGCTCTTCCGACCAGGGAGCTGCCCTAGCAGAAGTTACCGTCTCGCCTCCGCCGAGAAACTTCCTGCTCTCCCCCTTGGAGCGGCGCTGAGGATATCCCTACGAGGAAGCTCTCGCCTCTCAAGAGTCGCTGCCTGCCGACTCCGCCCTTCGGAGCCTTGGCCCAGGATGAACTACTTCCGCCCTTCGGATCCAACCCAAGTTGCCGCTTGTGTGATGTCGGTGATAAGTGCGAACGTAGAGATCCGCGGTTCAAGATAAGAACTATAATTTACGCCTAGATTAAGACTAACCCTTCTTTATACATTTTTTTTAAATAAATTTTTAAGAGTGTTTTGTAACTAAGTAACTTCTTTTTTTTTGTACTCGTTCCTCCTTTCCTTAGCTTGAATAGTATTAATTATAAACTTCCCTTAAGTAGAGTTATAACACCTGAAATAACCGTCGGAATAATAAAAAAAACTAAAAATATTTGCAATTGAAGTAAGAGTTCTACGAATTAGAAACAATAATATAAATATATATATATATTATTACCCTATTTTTATTTCATATATAATTTATGTTTTACCTGACACCCGGTATATCACTATTTTTTAGTAATGGTATCACTAGGCTTATCCTGTCAACGTTCCTACCAGAGAACAACTTGACGGACGTAAGCCTGTGACAGACCGAGCCATATTTTCGTGGCTTAGCCTATTTCAGCATATCGCTCGCCATGCATTCCCATTGGTAGTGTATGGCGAAAGATATGCTGAAATAGGCTAAGCCAATGTATATGTATAGCATAATGTATCGTCTACCTTAATCTCTCGTAACTAGCTGCAACTGATATACCGACCCATAGATTGTTCTACACGCATATTTTTTTAGTGATTAGCTGTTTGACGGCCTCTTCTTTCCGTCAATCACTTTGAAAAATCTTAACCTTTGCTTAGATAATAACGTTATTCTTTTGTTTTAAAAAAATCCGAAAAAAACATGTACCCTTGCAATAAGTATAACATACAAAACATAATCTTCTACTTGTATTGGGGTCGAGTACTTATTGCTTCAACGAGGCTTTCCTGTCCTGGTCTATTATACAGCCGCCTTCGTTGATTACAGTCTCAGCATCTGGCGTTGCTTTCTTTAACTTTTTCTTGGTTTTTAAAATTATTCAAATATTAAAATTTTTATTTTATTTCACCCATTTTTTAATTGTACAAATTTACCCCAAGCAACCAAGAACTCACCAAGAGAGTTCCAAATAATATTTTTTTTTTGTATTGGCAACATTTACGAACATACCGAAAAATATTTTCGCCGTCCGACAGTTTCGGGGTAATTTTTCGATAAAATCATTGAATAAGTCAAAAGTGAGTACGGCCATGCCAATTATTTTTCATTGCGGTACATTTATATACTTCAATATAAAAGCTTTTATATTTTCAGAAGTTCGATTTGTTAATTAAATGCCTCAATATTACATAACGTAAGCTGTCACCCAGTGCCCACAAGCTCGTGAGAAAAATCATTCTCAAATTTTTCATAATTTTTATTGACCCTGCAGTACAATCAGAATATCCTGAACGAATAATTGTATTAAAATCATAAATAAAGCTTACAGACAAGCTGTAATATTGGTTTTATATTCGATTTAACGTAGCTTAGTAGTGGGGTTAACTTTATCGATTCACCATTATCTTGTAATCTTTACATAAGTGTTAAAAGTTCGTGGAACCCCTTTTGTCATATATAAAGCACAACGTGAATAAGCACGCCTCAGGTATAAAAGCCAACAATTTTCAGGGCCTTTTCTGAGACGTTTTAGAAATAGAAATCATAATAATAATATGATGAGTTTCTACGACTCGTTCTTGGGTTCTGATGATTTTCCATCTTCCGAGTTTCTTCCCTCCTATAACACGGATCACTTTACTCCTTCCTTTCTCTAAAAAGACAATCTGAACGGCATCCCCAAAGTTGACAGACAGAAATGATAGTACCCTCAGTACCCTAATGTTTCCCAGGAATGATTGCTTCCTTGACAACCGGAAACCCTTCTTCTTCTTATCCAGCTAAGCTGTCGGTTGCAACACATCGCTGGCCATATATCTAGGTGTTACAATAAATACATAAATAAAGTGGGGGCAGTTCTGAACACATACCTTAATAATTTATAGATGGCTGACAAAGTGATCCCCCGCCCAGCAGTGATGCGCCACTTGCTCCACAACCAGATCAAGAGGAACCTGGCTATCGCCATCGGCCTGTCCATCGTAGGGGCCGTGGCCTTCAAGTACAGCTACGTGGAGCCCCGCAAGGCGGCCTACGCCAACTTCTACAAGTTTGTTATTTTATATTTTAGGGATTTAAAATGTATAACTTATATTATGGCATCTGAGGAATGTGGAGTATGGTTCCAATACAAAACAAAAACAGTGTCAAATCACAGATCGAAGAAGAAGAAGTCCTTGTGGCTTTTCCCGCTTATAGATTGTGTATAAATCGGTGACATCGGTTTCCTTTCAAATAGGTATTGCTCACACATTTTGTGCTCAACCATTCTGCGAATCAAATAGAAAATAATTACTTCTTTAATAATTTTAAAACTAGTAGTTCTGTGAACATTAGACCTTGCGTCCATAAAAGTATATTTAAAAAAATTTCTTATTTAATAAAAAACAAAACCAAAATTTCCTCTGAAATCATAAGATTTGTAGTGGGTACTTAATTCCTACCAACTTAATTATCAACCGCATATATTACGTAACATTTTTTTGGTTTCAAATAAGGAATTGTACAATTTTTCCAACGAGAAGTCACTATTTGAATGACAATTCTTTTTTCAAACTTTCTTTGGGCGGGTAGGTACCACAGTATTGGAAAAATGCGATTAAGAAAGTACAAATAAACATGACGATTTCATAATTGAATTAAAATCTTTGCTGAACCATTAAAACACCCCACCACCTTTTTTTGCTTTAAATATGCTCAGGAATTGCTGGTTAAAGTCTTTCAGGAGCGTGCTGACACACCTGTATATTCTGTATCCTACGTATACAGGATGTCATAAAAACAAAAATTATTTTGGAAATCTTTCAATAATAAAATTTTAATATCAAACAAGAAACATTAAAAAAAAAACTTACCTAAACGATTAGGATTCGGAACATCAATAATTTTGAGAGAATTTGTACGTAGAAACACATTCCCTACGTTTAGGGAATAATTAGTAAGAACTGTCACTTCATTTTTTATGACAGTTATGAAAATAAAAAAAATTAAATTAAACTGTCAATGGAAAATCCCGCCAATTTGTAATCATACACTTTCGGCAATTTTTGGAGACAAACTGAGAAGAATAATTATTTACATTTCTAATGGCGAACAAGTCACATCTCCGCATTATAGAAAAAAATAGTAAAAAATACTTCCATAATGTATGTACTTCCGCAGTCAGATCTGTTCTTCAGAGCCTCTAAAGGAACATGATGTTTGTGGCTAGTAATGTCCTTCCGATATGTGAAGGGTTTAACAAAGTTATCTTATTTCAGGACCTACGATGCGGAGGCGTCCTGCGAGAGGATGAGGAAGAAGGGCCTTTTCCAGTCCTGCCCCGCTGATTAACTCCTAGGACCTTTATTTTGTAGCACTTTAATAGGAAAAAAGCGCCGGTAATAAAATATAGTTTGACCTATAATATGTACATAACCAACTATCACCATGGACCCGCTATATTCTGTCAAACATTCTTTGCTTTTCTCTACACTTAATACAATGAAAATTAAATATAATTTATTGTTATAAATAATTGATTTGTTGAAACTTATTTTTTTAGTGTTTTAAGCTTTAGGAACTGTCCCAGAGTGGTAAATACTCTCAGTATCGCCCTGTTGAAAGTTTCACAACCTTCCTCCTACTTATCTCCTGTCCTTCCCACTCCCTTCAACCTTACAGCTTGTCCCCATGGTAATGCCATAGTTCTACTGGTTCTAGACAATTGAGAGTCATGTGCGGCATTCACAAAAAATAAATTAAAAAGGATAGCCATGTCTATGGAATTATTTGCTGTTATCTGTGTTTCACTTCTTCCTTTCCTCAAAGAGGCCCTGCACACAGCATCCCCGAAGATATCAGGCCCTGAGGAACATTACTCTCTTGGGTAGAGTTAATATTGATGGTGATCTGGCAATACGTTGTTTTGTTTTTTCCATTATTTTTAAATGGCGATTTGAAATTGAACTCGCCCGATAATACAAAATGTTTCCAATAAGAAATATGTAGAGATATTATTTTTTTTCGTAATGGAAACATTTTCGTATTATTGGGTGAGGTCAATTTCAAATCGTTGTTTAAAAATAATGGAAAAAACAAGACAACATATTGCCAGATCACCATCAATATTAGCTCTACTAGTAATGTATTGCTTCAAATGGCTAAATTGGGGGAAAATAAGATGTTGCCAGATCATCATTGATGTGTATTTTTAAATGCCTACAGTCTGGCGGAATATTAATTGGAGAAATGTTAGATTAATATTATGGAGGGCATTTTATCCTTGGCATCTACTCCTTCTGGGACTTCTATTGTGTCAAGGAGTATGGCTGTAATAAGAAATGAGTGAGTAAAATTAACCAAGATAATATGTTGATTGGATTTCCCAAAAGGTGCCATTTAAAAGGTTACAGCAAAAACTGGCAAATTGCTTCAAACAGCTTCACAGTCAACTTCACAGGTGGTGGCCAAAAGAAACAAACAAGTTGTTTTCTCCGTAGATTTTTTTATCTAGCGATGCCACCGTCTGCAGAATTAACTGGGTCAAGTTCCACCTTTCTGTTGTCATAAGAAAGAAACGAGTCGTCAAATGCGGGGGCATCTTCAGGTAAGAGTTAGAAAAAACAAAATTAATTCTAGGCAGTTAGCGGGGATAGCGCAAATGGAATATTGCAAAGAGGAAAAGATCCTAAAAATAAACATCTCTATACCTACGCAAGAATTATTTTTGTGTGGTTGTAAAATGAATAAAACTGGATAACATGAGATAATGGAAAAAAAATTCTAGGCAACTACATTTTATTGTAACCGTATTGTTACTTTACCCTTTTATAAAAGGGTTGGGGAGCTGTCATTACTGCGCCCTTGAGAGGATCTTTCATAAAATGGCGCTACACAAATCTTCCATATAAATGTTCGTTTGTTCAAAATCTTAAATCTCCGAAAGTTCTTACTTCACTGATTGCTTTGAAATTTTTGCACAAAGTTGCATTCGAATAAGCGTGTGTTTTTATATACCTACATTACATAGATGTTGCATGTGACTGGTAAAAACATGTTTTTTTAACAGCGCCATCTGTTGGACTTAAAAGCAACATGCGATATCGTTCGTCTATCTGCACAGACAGGATGAGCCGCAGCGACGCGTGGCGGGGTACAGCTAGTTATTCAATATTGTTTTTATTACGAAGCACCTTCTGGCATAAATAAACCACTCCCTCTAGATGTGTGAATCTAATAATTTTTTCATCAATTTTAAAAGCCACCTTGAAAATATTAAAATTGCCAATCACTTGAAAATAAGCATTAAATTCACTATAAATAAGGATTACCCTCGCAGATTTTTTTTAAACACTGTTGGTTTCTAGACACTCGGTGTCATGGCTCCCTGTTTAGTATTGCCTACGTAGAAAGCAAACAGTGGGGGTAGGAATATTGTTTATCTAAAAAAAATATATTCACGGATTTTTAACTCAAATACTAACGATTATTTTTACAAACTTTTCCGGGCTATGAATAACCTGAAAATATTTTATTTACTCCTTCTGCTATGTTGATAGCAGTAGCTTGCCCACTCGGCTACTTACCGGCCAATACATATTTGTCTTCAGGCACAACATAATTCATTAGCCTAATATAGATTTTATGAGATTACACAGAAAGTTGCCTAAAAACAGGAAAAGAGAAAAATTCCACCAACAAAGCTAATATATTGTGTCTGGCTATCAAATATTTTCTTTTTATGATCTGAAAGTAAATGACTTTACTATTTAACTTTGCTGAGTTTCAATGGACGTCCGATGGTATTTCGTAGATCAAAGTTCAAGTTTATACTCACAAGAGAGTTATAATATTATTTTGTACTACAATACAAGTCTCTTGAAAAGTTGAAAAGCCACATTTAATTACTTTGAAATCTGATTTTATTTCTTTTCAGCTAAATTGATCAGTTATTTTCTAGTTGTTTTGAGGGGATATTTCACGTAAATGGCACTACAAAAATAACCGATTATTATTATTCTTATTAATCACTTGTTTTTACAACGCGGGGAATGATTGGTACTTAAATTATGGGGGAATAAAGTTTTTGGCGGCATATGAAACAATTTGATAACTTTGAACAGGAAGTGATTAGCGCCTCTTGTTCGATCATTAACCAATCAGAAACCATTTTCTATGATAGAATTATATTTCGCCCAATCAAACACTTGGCTTGTGAAACGTAACAACCAACATTGTATGTGCGTACAATATGTCAAACTACTTTTTTGTAGAGTTTATTGGAAATGATTTTTAGCGTAGTCATGAAAACAAAAGATTTATAAATTTGTTTTATCCAGTTTATGAAATTTATTTAAAACAAAAGCATTTTTACGAATTTATTTAATGAACAAACATCCGACGACGCCGTTCAAAGTTGTTATTTATTGTAGATATTTCCAACACGCGAGTGCGCATGTCAAGTCTGAAATTGCAAATGGCGCCCGTTGTTATTGTTCGTACCAAATCGACTATTTGTAAATTATACGCGGTACCGCTCGTCGAGTTTTTCACAACAAAATCACTGTAATATGATAGTGGAGACACTTAAAATACTTATTAAAATAACAATTGTTGGTTTCTGAGTGTGTGAAGTGTCGTTTTAGTGATAAAAGTGTGTCATGCAAATGGGGTAAGCTGAATTTGTCGGATGTCGCTTAAGTTGTTTTGGTGAACTCGTTCGCGTCGTTTGTCTCCGGTTGAGGATACTAGAGTTAGATTTACATGTTAAAAGTTCGTGTTCTGCGAGAGAAATGTGTTTTGATTTCCCAAATGAAGTTTGAGTGCGCCGTATTTGTCAAATGTTGCATGCCGTTGCCTACTCCCCCGTACATTTCAAAATGGCTGCGGTGCTTCTCGATATAAGCTTTGCGTCACTGAAATGTTAATTCCGCTTTTTCGAAGGAATTTCGATGGTCAAATCTGACTTTTTCCTCGACAAATCGACAACAGGCTGTTTCGGCACAATGTTGTCGTATCTCGTGGCCCCACTGACCAAGTGTCATGTTTTGTCGGACTGGATATAAAATCTGATCCTTTCTAGTAGAAATATTACCGTACAAGAATCGGAAAGCGATGTCAATTTTACTCGTTCAAATTGAAACTCGTCAAAATATAAACGTACCGCCAATGTGGAATAACGAACGTGCGGCGCAACGGAGGAGGTACGTAGCAGAAAATACGTTCAAATTGCACTGGCTGTCTTCGATTCTGACTTTCCAAATATGTTGCATCGGATTTTGACATTCCCAAAAATAACGTCACAAGTTGGCCCATTCCCCCTTGAGAGAAGCGGGAATATCTCGTTAGCATTTATAAAACATTTCCCTCGGCATCGCTCGCGACCAAAACTTAATTGGGTCGGATTTGTGATTTGGCTTTTTGGCAGATATTATCAGGAAACTAGAGTCAACTCCAGAGTTCACTTGCCGCCGTTGTCTCGTTTGGAGTTACATTTCCCTCCCCAAAACGTTTCTTCCGGCCAGTTCAAAATCCAATCAATTATAAACTTCCACGAAATTAGTCGATTTTCATTGATGAAATTTCCCCCTCGATATAACCTTGAGGCATTTTTTCGACTTTTGGTCAAAAATGGACTCCTCAATTAACGATGAAAGTCAATTCATATTATTTACCTACGGCAATAAATCCATTTACCTCCGACAGTTTTGCCCGTCACCGATTTCGCACAAGTAATAAAATCGCGATTAATTATATCCACTCAAAATTGCATTGCCATGTTAAATTAAAAATAAGAAAGAAAAGGCATGGCTTCAATTTTTAATACTCGAATGATTAATTGTCGCCTATAATGATATAATTTAGTTAGAATAGAATGACAATACATACATACACACACAAACAAGGAAGTTATCTCCCCAACCTCACTTTTTCACTTCGAATTGGCTTGAACTGGTATTCTGCTAATGAAGATGGCCCACGGATGTGGAAGAATCTATTTTTGATGTCAGGAGCGAAATTGTGGCGTCTAAACCTAACCTAACCTGACGTTTTAGTGATATTGAAGTGTCATGTATGTTCTGTTTGTATGAGTTGTGTAGAAGTAGGAAAAGCTATGGTTCCCATGTTATTTTTATCGGAATCTTTTTATTTATTATTTTTCTGTCATTCTTTTAGTCACTTTTTTGATACTTTAGATTTATTCAAATTGAAAGTTCGCAATACGATTGAATTACAATTGCAATGTCCTTGAAACGAATTTTGTCAAAGCTTCAGCAACAGATTTCAATCTGTCACTTAGTGATTTGACACATAACCTATTCAAAACTATTGACAGTTCAGTTATTTTTGCTATGACATGCTGTGCACTTTCAGACGGTGAAATACGTTGCACTTGATGACAGGTGATGATTTAATTTGGTAATTATTTCCCTTCATGGAAATTACATTTTGTTTCAATAATTACTATAACTATTTACATGAACAAATTAGGTTCTTAGATTGGGTTAATTAAGTTATTTATGCATATTTAGATTGAAACGAAACTTACGCAAGTGTTAATTCATACAAAAAAGTCCAAAATGGCGGCAAAGGGATCGTTTTTAAGAACTTTGAATAAAAATGGAATTATAATGCATCTTTTACCTTCTATCCCGATGTAAATCGTTGTTTCTTGTAGTAATTAAGTTGAAGTGAAGTGTAATTTCCTAATATGTGCCTGTTAAATGTGCGGTGGTTAGGGAAATATTTAATTTTAATTTTTACCCACCTCGAATTACTGTGAACTTGATGAACTTAATATTATTACTATAATGTAATATACGAACTGATGTATACCCGCTGTTGGTCGGGGTTATGAATGGTTTGGAGTAAAGTTTAGAGGTTGTAAATTCTAGTGTTTCTGATAACTGAGTTTATTTTTAAGGTGAAAATAATATTATTATAAAGAATTAAAAAATTTTGCTTTTTATAAGTTTTTGTTTCACTTGATCGTGCCGTGTCTTCCTCGGGTGTCCCCGACTTTCACCATTTACTACTGTATACCACATTGTTATCATTAAAAAAAACTGCAATATATCGACCTTTATTCGACTTCAGTCTTCCTCAGGCGTCCCCAACTTCTTCTACCATTCATACAACTCTCTAAACACTCCTGGCACTAATAAGAACAAACTTTTAAAGTTTCGGCGATATCGGTCGACTACTTTCAAGTTTTGCGAGCACAAACATATGCAGGCTGAATTTTTAGAAACCAGTTAGAATTTAACTCAATCATGTGGAGTGCATTTTATAAAATAAGACGTTGTCCTGCCACAGACCGCCTTCTATGTAGGGAAGTTAAAATATGTGGTTGTATCACAGACATAGGAATTAATAGACGAGAAGATAATGGCGAGGGGTAAAATCAACTGTTGAAGAACGAAGGGGGTGAAGCTGACTGTGATTCGTCAATAAATCAATCTGACAGTAAAATCTGCTTTTGAATGAATAGACATTTTTACATGGGAGCGCAAATTACTCGCCACGTTATTGAACATTTGCGAAGTCCAAATTCGGCAAAAAAATTCGGTTGTATTTTCAGAGTCGAATATTTCGTTTAAGTATTTAGTTAAGACACTTTTATAAATGTTCATAATTTACTTCCCAGCAACCAACCAGCTTTGTGTTTCGCGTCCAGACGTTTCTCGATGTGATAGTATATGTTTCTAAAACTGATCTATATTATACGATGTGAATATGCTTAAAATAAAGTAAAATAATGCTTATATATGGAATGTAATACGACAATTGGGTTTATTCTCTTTTTCACATCTATTTTTACAAGTTTTCATAGTACAAGTCAACATTTTGCCGTGTTATTTCGTAAAATGAACCGATGATGCCTCGACCATAGTTCCCACAAGAATGATGACGTCACGTTTTCAAATTTCACTTGAGGCCATACGCGAGCCCAGCCGGCTCCAATGGAACCGGTATGGGGAGTGGGGATAATACGCTTTTAATCACTTAGGGCAGGTCTACTAATATTCATATGTCTATGGGTTGTATGTATTTTGAAGTTGTGAATTCTAGGATAAACATTGACTTTCTCTACTTTCTATAAGTATAATATGCATGTGTTATATACGTAAACTCTCCGACTGAAATTCTATAAATGATAGTAAAAGCCCTATCAAAATCTGTTGCATAGTTTGAAAGAACTAAGTGCACAAACAGACAGACTGGAATAGTGACTTTATTTTATACTATTTAAAGAAGATATAGATTATCCATAATTATCATAAATGCCTAATGTTAGAATCTAACAGCTTGTGAGGAAAACTGGAGTGCTAGTGATTTTAATAAAACTAAACTAAATTGTTGATAGCGTGGTAACAAATGTACTCAAAGGCCGAGGTTTTGTTCGTTGTTTCTGGATCAATCCTGGTTCCGTAACAGGAAGCTGGTAAAATTTGAATGAAGGGAAATTGCTCTGCCTCATTCTACTCAGGATTCACTCAAATTGTCTGCCAAGGAAACTTTCGTAAAAATTTTCAATAATTATGTGAAAGCAACGTATTGAGGAGAAGTGCAAAAATTCTACAGAATAAAGTCTACACGTCATCTAGTTCTTTGTAAGATGTTGTAATAACATCCTGTGGATTCATCTATTGGGAGAGTGATTTGTCTGAATGTGATAGATACAATTATTATAATTGAGTTTTATAATTCGTTCACAAGTTAAAAGTTTTTAGCAGTATGTATTCACTGGCAAATTGGTGCATTTCTAATGCTGTAAATCTATATATCTGTGATTTTATTAACAATGTAGATACATATAAATCAATCGATAAATAAATAGGTGTACATATAATGTAAAATAACCATCTCTATAAATAGTATAAAATAAAGTCACCATCCGTGTCTGTCTGTTTGTGCGTTTAGTTCTTCTAAACTACGCAACAGATTGTGATAGGTTTTCACTATCATTTAGAGAATTTCTCCCGGAAGGTTTATGTATATAATGCATGCATATTATTATTATTATGTAATGAGCAGGCAGCATTCTGCTGATGCGCTCATATCTGATTTCACAACAAGTTTGACAGTAATTGAGTTGTTTTAAGTTTGAACTAAGTCCTTTCTTCTCTCCAAATGTGAATCCAAAAGAGCTTTGAATTGATTTATATTTATTCAAAGCTCTTTTGGATTCACATTTGGAGAGAAGAAAGGACTTAGATCGATGACATGTTGTGGGAGTTTGTTCCAAGCATCCACTACTCTATTTGCAAGGAAGTGTTTTCTAGGATTAGATGCAAAAGGCGTTTTGGTAATTTTTTTTGAGTGTCCACGGAGATTTATATTTTTATTAGTAGTGAAGATTTCTTGGATGCTAGGGCAACTGTAATGTCCAGATAAAATTTTGAAAGTCTCGATCAAGTCACCCCTTTCTCTTCTTTCTTGTAAGGTTGGTAATCTTAGTTCCTCGAGTCTATCTTCGTATCGTAGATCTTTCAGAGCTCTTGGTATTTTGTCTCTGTACTCTCTCTAACAGATTTATATCCTTTGCGAAGTAAGGACTCCATATTTGGAAAGCATATTCCAGGAGAGGTCGCACATATGTTTTATATATTTTTAACATCATGTCCGGTGACTTCAAGGAAAGTCTTTTCTTTACTTTCTACAATTATATTTGTAGAAAGTAAAGAAAAGTCGATGTTTTGTAATCAAGTCGTAAAAAATATGTTTTCAGGCGCTTACATTGCTAACGCTGGCAAAATCTTACGAGATACATCAAAACAATGTACTACTGAATTTAATATCTTAAAAAGGTCTAGAGAAACGTCCGCGATGGCATATGTCTACCTCCTAAGGATAACACCCCCAGCGAAGCCGGTTCCCCTTCAGCTAGTAACATATATTATTATAAACTAGAAATCATGTGTAGTGTGGCCGGCGTGCTCAACCACCTTGCAAACACAATTGTCGTTTACGGTCATAATGTAAAAAAAACATAAATATCAAGTCATTATTCCCAACGTGACATCAGAGCTCTCAATACTGAACCCTCTGCCAAAAGTGTATGACCACTGTCTTCGATTTATTGAAAGTAATATTCTTGGGAAAACTTTGGCTCGAGAGAGAAAGTCATTCCTCGTTGAAGCTAACTATTGTTGCAGTTATAAATGTATATTAACGATGAGGCAAAACAAGCAAATAATACGAAGCATTCCTCGTAGTTCTTTATAAATTAATTACCGTTCAATTTTCCTTATTTTCTTTGTAAACCTTGTGACAAGCCTTCCTCAAATGTCTCCAGTATTGCCCATTCCTGGTGGCTCTCATCAATCTGAAGGTTACAGTTTATTTCACATCTTCTTTCTGTGGGTGAGACCTCTGCTTCTCTCAATCATCCATTAACCGTGCTACGTTCTAAGCGTAGTCCCACGTAGCTAACTTTATCTTGCTTCGAATTCCTTAGTATTTCTATATGGCGAACAGCATTTGTGTGATGACCATTTTTGTCAAAAGTTTCTTGGTGAAAGACAATGTTTTTGCTCCAAATATTCATAATAGTATAATTACAAAAATTGCAATTACTCGTTTTATAACAATTAAATTCTGTATTTTTTTTATATGTTAGGAAGACAGATTGATTCTGCTTAGAATTAAATGAAGCTGTTAGACTTGTCTATAATAAGGAACTTAGTAAAAAATATTAAAAATAAAAAACACTAATTATGAATATATTAAGTTTTATTATATATAGAACTAGCTGCTCATATCTACTGTCAATAAATATAATATCCATGTATTATATTATATAAACCTTCCGGAAGAAATTCTCTGAATGATAGTGAAAACCCTATCAAACTCTGTTGCATAGTTTAGAAGAACTAAGCGCACAAACAGATAGACGCGGATAGTGACTTTGTTTTATACTATTTAGAGATTAGTATTGCAATTTAACGCAATTTAAAAACGGTTAAAACCGTAAGACACTTACACGCTCTGTGTTTTGGTCAGTGGGTTCTGTCTGACCTTGCACCAATGCCTATTGGGTCGGTCTGTTGCATGCATTAGAATGTTGGACGATTTTGTGCTGCATAGACTCGCACACGTGGTATACAAATTATTTTTAAAGAATTCATGATTTTTAGAAATTTGTTAAATATTTAAATTAGGATTTTCCAATTTCATACTGACCCTATTGGAATTGACCTCACCGTCAACCGACAAAACTGAGGTACATATGATGTCACGCGTACTCTGCCAGGTTTCAATCGTTTTGGTGGGCTTTGGAAAACGCAAACTTTGAAAATTATTTTTAGTATTAAATCGACATTAGTAAACAAAAAATACCAGTAAGTTAGAGGGGAACATTCATAATGGGAAATAAAAAAGAAGCCTGGAATTCCTTATTTGTAGTAGGATAAATCCTTGGAAAAAATATATTTGTACAGCGCCCTTGAGATTTTTCACAAAAATAGCCCTATACAAATCATATTATAACAGTAAAAAATTCTCATACCGATTGGAAAAACACAGTTTTATTGATTTTCAAAAAGAAATATGCAGTGGAGGAATATTCACTGATTGCAAATTGGATAGGGGTGACATGATTAATAGTACACAACTGCTGACCCTGTACAAATCGCAAGTGCGCCCTACTGTCGAATTTGGCAGCCATCTCTGGTCCGGAGCCCCTAAATACCTGAAAAAAACCCTTGACTCTGTGCAGAAACGGGCGGTCCGTTTGATAGATTCCCCAATCTTAACAAACGGACTGCAATCTTTAGAGCACAGGCGTCAGGTAGGTATGCTGTCCTTGTTCTATCGGTATTACAATGGAAGATGCTCTGAGGAACTAGCGTCATTGATCCCTTCGGCACCGGTGCGTAATCGGGATACACGCCAATGCGCGCCCAACATTTGTACACGGTTGACATTTGTCACATGAGAACGGGTCGCCTCTACGATTCGTTCTTAAGTTCAACAGCTCGGCTGTGGAACGAACTGCCGGCTTCTGTGTTTCCTCCCTCCTACAACTTGGGACTCTTCAAGACCCATGTTCACTCCTTCCTCTCCACAAAAAGACCCTCCACACAGCATCCCCAAAGATGACATAGGCCCTGAGGGAAATTATTTTCTTCAGGGCCTCCTGTGTGGAGTTAATATAAAAAAATAAAATTAAAAAAATGATGTAATAAGGACTCCAGTATATTTAACTTTTTTTTAATCAATTATTAACTTAAATAGCAGTATTTTTTTTTCTTTTAGTTAGTTTTAATAGCTACAATTTTCAAAGTTTTAATTTTTCAGATCTACCGAAAATGCAACAAATCTATGGATGTGACCTGTGATGTCACCAGTCACCAATCACCAGTCTCAAAAAGCCTATTTTTGTTTTTCAAACGGCGCTGTATTTTGAATGGGAGTCGAGACGTTTTAATTTTTAAGATTATCTGCTTTTATCATTGAAGAACACTAAGTGAAATGTTAGAATCTCATCACTAACGTTATTGTATTGAATCAAAGTGCAAAAATACATCGATGACTGCACCTGTTACAAATATTTACAGGTATTTAAAACCTGCATTACAACATTTTCATTAGTTCCAATGTGAATGTGGACCAGGGTTGCCAATGCACATGTTCTAAAATACCCACAGAGAAGGAAGAGATGTTGAAATTCCCCACAAAATCCACATAAGTTCATTTGCCTCCAAAATGAAAGAAAATTCTATTGAAATCAGCATTTATTTTTCGTTATCTAGTCATTTTCGGATTTTCTCTTTCATTTGGCTTTGAAAATATACTTTTTTTTTTAAATTTACTGTGAAAAAAAACGAAATACAGTACGTTCTCACAATTATTGTAAATATATATATATTACTCACGTAGACTGGTTTAGGAAAGTATTTTTATTGCTAATATCGCGCTACAGACCCAACCTGCTCCCAACCGTCTGGAGCAATGTTGTGAGAGAAAGTTTGGGAAGTACCTGGCTATAAGTGCTGCAATACAATATATAATATTTTAAATAAATTAATTGTGAAATAACACAAATTAATTAAATGGGCTTCATTCTACGCATTACAAAACCATTCAATAAACCTTTTTACATTTGAACTACTGTATATGGCATACGTAAGATCTCATCTTGAATTTGATCTGTCATTTCAAATCTTCAATACTAAACTCATACTAACCGAATTGAAAATATTCTTCAACTAAATTTTTGGGAAAAACATCCTGTCGTATCATATTACTCTTTACGAATGGAGAATTTTTTTTCACAAACTGTTTCTGTATAAGATTGTCAACTGCCTTATTGATTCCAGCTCTATTAGAAAGATTGCATTTCGTTGCTCTGAATTCAATACCAGATCGAATAAATAAATAAACAAAAAATCGCTCCTAACTTAAATATATTTTTATATTGATTTCCATGTATTAATTTGTAATTTAAATTTGTTAAATACCTTATAATGAGATGGCATAACCTAGATGTTACGATGATCATAAGACTTTACTGTTGAGTATGTAGTTCCCTTGTACATTTTGCAAAAAACTTTCCAAAATAAAAATTCTTCCAGACTTCTTCAACTAACCATCATGCTTCACTGCAGGATAAGGCGGAGAGACATTCTGTTTTGGAATACACTACTCCTTTCATCCATATTCATACATATATTCTGACTGTTGACATAACCCCCCCTCACGTGTTTGATTCACTGTATCATGCCATATCTTCCTCAGGCACCCCCGACTTCTACCATTCACTTTCATGTCATTATTATTTACTTTTATTCTTCTAGACACAAATAGACCTATGTTCCCATATAACTTCTCCACTCCCACCGTTCTTCTGCTGTCTTCCTCCAATTCCTTATGCCCAAGGAAGCGTTGTTGGCCTCCACACCATCCGAACAACTATTTTTCGTTCATTCTGCAGCCTTATATATTTAAACATTTTTGATGGTTGGCAATCTCCTTCCTTGCTCCACGCGTCCTGCCCAGTGCAACCTTCTTATTACAAATCTTATTACTGAGGGCTCTTTAAGGAAAGGAAGGAGAGGAAGTTCTGGGTAGGTAAAAGGCATGAGGGGTGGATAGGAATCTAGGGATCAGTGTGTCCAGGAGTGACGGACGTATGAACATATCCCTCCCACTGCGACGTAAAGCCATGGGTCGAGAGACAAGCCAGAGAGGATCGCTGCTATTATACCATGGGGTTACTAGTCCTGGGTCGATTGTGCAATACCCGCTTATTGTAAGATGACATGTATTGTATTGAGGGTGACAGGTAATCGGGTCTCAGGTACGACGGGTATTTTTGGCCTACGACGGCGACCGCATCGATCTTTCTTTACTCTATGGCATTTTTTCCACTGTGTAGTATTACCGTAACATTTCAACAGTGGGAGGTGTAAAATGAGTGATCGATTTTACTCTAATTACTATAACTAGGTAAATCTTTTTCGAGTTAAACACAAAACCATACCTTTGTATACATGGGCGAGGAAATAAAATTATAGTTTTGTGTGTAATTCCAAAAATCGGCTGATTTCGGAGTTACCGAATTGTGATAATACCCCACGATATAAGGATAGTTATTTGGTGTAAAGCTAAAACCTTTTTACATATATAAATTAAGTGTATAAACCAGAGGTTCCAAAAGTGGTCTATATGGGCCCCGATATCGATATCAGCATGCTGGGGGTCTATGTCAGCGAGAAAAAAATTTGGGGGTCCACGAGATTCAAATGGGGGTACATACGATCGGACCCCCATTTACCTCAAGTCAACATTTAAAAGTTCCGTAAATGACACAATAGACCTAACACAAAAATAATAGACTGAGAAATTACTTATTTGATATTTGTATTTTTATATTTCATAAAGTTGTTAATTGAGGTATATAAATAGAGTCTACGTTCCTTTTCTCTTCAGAATTAATATATTCAAGCAAAACATTGCACATCGGAAGCCGCGAATTTTCCTAGTTCCCCAACTTGTTTTTGAAAAACGTCCAGGGTAATAATGACGTTTAACATTTAAATGCACTTCACACAGATTTCAAAACTGAGTTTGAGGACATTTTGACTATGGAAATGCAACGTTAAAGAATCGGATATCATGTGACAAGAAGAACTGACCGGAATAAGCACTGACAAAGAACTTAAGGGGCAGTTCTGTAGGGTTAACTACATAATGAAATTCCCGTTGCTTATCCTGCTTCATTTTCATTTGGTGTAATACCTTACAAGGGTGCCCCTGTCTGCACAATGTAAAGACAGAGCAACTATACCGCCACCCGGTTGTAGGGCAGACAAGGAGAGGGAATATTTTTACTAAAAAAATAAATGATTATCACATGGGACGTTAAAAGTTTTAGGAAAATTCAATATTCGGCAGGCTCTCATCATCATCATCACTTTTGGCTCTACAACCCCTGGTGGGTCTTGGCCTCCTCAAGAGTCTTCCTCCACTCATCTCGGTCCCGCGCCAGCTCTCTCCAGTTTCGAAGCTCCAAGGCAGACAAATCTTTGAGGACGTTGTCGCTCCATCTTAACCTTGGCCTTCCCAGGCTCCTTCTCCCTATCGGTCTTGAGCTCAGCAGGGACTTTGGTTCTTGATGCTCGGTCATTCTCTTCACATGACCTAGCCACCGAAGTCTTCCCAGTTTTATGAACTTTGTGACGTTTAGCTCCTTAAACAGAGTATAGAGCTCATTGTTATAACTTCTGCGCCAAAATCCATTTTCTAGAACCGGTCCGAAGATGCGCCTCAAAATTTTCCTTTCAAAAACATCCAGTGCTCGCTCATTCTTCTTAGTTAGAACCCACGTCTCGGCTGCGTATGTAAGCACTGGTCTAATTAGTGTTTTGTACACTAATACCTTGGTGGTTCTGGAAAGCAGTCTGGATTTTATTTGTTTTTGTAGGCGGAAATAGCAGCGGTTTGCATTCACGATGCGCTTCTGGATCTCCTCTGTAGTGTTATTGTTTGTTATCAGGGAGCCCAGGTATGTGAATCTTGGTACCGTTTCAAAATTTTGGCTTCCACATACGAGAGATGGGGTTTGTAGGGTACATCCTACGGCCATGTATTTGGTCTTCTGCTGGTTTACTACAAGACCCATATTTTTGGCAGAACTTTCAAGATTTATGAAGGCGTCTTGTAAATCATCGGGATTTTTCGCAATTATGTCGATATCATCAGCGTAAGCCAATAGTTGCACAGAGTTGTCAAATATCGTTCCTCTTTTCTCAATGCCTGAGTCACGAATAACTTTTTCTAAGGCTATGTTACTATTCGGCAGGCTCTACGGGGCAAAAAAGTTTTGGAACCTCTGGTATAAACCATCCCATGTTCATATTTTAGATAATTTGACCTTCTACATGGTGGCATACATACAATGGAAAGGACATTACAAAAGATTAGTAATCTGGTTAGAACAGATTACTCTGACAGAAGAAATGTTTAAAAATCTATTTTAAGTACATTACATTTTTTTAAAATTTAAACTAAAACAACATACCTGAATACTACACTGTCCAACATAAATATCAAACCAGCGCAATAAGCCAAAATATACTGGTTACTTCCAGTTTGAACAGTAAAAAAACACAGATATCTGAATTAATAGACCAGCCCAAAAGGGAAACGGGAACAAACCAAGTGCGCGGAGCGGGGAGGTGGTGTGACCATCTCAATTGCTGTGATTTGAAAATACAGGCAACTCGCATTGTAATACATATCACTATTTAGTCCCTAAATTACTAGTCTTTTTATAATTAATTTAATTGCAGATTTAGAAAACTTAACTACCAATCCCAAATCGGGTAAACAAGAGTTTGAGCTTGTTTCCAAAATCAAATATTTGTTACACTATTTAGCCCGTCGTCCCATGGGGCGGTAAGCAATCGAATTTTACAAATGTGTTATAATTTACTGACCTCACTCATTTTTGCGTCGCTACGCAACCCAATTTGTTGCCTTACTTTAGAAAACTTTACTTTTCTGCGCATGTGTGCTCTGTCAACGTACGACTGATGTCGTTGTTTATTCAAAGCCTTCTCGAACCCCCCTTGTACCAAAAATATGGTCACATGGTTTGCCTCCATCACGGCGAAATGTCACCCAGGTATTATGTTAGAGCAAATCTATAAATTTGGATGTCTATGCTTCTAGCCCAACAGCTGATTTTGCTTACGAGTGTTTATTAAGGTGTTTTTTTGCAATTCCAGGAGATGTCTTGCGGGGAAAGGCTTGGCGTCGGACTGCTGGTGACAGTCTCGGGCGACCTGCCGGCGCCCCCGCCGGGCCGGCCCCCGCCGCCCCCGCTGGACCAGGTGAGAGCCCCCGCCCGCCCACAGCCATCCACGTCGTGGATCCACACTACATGGTTGGACACACTGTTCTCTTCTCTTGTCTTGTTAATCAGTTACAACTAACATATAAATAATAACCCCATAATGGACCCTTAAATGAATAATATTATTAAAGTAAATAATATGATGAACTAGTGTGTTAATCTATAATTCAGATTTTTAAATTTATTAGAAAATTAGCATGATTAGCAGTAACCCACCGGTAGACTTATAAACCTTTCTTCATTATTTAAATTTTGTCTTTGAAAACCAAACTACAATAATGGCTGATTACTTATACGGAGATCGTCTATATCAAGGCTGCCCAACCCCAGGCCCGCGGGCCACATTGTGGCCGAATTGGAACGAATTATAAGTGGCCCGCGTGAAACATTTTCAAAAAACCCGCCAATCCGCCAATTTGAAAAAGTGTCGCGGGCCCGCGGTAAAACAAACAATGCAGCTTGCGCGCGGTCACCAGTGTTGCCAACGACGGCGATTTATCGCTATTTAGGCTACTCAGAACGAGAATCAGCGACGAAAAAATCTAACCAGTTGAACTTACTTTTGAAACAAAAATACACCGGATTTCGACATAATATTTTTTGCGTCGAAATGGAATCCTGTAGCCACCCCCCCCCCATTCGAAAAATTGCTGTGGGGTATCACATATGATGTTCGGGTGTGCGGAATTTTTTCTCAAGTTCCGTAACAACCCCCCCCCCCATGGATTTCAAATATTTTGTGGGGAGCACTTATTTAGATTTTTTTTTGTGGGGAATTATGTTTTATAGAAATTCTCTAACAACCCCCCCCCCCCCCATGGAAATAGGAACCGTCAGGTATTCAGTGGCCCGCCAGTGATTCAAAATCGTCAATTTCGCCCAACTGCTAAAAAGGTTGGGCAGCCTTGGTCTATATAGTTCCTGTAAGCACTTAAGTCATAGGCCTATTGTGCTAATCTCCTCTGTATCACCGTTTATCCTTTGTCAGCTATAAAGTTCTTGTAATGATGTTTGCCAGGTCATCTATGTTTGGCAATGACTCTTGGTTTAAGGAGTATGTATATATGCTAAGGTATGTTTGTTTGGTTGTCGACAGGTGGAGCCGTGGAATTCGGTGCGGGTGACGCTGTCGGTGCCACTGGCGGCGGCACTGCGCCTGCGCGCGCTGGCCGCGGCCGGGGCGCCCCAGCTCCGCGCCCTGGGAGTGCTGTCTGTGCAGCTGGACGGGGACCGCGCCGTGTCCCTGCGCCTGCAGCCCCCGCCCGATGTGCCCCCAAGCGCGGAGCCGGCGCCGCCCTCCCCCGCACCCGCCCCCAACACCGTCTGTCCCATGGATGGGAAACTACCACTCGTGCCCGCTCCCGCCACGCAGGACCGCCGCGAGTTCGCCTTTGAGAGTATGACGCAGGCGCGCGTCATCCACCGCAAGGAGAACACCCTGGGCCTGCCCGGGCCCAGCCACCCGGGCACGTTTGTGGCACCGCCCCCGCCCTATCCCGCCAAGCGACCGCCTGCCGTAGCCATTTCCTCTCCACTACTGGTTAATCTGCTGCAGACAGAGCAGCCGCCTGCCGAGCCGCCTGCCGCGCCGCCCTACCGCCGCCCCCCACCCATCCCCGACACGCTGCGCACGCTCCTGCCCACTAACAGCAGCATGGATCGCGAGACGCAGTCCAGCTTCCAGGAGTTCCAGCGCTACCAGCAGCAGTACAACGCCAGGCAGCGCGCGGCGCAGGCTCATTCCTCCTCTCCCTTCCTGCCTGCCAGCCCGCCCGACCCCTGCGACCTGGACCAGCTGTTGCCCAGTCTGAGTGCTGCTGACCTCAGTCTGGACATTGCCGAGCTGCAGGATACAAAGCTGGACCTGTTGTGCGAGCAGCAAGTTCCTCCGCAACCTCCCCTGCCCCCGCAACCCACTCAGCTGCCCCATCCCATCCAATCCCCTCAGCCCTCCCAGTTACCCCATCCCCCCCAACTGCCCCAATCTTCTCAGCTGCCTCAACCCTCCCAGTTGCCTCATCCTTCCCAGCTGCCCCATCCCTCCCAGTTGCCCCATCCCTCCCAGCTGCCTCATCCCTCCCAACTTCCCCATCCCTCCCAGCTGCCTCATCCCTCCCAGCTGCCCCAACCTTCCCCGCTGCCTCAGCCTGTCCGAGTCCAACAGCCCTCTCAACTCCCGCAGCCCTCCCAGCCCCCGCAGCCTTCGCAAACTCCCGCCCAGCCACCCCCGACCCCGCCACTGGTGCTCAACAGCCGGGGCGGGCATCGGGAGTACCTGATCAACTCCCTGACAGGTGACATGGAACCACTGCCCACCGAGTCCTCCTCCAGCGAGGCGGAGGATGAGCGTCCCTCGGATCCATACTTTGATGCACCGCACTTGGAGAAGCCTGATCCCTTCTTCTCCGATGATGAGACGTCTGGCTCCACGGAGTTCTCCAAGAAGGCAGACTCGGATGCTAGCGACCCCGAGTCCTCGCGCTCTAACAGCGGGGAGGGGGCTAAGGCCGTTTCCAAGCCCAAAGTCGTCAAGAAGGAAAAAGTTCCTAGTAAAGAGGGCCGCCTGCCCGGGGCCAAGGTGATGAAGGAGAAATCCCTGTCGAAGGAACAGCAGCTGAGGCCAAATTCGCTCAAGGACAAACTAACTGGGAAGGACAAGGACAGGCCGCTACCCAAGGACGGGAAGGTGCTAAAGACCCCCCTGCCTAAGGAGCCCGCTCTGCCTCCCCGACCCACCGCTCCCAGCATTCCCGAGCCCCCCGAGAAGACAGCCAGCATAGAAAAAGAAAAGATCAAACTGAGGCTGAAACTTGAAAAGTCAGAACCCGTAGTGGCCCCTGTGTACAAGGCGGACGTTAGTTTTGTAAACTCGCAGGCGGCCAAGAAAGGGGTGGTGGGTGGCAAGCCCGCCTCCGCCGCCTCGGCTAGCAACTCCACGGCGGTTACGCCCGGGGAAGAGCTGAGAGTCCCCCCGCTGCACATAAGTCTGAGGGGTCGGAACTCCGCTGTCATCAAGATGTCCAAGAAGGACAAGAAGAAAGCTTTAATCTCCAATGACGTGTCGGCTACGGACGACGGCACCCCCAAGAAATCCAAAATAAGGAAACTGATTGAAACCTTCACGGCGTTAGATAACAAAATCCACAAAAAATCAGACACCAAGAATTTACAGCAAGGCATGATGGAATCTTCTAAAAAAGGGGAAGAGACTGTATCAAAAGTTCCGCTAGATCTTGCCAAGGCTTCGGATTCTAAGGCTGTACGACCCGTGAAGCAAAACAGCCACTTCGGTGAGGCGGAAGAGATCGGCGCTCACTGCAAGGCGAGAGAACCGGCCGAACCAGTGGGCAACTACCACATGAAATCCCTTTACAAGAATGCGCACATAGTCACAAAGTCGCCGAACCTCTTGTCCAAGTCGGGCCACCCTCAAAAAGGTCCGTCGCTAGAGTTCCTCAAGAACAAACCCAAAAGAGCGAAGATGGGCAATGAAAGATTAACGAGCATCTCAAAGTCTTCCGAAGACAACAACAAAGAGAAGGATGGAATCATTAAAAGCGGCCAGAACTCAGACAAGGAGGGGAAGTATTCCCACAACGAGGGTTACAGAGAGAAGGTGTTTGGCAAGTTTGGCGGCAGTAGCGCCAGCCCGCACAAGGCGGGAAGTGGGGCAGGTGCGGCCAAGCAGGGGGAGGGGTCGAGTTTTCGCTGTGGGGGGGCCGGGGCGCCGGGGGCCGCGGGGGGCGTGAAGCGCAGTCTCGGCGGCACGGGGGACGTGGGCCCCAACGGGATCGTGTCCGGGGAGAAGAGGCGCAAGCTGAGCCAGGCTGCGCTAGCTGACATGGCCCTACCTGGTAATTATTCTAAACTCTATCATTAACCTTCCCAATTTTCTAAATGTTCATTTGCTCAAATTACCATCTACCTAAAGTTTAGGAATTGCTTTTTAAATGTCTTTTGTGGTGTGCCCAATCTCCTAGATCAAATGAGGTTTTGGTTTACACCCTTTACAAAGTTTGGAGTCTATTTTGTGGTATTCATTGGTATCATTGTTGATTTCAGTTTTAGTTAAAAAATCTGTCGGCTTTTTTTCTATCTTAAAAATGCATCTCCAAAAGTTCAATGACCCCATAAGTTAAAAAAAGGAAAAAAGTTACTAAAATTGAAAAATATATATGTTTTCTGTTCTCTATAGTACATTCACCGGTTTCCCGCTTTACTGCTAGTTTCCGGACACTGTGTATATTGAGAAACGGCACATGTGCTATATTTGGTGTATTTTTTGAGGGTACTTGTTAAAAGGTCGGAGAATTTTTCCAAATAAATGGAATATTTCTGAACGTATCGGAAAACTAAAAGCTGTTTTTGGTAAGGTGATGAAATATGCTTTCAAATTTAATTATTAGAAATAAATACAATTTCTTGAATATTTAAATTTAATTGCAAAAATACAAAAAGTTTTAAAATTGGCTCACAATACATTTTTTTGATTAAAATTGAACAAAATTGAACAAAATTGAAAAAAAAAAAAAAACATTTTTTTAGAAAAATATATTACAAAATCATTATTTTCACCTTACTTTTTTGCCATTTCACATAAAAATAAACACAAAATTTCCCAAATTGCAGTTGGTACGTTTTGGCTTCATCAAGGTGTACAATTTAATTCTTCTATGGTTAACTTCGAGATTTGAATATAAAGCGTTGTGTTTTCTCTTTTAACACAGTTTAGATCGTATTTGTCACCATGCCAGTAAGTGAGGCACAACGATTTCTATGAACTGTTCCCAAAAGTGAACAAATGAATTGCACGGGTAATAGCGTAAGTGGTTAAAACAAAGTGAGTCAAGTAAACTCCAAGTTTCAGTTTAAGTCAATGAGGAAATATTTCGTCTCACCCGGCTAACAGGTTAATTAGTAAATTAACATAATTTAAATACTATTGCACTTATTCTGAATACATACATAGATATTTTATTTTACATGCTAGTTTGCAAAAACTAATATTGTTGATCTTGTTGCATAAAATATGCTGATGACACTTGATGGGAATGCTGGCTGAGGTTATTCCTTGAACTTGGTGGACTTTACTCTTGGTTGAGTGAAAATTACTTTCAACCTGAAATTGCACGCTTCAGCCAAATTTAAACTTGTGGTTTTACAGTTTTAGTGAAAGATTCAGATTATCATGTTTAGTAGGATTCATAATTTTTGAAATGCTTTCTATTGTGTAACTGGAAATTTTTCCAAATTTGTCCGTACTATTGCAATAAGTATGGTCTTGCGTTTTATTTTGGCGGGTATGATTCACATTAGAAAGTTTATTGGAAATTGCAGAGGTGATTAGATTTGACAAAGTACTTTAAATATAGTCTATATAATTGAAGTTGAGGAATGAGGAGTAGTGTATTGATTTGTACGTGTGTGTTTTTGCAGGAGATGGCGCATCGGGAGTGGGGTCAGGCGTAGGAACAGGTTCGGGAGGAGGAGCGAGCAAAAGCCTGGCGGGGGTGGCGGCGCCCCCCGTGTCCGTGGTGGCACCCCCTTCGCCCATCGGCTCCACCAACAAGGGCACCGTGCTGCCTGCCACCCCCCAGCCCGCCCCCGCACCCCCCCTGGGCGCCCCCCTGCCCTCCTACAGCCCCAAACCGCGCAAGGACCGCACCAAGTCCTACTCCAAGATGCTGGCGGAGCGCTCTGGCCTGCCGCGCACCGTCCTGCCCCAGGGAAACATACAAGAGATGGAAGCCAAGTTCAAACAGAAACTACTCGAAGACGCTAAATTTCACAGCGCTAAAAAGTATGACAGCCTCCTCACGCGAGACTCCAACGTCGGCTCCCATAAAGATGGCCTCGTCAAAAAGGTGGATGAACTGGTGGAAAATAACCAACAACAACAACAAGTCAACTTCAAAATGAATGTCATGAAGAAGATGGAGGAGCGTCTGGTGGAGGATGGAGAGCCCTCCTCGCGCAGTCCCAGCCAGGAGTCCCGCGGGGCCCAGGCCCAGGGCGAGGACTCGGGCATCGAGTCCATGGACGCCCTCTCTGAGAAGTCTCCTAACCAGGCCTCTCAGTCTCCGGCCGACCGCCCTGTGCCCCCGCCACCTTCTCCCCCCTCCACCGCACACACCCTGCTCTCCGACAAAACCCGCAATGAACTCCTAGACGACCTGTCTTCCAACGATGACCTCAAGATAGAGGTGTTCCGGAGTGCGGAGCTGAAGAAGGGTGGTGGCTACGCCATGCACGTTCAGTACACGCACTTGGCCGACCTGGACGACATGGGCGACATCGAGGCAGAGCTGGCCAAGATGGAGGGGTTGCACTCGGACCAGACGGCCTTCAATGGTGACCACAAGTTGGACGACCTCATGAAGGACGACCGCTTCATCGAAGACTTCATCAGTGAGAACCTGGCCAAGCAGAGCCTGGAGTGTATCCTCGTAGGTAATGAAAAGCACCTCATAATGAGTAAAGATGTCAATGAAAATAAAAGCGTCATCAAGAAGGAGGAAGAATTCATGGACCGGATAGATGACTATAGAGGAGCACCGAGAGAGACTGAGACCAAGAGAAGAGAGTCGCCCAGTCCCAAGAGCGAGGTTAAGGTGGAGTGCGAGATTAAAGGGAAAGCCGAAGACCTCAACGGCAGAAGCACCTCCTTAACCAACTGCCAAGGAAAGTCAAGCCTCGCCAAAGACGAGGACGATTACGACCCCCTGCCTTTACGGGTCACCCCCGCCTTGTATACCTACTCCAACCCCGATAAGATGAGAGAATCTGAACTCTCAGACCTGGAGGAACACGCCCCAGACACCTCCAGAAGCAAGAGCTCGCAGGCCCAAGGAAACCAAACTAGCACGGAGTCTAGCGGAGACAAGCCCCGGCAGACTGACGGCGGGGAAGATAAGGACTGCAATAAGGAGAGGCCCGTCAACGAGGCCTGCCAGAGGTTAGAGAAATGTGAATTTCCTGACAAGCACTTTCTCGAACAACTGCTGATTGAAATACCCAACTCTGAATATGCCGAGAAGCAGATCAGCTCGCTCTCTCCATCCGTGTCCGAGAAGAACTCTATCAAGAGCACGGTCAGGACGAGGTCCAGCAGTAAACTCAATAGCCCAGCGGACAAACTGAGAACCCCCAAGCACAGTCCCAACCTCCTCAAGCCAGACTCCAGAGCTAACTCCCCCGCTAACTTCTGCGTGAGGAATAACCTGAGAAGCGGCTCCGTGGACAAGATGAGTCCCAAGATCGCCCTGTCCCACAAGACTGTACCCCCCACCACCGCCACCAAGAGAAAACGCCAAGAGTCCGAGAGTTCCAATCACTCCAGCATTAGCTGCGAAGACGGCTTATCACCCAATCTGCAGAGCAAAACTAAGTTAAGAAAGTGTGTTGAAAACCCGTCGGAAACTGTCATCAAAACGGGTGACCTTATTGCTCAAGTGATAGTCAGCGAAATCAAGCCACTTCTGCAACAGCCCAAACAAGAACCTTCCGAAAAGAAACTACTCTCTGAAGAAAGCGAGAAGACCATAACTAATGAAAACAAAGTCAAAACCCAACAACCGACACTGTTGACGGGAAAGGGACAAGAAAAGACCGGCGACCCCACAGAACAATTAGAATCAGACTCGGATAGCGACGAACCTTTAATCGCCGTCGCCGGGAAAGTAAAGAGCAAAGTGGCGACAAAGACTGAGCAGCCTAACCCGCATGTGACGCGAAATCAAAACAGCAAAGTGTCGAGTGGTGGCGGAAAGAGTCAGGTGTCTCCGGGTTCGAGCTCGTCGTGTTCGTCCACGTCCAGTGGATCTGTGTCCAAGCAGATCGTAGCAGTGAAGGGGCTGGGGGAGGACAAGGTGGGCACGCGCAGGTCGGTGCGGCAGTCGGGGGGCCGCAAGGGGAAAGAGGGAGCCGAGGAAGGAGCGCGCAGGAAAACTCGCAGCGCAGGTGAGGACTGAACTGTAATCCTTATTATTTGCTATTTAATATGATCTAACATGTATATATTATTATATTATAAATTATTATTATTTAATGAGTAGGCAGCATTTTGCTGATGCGCTCATATCTAATTTAAGTACGTTGTTGTTGCATCCACCGCCAAGGCCTGAACTTTTCCTCACCTGATGAACCTGGGCATCCATGCTAATTCACCAAACGTAGCGAACCAGGGTAACCTAGGGGTTACTTGTGGCCTAATAACAGAGGTGTTGGTTATCCAATTGTTAACGGGGCGGCCGTACCCAAAAATGCCTCCCAAATTGATTTGTTGACATGTTGTAGAAGTTGTTCAATTTTATATCGTACTTGAGACTCAAAATGGGAACTGCGTATCACTGGGATTGTCTAAAGAGCATATTCGATAAATATGTTATCAGAAAAGGCCTTAAAAAATGTACTAAAGGTATGTGCGACATCTCCTAGAATATGCTTTACAGATATGGAGTCCATGTTTTGCGAAAGATAGAGATCTAATAGAGAGAGTACAGAGACGATTTACAAAGATACCAAGAGCTTTGAAAGACTGCTAATATGAAGGTAGACTCGAGGAACCAAGATTACCAACGTTAAAAGAAAGAAGAGAAAGGGGAGACATTACAGTTGCCCTGGCATCCAAGAAATTCACCACCAACACTGCTAGGAAAGACTTTGGAGCAAATAGTGCAGTGGATGCACGGAAAAAACTTCCACAACATGTCATCCATTCTACTCATATAAACCTATTTAAAGCTCCACTGGATTCTTATTTGTAGAGAAGTAACCACAGAAACCACTCAGCTACTGTTAAACTTATTATGAAATCAAATACGAGCGCATCAGCACAATGCTGCCTTCTCATTCAATAATAATAATGTGTGTCAGGGTGTTTGTTAGAAAATAGTCTTTCAGCGTTGGTCAGTTTATTTCTCTTACATACAGGGTTCACAGCTTATAGTAAAAAACAATGATCACTAACGTTCTCAATAAACACTTAAACACAGAGGACCCGTGCTCTCTTAGTTGGGTTGAGGTTTTCCTGACAAGTAATATCCCCGAGGGAGCTGTTACTTGAATTCCCAAGGAGGACCCGGCGGGTTCTCTCCACTTGGTACTGGGCAGGGTTTAACTGGGCAATGACCACTAGGTTTCTGTTGCTTAGTTTAACCAGGAGACTGGATACTGGATACTCTGACTCCATATAGGCCTGCACGGCCTTATATACCCTTGGGGCAGGGTAGTACGGGAGATGGGCTGAAAGTGGCCGAGCGAGACGGCGCTATGCGTGTGAGGGTGAAAGTATTCGGATCCGTGCATCGGACCAAATACTGCGCGCTACAAATGCTAAATACGTGACGGTAAAGCAGAAATCTCCAATACTGACAGTTTTAAGACCCATGTGCAAGTTCATGCAGCAAGACACGGCGCAACATTACCTAATTGTGTCAATTCCTTACTGGCCCACTAGGGGAGCCAGCTGCCCATTCTTGAAAAAACAACAGTATTATTATTAATTATCACTATTTTTTGTTGTTTATTTCTAAATGTGTGTGTTCATATTTGTATTAATATTTTACCGATAATATAATACAATCTGGTGCTAACCAAATTTGTCTAGAAAACTGGGAATTACCAAAGAAGTTTTTTTTACCAAAAACTGTTTTCTGTAACTGTAAAAAATGTTAATTCTCGCGGTTTTGTCCTGAACTCTATTTTGAAAGGCAAAACATGTTTCCTTTATTAGCAAATCATTTTTTGTCTTTATGAAATATGTCTAATGCATTCTATCAACTTTTGGTAGCAATCACTAATACACACGCGAACATACAAGCATTTCTCCAATCCTCAGTCGAATGGATTTAAAAAAAATATATTTTAAAATAATAGATGCATTTTATAGTAAAAAAAACTTGGATAAATTAACCTACATTTTCCTGTGATTATGTCTCAATTTTTTAAAAACTATTAGTGGAAAAGAAACCTATAGCACATCATATTTCTTACTTTAAATATTTCTCTTTATAAATAAAAATTATGTTTTTATTTAGTTATAATTTTTTTAACATTTTTATATCTAGTATAAACCTTTTAACTTATTTCTATTACATTAAGGACACTTCACAATACATCTAAAACTTATTCTTTATCATTTTTAGGCATAACCCACGAAAATACACTTCTGTCCCTTATTAACTTTAACATACCTTTGAGAAGTACACGACATACAGTGCTATTCCACACGCTTATGGTGCTGCCACACGCAAAGCTCACATCAACAGATAATATAAAGCACAATAGCGCTCGCCATACAATCCCATACAGACCCGACACACGTAAAAAGATAACGCGCTATAACCCTTTGCAACCGGCAAAAAATTTTAAAATTGTGATGGGCTACATTGTTAAAGCTCTTAATTATGATCTCATAGGGCTGGGCGACTTACTGGTTGAAACATGTGCGCTTGAAAGTACCCTAAATAAGCAGCTCCCGGACGTTCAATCGACACCGGTTCCGTTCACAAAAACAAATTTATTTTCTGTCTTCAAACACAAACTCACTCTCGTGTGAAGCCGGTTGTAAAGGGATAAGTGTGGTTCTGAACTTCGCTAACCGAATTTATTTTACGTAACCGCTCCCGACGCGATATTTGAAAAGTTATGCGTCCCCCTCTCCGCCGTAAAAAGGAGAGGGGGTCTTTTTAATTACGGAGCTACCAACTAAGTTCCGTGTTCCCTTTGACAGCCATGACATAAGCAGCCTAATAATGCATTTCTTATTTATTATGTTAGCTCATATCGTCTCATGTGTGCTAGTACATTTAGAAACATAAAAAAAACTTTATTTGGCAAACATACTTAACATATATTTAAAATATAAATATAATCAATATTTGAATTTGAAGTAAACAAATTTTCGCCCTTTCAAAGTTAATCATATTTTTAATCTCAGTATGTTTATATGGTAATATCATTCGGTTTTTTGATAAAAGTTGGACGGCTTGGACGAAAGTTTATTTTACAATAATTTATTATATGTCGCTTTCGTCGATCGGCGTGCGAACTGCGAATTTCCTGATTCGACGGAGAGGTTATGTCAGGTTATGTGAAAATGCGCTATTTATGCGCAGATTGTTTAAAATCTAAAAAGTTTATAAATAGCATTTATAATTATATAGTTGGCGGCATCATCATCTGAGGATGAGCTGTCCAACAGATCCAGCAATAGGCGACGAGTATCATCCATTTCGAAAACGTGCTCAAGCTGTCAGTAAGTAAAGTTGTCACTTTGACAGATGAAATTATGTTCCTCGGCCGCTCTCGAATTCAACTGACCCCCTCTCCTACCATAGGAAGAAATATTTGATAGCGTCGTGTGTCGGTAGAAATGATGATGCGCTGTACATTAACTTTTGATGTGAGCTTTGCGTGTGGCAGCAGCTTTAATTATAAAACAAATGCAGCATCTAATTCTACAATTAACCGACCTCTTCATACTCTAAATAATATTTGTCTAAACTCTAACATTGACGTTTTTTCAGATTCACTGCCCAAATTCAAGTGTGGCATCATGTCAATAATTTAAACTGCTCAATGCGCATACATACATACAGACACACAGATACACACACACATTCATTACACACACACCTATATACTACACACGTCACCTGGTAATTAAGGAATAAACATACCACTTAGCAGACATTACAAGGAAACATATCATAGGTACCCAACATGAAGTATCTTATTCATGTATATTGTTTCATCTCTGTAAATCATGTACTGTTTGTTTCTATAATATAAAATAAAATAAAAAAATAAATACAATAAAAGCATCAAGGCTTTTAGCTTCTTTAACATCTGTTGGTAATTCATTAAAAACCTTTAATCCTTTAAAATAGAGACTATTTTGGGTTCCCATTAAATTGGTTTTTGGAAGTCTAAAATCTCCACAGTTTCTCGTGATTCCTTTGAAATTTTGACACAAAGTTGCATTAAAATCGGCATGTGTACTTTATAAACATATATTATATAGATGTTACCTGTGACAGGTAAAAACATGTTTTTGATTTGAAATAAGCACCATCTGTTGGACAAACATGCTGTTTTGAAAAACAGTGTAGACGTAAAAGCAACATTCGCCAACGCCCAATTTATGTCTATAATATACATATATCGATAATTCTAAAGTAATGTATTGATTTGCAGCTGTGGAGCCAGCCTGGAGTGGCCGGAGATCCCGCGAGGGCAAGTGACACTGCGCCGCGGGCCCCCTCGCCCCCGCCGGACCTCCCCCGCCGCCCGCCTCGCCCCCCTTGGCCCCCTTGGCCCCCCTGCACCTCATCCTGACCATGCTGGACTAGCCCCCACCCCACGCAGCAAGCAACACACACACATCGCCACTTGAAGTTCTAACGACAGTTTTACCGCCCAACATTTTCTTGACCAGATGCTGAAACTATGTTAACAAAATAAGAATATTATAAAATCATATTTTTTGTATAATTGTTCATTTGCCAGACTGAAACACTTGTTTAGAAGCATTTTACATTCTCAATTTTTAGAAACTTACGCATTATTATCTGTAATCTTTTCTAAAAGTCATAATGCTATGTAATTCTTGTACGGCACAACTTCTGTTTTACAGTGTGATCGGATACAGCGACAGTTGACAGCGAGTTGTTAGTGTAAATTGAGTCATGTAATGATTATATCATTCACAGATTTTGCATCAATTCTTTTAGTACATTTCAAGGTGTCGTTAGAATACTCCTTCGCATGGCCATAATCTATAACTTGTGCGTACAGTACGGGATGGGCGGTGTGCGGCGTGCGTAAATATGTGATAATGTAACATTGTGCGAGGCGGACGCGACGCTAGAAGACAGAATAACACAAGTAGAAACCTAGATAATTTATAAAAAGAAAACTAAAAGTGCAAAGGAGTGTTAAAGAAAACTGCTATTAATCTTAAGGAGATAAAAATAATAATAATAATAATTAACAGGATAATGTTATTATGAAAATGAAGTGATTTGTGTATATTTTGAGATGGTACTTATATATTAATGTGTTTGTGTGCGTTTGTATAAAGATTTTGTATATATATAATATATATATATATTACATTATATATGCGTATATATATATATTTTATATGCTAAATTTATTTTTAAAATGGACATTGTAAATTGTGAATTTCTATACTATAATGTAAATATTGTGTGTCACAGCTGGACAATATATTGCAGAATATTTTCGTATTTAAGAAGTTTGTACAATAGTCGCTATTATAATTAATAATTATTGTATTTAGGTGTAATATTGAATGGTGAATGATTTTAATAGTCGGGGGCGGGCAACCGTTCACGGCTCTGTTTTGTTTTTATTTCTTTTCTATGGCTAATTTTAAATGTAACGTCTAATAGTGAAATGCGATGGACATTGATAGAAATGAATAAATAAATAAAGAATTGTCTATGTGAGAGAAGGAACGCATCAAATGCGTGTCGGTTTCTTTTGTAAATACATACACATATTATAATTGAATATAGGTCATAGTCAAATTATATGTTTTTGCTTTTTGTTTAAGTGAGGTGAATTATGTTCTCCGTTAAATTTTAATTTATACATATTCTTCCATTGTTTATTCAAAGAGATTTGTTCACAATAAAATATAAACATAATATATCAGTTAATGGAACGTGCGGGGGGCGCAAGGCTTGCGTGCTACGTCACTAAAAGATCACTTTTTACATTGGTAGCATAATGTACTATTTGTCATGTTCATTTTGATTCTCTGTAAAGAGCTTTAAAATAAGTTGGTGATAGTTTTGTATCAGGTGACCATTGATTACAAAAAAAATCTTTTTTCGTTATTACTCATGGAGCTATGTAATTAGAGGCGCTATTGCGTACTAATATTTTGTCAAAACGTGTTAATGTTTTTGTCTGTCAGTGGAGCGTTGGAGGCAAAATCGGACTAATTGGACGGACAAAAGTGGAACCTATTTTTTCACTTCATGTCTTATCTAAATATAATCCATCAATGTTGTTACTATAGGCAAAATGGACATTTTTTCAATTACTATGGGAAAAAGCATATTTCTTTCTTGTTACTATGAGGAAATGCACATTTCTTTCTTCTTCCTACGAGGAAATGCGCATTTATTTCTTGTTATTATGAGGAAATGCACCTTTCTTTCTTGTTACTATGATGAAATGCGCATTTATTGTTATTATGAGGAAATGCACATTTCTTTCTTGTTACTATGAGGAAAGGCACCTTTTTTTCTTGTTACTATGATGAAATGCGCATTTATTTCTTGTTATTATGAGGAAATGCACATTATTTCTTTTTTTATTAAAACACAAATAACATTGTTTACATCACTTTATTTCGATACAAAATCTCAACATGTTTCATGAACCAAGTTCACTTCATCAGGAGCACAAGTATACTGATGAAGTGAACTTGGTTCATGAAACATGTTGAGATTTTGTATCGAAATAAAGTGATGTAAACAATGTTATTTGTGTTTTAATAAAAAATAAATAATGCCATCACAAAGTGAAAAGCAGTTAGAAGAAGTTTTCTTCGAAAAACATTATTTCTGCTTTGTTACTATGCTGAAATGCGCATTTACTGTTGCCATGGAGAAATTAACACTGTTTCCTTGTTACTTTCAGGAAATTAATGTTTTCCCATGTACAAAACAACTTTAAAAATATCTAAAGCATATGTCATTAGACAGTTTGTTTCATGTAACAACATTTTGAATAAGACTGTGTATTCTCGGTTTAATTTCTACCTTTTAGTGACATTATGCGCTTTGCCCTGCACCCTACAAATTACAAATTGGCTCTGCAATGCACAACGATAGCCTCTGTAGTTTGTTGGTTGAATGAGCCTGAAAGTGCACTAGTACATTCACATATATGTCCATATCTAACTTATTCTGGACAATTTTGAAGCACCTATTGGCTGCAAGGAATAAACTGGCAATTCTCAATGGTTGCTACCTAATTAAACACTATTTTCCAAATACATATATATATTTTTGTTGTTAATTTTTGAACAAAACTGAAATTAAATAAATGAAAACATTACTTTCAAATATTTTTCATTATTGCATCCAATTGACAAACCAATTTACTGATGATCTCTTTGAATAAACTATGTATTAAATAGTCCCGATTTATTTTGTTATTCAAATGTGGATAATTTGTAGAGGCTTAGAAATTTATTTTGAATGTTACACAAGATCCCAAACTGCCCAATGCGATGATGGCATCATTCGTATTGAGGAGAATGAAAAAGGATAGAGTAATGTCACTTCACCTGGATAAAGCCGTTTTAATTGGAGCTCTGTCACCAGTTATAATAAATGCACAGAGCCATTTACCTATCGAAGCACCCACTTCATATTGTGATTGACCAGAAGCGATTGTTTGATGTAATAACTTTTTATCAACATAGACAGTGAAACTCTTAAAATATTCTTTGATGTACCGGAAAACAAACTTCTTATGCTGGAAAACCTTATTAGGCTATTTTTAAGTTTTATGTTTCAAAAGAAAAACTTCTTACGCTATTTTATAAGTTTTATGTTTCAAAAGTACCTTGTAAGCGGGTTTCACTGTATAAACAATAATCTTTATCCCTTCACTGCGCAATAACGGCTGGATAAGTACCCGCTCTGGGCTTCAAACTCGGCCCTCACGAATGCTGGTTCAGTGATCGGAAGATAAAAAAATACTAAAATGGCGTTGCAAGCCAGCTGATGGATAGATAATCAATTTAAAAAATAAAACAGCTCTTTTACATACAAATATTTTTCTTTTTTCAAAATAAATTGGGACTTTCTCATCCGACCTATAATTTTGTAATTTGGCGAGGTTTTTTTTTTTTTTTTTTTAATACTAATTTCTTCGAGAGAAATGAATAAGTACGAAGAAGAAGAAATCGTAATAACCTTTGAACGGACACTTAGAATTCTCATTATAGATTTGTCAGAAAATACATTACCGATAAAAAAGATAAAGATAAAAGAATCTAAAAAACTAGATATATCAATATTTTTACACATTTGAAAACCTCTAGTGTTTAAGAAAGCCTTAAAATAGATTATTAGCAATGTTCAAATGAGGGTATGACTTATCTACCGTTTCATTAATTCATATTCTCATTACGATGTAAAAAAATAAAAAAATTATTCATTGTGCATTTTAGAAATTAGAATATCACTAAAAGAAATATTCCAACACATGAACAGATTGATCTAGGAACTAAATTAAAATGCAATTAATTGTATTGTATTTTTAGCTGCGTTTGTTTGCGAGTTTAGTAAAATCAAATGGCATCCAAAATGTATCCCGATTTCTCTTTGCGCTCTTCTACGGGAGGTTGGTCACAATAAATCATAAAGCCGCTGCGCTAGTTTGTTGTAATTATTCTGTCACTATCGAACTCCGGTTTTACACTCTTTAATACCCTTTTACAATGGTGAAGGGTGTATTGGACGTTGGAGGCAACATGGCTTTTCTTTTGTTATGTTAAAATTTCTCTAACCTTGAGACATGCGCTTGTAATATAAGTTATAATACCTCCAACTTCTTACATTTCCCATACATTCTGAGGGCAGTATGCTACTCTAGCTCCTCCTAGCTGCACGAGTTGTGAGGCTTGGTTTTCTTTAATACATTGTCACCTCTAGCGGCCAGAGTTGCCAGCCAATACAAGGAAATACTGCCAATATTTAACGGGAGTTGGACGTGTTATTAATATTTTAGGGTATTTGGAATACTGTACCAAATTGTAGGACTAGCGATCTACCTCGCCGACTAGTTACTTACTCTGTCACCAGAGCCATCTACGCACTGTCACGGAAACAAATATCACAATCATAGTTATTATTAGAGACAGGCGTTCTACAACTGAACAATTTGTGATTCTTCTGTGAATATTTGAAGACACAACTGTAGATTTTTCTGTTATTAGTCATAACAAATTCCCATTCTTCGTGCAATGCAATATACTATTTTCAATAACTAGACTTGAAATGAAGAACACTGTATTTTTCAGTGGTGTGTGTTTGAAAACCAACCTCCCTAGTTTATAAATTATTTGATTAAAATGTTAGGGGCCACCAATATTGATATTTAACTTAAATTCCCATTGTGCACAGTGCAAAGTAACGTTACCTGATTTTGATGTCAACTCATGATTATTCTTCTTTTCTCCGAGTATCAAAATAAATCTCATATTTTCTCATAAACACATTTCAACAATCTCTTTACAAAGTCCCTGAAAATCCACTAAAACTGTTCTCTCTTCTAAATTTTTTTTCATATTAATTATTCATCAAATCCATTTACACAACATAATTTTTTTTCAACCTCAATTTTGCCTTAAATCAATTTTGAATAATCTTTCTTATTTTTAAAACTATTTTACTCACCGAATTAGTCGATTCACCAATAACGGTAAAATTTTAACAAATCTTTTAAAATAAAAACAAAAAATCATTATTGACTTATTCGGGTCAATAATAAAAGGTCGCAAGCCCAGAAATGTTAATAAAAATAGTTAAAAACTTCTGTTACAATATTTAGCTTCCATACTGACGCATTGGCTTTGTATCTTTTGTTCATAACCCTTTTTGTATAAATACACTCGTTCTCTTACTAATTAGATTCTCATACGCCGGCAACGTTGGCATGGCAAAGCTTGGTTTAAGGCCGTTTTAATCATACAAACACCAAGGTAATAAGTCAACTTTTTCACTGTTCCAACCTTACGCGCTGTGTTATGTGTACACCTCATTTATAAGTAGAGATTGAAATCGTCACGCACTCGATGGATTGAAAATAAAAGCAATAACATTAAGAGGAACGGCTTCGCGGCCTTCTTCATACGAAACTTAAATTTTGTATTTGAGGCCAAAATACAATTAAATTTAAGCAAATATCTAGTACGGATATGTGCTGCTTTATTTATTTGTGTTTTAATCTATAAAATATAGGGCATTGAAGAATTTAATTTTTCACAATTTTCAAGTCAACTTTGACCATTGTTTGTTATTACATTTTTATTAAAAAAAAATGTTTCCCAAACTACTATGTAAATATAATAAAAATAAATTAAAACATCGTAAAGATGTGTTTTTTGTGTCAGAATTTAAAATTCATATTTGACAAATTTGTGTTCCAACGTAAATAGGTTATTTGAAAATTAAATTTAAGTCCATGAAAATAGTTTTTTTGATAATTCATATTTTTTAATATTATATTTGCATGGTAAGAAAGGCAAGATTATTTTTTAAGTAATTACCAAACTTTTCTCTAAAATCGTGAATTTATTTATTGGCCCATATTTTATAATTTGAAACACAAATAAATAAAGAAGCATATATCTGTACTAGATATTTGCTATACCTTTTGATTAAAACAATTATTATTCAGATTGGTTGTGTATTTTGGCCGCAAATCCAAATTAAAGTTTTGTATGAAAAGATCTCGCAACCGTTCCCCTTAACTAGTATTAACTAGTTGCAAAACACTCACAGAACATAGAGCATATCTCGGCGTGCCCTCATTAAGTTTGAATGAAAAGTTAAACCCTAAATTGTTACTTAAACGAAGAAAACGTAGTGACAGTTCTGTGTGAGAAAAGATATTATAGATAAACTTGGACTCAATAATTTCTCCTTACCGAACTAAAGCATACGGCATTTGCTTTGATGGAACTCTGTGTTATTTTATCAACTGTGATTTGGTAAGTCCTTCAAGCCTCAAAATAAAAATTTTACAGAAGACAATAAAAACAGATATTTACAATTTCATAAAAATAAATTAAAATTCTTGAAGTCATATATAAATGTTATTTGTTTTAAAAATTTTGATTTAAAATATTGAAATTCTGTTTATTATTATGAAAGATTTGAAGGTTGAGTAATTTCATCTATAGTTTTCTCAAAAAAACCTTAAAAAATGTACGCATGAATTTAGTTCTTAGTGTTAAAAAAAGCCTTAATCGCCAAAAAATACTTTACCACATATATTTTAAGACTATCAATATGAAACCACTGAAAAGTAACGTTACCATAAAATGTGGCTTAAAGGGTTTTACCAAAACACAGTTGTTATATTTTAACTCGTCCATTTTTCCAACATAATATATTATGTAACCAAGGGGCGAGTTTTCATAATCTATACGGCCGTATTAAATGCTAAATTCATTCTTATTTAAATATATATTGTAATTACCCTTTGATAATATTGATTGAATTGCTTTGACTTTTTTTACAAATTAATTGCATTGGTATTTTAATTTACGTTATCATTTTGGTATATTTGCATCGATTTTCTATGTTCTGTGGGTGTTTTCCAAATCATCACATTACCTCTAATGGATTTTGAACTAAATTTGGGGAGGCCTTGTAGATTTAAACCTGGTTCTTAAGTGGTTAGAAGATAACATGTAATTAGATGAAAGGTCTCCAATTTAGGGGGTGTTTCACCACCTCTGGGTAAATTATAGAGTAACTACTCTACATGGCGGTAAAAACAGATATTTACTTGACGGGTAGCTGTGCTCAGCGGTGGTGAAACGGATAATATACGCTACTCGATAAGTAGTGCTAATTGTTACTTTAGTCGGAGGTGGTGAAATGCCCCCTTGAATAACCTCAGTCAGTCCAAAATCATTATTTATAACATTGAATTCATAATAAGTCCAAACAGATCCCAAACATCTAAAGACATAATATTATACAATATCATAGACTTCCAAACAATAGATTAGCCCTAACGTGAAATCTGGGTATCACTTCGACGAGCTCGAGGCAAACCATGCGACCATACTTTTGGCACCAGGAGGTGATAATGCTTTGAATAAACTATGACGTCAGTCGTACATTGACCGTCGAAGAGCGCGTATTGAAATAACCAGACCATGCGCAGAGAAGTAAAGCAAGGCAAAGGTTAGCAGCGCTGTCCATTGTGGGACTTTTCTGCGCAGGATCTGAATGTTCATTCTTACACAAATCGTCTGGTTCCACCACAGCTCTGCGCAAGTTGGTTTGTTCCTCTTTCCCTGATTGGCTCGTCTATTCATTTGAACGCCTATATACGATATGTTATCCATGACTCCAGTTTTCGGTGTAAATTATTATTTATGGATGATAATAATTCTGGGTTTTGTGGCTTGTTATATATTATTATTGTTAAACAATGTGATCATAAAACAGTGTTCATTAGGCATGTCTGTTTATAAAGAGAATATAATATATAAGTGAACAATGATAGAAATACATCACATTAACAGGGATGTCAGTGTCATCCCATATTGCAAATTACCCTCTAAATCTAAACCATACTAAATAAATAGATAATATGTACGCAAATGTAGTAATTTAGAAAAAAAAATCTATTTAAAAATGTATGATTTTCTGTATATTAAAGTTGCAAAGACTTACAATACAAATTCAAAATTAGAATCAATTTTCTTTGGTCATTAGTTGTATAAATATCAAACATTTTCAGACTGTCAAAATTGCATAGACTTCAATACAAATTCAAAATTAGAATCAATTGTCTTTGGCCATTCGTTTTATAAATAAATATCAAACATTTTCAGGCTGCCAAAATTGCATCGGCTTCACAATACAAATTCAAAATTAGAATCAATTTTCTTTGGTCATTCATTGCATTAAATATCAAACATTTTACTAAATAATATTTAATACAATTTCAAACACCACAAGTCTGTCAATACTTTAAAATTCAGCTCTTCCATAATGTAAACTGTACAATTATTATTAGATACATTGTTTTTATTTTTATTTTAGATGCACTTACAAAAAATAGCCAACACAATACGTAATATTATAATTATCTTTATCGGAATATTTGAAAGTTTGTCTCCCTTTGAAATCTGAAATATTGGAAAGTGGAAAAAAATGTGTAATATTGTTATTTTCAAATTTAAAAGCTCTAGATAGTTTTATTTATAATAAAGAATTTATTTAATTTATGTCCTGTAAGATACTCCGTTATATTTAAAATTTGAAAGTACTCTTTTCACTAATTCGCCTCCTCCAAAAACCGGGTCCAATTAGCGGAAGCAGTGGAATATAGTGCGTACATGTAAAAACTTAACAAACACCGCTAGCGATCTTTTGTAAATGTTTACACTTGAGAGAAAACTCAGTTTGACTACTTTGCACTACTGAATTTGACATACGAATACTGGCGAATTATAGAGCTTGATTTTGTTCTTTTAACTAGTCAAAATAATAGCAGTTTATAGTAGTTGTTGGACAATCAAGAGGCGGATTACTGAGAGAGTACTGTTTGTCTAAAGCGCTTGTTAAAATCTATGGTAATTTAGCCAAAAATTTATAATTAAAATCTTCAATCTCAACAGTTTAAATACGTAAGGAACAGGTCAATTTTTTAGTTGTGTCTGTACGCATGCATAGTATTTGATTTCCAAAGATGGATAAGTGTATTAAATGTGCGTTGCTCAGTCACAAAATGTCATTTAACAAGAATATGTTCTTGCGATACATTTAAGCGTAAAGCAGTCATTTAACTTTGTCTCTTTCTTCGCATAGGAAGCGCTTTCTGGCACGCATACACTATATAGATAATATGCCACGAGTAAAAGATTGACCTGTAAGAATGACGGTAGATTTTAACAATCGTTTTAACTGGAAATATAATAATATTCCGTGACTTGGCTTTTAACAGTTTTAGTGGGTAATTTGCAGTTTGTTGGATGGCAGTGCATTAGTCGGCTATTCAAGTGAGCTGTGCACAGAGAGAAGAGTGTTCGGTTGGAGAAGTTTCCTCGTAGTTAATACTAGTATACATTGATTGCCTTCACAGTAAGATTGTAATGTGAAACACAATTCACACCATTTGTCCCCTAAAGCAAAAACAATGTAATCATGTTGAATATTAGATTTACTAAGTAAGAAATTGAAAATATATAAATAATAGTGTAATATTAATTTTTAAATAACTGCATATACTAGCCATAAGAAATTATATGATTGGAAGATGAGTTTAAAAGCTTTAGGGAAATAAAAACTAGTTTTTAACAAACCACACAACCCACGTTTGTATTTTAGTATGATACATGTACGGATAATTGTAGATTTCTTTGTGGACAGGTTATTATAGCTAATCTATAAGATCTATATTGTTGAATAGATACCTTACTATTGTGTTAGTGCAGCGTTTGATTTCTCCACTCTCCTTGTTCTCTTACCTCCCGGCTGACAAACATTCCTGGATTACAAATAACCAAACAGGTACTTCCACACATTCCTCTCCCTTCTCCTTCAACCTCCGTTGTATCTTCATCCTCACAACTACCACAATAAGGTACTTGAGTGAACAATATTATGCTATAGATAGATCAACAAATGCTGATTCTGAATATACAGGGTGCACAATATACAGATTCTACATGATAGTGCAAGTAAAAAAGATAAATAAGACCCTCAAATGCCCTGTGATTGGTCGACGGGTACATTAAGAATGGGGACAATTTAGTGCCAAGTTGCGCTGCAAAGATCACTCATGGATCACGACTGCGGTTTACAAATTATTTAAAAAAAAATCATGCTTTTTGGAAATCTTGCTAAATATTTAAATTGGATTTTTTATTTTCATACTGACCTGAGTGGAATTGACATCGCTGTTAACCGAGAAAACCGAGGTGAGTATGACATCACGTGTACCCTGAAAAACACAAACTTTGAAAATTTTATTAACTGTAATCGACATTTGTGAAAAAAAATTGATATTCGACTAATTTGAAAATAAAATTTTATTTAAAAGATCAATATTATCAAATGTTCAATCACATATTATTACTTACTGGCGGCAGTTCGGAGAGTGACAGAAGTATGATAGTTTGTAAATATCAAAAATAAGTGGTGAAAAGTGGCTCCTGGAAGATGAACATGAGAAGAATCTTCAATGCACAAAGCACCACACATTTTTTTGGCAAGAAAACAAAAAAATTGGTTTAGGATTTTTGTTATTTGTTTTTGGGGTATTATGCCGTGTTGCGCTAACTCCTTCTTTAGCCAACGTTTCGGACAGCATTGCAGTGTCCATCATCAGGGCAGATGTGTTATTTGAGGTTGTGTTAAAATGTGAGCTTATGTATGAGGTTGTGATACCGTGTTGCCAGCTCCAACCCTCTGAGCTAACATTAACGTATCATTTTTTAAATTTTTTTATTTAAAGTGGTTTTCTTCGTTTAGCTCTGGTGTATCCGTCAATTATGCCGAGCATTTGATTGACACCGGGCATTACTTTGGATTTGTTCCTGAAATCCTGGGGAGACCGAAAACTTATAGAGCACGGCTGATTACGGAGGCCATTGAAATTCATAAAAATCCCGTAAACATTAATAGAGACGATGGAGCTAAGCTTAATAGTTCTTGGTATCCGGTAATTGACGGATACACCAGAGCTAAACGAAGAAAACCACTTTAAATAATAATAAATAAAAAATGATACGTTAATGTTAGTTGTAGCTCAGAGGGTTGGAGCTGGCAACACGGTATCACAACCTCATACATAAGCTCACATTTTAACACAACCTCAAATAACACATCTGCCCTGATGATGGACACTGCAATGCTGTCCGAAACGTTGGCTAAAGAAGGAGTTAGCGCAACACGGCATAATACCCCAAAAACAAATAACAAAAATACTTTTGGCCGTGAAAATCTTAAATCATATTTGGTTTAGGATTATTTTTAGTACAAGCAAAACAAAACAACCGATAACAGCCGAATGTTATTGTTGCGAGTCCTAAATAATTTTTATCTTTTTAACACATACTGCACGAGCCTATATACCTCGGAGCTGTGGACCAACTTCAACAAAGCATCTCTAAAAAGAATGGAAGTACAGTACAACAATTCCTACCGAATACTTTTTGGGCTGTCCTGGTACTGCAGTGCTACTGAGATGTTTGTAGAAGGGCGTGCTCCCGGATTCCGAGCACTAATGAAAAAACGGATCACCAGCTTTCGAACACGACTAGCCGCGAGCGAAAACGGTCTTGTGATGGCAGCACTGCACTTCTGGCAGGGACCTATTTACAAGCGATGGAGCCAAATCCTGATGTCATAGATAAAAATATATATATATATTTTTAAAAAAAAACTTTAATCTCATCATGTTGTTTTTTTGCATTATTATTATGGTCTTTTGTTTTCGTTTGTGTATGTATTATCTTACAATATTTCTTTATATTTACTTTATATATATTCTATGTATAATATGGAGCTCGTGGGATTGCACCACCCTCCCCGAGATCTGGAATAAAAATTTAAAAAAAATAACTGGTTAATTTTGTTAAGTCGACTGTTGTGAAGCAATGGGCGCCAAAACTAGTGACTGCTTTTCCATACCGAAATCAAATAATCGCAAGGAAAAGTTAACAAGGCTTTTTAAATTGCGAGATGAATTGAAAATCTTTTCAAATAAAAACAACCTATTTTCAGAGGTCTTACTAGATGAATCTTTATGACTGTTAGGTAACTTGAGTGATATATTTTCTCTTTCGAATGATTTGAATACTAGAATAATATGAGTTCACAAGGCCATTACAAAAATGAATGTAAAAAATCGTACAATCTAATGATATTTCCAGAGGATCTCAGAGAGTGATTTATTTATGGTAGACATCCAGTCCAGACGCTGAAGTACACAGAGCAGGGATATCTGAAAAAAATTCAATTGTGTGATGGTTTTAATTAATCATGATGTATAAATCGTTTGTCATTATTATTTTATTAAATAAATAAAAATTTCAAACGTTTTCAAGGGTAAAAAAAGGTATTCCATTTTCTAGATGGGTACTGCTGTTTACGTAGAGAAGGATAAATAATAAATGAATATGGCAACACTTCTATATGTCTGACGTTAATTTGACATTTCGTTCAGCGGCAAAAACGTAAATAATCCGATTAAAAAATTCGGGCAACTATTTTTATTTAGTTTATTGAAAGCAATTGAAAGATTCGACAAAGAAAAATATAATACCGCGCTGCTACAGCGACAAATAGAAAAAATGTCCAGTAAGTAACTTTATTATTTCTTCAATAATTGTAAAATCACGTTGTGGCATCATTTTAATTTAAATAAAATAAATAATTTTGTAAACCACACTATTTAATTAAAAAGGATCGACGTGCTTCAATACAAAATGTTTTTCCATCAGGATATAGCTCTTAGTTTATCCTGACAAAGAAACCATTGGTTTTGAAGCATGATCCTTTTTGATTAAATAGTGGTGTTATTAGTTAAGTAAGTTATTTATTATTGTTTATATATAACTAGCTGACGTGTACACGGTGTTGCTCGACTTTTCTCTATTTCCTATAAATATATTATGCATGAATTATACATATAAACTTTCCGGAATAGATTCTCTAAATGATAGTGAAAACCCTTTCAAACTCCGTTGCTTAGTTTAGAAGAACTAAGCGCACAAACAGACTGACGCGGATAGCGACTTTATTTTATACTATTTAGAGATTAACTAGAAATTTCAGCAATATTAAGTATATTATACTTAATATTTTGCCTTTGTTAGAAATCAACTTGAGTACAATTCTCCAGTTTGGAATCTGGAACCAACTTTACAATATTCATGTTCAAGCTATTGGAAGAATACAAAATAAATTATTTCATTTCTAAGTTTTAGGAATTCCAGCAATTTTGTTGAACTACAACACTGTCCAAACCCTATCAAAATCCTTTGCGTAGATTGGAAAAACTACACACAAACAGAGACGTGGATATCGACTTTTTTTTATACTATTTAAAGATTAGTATTTATAATCTTATCGATTTTGAAAAACCAAGTTTTTACGAATAATGATGGATATGATTAGAAATTTTCATGGCCAAAATATGATAGTGATTTATTTTGATATTTTGATAGTGATAATGAACACCGTAATGCAGTCCGAAATGTTGGCTGAAGAAGGACGTAGCGCAACATTACATTCATAACATAGTAATAATGACTAAATATTGACATTTGCCTTACTTTTATTTGCAGCCAAGTTCCAGGAGCACAGAAGTTTAGCAGATGGGTTTATTGAGGACTTTAAAACTATTCTTGAAGACTTTTCGAAAACAGATTTGAAATATCATAGCTTTTTGGAAATATGGAACGAAAAGAAGTGTCACTACATTTACGGGTGAGTCTTATGTGAAATACTACACAAGAGTCCCGACTGCTCCCAACCGTATGGAGCCAGTGAGAGTATTGCATCCCCAATTGGGGTATGTTGTGAGGCTGAAGGTTGTGGGGATTTGAAGGAGATGAGGAAGAGGAAGGTGGGGGAGTACCTGGCTATTCAGATCTGGTCACCAAACACGGCTAAAGCCATTTCAAGCAACTTTTCAATTCTGAATGGTGGTCTTACACCAGGGCGACTATCTTCCATTCTGGAACGTGCCACAATACTATATATTATTTTAAATGAATAAATTGTGAAATAATTATTTTACTTGCGCACCCTGGGATTCGAACCCGCGACCTTCACGACCACGGAGGCTATCAATAAAATCCCTGGCATTCCAAGATATTCCTTATACATGACCAAGCCACCCCCACTCCTACTTTTGTATGAAGTGTAGCCGAGGTTTGACGTTAATCCTATTAAAATGGGGATAAATTTATAAAATAATAATATTTTTTGGTTTTAGTGGGCGCAGGACCGTGGGCGAACTGCTAGAGTTTACGGAAGAGGCCATGAGTATGTCGGCGGGCTTCTTCCTGAGCCAGGAACTGAACGTGCCGGCGGCCACTTGCGGCCTGTTCATGATCTACTCTATGATGCATACACAGCACTCGGGCAGGAAGGCCTTCGTCCGGGTTCCCCCCGACAAGGTGCGTATATTGTCACTCAAACTTCCCTATCATGAGGGAGGCCATGAACTATCTAGTATGGATACTGCCCGTGGCTCTAACCTACTGAATTTCTCTTGTGTATGCTCGGAATGAACCAACTACGGATCAGAATGGATGTGAACATTGCATCACATTTCTTCAGTCTGATTCGTGGATGGTTCATAAACTCGACTAACATGGAGAGCATTCGGCCAGTTGTTTGCGTATTTATTGGCTTAAAATACAGTTAGTCTTATATCTAAACAGAAATATTAAATAGGCGTTATAGCGCCGAGAATTAATTACTAAGGTCCCACAGTTTTGTCGTGCGAGTAATTCATCCTTGAACTGACGATATGACACGTTTACAGTGATTTAAAATTTTATCATCGTGCGAGATAAGCCTCAAAGTAGTCAATCAGAATATTCATTTTCTTAATTATTTAAGTACATCCATCTGCTGTCCGGTACACCGGTGATTATCTCTGTCACTGAAAGCATGGACTGTTTTATCTCCCGGCCTGTAGGACTAACTTCGCAGCTATCTTGTTGTAAAATAGAATCACTTCTGATATTGATCTGTTTAACATTGACGGCAAGCTTTGTTGCTGCTAGTATAAATCTGCTTTTATATATTTATCCCTTTGGTGATGGGCGTGTTTTGGATTTTGCACGGCTGATAGCCATTTACGGTAGATTAATAGTTGTGTAGGGTTTAGAGTGCGTTTATTAGTAAGGTCCTTATTGTTTTCCTTATGTATCTTTTAAAAACGAATTGAAGTTTTATTTTGTAATGTTCTTAAAAATGAATTGAATTGAACACAATAACTGGAGTTCAAGTCTAAGTTAAGTTCGAGTCTGCAGCTACTACTGTAATAAAGCTGTTTGTTTGTCGGTCAGTTGCCCTGGCTGTTGGTCTTCAGGAAGTGGCTGCAGGATGAGAGACAACTGGATGCGCTGTACGTGTTGAGCTCGCTGCTGCGGGATGGGGTCTTCAAGTTCGTAGCCACGCAGCGTGACTACGGCCTGGAGAAGTCCTTCAGGAAGTACGTTGAAGGTATAATATTACAATAAACTAGCTGAAGTCCCCGCTTTCAAATTTCATGTAGACAGTGACCTCCCTCTTGTTTTGAGACGATGTATGAATGTGAATGAGGCAAGGAATGTGTGCCAGGACCGAGTTGTTTGGCAGTCCGTCCTCTCTGCCTACCCCTGCAGTAAAACAGCTAGTTAGTTAATTAGTCATATTTTTGAAGAAAGAAAACTGTGAATCTGGTTTTATAAGAGTTGCAGGAGGGAGGAAACATAGAGGCCGGAAAATCATTCCACTGCCGAGCTATTGGAGATAACTTCGAGTCATAGAAGCGATCCGTTCTAGTGCGGTAAATGTCAACAGTGTACAATAATTGGGTGCACGTTTTGCTTGTTGGGGATCAATGACACATAACGTAAATGTAACAAAGTTCCCCGGGTCAATAAATAAATCTTTATTTACATGCAGTCAAAGCCATTTGGTTTAATTTAAAAAATGTTTTTTTTTTTTTTTAGTAACATGCAAATACACTGTTGGTGACGTTTTGTTTTTGACATTTCAAACTATCACCGTAGAAATGTCAAAAACATAGACAATATTCACAGGGCCGTAGATGGCGCATAACGAATAGCTTCCGCCCGTGGAGAATCGTGCCCCTGGTGAAAGACTGTTTTGGGTGATTTTCTGTATGTGCTTGTAATTGCAGGTCCGGCATGCCGAGGGGCCAATATGTTCACTTCTCTCAACAGCACAGGGGAGCTGCACGAGACTGCAGCCTTGCTGGATCCTGTCTCCGCAGCCCTGCAGGAGTATCATAAGGCCAAGTGCCGATTACCCGGTAAGAATATCGTACTATGTTCTCTTTCTTAAGACCTTACTACTTGGCTATCAAAGTATATAACAACCTTCCATGTAACATTAAATTTGCCTAACTATTGAGTTTGGCAGCCAACTCTGGTCTGGAGCCCCAAGGTACCTTAAGAGTAGAATACAAATAAAATAGTAAATTACTCAATAAAAAATATAAATGTAAACTACGCATAAAAGAAACAACTTTAAAAAAATACAGTATTATAGCTAAGATTATCTGTGACAGTTTCACTTGATTAACTTTTTTGCTTTCTTATAAAATTATTTACAAAATAAATAAAAACCAGTTTTGTGCTTGAAATCGAACGTTTCTAGATTCTAATTATTGCTTATAATAATTTGTTATCCTTTGTGCTATGCATAAAACCTTATCTTATAAACATTAGTTTATCATTTAAAAATAAAAATATTTATGGTTATCTTGGTGTACAAATAAAAATCTCTTCAACTCTGATACAGCGTTTATTGTTAAATTAAAAATCGATTTTACAGTTGCAATATTTACGCGTTTACTATTTACAATACTATAGAATGCGGGCGATATCTAGGTCAATGTTCCCTAGCGCGGTAGTACTTGGCTGACGGTTTGGAGACTGAATACTGGCGAGTTCCTTCACGCTGCCGCTTTTATAAGGTGAAGAAGCTTCTCCAACATTTTGGTTGCTATGTAGATATTGCCAAACTAAAATTAAAAAAAAGAACATCCAAGAAGGTTGTTTGGAAAAAGCCGAAACTTTTAGAATGCCGTTCGAATCAAGTAGTGGCGTACCACTACATATTTAATAATAAACAAAATATTTCACCAACAAATGTAGATATAATATGTCTCGACGCCATCTAGTGGGAAATTTAGCACTAACAAAGACTTTCCTACAAAAAATAATGTTGGTTGTTTGCAGGTGAAAAAATATAATAAGCAGTAATTGTTGATTGAAGTACTAGTACATATTGAATTATTTGGCGTGTTGGAAATAAGCCGACGTAGCTCAGTGGTCCAGAGCACCTGACCGGACATCAGAAGGTGCGTGTTCAATTCCCGTCGGCGGCATTTATTTTTTACTCGGGAGATATTTTCAATTTGTATTGATATTTCAAGCGACTAATTTTTGCTTATAATAATTTGTTGAACTCAGTGAATTTTGTCCATTACCACTTGTTTGATATTTTTATCACTTTGTTTGGCAGGTAACAATAATGGGGAGCCCTGCAGAGAACTGAGCTACGTCAAGCTGGATTTTATCAACGAAATCACATCCTCTCTTGAAGAAACTGTGGGAGTTGATTCCATCTTAGGTAAATACATTTATCATCATTATGTACACCCCGGGGTGGTATTTGGCCTGTTCAACAAATGTTTCTAACTGGCTGCGGTCCCTCGCCATTGCCCTCCAGGCAGTCCTCACTTCTGCTCCAATCCTCTTCCACGCAGTCCATCTACATCTTCCTCCGTTAAACTCTGGATTGCTAGTGTCCTACCATCTGGTATTCTTTCAACATGTTCAGCCCATTGCAGTCTTTAGAACCAATTGAATTTTACATGCTGATAATAAGACATAACAAGACGAAACCGCGCGAACCCTAATACTTTCTCACTCACATCTAATACGGCATCCTTGTCTACGAAGGAAGGATATCGATACTAAGATCTCATACTGGTTACGCAAATCATAAACCAACTAATCAGTGGCTCCCCGCTACCTACCGAATGATGTACCATGGACGGCCTACATAGCAGACGCACGGCCTTGAACGAGCAGAGATCCAGAGCCGGTCTTAGGTTCAAGACCTAATACTGGTAACGAGATGTGTCGTCCCTTCCAGCGAGGTCTTATAGTAGTTCTGGTTTATAACGTCCCTTTCAGTAAGGTTGAAGAGTGTCTAGAGGAATTCTTTATCTTTTGTACTTGGCGTACGTCTAATCCGTGTCACCTTTTCTGCAAAGATTTTTATATTCATTTTAACTGTTACATACTATTGATTACCTTAACTTTTGTTATACATCTAGATTAATTATCCATTTACAATAAAAAAAATCTTATTTTAACACTTGGGAAGATCAATAGTACCATTCCTCTTGTCATGCCAACCTGTGCTATAACATCTGTTCTGCTGTGTGGTATCTTAAATAAGTCGCGATGACTACGGCTGAAGTTTTTAGACACGTATAAGCCATATCGTTCCAAGAGGAAAGGACTTCAATAAAAATATGCACTACATTTATTAAAACTAAGTATTGCATGATTTGCAGAATGTCTGATTTCTAGGCTAAATTTATTACATAGTTGTTGATATGACATGTTATATTCTTGTTATTAAAGATTTCATATTATATTTATGTGATTCCAGATGTTTTATTGTTATCAAAGATGTTATATTGTATTTTTATTTTAACAGGCAAGAAGGAGGAAATTTTCAGGAACCTCGCAGCTAAAGGGGACAAAAACAAAAAAATAAAGGGGTAAGTTATGTGCATACATTTATGCAAAACCTTTTATTTTGATCAGAAGTTTGATGTAATATTTCATATTATGTATTGGCATTCTTTGTATGTAATCACCCCAATGTCCTCGTCTATCTCTACATCACTCATATGTACGTTGTTCAAGATGTAATTTATTTTTTAAACGAGGGCAGAAGGATTACTATACTGTAACATTATGGCCCGGTATATCGGTCAGTCCGTATCCTCCTCGAATGACATTTCTCGATTAAATTTAAGCAGGCTTAATCACCCTCTCCTTTCCTAGTACTTCCTCTTTCAGACACCGAGGCGTTAGCAGTCACATGTCAAATTTGACTTTTATGTAAATAATTGCATACTTTCATGTCACCAAAATTTACATAAATTGCCCCATTTTATCAGTATGGACTATTATACAGGGTGTATCGGCACGTACCCGACAAACTTTAACCAGCTATTCCTTAGCATATTTGGAGTAAAAAATCTTAGGTGCACTTTGCTGTCCGGTAACGTTTTTTTTTAATAAAAAATTTACTATTCATATTTTCACCACTGTTTTATCCTTTGTCAAAGTTTGAACACCCATCTGGCAAATATTTTATTCGAATTCCGTTGAATAATGCACGTGTGTACTTATATTGGCGCACACTTACAATCACAACGAAATGGCACGGCACCATTCGTCTCATTTTTAACTATTATTATTTAGTGTGTGCGAAAGTGCGAAGACGCTTTTTGACATACTTGCTTATTACAGCTGTTGAACACGAAACGCAATGCCAATGACAGTGATGTAGTGTGGAAATTTAAAAAATTTTTGTTTTTAATTGAAAAAAAAATGCTACCGGACAGCAAAGTGCCCATATCATTTTTTACTCCAAATGTGCTAAGGAATAGCTGGTTAAAGTTTGTCGGGTTAGTGCCGATACACCCTGTATAGATGTTATTAATTGATAATCAATCTAAAAGAATCTGGAAAGGTATAGGAGTTATTTTAAAAGTTTCAATATTAGGCCAGTTTGTATTCAGAAGTTCGTTATAATTTCATGAATAGTGCACTGACTCCAGCAAAACAAATATCATTTAAAATTAGTATCCTCGCATTTAGCACTATGCTGATTGAAGTGGGGAACTTTATCAAAAATCAACTCATAAATTAAACCCGCCTAAAAATAAACTGCTGTCGTTGACATTTTGCAAGATCGCGATGACAATAGAAAGCATAGATTGATGTACCGCTCACATTGACTAGTTTGGTTTTACAAAGAAAAAAGAAATACGTTTCTCAATTAACTCCTCAGCCCTTTACCATGTTTTGACATATGGTCAGAGTATTTCCGCTTTGTAATAAAATTCAAATAAATACGCTTTTTAAATTTTATTATCATCAATAAAAATATAATGTACGAAACAATATACTGTCCGTACAATAACTGTAGATACGAAGGTAGCTGGGTACACTTGTCAGCGTTTTCAGTCTTGGTAGAGGTTGTAGATGTTGTAGAAGTTCGTGGTAGAGTTTAAAGCCACGATCAGAGAGGAATTTATTTCCAGATCTGAACTGACGAAAAGAATTTAATACTTGGAAAAACTGAATTTACTACTGAATAAAACACTTGAAAATATTTCTTGAGACTTTTGGAGACTTGGAGATGGTTCTTCAGGAGAGAGGATTCTCTTTCAGAGGTAGTTGTTGAACTCACTTTGTATGGAATTCGGTTCTCTATTTATAGAACGTTTTCAAATCGAACCCTCTCGGAGGTGTTCTATCCTCTTTCGTGAGGAGTAAAGTGGTTAGGTATTTTTCCTCTCTGCAATTATCTCGTTGCGAGGAAAGTTATATTTTAATATGATACCTTTCACCAAGTCAGTTCAATCCACCAAAACCATCTCCCGCAGTCCCGTTTATTTATTTTATAAATAATTATACAAGTTTTCATATTGGGTTTGAAGTTAAATATCTTTGGTTTGAACATTTCCCAAAGGGTAACAAATATAGTTAGGTATAATTATTCATGCAAATACATATATTAGTATATAATCATTTCTTGATGTTGATATTTATTTCGTAGTTATATCTTGCATCTTTTTCCCGTAAATCCAGTCTGATGATATCACAATTAATCACATTTGAATCTGTTATCAGTGTTTGATAAGGAAGTCAAGGTGATATGCCGGGCTGTGATTGGTTGGAGACGGCGGCCATCATGGAATTCCATCCGGGGAGTAGTGGAGGGGGTCCTACGTAAATACTAAGTAGCCTTCCTAGCCGTGGTCACTTCATGGGTTGGTGTGTCCGAGGGAGGTGCTGGATGATTATTTTCAGATGTTTTTCAGGTTCTGCTATTATATTCCTATGTAATTATCTTGATTAATCACATATAATACATCATTTGATTGAGTTATTTTGATGTAAAGTTTTCCAAATGTGTCGGCGACACGGTATCGAGCGGTTTCGGGGTTGAAGTGTTTTTGTGATTTTGGCGTAAATATGAATTCTCTTGAAATATTCTGGAGGTCTGAATACGTATGATACATATAATTTTTGATATATTAAAATTAACACACCATTAGAGTATATAAAATAAGAGTTTGAAACGCCCGTCCGCAGTATCCAACGATACTGGGTGCAAAGCTAAAAGTATGGTGGCTCCGTGGTGCGAAACGATGTGACGTTTATCAATTCCATTTAAATTTAGACTTGCGATTCTATTTGACAATGATCTTTTACGTTTTTTGTTTTATTTTGGCGATTACAACATAAAGAAATGTTCCAAACCAAACTGCAGTTGAAAAACAACCATTGTTCCACACACAACAAGCTTGTAAAATGAAAAACCGACATATGTTTATGTCACCATCTCTTTAAAACATATAATATTCATCATGCTGTCTCCCTCATGGCCATGACCTAAGCATCCCTAAGCTTTCTTCGGTACCTAATTTTTACTTAGACGAAGACATAGTGCCATCTCATTTATTCTATGGCGCGCATAGGGACAGAAGATGCCAAAGCCGGGGACATTCTTTAAATCGACCCAGCGAATCGTTTGGACTTGTGAATGAAAGCTTCTATTAGAGACAACAGATGTCACTGCTCGCAGCTGTTTCGCGGTACATTTGAAATACAGAATAAGACCAGTTGTTTTGATGCACATAATTTATTATTATTGTTGTTTTATAATTTTGGGGGGTCAAACACCAATTGACCTAAGGGAAGAACCGCCCCTGCGTGTAATATTGGTGATATTTAGGCTTATGACCTATATACGGATTATATTCCAAGCCAAGCTTCCGTTGGTGTAACTATAAGTGACCAGCTCAAGTACGGGGGCTCCATCGAAGCCAGAGTAAAGTTGGCCTCTCAGAAGCTGGGCGTACTGTACAGGGCCCGCAGATACTTTAATAGTACACAACTGCTCACCCTGTACAAATCGCAAGTGCACCCTACTGTCGAATTTGGCAGCCATCTCTGGTCTGGAGCCCCAAAATACCTGAAAAAAACCCTTGACTCTGTGCAGAAACGGGCGGTCCGTTTGATAGATTCCCCAATCTTAACAAACGGACTGCAATCTTTAGAGCACAGGCGTCAGGTAGGTATGCTGTCCTTGTTCTATCGGTATTACAATGGAAGATGCTCTGAGGAACTAGCGTCATTGATCCCTTCGGCACCGGTGCGTAGTCGGGATACACGCCAAACGCGCGCCCAATATTTGTACACAGTTGACACTTGTCACATGAGAACGGGTCGCTTCTACGATTCGTTCTTAAGTTCAACAGCTCGGCTGTGGAACGAACTGCCGGCCTCTGTGTTTCCTCCCTCCTACAACATGGGACTCTTCAAGACCCATGTTCACTCCTTCCTCTCCACAAAAAGACCCTCCACACAGCATCCCCAAAGATGACATAGGCCCTGAGGGAAATTATTTTCTTCAGGGCCTCCTGTGTGGAGTAAATATAAAAAAAAAAAAAAGCTTAAAATCAACTGATATACCGGACCTATATACACTTAGTTGGTATGGAATGTAAATAATAATAATGTCTTATCATTTCAGCCGGCGAAGGAAGATTGGACAAGGTGCCCCCAAACCTTTCTTCGAAGATATCCCGAGCCCTGCCGAGTCCCCCAGACTGAATCGGAAGATTCGCATCGACACCATGAAGGACTCTATGACTTCAGAACCCGCTGAGGTCAAGACCACCTTCCAGGATACCATCGTGGGCACGAACATGCCCATTATCATGCAAGAGATAGACCAAATTCCAATCACCCCCAAAACGGAGTCACATCAAATTGCAATGGACAGTACGGACTCATCGGATGGTTCTGCTTCGCCACTTGTAGTTGATTAATAAATGATAAATAAAAATATCTTCCTGTTAAAAACAAGTTTTTATTAATATATCTATTAAAACATATATATTTTGGTTTGACTGAGGATTGTATCTTCCTCCCCAGTTTATCTGCTGTGAGTGCTGGAGTCAATAACACCTAAACTAAATTTGTATATTAACTGATATAAATTTTTATTTATTTAACTAGCTAACCCGGCAAACGTTGTTCTGCCATATAAATTATTTATATTGAATATTTCTGTTGTTAAATAAAAATAAGGAATGTAGTGTAAGTGTGTGGGGATGGGATATATGGCAGAAAGGTGAACGGAGCACAGAAGACGATGACCGCCGACAAAAACACCAACCATTCATTTTCTCAATTCAATGTGTTTCATTAAAGTAACGGACATATTCATTGTTCGATCTTTTAAAAGTTTAATGAAAAGTGAAAAAAATCTGTATATTTTTAATCCTAAAGTAGGAAAATGAAATAAAGAAAATCAATATTAATTTCGAAGAGCAATTGAGTGTACAATATTTTTTGTCAGTCCGTCTTTAGCTAACACAAATAAGCTCAATGGTTTGCCCACGAGAGGACATGCCACGTCCTTGTGAAAAACATGGTGTTCCCAAATCTAAGCCACAAACAGACATCGTTTGACCTTGCGACTTATTGGTCGTCATTGCAATTTCAGAAAAATGTTTGTGCGCATGAGTGCCACCAAAAGTTGACAACGAGGCTATTTGCCGAGTTTCAGCTCGATCGAATGTCGGGAAGTGGGTTAATTTCCACTTCATTAATTCATTCAATTAAGAAAACAAAATCGAAATTAAATACAAATAAAAACAATTGGCTCGACGCGACTGATTGATTTGGCGAGCTCATTCTTGTGATATATTCTTAGTACCTGCTAATTGGTAGCTATAAATATGACAGTTAAAGTTTTTCTGAATGAGGTTTTCTTTTTTTTATGAAAATGTTTATCGTTAAAAAGTTAATAACGACAGTAATATTAGTTTTTCGATATCTCCAAAAATGACGAAGTTATGAGCTTTCGAAGTGAACTTCGGTAAATCGTATGCAATTGTGTCTCGTGATGTCATACGAGACACTTTTTGTAATTCGAATGGCAGTGTTGCAGTACTGCTGCACCAGTCATTATATGTACAGTGACATCATGTGCTTATCGGCCGGCCGCCAATACATATCAACATTTTTTTTTATATCTTCAGTACTATTTGATATTTTCAAAATTCTGTCCTTGATATGCTCTAATTGATACATTGTAAATAACATGAAATTTCGTTGTAGGAGACAACCTAACGGTAATTTCACTATTTATATGAAAATTCCCACAATACATTAGTCCCAGGAATATTCTGCAAAGACAAATTCCCTGGAATGAGTTGCAAATAATTATAAGCAATAATTAGTCGCCTTCGGTCCGGTCAGGTGCTCTGAAACCCCTGAGCTATGTCAGAAAGCACGGGTTCAATTCCCGCTGGCGGCATTTATTTTTACTCTGGAGATATTTTCAATTTGTATTGATATTTCAGGCGACTAATTATTGCAGGATCTTTTTCCGCTAATTCTCTGAATAATGTATTTGAAGATACAGAACCAAACCCAACACAGTTCTCCTTAAAATCCATGTTCACACTCAGCACCGTCGACTTTTTCTTTGCTTCTTTTTTGTCATATTCTTCGATCAAATGGTCGCAAATCAAACTAATTCCTAGGTTCATGACTTCATTCGGCAACATCATAGAGGGAAAGGACGGATGAATTTACATTTCTTTATCATTCTGCATTGGGCGTGTGAACGTTAGTAGAATGAATGTTTACTCGATTAAACATTCATTCTGCATTGGGCGTGTGAACGTAGAATGAATGTTTACTCGATTAAACCGCCTCTACCACTAACTGCTCAACTAAATAACCAGTACCGTGTAGACATGGCATACAACGTGTTATCAGATATATATATATATATATATATATATATATATAGGTCCCACAATATTTATTGCGTCCGTGCGTAAATCCGTCTTTGGGCGTCCAGCACTTCTAGTTCTTTTTTTTAGATTGTTTTTGTGAATATTGCACTATGTTTTACTCACGATAATCGCTAATATCATATTTTTTTAAAATTCATAATAATGCAGGTTTTGATGTTTATTACACTCTCATACATTTCTAGCGTCACGTACATACTCACGTCCGGGTGTATATTTTTTGTATATTGAAGGTTCCTTTTAATATAGGTTTCACGTCCGTTCACTCTAATTTAATTGTTACGTCTGCCGTATATTGCTGACTATTCTAATAAAGGTTTCACGTCCATACTGAATAATATATTCTTGCGTCCGAGTGTATATTATTTGTTTGTTACATGGCGTTTTGAAGGTCGATTTAATTTTTACGTCTTCCGTATATACGGCCCTTAAGACTCTTGGATTTGTTTTGAGAGTTTCAAAAGGTAAATTTAGGCCGTTGTTATGCCCCTTATATTATTAAACCTCTTAGGATTACATGACTTATTCTGATATGGGAGATATATTTCACCTTAAAAATAATCAATATAAATATTGTTTATTTTAATTCTTTTATATATCGAGACAAATAGACATCTATAATTTTTGCAATCTTTTCTTTATTTTGAATATCTACTTATGTGAGACTTCTTATCATTTTTACCAACGTATCTTATTTTATTATACGCTTTTGTTGTAACATTTTACTTTTTTTCATTCTATTTTGTTTTCTCTATTGTTTTAATTTTGAATAATTTATAATAACTGCGATACTCAACTATTAAACTAGAATGTAAACGTCTATTAGGTGTAATAAATAAATTAACAAATAAATAAACAACACAAAATATTTCTTACTTTTCTAGTGAAGTTTTCACGTTCATAGTGAATTAATTAATTAATTACAGCATCTGTGGTTGAGAGATAAGACTCTCGACTCGCAATCCGAAGCCCGTAATCTGACGGTCAAACCCGGCGTGCGCAAATAAATTTTTATTTGTTTGTGTTATTTCACAATTAATACATTAAACATAATATAAAGTGTGTTTGCAGCACGTTCCAGAGTGAAATATACTCTCAGTATCGCCCTGGTGTGTGACCACCATTCCGAATGGAAACGTTATTTCCAAGCTTTTGCCGTGTTTGGTGACCAGATATAAATAGCCAGGTACTTTTCTACATTTGTCTTCCTCATCTTCTTCCCCTCCCCAATACTTTCACCCTAGTACTCAGATTGGGGATGCCACAGTCTCGCTGTTCCAGACGGGAGCGGTTGAGACTCTTGTGCGGTATATAAAAAATATATGTATATATATTTATGTTTTATTTTTTTGACATCCAGAAACACACCAGACCTGACAACAAACTGTCTATTGATAGTGAGAAGTTTTAATGAATATCTTGTTGCACCTTGTATACAAACGTACCTACTGGGCGCAGGCGTGTGACAATTTTTTTTACAACGATATCCTTAGTAAAAATGTATCATTTCATAACGCGCCAGTTCGCTCCATTGCAGAGGGCGGTCGGACATTTTTAGGTCGGGATATCAATTTACCGTCCACTGTAAACCATCTTACAAAAATGTCCACCCGCGCAAGGCGCTTTTTAGTTCTGAGTGCTAAGTGGCAACGTTGTAAATGAACTGAATGTTGCCAAATCTGGGGTTTTGCTTCACCAAGGACTCAAACAATACATAAAAATGTACAAATTCGCCAACGGCCATGGGGACGCAATACTATCGACGAAATGCGTGGACGCAGCACGGCCGTCGTTATGTATACAAAATAATATCTACTCGTGATTGGTCACGAGGATACAATACCATCGACGCAGAACTTCTGTCGTTACGTATTCAATATAATAATATCTGTTTTTATATTTTACTTAATTAGTTCAACCTCAAATTGCAATATTTTAATTAATGAGTTAAACTTATTAATACCATTAAGTTCAAAATAAAAATATTATTTTTATTTCTTAACATCTTTAGTGTTACAATATTTACAACATAATATTAAATAATATTTAAATCACTTTTCTGATAAGTAAGATGCTTGTGCTTAGGAGAGGACAACAATATATTTTTACATATTTATATTGGAAATATTATTACAAAAACTATTAATAGCCTTACAAGAAAATACAATAAAAGTAATAAAAACAGGTTAGTTATAAATAATACCAAGGAATGATAAGCAGAAACATAATATGTGGAGTTTATTAAGCAGAATTGATTTGAAAGTACCTACACGGCACACACGCTCATGTAATCTAGTAAAATAAAAATGCTTGTATTAGAAGAATATGTTCAACATATGTATAATAACATTCTCTCTGATTCTATCTTCGATGTAACCAAAATAAATATAAAAACTATATTAAAAATGTATTAAACGTGTACCAAACTGCATAAAATGTTATTATATTATGTAATGACATATATTATGTAGTATTACGTTATAATAATCTTCTGTTTTAATAATCTCCTGTTACAATAATCTCCAGTTAAAATAATCTCATGTTATAATAATCTCCCTCTTGAATAACGTTATATTTTTTACAAAATGAAACAATACTATGTTTTAAACCACTTTATATTTATTTTATACAATATTTGGGTTCAATCCAAACCGGTCGACGAAATATAAATAAAAATAAAGTGGTTTAAAACAAAGTATTTGTTTCATTTTGTATAATGTCAAGCCACTAAGTGTTTGCTTTCTTCGATAAATTTAATATTTTTTAGTTCTTGTAAGTATAGTTTTTAAATTTTTACATACATAATAGAATAGAATATTGCGGAAATCTGCAATTGGTTTCTCAGTTAGGTAAATTACACGTGTATAAATGAACCACATTGTAAACTGTTGATTTCCCTGAAATAAAATAAATAAATAAATAATTTAAAACAATAAGAAAATTTATTAGGTGGTATTAGAGAATTTTAAATTGTTTTTTTTTGTAACTTTCATAATTTTCCTCAGATATATCCAGGAGTAATTTATTGAATAATTTTATACCGTTAAATAAATAATGATGTTTTGCTGTTGTAGTTCGAACTAGTGGTACGGTTAGTCCTCCAATATAAATAATTATTTAGCTTAAAATTAATTATGGAATATTATTTTTATCAAATAAATCTTTATGTAATTGAAGTTCTTAATGTACGAGTATTTTTGTCATAAATTTTTGTGAGAAGGGGAACCGGGAAACCTTGGAAAACATTTATTGTTGGATAGTTATATGACTTTTTTAAATATGATTTTTATTAATATTTTTTGAATTGTCACAAGTGGACGTAGGTATGATTTATACGCACCCCCCCCCCCGCAAACCACGATTTCATTTTGTAGTAGTGTAGAATGTGCAAGTGCAAAATAAATACCTTTAAGTATTTTTAATGATACAGTATTTCTAAGTCTAAAAAACATAAAGATGAGTTTTCTCATTCTGTCTACTGTGGAGTTTATTTGACTTTTCCATTTGATGTTATTATCGATAATTATTCCAAGATGTTCACACCCTAAGCACCCTGATCAAGTTTCTGAAGGAATCGCTTGGGTACCTACTGGATTATAAGGGTATAACGAGCTATGTATTCGATACATGCGATTATATTAATTGGCTAATTATTTAGATTCATTAATTGACAAACAGTTTGCGTTACATATTGGTATTTCGTTAACATTGATATCAGTAAATTTTTCTTTAGCATAGACTACAATTCCACTACTTTTATTTTTGTGATAATTTGTGACATATTGTTTGTAGTTTGGAATACTTGGTATATTTTTATGTATTGCATGCAAGTGTGCCTCGGATAGTATTAAAAAATCTGGTTCTGGACATAATGTTAAATACATAGGTATACCAGAAGTTCGTCCAAGTTTCAAATTATACTCCTTATGTTAAAGTGCAAGATTGTTAGTAGATTTATTATATTGTTCTAGATTTTAGTGCATTCGCGGTATGTTTCACATACGTATTCTCTTTTTTGTTAATTTCATTTAAGTTAAAGTTTTCATTGCATTTATGAAGGTGTGATAAAATATATATTTATAATTCTATGAATATATTAATAATAATCCTCACAATTTGTGTTACGATATTCTTGCTAGATTTCAATTCATATCTTGAGGTTTTTATTTTATTCTATAAGATTTATTTTATATTCAGGTAATATTCGGGAACTTATAAATTGTTTGTTTAATTGACAACAATATTTAATTTAAAATAAAACAATAACTTTGTAAACACCACTTTTATTTTTTATACTTTGTGCCGACCGGGTTTCGCTCCCAAAAAAAACGCTTTTTCTTTTAAAAAAAACAACAACGGACGCAATACTACCAACGTAATGCGTAAACGCATCACGATCGTCGTTATGCATTAAAAACTACGCAGGATGCTTCTTAGTTCTTAGTGTCAAGCGGCATCGTTGTAAATTAACCCAACGTTGCCAAATCTGATGATTTACTCAACCAAACGCTCAAATAATTTATAAAAATGTACTCGTGAATGGCCATGGGGACGCAGTCCTATCGAAGTAATGCGTGGACGCAGCAAAATCGTCGTTATGCATTAAAAACCACGCAAGACGATTCTTAGTTCTGAGTATCAAGCGGCATCGTTGTAACTTAACCAAATGTTGCCAAATCTAATGATTTACTCAACCAAACGCTCAAATAATATTTAACAATGTACTCCGAATGGCCACGAGGACGCAGTACTATCGACGTAATGCGTAGACGCAGCAAGACCGTCGTTATGTATTCATAATAATATTTTAACGTGGTCGGCCAGGGGGACGCAATACTATCAAAGTAATGCGTGGATGCAGCATGACCGTCGTTGTATATTCAAAATAATATCTACTCGTGATCGTTCACTGGGACGCAATACTATCGACGTGATGCATGGAAGCATCATGATTGTCATTATGAGTTAAAAATAGTATATTCTCATGAGCGGCTACGGGGACGCAGTACTATCGACGTAATGCGTGGACGCAGCACGACCGTCGTTATGTATATAAAATAATATCTACTCGTAATCGGTCTTGAGGACGCAATACTAACGATGTAATGCGTAGACGCAGCATGATCGTCGTTATGTATCGAAAATTATATTACTTCGTAGACGCGGCAAGATCGTAGAAATGAATAAAAACATACACTGCTCGATATATACATCGTGTAGCGAACCTGTCGGCAAAATGTCAAACGTTCAATATTCGTTTCCAGACATTCTGAGACATTTTTTGCTTCCACAAAAATTTTTGCCATACGATTCTACATGGGGTAAGCATCGTTCTGGCCAATTTTGAGGTCAAAACATTGCAGCGTCCGCATATCGGACGCTGTAAGTCGGTGGACGCTGCAATGCTATGGAGTTTTTAGGGGTCGGACGCAACAAATGTAGCGGGATATATATATATATATATATAGGTCCCACAACATTTATTGCGTCCGTGCGTAAATCCGTCTTTGGGCGTCCAGCACTTCTAGTTCTTTTTTTTAGATTGTTTTTGTGAATATTGCACTATGTTTTACTCACGATAATCGCTAATATCATATTTTTTTAATATTCATAATAATGCAGGTTTTGATGTTTATTACACTCTCATACATTTCTAGCGTCACGTACATACTCACGTCCGGGTGTATATTTTTTGTATATTGAAGGTTCCTTTTAATATAGGTTTCACGTCCGTTCACTCTAATTTAATTGTTACGTCTGCCGTATATTTCTGACTATTCTAATAAAGGTTTCACGTCCATACTGAATAATATATTCTTGCGTCCGAGTGTATATTATTTGTTTGTTACATGGCGTTTTGAAGGTCGATTTAATTTTTACGTCTTCCGTATATGCGGCCCTTAAGACTCTTGGATTTGTTTTGAGAGTTTCAAAAGGCAAATTTAGGCCGTTGTTATGCCCCTTATATTATTAAACCCCTTAGGATTACATGACTTATTCTGATATGGGAGATATATTTTACCTTAAAAATAATCAATATAAATATTGTTTATTTTAATTCTTTTATATATCGAGACAAATAGACATCTATAATTTTTGCAATCTTTTCTTTATTTTGAATATCTACTTATGTGAGACTTCTTATCATTTTTACCAATGTATCTTATTTTATTATACGCTTTTGTTGTAACATTTTACTTTTTTTCATTCTATTTTGTTTTCTCTATTGTTTTAATTTTGAAGAATTTATAATAACTGGGATACTCAAATATTAAACTAGAATGTAAACGTCTATTAGGTGTAATAAATAAATAAACAACACAAAATATTTCTTACTTTTCTAGTGAAGTTTTCACGTTCATAGTGAATTAATTAATTAATTACAGCATCTGTGGTTGAGAGATAAGACTCTCGACTCGCAATCCGAAGCCCGTAATCTGACGGTCAAACCCGGCGTGCGCAAATAAATTTTTATTTGTTTGTGTTATTTCACAATTAATACATTAAACATAATATAAAGTGTGTTTGCAGCACGTTCCAGAGTGAAATATACTCTCAGTGTCGCCCTGGTGTGTGACCACCATTCCGAATGGAAACGTTATTTCCAAGCTTTTGCCGTGTTTGGTGACCAGATATAAATAGCCAGGTACTTTTCTACATTTCTCTTCCTCATCTTCTTCCCCTCCCCAATACCTTCACCCTAGTACTCAGATTGGGGATGCCACAGTCTCGCTGTTCCAGACGGGAGCGGTTGAGACTCTTGTGCGGTATATAAAAAATATATGTATATATATTTATGTTTTATTTTTTTGACATCCAGAAACACACCAGACCTGACAACAAACTGTCTATTGATAGTGAGAAGTTTGAATGAATATCTTGTTGCACCTTGTATACAAACGTACCTACTGGGCGCAGGCGTGCGACAATTTTTTTTACAACGATATCCTTAGTAAAAATGTATCATTTCATAACGCGCCAGTTCGCTCCATTGCAGAGGGCGGTCGGACATTTTTAGGTCGGGATATCAATTTACCGTCCACTGTAAACCATCTTACAAAAATGTCCACCCGCGCAAGGCGCTTTTTAGTTCTGAGTGCTAAGTGGCAACGTTGTAAATGAACTGAATGTTGCCAAATCTGGGGTTTTGCTTCACCAAGGACTCAAACAATACATAAAAATGTACAAATTCGCCAACGGCCATGGGGACGCAATACTATCGACGAAATGCGTGGACGCAGCACGGCCGTCGTTATGTATACAAAATAATATCTACTCGTGATTGGTCACGAGGATACAATACCATCGACGCAGAACTTCTGTCGTTACGTATTCAATATAATAATATCTGTTTTTATATTTAACTTAATTAGTTCAACCTCAAATTGCAATATTTTAATTAATGAGTTAAACTTATTAATACCATTAAGTTCAAAATACAAATATTTTTTTATTTTTATTTCTTAACATCTTTAGTGTTACAATATTTACAACATAATATTAAATAATATTTAAATCACTTTTCTGATGAGTAAGATGCTTGTGCTTAGGAGAGGACCACAATATATTTTTACATATTTATATTGCAAATATTATTACAAAAACTATTAATAGCCTTACAAGAAAATACAATAAAAGTAATAAAAACAGGTTAGTTATAAATAAAACCAAGGAATGATAAGCAGAAACATAATATTGGAGTTTATTAAGCAGAATTGATTTGAAAGTACCTACACGGCACACACGCTCATGTAATCTAGTAAAATAAAAATGCTTGTCTTAGAAGAATATGTTCAACATATGTATAATAACATTCTCTCTGATTCTATCTTCGATGTAACCAAAATAAATATAAAAACTATATTAAAAATGTATTAAACGTGTACCAAACTGCATAAAATGTTATTATATTATGTAATGACATATATTATGTAGTATTACGTTATAATAATCTTCTGTTTTAATAATCTCCTGTTATAATAATCTCCAGTTAAAATAATCTCATGTTATAATAATCTCCCTCTTGAAAAACGTTATATTTTTTACAAAATGAAACAATACTATGTTTTAAACCACTTTATATTTATTTTATACAATATTTGGGTTCAATCCAAACCGGTCGATGAAATATAAATAAAAATAAAGTGGTTTAAAACAAAGTATTTGTTTCATTTTGTATAATGTCAAGCCACTAAGTGTTTGCTTTCTTCGATAAATTTAATATTTTTTAGTTCTTGTAAGTATAGTTTTTAAATTTTTACATACATAATAGAATAGAATATTGCGGAAATCTGCAATTGGTTTCTCAGTTAGGTAAATTACACGCTTATAAATGAACCACATTGTACACTGTTGATTTCCCTGAAATAAAATAAATAAATAAATAATTTAAAACAATAAGAAAATTTATTAGGTGGTATTAGAGAATTTTAAATTGTTTTTTTTGTAACTGTCATAATTTTCCTCAGATATATCCAGGAGTAATTTATTGAATAATTTTATACCGTTAAATAAATAATGATGTTTTGCTGTTGTAGTTCGAACTAGTGGTACGGTTAGTCCTCCAATATAAATAATTATTTAGCTTAAAATTAATTATGGAATATTATTTTTATCAAATAAATCTTTATGAAATTGAAGTTCTTAATGTACGAGTATTTTTGTCATAAATTTTTGTGAGAAGGGGAACCGGGAAACTTTGGAAAACATTTATTGTTGGATAGTTATATGGCTTTTTTAAATATGATTTTTATTAATATTTTTTGAATTGTCACAAGTGGACGTAGGTATGATTTATACGCACCCCCCCCCCCCCGCAAACCACGATTTCATATTTTAGTAGTGTAGAATGTGCAAGTGCAAAATAAATACCTTTAAGTATTTTTAATGATACAGTATTTCTAAGTCTAAAAAACATAAAGATGAGTTTTCTCATTCTGTCTACTGTGGAGTTTATTTGACTTTTCCATTTGATGTTATTATCGATAATTATTCCAAGATGTTCACAGCCTAAGCACCCTGGTCAAGTTTCTGAAGGAATCGCTTGGGTACCTACTGGACGATAAGGGTATAACGAGCTATGTATTTGATACATGCAATTATATTAATTGGCTAATTATTTAGATTCATTAATTGACAAACAGTTTGCGTTACATATTGGTATTTCGTTAACATTGATATCAGTAAATTTTTCTTTAGCATAGACTACAATTCCACTACTTTTATTTTTGTGATAATTTGTGACTTATTGTTTGTAGTTTGGAATACTTGGTATATTTTTATGTATTGCATGTAAGTGTGCCTCGGATAGTATTAAAAAATCTGGTTGTGGACATAATGTTAAATACATAGGTATACCAGAAGTTCGTCCATGTTTCAAATTATACTCCTTATGTTTAAGTGCAAGATTGTTAGTAGATTTATTATATTGTTCTAGATTTTAGTGCATTCGCTGTATGTTTCACATACGTATTCTTCTATATTTTGATTTTTTGTTGATTTCATTTAAGTTAAAGTTTTCATTGCATTTATAAAGGTGTGATAAAATATATAGTTATAATTCTATGAATATATTAATAATAATCCTCACAATTTGTTTTACGATATTCTTGCTAGATTTCAATTAATATCTTGAGGTTTTTATTTTATTCTATAAGATTTATTTTATATCAGATAATATTCGGGAACTTATTAATTGTTTGTTTAATTGACAACAATATTTAATTTAAAATAAAACAATAACTTTGTAAACACCACTTTTATTTTTTATACTTTGTGCCGACCGGGTTTCGCTCCCAAGAAAAACGCTTTTTCTTTTAAAAAAAACAACAACGGACGCAATACTACCAACGTAATGCGTAAACGCATCACGATCGTCGTTATGCATTAAAAACTACGCAGGATGCTTCTTAGTTCTTAGTGTCAAGCGGCATCGTTGTAAATTAACCCAACGTTGCCAAATCTGATGATTTACTCAACCAAACGCTCAAATACTTTATAAAAATGTACTCGTGAATGGCCATGGGGACGCAGTCCTATCGAAGTAATGCGTGGACGCAGCAAAATCGTCGTTATGCATTAAAAACCACGCAAGACGATTCTTAGTTCTGAGTATCAAGCGGCATCGTTGTAACTTAACCAAATGTTGCCAAATCTAATGATTTACTCAACCAAACGCTCAAATAATATTTAACAATGTACTCCGAATGGCCACGAGGACGCAGTACTATCGACGTAATGCGTAGACGCAGCAAGACCGTCGTTATGTATTCATAATAATATTTTAACGTGGTCGGCCAGGGGGACGCAATACTATCAAAGTAATGCGTGGATGCAGCATGACCGTCGTTGTATATTCAAAATAATATCTACTCGTGATCGTTCACTGGGACGCAATACTATCGACGTGATGCATGGAAGCATCATGATTGTCATTATGAGTTAAAAATAGTATATTCTCATGAGCGGCTACGGGGACGCAGTACTATCGACGTAATGCGTGGACGCAGCACGACCGTCGTTATGTATATAAAATAATATCTACTCGTAATCGGTCTTGAGGACGCAATACTAACGATGTAATGCGTAGACGCAGCATGATCGTCGTTATGTATCGAAAATTATATTACTTCGTAGACGCGGCAAGATCGTAGAAATGAATAAAAACATACACTGCTCGATATATACATCGTGTAGCGAACCTGTCGGCAAAATGTCAAACGTTCAATATTCGTTTCCAGACATTCTGAGACATTTTTTGCTTCCACAAAAATTTTTGCCATACGATTCTACATGGGGTAAGCATCGTTCTGGCCAATTTTGAGGTCAAAACATTGCAGCGTCCGCATATCGGACGCTGTAAGTCGGTGGACGCTGCAATGCTATGGAGTTTTTAGGGGTCGGACGCAACAAATGTAGCGGGATATATATATATATATATATAGGTCCCACAACATTTATTGCGTCCGTGCGTAAATCCGTCTTTGGGCGTCCAGCACTTCTAGTTCTTTTTTTTAGATTGTTTTTGTGAATATTGCACTATGTTTTACTCACGATAATCGCTAATATCATATTTTTTTAATATTCATAATAATGCAGGTTTTGATGTTTATTACACTCTCATACATTTCTAGCGTCACGTACATACTCACGTCCGGGTGTATATTTTTTGTATATTGAAGGTTCCTTTTAATATAGGTTTCACGTCCGTTCACTCTAATTTAATTGTTACGTCTGCCGTATATTTCTGACTATTCTAATAAAGGTTTCACGTCCATACTGAATAATATATTCTTGCGTCCGAGTGTATATTATTTGTTTGTTACATGGCGTTTTGAAGGTCGATTTAATTTTTACGTCTTCCGTATATGCGGCCCTTAAGACTCTTGGATTTGTTTTGAGAGTTTCAAAAGGCAAATTTAGGCCGTTGTTATGCCCCTTATATTATTAAACCCCTTAGGATTACATGACTTATTCTGATATGGGAGATATATTTTACCTTAAAAATAATCAATATAAATATTGTTTATTTTAATTCTTTTATATATCGAGACAAATAGACATCTATAATTTTTGCAATCTTTTCTTTATTTTGAATATCTACTTATGTGAGACTTCTTATCATTTTTACCAATGTATCTTATTTTATTATACGCTTTTGTTGTAACATTTTACTTTTTTTCATTCTATTTTGTTTTCTCTATTGTTTTAATTTTGAAGAATTTATAATAACTGGGATACTCAAATATTAAACTAGAATGTAAACGTCTATTAGGTGTAATAAATAAATAAACAACACAAAATATTTCTTACTTTTCTAGTGAAGTTTTCACGTTCATAGTGAATTAATTAATTAATTACAGCATCTGTGGTTGAGAGATAAGACTCTCGACTCGCAATCCGAAGCCCGTAATCTGACGGTCAAACCCGGCGTGCGCAAATAAATTTTTATTTGTTTGTGTTATTTCACAATTAATACATTAAACATAATATAAAGTGTGTTTGCAGCACGTTCCAGAGTGAAATATACTCTCAGTGTCGCCCTGGTGTGTGACCACCATTCCGAATGGAAACGTTATTTCCAAGCTTTTGCCGTGTTTGGTGACCAGATATAAATAGCCAGGTACTTTTCTACATTTCTCTTCCTCATCTTCTTCCCCTCCCCAATACCTTCACCCTAGTACTCAGATTGGGGATGCCACAGTCTCGCTGTTCCAGACGGGAGCGGTTGAGACTCTTGTGCGGTATATAAAAAATATATGTATATATATTTATGTTTTATTTTTTTGACATCCAGAAACACACCAGACCTGACAACAAACTGTCTATTGATAGTGAGAAGTTTGAATGAATATCTTGTTGCACCTTGTATACAAACGTACCTACTGGGCGCAGGCGTGCGACAATTTTTTTTACAACGATATCCTTAGTAAAAATGTATCATTTCATAACGCGCCAGTTCGCTCCATTGCAGAGGGCGGTCGGACATTTTTAGGTCGGGATATCAATTTACCGTCCACTGTAAACCATCTTACAAAAATGTCCACCCGCGCAAGGCGCTTTTTAGTTCTGAGTGCTAAGTGGCAACGTTGTAAATGAACTGAATGTTGCCAAATCTGGGGTTTTGCTTCACCAAGGACTCAAACAATACATAAAAATGTACAAATTCGCCAACGGCCATGGGGACGCAATACTATCGACGAAATGCGTGGACGCAGCACGGCCGTCGTTATGTATACAAAATAATATCTACTCGTGATTGGTCACGAGGATACAATACCATCGACGCAGAACTTCTGTCGTTACGTATTCAATATAATAATATCTGTTTTTATATTTAACTTAATTAGTTCAACCTCAAATTGCAATATTTTAATTAATGAGTTAAACTTATTAATACCATTAAGTTCAAAATACAAATATTTTTTTATTTTTATTTCTTAACATCTTTAGTGTTACAATATTTACAACATAATATTAAATAATATTTAAATCACTTTTCTGATGAGTAAGATGCTTGTGCTTAGGAGAGGACCACAATATATTTTTACATATTTATATTGCAAATATTATTACAAAAACTATTAATAGCCTTACAAGAAAATACAATAAAAGTAATAAAAACAGGTTAGTTATAAATAAAACCAAGGAATGATAAGCAGAAACATAATATTGGAGTTTATTAAGCAGAATTGATTTGAAAGTACCTACACGGCACACACGCTCATGTAATCTAGTAAAATAAAAATGCTTGTCTTAGAAGAATATGTTCAACATATGTATAATAACATTCTCTCTGATTCTATCTTCGATGTAACCAAAATAAATATAAAAACTATATTAAAAATGTATTAAACGTGTACCAAACTGCATAAAATGTTATTATATTATGTAATGACATATATTATGTAGTATTACGTTATAATAATCTTCTGTTTTAATAATCTCCTGTTATAATAATCTCCAGTTAAAATAATCTCATGTTATAATAATCTCCCTCTTGAAAAACGTTATATTTTTTACAAAATGAAACAATACTATGTTTTAAACCACTTTATATTTATTTTATACAATATTTGGGTTCAATCCAAACCGGTCGATGAAATATAAATAAAAATAAAGTGGTTTAAAACAAAGTATTTGTTTCATTTTGTATAATGTCAAGCCACTAAGTGTTTGCTTTCTTCGATAAATTTAATATTTTTTAGTTCTTGTAAGTATAGTTTTTAAATTTTTACATACATAATAGAATAGAATATTGCGGAAATCTGCAATTGGTTTCTCAGTTAGGTAAATTACACGCTTATAAATGAACCACATTGTACACTGTTGATTTCCCTGAAATAAAATAAATAAATAAATAATTTAAAACAATAAGAAAATTTATTAGGTGGTATTAGAGAATTTTAAATTGTTTTTTTTGTAACTGTCATAATTTTCCTCAGATATATCCAGGAGTAATTTATTGAATAATTTTATACCGTTAAATAAATAATGATGTTTTGCTGTTGTAGTTCGAACTAGTGGTACGGTTAGTCCTCCAATATAAATAATTATTTAGCTTAAAATTAATTATGGAATATTATTTTTATCAAATAAATCTTTATGAAATTGAAGTTCTTAATGTACGAGTATTTTTGTCATAAATTTTTGTGAGAAGGGGAACCGGGAAACTTTGGAAAACATTTATTGTTGGATAGTTATATGGCTTTTTTAAATATGATTTTTATTAATATTTTTTGAATTGTCACAAGTGGACGTAGGTATGATTTATACGCACCCCCCCCCCCCGCAAACCACGATTTCATATTTTAGTAGTGTAGAATGTGCAAGTGCAAAATAAATACCTTTAAGTATTTTTAATGATACAGTATTTCTAAGTCTAAAAAACATAAAGATGAGTTTTCTCATTCTGTCTACTGTGGAGTTTATTTGACTTTTCCATTTGATGTTATTATCGATAATTATTCCAAGATGTTCACAGCCTAAGCACCCTGGTCAAGTTTCTGAAGGAATCGCTTGGGTACCTACTGGACGATAAGGGTATAACGAGCTATGTATTTGATACATGCAATTATATTAATTGGCTAATTATTTAGATTCATTAATTGACAAACAGTTTGCGTTACATATTGGTATTTCGTTAACATTGATATCAGTAAATTTTTCTTTAGCATAGACTACAATTCCACTACTTTTATTTTTGTGATAATTTGTGACTTATTGTTTGTAGTTTGGAATACTTGGTATATTTTTATGTATTGCATGTAAGTGTGCCTCGGATAGTATTAAAAAATCTGGTTGTGGACATAATGTTAAATACATAGGTATACCAGAAGTTCGTCCATGTTTCAAATTATACTCCTTATGTTTAAGTGCAAGATTGTTAGTAGATTTATTATATTGTTCTAGATTTTAGTGCATTCGCTGTATGTTTCACATACGTATTCTTCTATATTTTGATTTTTTGTTGATTTCATTTAAGTTAAAGTTTTCATTGCATTTATAAAGGTGTGATAAAATATATAGTTATAATTCTATGAATATATTAATAATAATCCTCACAATTTGTTTTACGATATTCTTGCTAGATTTCAATTAATATCTTGAGGTTTTTATTTTATTCTATAAGATTTATTTTATATCAGATAATATTCGGGAACTTATTAATTGTTTGTTTAATTGACAACAATATTTAATTTAAAATAAAACAATAACTTTGTAAACACCACTTTTATTTTTTATACTTTGTGCCGACCGGGTTTCGCTCCCAAGAAAAACGCTTTTTCTTTTAAAAAAAACAACAACGGACGCAATACTACCAACGTAATGCGTAAACGCATCACGATCGTCGTTATGCATTAAAAACTACGCAGGATGCTTCTTAGTTCTTAGTGTCAAGCGGCATCGTTGTAAATTAACCCAACGTTGCCAAATCTGATGATTTACTCAACCAAACGCTCAAATACTTTATAAAAATGTACTCGTGAATGGCCATGGGGACGCAGTATTATCGAAGTAATGCGTGGACGCAGCAAAATCGTCGTTATGCATTAAAAACCACGCAAGACGATTCTTAGTTCTGAGTATCAAGCGGCATCGTTGTAAATTAACCAAATGTTGCCAAATCTGATGATTTACTCAACCAAACGCTCAAATAATATTTAACAATGTACTCCGAATGGCCACGAGGACGCAGTACTATCGACGTAATGCGTAGACGCAGCAAGACCGTCGTTATGTATTCATAATAATATTTCAACGTGATCGGCCAGGGGGACGCAATACTATCAAAGTAATGCGTGGATGCAGCATGACCGTCGTTGTATATTCAAAATAATATCTACTCGTGATCGTTCACTGGGACGCAATACTATCGACGTGATGCATGGAAGCATCATGATTGTCATTATGAGTTAAAAATAGTATATTCTCATGAGCGGCTACGGGGACGCAGTACTATCGACGTAATGCGTGGACGCAGCACGACCGTCGTTATGTATATAAAATAATATCTACTCGTAATCGGTCTTGAGGACGCAATACTAACGATGTAATGCGTAGACGCAGCATGATCGTCGTTATGTATCGAAAATTATATTACTTCGTGGACGCGGCAAGATCGTAGAAATGAATAAAAACATACACTGCTCGATATATACATCGTGTAGCGAACCTGTCGGCAAAATGTCAAACGTTCAATATTCGTTTCCAGACATTCTGAGACATTTTTTGCTTCCACAAAAATTTTTGCCATACGATTATACATGGGGTAAGCATCGTTCTGGCCAATTTTGAGGTCAAAACATTGCAGCGTCCGTATATCGGACGCTGTAAGTCGGTGGACGCTGCAATGCTATGGAGTTTTTAGGGGTCGGACGCAACAAATGTAGCGGGATATATATATATATATATATATATATATATATATTTATCCCCTCTCGTACTATGTTGATCTCGCGCGACGGTACGCCAGGTATATGTTGATCCGTTTGCATTTGTTGATCCACCCCGGATATGTTGATCCATTACCCAAGCTGGCATACATATGTAAATCCCTACAGATCAACTTGTGTCATCGAGATTTAGCTGTAAGCCACGCCCATTTTTCGGTCGCATATATATACATTTTACACGATTTATTTTGTTGATCTATATATTTCAGACAAACTTGACCGCTTGTATGTGTTGTAACTTGTAACCGCCAATTTCGCGCGCGTTGTGGTACTTTTTAGATTCCGTTAGAACATCCATATTCTATGAAAATGACTCTGTACTTAAAGAGGATAGACTGCCTCACGCGTATTTATATTGAAATGGAACTTTCGCAAACGTCAAATCCATGCTTAAAAAACCTTTTGAACTTGATTAAACAAAAATGTAACTTTAATGCATCATTTACTACGTTTCGTGACTTAGCAGGGGTGCCCGGGTTCATGGGGTGAGATTTGTGTAAGTCATTTTATAAGAGAAGTTTGGAACATTGATTGAATCAAATTTTATTATAATGTATCTTTTACCATCTCTCCCGACGTAAGTTTCTTGTAATGATTAAGTTGAAACAAAGCGTAATATCCATAATATGTGCCTATTAAAATTGCGGCGATTAGATTGGTGAGAATTTAATCTTTCAAATTTTAAATTGAAATTGCTGAAAAATTAATTCCAATTTGTTTTTTACTAAACATGGCTAAAGTCATTTCAAGCACCGATTCCAACCAACGATGTTTTAGTATATATGCGTGAATCAACAGGAGCCATAATGTCTGTACATCAGAGCCCTCGAGAACTATTACAATTATGTGTACCGCCGCCCCGGGAACCATTTATTAGATAACCAATACCCCTACCATTAGTCACCGCCAACGATTTAGCGAGAAAGTTGTTTATTTTTTGTATTTTTTTACATCGTCTCCACACAGGAGGCCCTAAGGAAAATCGTAACCCTCAAGGCCTATGTCATCTTTGTGAATGCTGTGTTGGGGGTATTTTGAAAGAAAGGAATGAGAGTGAGTTCTGGGAAGGAAATAGGTATGATGGGTGGGTAGTAATCTGGGGGTCAGTGTGTTCGAGTGATAAACATAAGAATCCAAGTCTCCTACTGCGTTGCAAGGCGATGCGTTGAAAGAGGATTAATCGATCCGGCCCACCACGCATTTGGTAGGCAAGCGCATCCGCCGCCAAGAACCGAACAAACCTCACCCCATAAACCCGGGCACTCCTGCTAAGTCACCAAACATATCAAACTACTTGAGGTGGCTCTCGACTAGCAATCCGAAGGTCGCGGGTTCAAATAAATTTTACTAAAATTAATTTGCACTATTTTACAATTAGTGTTTGGTTATATCTGAATAGCTAGGTACTCTCCCACCTTCCTCCTCGTCATCTCCTTTGAGGTCTCCTTTGAGGATGCCATAGTCTCACTGGCTCCAGACGGGAGCGGTTAGGACTGTATGACTCTGGTGCGGTATTCACACAAGTTTTTATTTGTAAAAAATGAAAAAAGAAATATTGACAATATTATAATCAGATATCATATTTCCTACAAAAAGCTACAGCTTGCTTCGAGAAGTTGAATAAAGTATTTTTAGCACAAACATGGCAGAAGATGAACTAACACGTGCAGTTTATAGTAATACCAACTAAAAGCACTTCAATATATTTTATTTAAATTTTGTAATTCCTTCATGCCTCATATTAGTGTTTCATAAAAAAATACAAATCATATCACACCACATCTTAACCAAAAAGCCGATATGTTTTTATACACAAAAAAGGGTTATTTGGATATTCTCTGTATGAAAACTAATTTCATACAGAGAATTTCATATATTTAATTGTTTTGTCTTTGATAATCAACGGCTATGGAATTCTACGTCTTGCCACCGCGTTTCCCGATACTATTGATTACTAAACACGGCGAAATATTTCAAAATGACTTATTAACGATTCCAGAATGTACTTTATTCATAATTGTTTTAAAAATTTATCTGTTTCTTTAGACATTTTTTTTTATAAAGTGCCTATAAACTTCGTTTTATTACTTATCCACTGGAGCGATTTCTGCCATATTTTGCCAATATTGTGCAATATCTTAGTTTTACCTCTAGGTACACAATAGAGTGGGTACTTATGGAATATAGAAATATGGGATTATTGATTAAATCTAGGTGGATTCGTTAGCTTTAAACCGCATTTAGTAGTTTATATGGTTTCTGTGTTAATGTTTTTGGGGGATGATTATACCGGTACAATTGACCCCGTATTACAACTAAACTCCAGTTTCTGTGAGTACAGCTCCCAAGTTTTATAAACTCAAGTGCATGTCCGTCCGTAACACTTAGTCAATGTACTTATTTGTTCGTTGTCCTCTCTTTTCTAATGTGAAGTTGCTATTTTAATTTAAAGGAATATATATATACACATTGTTTGGGAATTAAATGACAAAATTGATTTAATATAATAGTATTTGTAACCACCTTGTAGCTGTTTTTTTAGTTCAGCTGATTTCCGGTCATATTGTTTTATAATATTAAATATGGGATGATTTTAAAAGAATCATCTTTAGAGCTATTCGAAACATTCGCAAAAATCAAATCCATAAAAAAATCATAACTTAGCAGGGGTACACTGTTGCGTTTGCTCAGCTACTACGTGGCGGGCCGGATCGAAAGAGACTGGTTGAGGGATACCTTTTGGCCATAAAAATCTAAAATGGCGGCAAAAGGAAATTATTCCATATTCAAATTCGGCGGTATGATTTTTTTTTGTGACACCTCTCGATAGAGCGCCCCTATCTTTACACGTTAAATACAGAGAAACTATGTCGCCAACCGGTTGGGCAGCGTTATGAGGCGGGTTAAGGTAGGGGCTGTAGGAATGAATTTATTAATGCTGGTCTTAAATAGGCGCGAATTATATGGAGGAGGAAAAACAGATGCTGATAGCTCGTTCCACATGCGAGCCGACTTACGGTAAAACGAGTCGGAGAAACGACCCGTTCATATATGTATAGATAACATCAACTTAACTGTGAACGTGTATTCCGCTCGGACCGTCGAGTATCAAGCACGTGCACAGTGCAACGGGGATCAATGCTGCTAGCTCCTTTTAACAGGCTCTAATAAAATATCTGTAGAATAGACACAGCATACGCACATTTCGTCATACATGATTTTACTGCACATATGCCTCAGGGATTTCATTTCTACAGTATTCTGTCTACTTTCAGCCTTCTTCTGCCAATTCCATGCCTCATTTCCATATATTAGGGTATGTACCAGCACTACATTGTGGACTGCTAGCTTCGCTTCTTTGGACAGTTTTTAGTTAGCTCCATCCGCGTCCAATCATCCATTAATTACCCATTATAATCAAGAACCCGGCCTCCCCTACTAAGTCACGAAGCGTAATCAGGGGAGATGGTAAAAGATACAGGTTCAAAATTTCCTACATAACATTATTCCTTTTGCCGCCATTTCGGATTTTTATGGTCGAAAGGTATCCCTCAACCAGTTTCTTTCGATCCGGCCCGCCACGCAGTAGATGGGCAAACGCATCCGCCGCCAGGACCTAGACAAACCTCACCATATGAACCCGTGTACCCCTGCTAAGTTATGATTTTTTTATGGATTTTGTTTTTGCGAAATTTTCGTTTCAATCTAAATACGCATACATTTCTTATAAACAATTGATCGAAGTTGACCTAATACGATAGTGTGGGCACGAACTTCGCTTCGCTTCGGGCATCTTCGCTTCGCGTCGCCCGACTTCCGATTGTTGTCGGTAAATGCGCCCGAGTCAAAGGACTCGAAGCGTCCGTCTCTAGCCGCCGGCCGGGATATAACGACACCCTGATTAGAATACATTTAATTGTTTTGTCTTTGATATCATAAATATTTTTAATAAATTAAAAACGGCTATGGAATTCCACGTTTTGCCACCGCGATACTATTGATTACTTAACACGGCTAAATATTTCATAACGACTTATTAACGATTCCAGAATGTATTTTATTTATTACTGTTTTAAAAAATTTTCTGTTTCTTTAGACGATTTTTTTTTATAAAGTGCCTATAAACTACATTTTATTATTTATCCACTGGAGCGATTTCTGCCATATTTTAGACCGGTCGGTGGCCGAGTTGACATCGCGTTTGGGTCCCACCCAGGCATAGTGTGTTCAATTCCTGGGCTGGCTAAGTCCCCCATCACAACACAAGCAACATTTTCAGCTGACTGTGGTGGTAGTAGGAGATTTTCAAATATTTCCAGGTTATTCTTAACCCGGGAATGTTTGTCTTTCTTTTCAAAAATTAGTTTATATTGTTTATGTTTTTATGTTTTCGGGGGATACCAGTACAATTGACCCAGTACTACAACTAAACGTCAGTTATTTTTTTAAAGTTTCTGTGAATACAGCTCCCAAGTCTTGCTCAAGTGCATGTCCGTCCGTAACACTTAGTCAATGTACTTATTTGTTCGTTCCTAATGTGAAGTTGCTATTTTAATTTTAATTCATAAATGAGATCCCTGAGGCGTATGTGTGGTTAAGATTAAGAAAGAGACGCTTAGATGGTTTGGGCATGTAGAGCGAATGAGCGAAGATAGGAGTGTGTAAAGAGGATATATGATGCAAATGTGAATGGTAGCAGAAGTCGGGGAAGCCCGAGGAAGACATGGCACGATCAAGTGAATCAGATACTCGAGTCGGGTCATGTCAAGAGTCAGAATAATAGAAGAGTATTATGAGACGATGTATGAATGTGAATGAGGCTAGAAGTGTGTGCCAAGACCGAGTTGTTTGGCGGTCCGTCCTCTCTGTCTACCCCTGCGGGGAAACGGCGTGATCGTTAATTAGTTAGTTAGTTAAATATACACGTTGTTTGGGGGAAAGTTTTATCTCATTCATAAAAAAAAAACTTTTTTCCTTCTTTTTTATTGAGATTAAAGCAAACTATGATATAAACATAATTTTATTTTTTTATTTTATTACACTAAATAGTTACGGTTCGTGACTAGACTGATTTTCTTGATGCCAGATAGTGTATTACGTTAAACATAATTGAAATTTTGAAAAATTATTATTCAACTAATTAAAAAACTTCTTTTCCTCGTCGAAGTTATTAAAATTGGACAACTTTGGTTGAATTGGTTCAATTGGCCACATATAGAATTCATTTGGCCCACTGTAAAAAAAACTTCATATAAAATATAATCGAACAAATTGATTAAATATAATTGCATTTGTAACCACCTTGTAGCTGTTTTTTAGTTTATGATTTATTTATTTCAAAGAAAGATGCCGACTTCCGGTCATATTGTTGTATAATATTAAATATGAGATGTTTCTTTTAAGAGCATTTCATTTTATTTAGAGAACTTTAAAATATAAACATTTCCGGTAAGGGTTCCATGATAACTCAACACAGTGACAATTCAACACACCTTTAAAAAGTGATGTAAAGTCATTAGAAACGATGAATACAAAATTTAAACCTAACCGAACCTAACCTACTTAACCCAGTTAATAATGTTTTTGTTTCATCACTTTCCATGACTTTACATAACTTTTTAAAGATGTGATGAATTATCATTTTGATGATTTATCTGGTCATCTCCGGTAAGATGTAACAATCGTTTATACAGAATATTAATATTTGAAGTTGAGTTGAGTTCTGCGATTATTAAGCTTACGAGTTTTTTTAAATTCTAAAATAATGTGATAATCGATAAAAGATGGGTGGATTCATTGCTTATAATATAGATCATTTTGTATGTCTCTATATTCAAATTCGGAGGTATGACTTTTTTATGTGACACCTCTCACAAGAGTGCCCTTGTCTTTATACGTTAAATACATAGAAACTATGTCTCCACCCAGTTGGGCAGCGTTATGGGGCGGATTAAGATAGGGTCTGTAGGAATGAATTTATTAATGCGGGTCTTAAAGAGGCCCGGATTATATGGAGGAAGAAAAACAGATGCCGATAGCTCGTTCCACATACGAGCCGACTTACGATAAAACGAGTGGGAGAAACGACCCGTTCATATATGTATAGATAACATCAACTTAACTGTGAACGTGTATTCCGCTCGTGTCCGTCGAGTTGTCGAGTATCAAGCACGTGCACGGTGCACTGGGGATCAATGCTGCTAGCTCCTTTTAACAGGCTCTAATAAAATATCTGTAGAAAAGACACAGCATACGCACATTTCGTCATACATGATTTTACCGTACATATGCCTCAGGGATCTCATTTCTACAGTATTCAGTCTACTTTCAGCCTTCTTCTGCCAGTTCCATGCCTCACTTCCATATATTAGGGTAGGTACCAGCACTCCATTGTGGACTGCTAGCTTCGCTTCTTTGGACAGTTTTTTCTTAGCTCCAACCTCGTCCAATCATCCATTAATTACCCATTATAACCAAGAACCCGGCCACCCCTACTAAGTCACGAAGCGTAATCAGGAGAGATGGTAATAGATGCAAGTTCAATATTTCCCATATAACATTATGCCTTTTGCCGCCATTTTGGATTTTGATGGTCAAAAGGTATCCCTCAACCAGTCTCTTTCGATCCGGCCCGCCACGCAGTAGGTATTTTTTTAATGGATTTGATTTTTGCGAAAGTTTCGTTTCAATCTAAATACGCATACATTTCTTATAAACAATTCAAGCAACAAACAGTCGAATGAACACGTCATTTTGATTTGAAACGGTACCATCTCACAGTCATTTCATGCGATATCCGACTCTAGAGACTAATACTTTGAGTTCAATATCACAAAAGATTACGGAATCAGATAAAACCTTGTGATGAACAGTCCACCGATTGCTCTTGATTGGTTCATTTAGTAAAACCATATATAGGGACACAGATCAACTTTGTCCAATAACTTCTTACCTGGATCAACATACTACGGGAATAGATCAATATATATGAGATCAACATAAGTATGCCAATTTAGGTAGATCAACATAAATTATGCATCCGATTTCCATACAAATTTAGAAAATTTTATGAACAGTATATCAAATGGTTTTTCTGGCAAACTGGCAACATTGATAATTATTGTACCACTGTTGTCAATTCATTCAGATGTATTCCACAATAGCCAAGTTATATGGTGTTAAAGGTGGATCAACATAGTCTAACAACTTCTTACTGGATCAACATACTACGGGAAGAGGTCAATATATATATATATATATATATTGTATATATATATATATATATATATATATATATATATCGGTTCCATGATAAATCAACACACTTTTAAAAAGTGATATAAAATCATTTAAAAAAAATAATTTAAACTTAACCTAACCTACTTAATAAAGTATTTGTTTCATCACTTTCCATGACTTTTTAAAGATGTGATGAATTATCATTTTGATGAGTTATCCGGTCACCTTATATATCAAGGCAAGGCTGCCCAATAAGGTGGAGTGAAATTTTTTTTTTGAGGATTTCGAAATCGACATAGTTGGGAAAGATGCTCCATATATTAAAAATTACAACAAAAATAATAAAAAAAATATATTCACAATACCTGGACATCGCCAAAGCTTTATATTTTATCATTTTCACGATTTTACCTAAGTATTTATAGCTCATGTACGCCAAATAAAACACACATAAAATTTGTATTTTACCATTTATTTTACAGATAATACATTTGTAGATTGTTAGAATGGAACAAATAGTGGGAATAAAAAATGTATATATATTATTTACCGCATTGAAAAACTTGAAAATTACAAAAGTTATTATGAACGGTACTGCACTTTGGTGTTAAAAATAGGCATAAGGTGTCGTGACTCTAACCTTGTTTTTATCAATCCATCTCGCCTCAAGGGTCCACAAACAACGGCTGAGGCTTCTGTTACAATTTTCACACATCTCTCTGTAGCTTGAGTGTGGCAAGGAAAATTCTTTATCATTGGTAGTATGACATCGTCAATTATCGTGTGATCGGTAATGGCTTATAAAATTGTCTCGTCACTTACAAATTTGGTTAGTGGTGGCTCGGTTATATTTTCCCACTTTATAACATCAATATAATCATCTGCTGAAAAATCAAAAACAGGCACTTTGAAGGTACGAATAAAGTCTGATTGCATTTTTATTTGCCGAGCTTTCAATATTCTTCTCAACGCCAACTCTCTTACGTATTTTCGGTTGTCGTTTTACATGGCTAACAATATATTTTCGTGATGCCCAAAAAAGCCATTACGCTGGATTACTGGATCAATAATATATTTTAAATCACTGGGTAAATACCGTGAAAGCACTATTGTTTCGTGTAAATGCCTTGCACCGGAAAGACATAATGGTTTGGTATATTGAACCACATAGGTGCGTAAACTGTTAATACAAATGTCGTTAAAGTTACCATATTTTTTGATGGTTTTAGGGTAGAAATGTAAAGCCAAAGAATCCGATTCGCTGTAGTGAGCCACCTGGATTGTACAATTTTACCGGGATTTGTTTTTGATAAATTTTCATTGCAGAATCCGGAGTCAATAGTTTTACACATTTTCAGTAGATACAGCTGATCTGTACTTAAATCCTGTGTATTTGTCATACTTGGTAATGAACATTGAATGATTTTAAATTTCACGACAGGAAGTTGTTCACACTTATTTAAAGATTTACCAATAATTCCAGTGAAACTTTGCGGTCCAGTCGTGGTTCCGTCGATGTTCTCAAAAAGATGTCGCAAAATGAGTTCGTTTGCTTGTAATTGACAGACAATCCACTGTAAAGGCCGTTTGAGATGTGATTCAAGGCGCCGAATAACACCTCCTTTGTACCCCGTATTAACTGCAGTTCCGTCGCATCCAATTGCAACAATTTTTTCCAAAGCAATATCTTTCGAAGACAGTAATGAAATAATTCCATTACTTACTGCTTCAGATTTTCCAGTTTTTAATGAAATTTGTCCCATGTACTCGCTACCTGGTTCTTTTACTAAACTAACGTGTTCTTCAGTTATTATTTTTCGCCGATTGTCCTCCATGCTTAAAGTTTTGTCCTTCCGTCCGTCGAAGTATAAACCAAATTGATTGGAATCGATTACTAACGGCTTACTAGTAAGGGCAGTTCTTTTCTTCATTCGAGCTCGACGAATTTTACTCCTATCCACAACGCGAGATGTATCATTCTGTGAAATTAAGCCAACATCTTGTAATACAGCGAAAACAATCGCAGCTCCTGCTCGATCTGAAATACAATATCTGTCTAGTGTTCTGGCCACAATAGGGAAGTCTTTCACCTCATGGTGAAAATTATTTGGTTGTGCTTCACTTTGCATTATTTCTTGAGGAATTGAAGACGAAGCACATTTTTTTGAGAGTCTAAAGTTTAAACTACAAGAAGGAATAGCGTCAGTACCCCGATCTACTAGATAATGTCTAGCGGATCGGAAACTTCGCCAAGATGATACGCGATACACTTCACTCTGTTTGATACGCGTTTGGGGTAGAAGGATTCGTTGCTGTGTGGGAATAGTTTAACTGTTTCTACACTCCTACTTTATAATTATATTATAAAATAATAATTTAATTATATCAAAGGTAATAAATAAACACTCAATTTTTTTACATAATTATAAGCATTTCTAAGAATCGGGAGAACATTATTAGTGTTTTCAGTGTTTTCATCAAAAATTCAAAGTGGTGGCGATGTCGTAATTATAAATGAATATTTTTTATTTAAGATAAATACATAACGGAGCACCAATCCCGCGTATGCCGAATTCTATATTACGAAAAAATAAATTCTCCATACTAGACCGCTCCACCTTACTGCCCAACCTTTTTAACAGTTGGGCCAAATTGACGATTTTGAATCACTGGCGGGCCACTGAATACCTGACGGTTCCTATTTCCATGGGGGGGGGGGTTGTTAGAGAATTTCTATAAAACATAATTCCTCGCGAAAAAAATTCAAAATGAGTGCTCCCCACCAAATATTTGAAATCCATGGGGGGGGGGGGGGTTGTTACGGAACTTCACTGAGAAAAAATTCCGCGCACCCAAAAACATCATATGTGATTCCCCACAACAATTTTTCGAATTCCATGGGGGGGGGGGTGGCTACAAGATTCCATTTCGGACGCATAAGATACTATATCAAAAACCGGTGTATTTTTATTTATTTTTATTTTTTGTTTAAAAAGTAAGTTCAACAGGTTAGATTTTTTTCGTCGCTGATTCTCGGTCTGAGTAGCCCAAATAGCGATAAATCGCCTTCGTTGGCAACACTTGTGACCGCGCGCAAGCGGCATTGTTTGTTTTACCGCAGGCCCGCGACACTTTTTCAAATTGGCAGGTTTTTTGAAAATGGTTCACGCGGGCCACTTATAATTCGTTCGCGGGCCACATTATGGCCCGCGGGCCTGGGGTTGGGCAGCCTTGTATCAAGGCATACATCAGTAGTACTCGCCCTTATCAGCTCTCTCATAATATATAAAACCCCTAGTTAAAAAAAACTGCGTACACATTATCATTGTAGGATACCAACATTGTATTTCATATTGCTACCTTGCAAAGTTTCAATTATTGCTTTGAAAGCAAGACGTCACTTACTTTTATGGACAGAAGAGTAGTTGTACAAGGTGAAAATATAAAATAATAACCTAGCCCAGTGATGAGCAATAAAAGGACCATGCGTGATTTGAATACGCCCTGTTTCAGTTCAGTACATTATCCTATCACACACTATGATTAAAACTATATCAGAATAACAACTCGATTGTAGTTATTTTTTTATTTTTTATTGTGTTTATTTCTTGCTAGAGCAATCCCGATGAGTAACAGAACTCATTTTAGGACAGGAGGAACTTACAATTCATATGTAGGAGGTAGTAGGAACAATTTTACAACGGTATTTTGATATCAAATATAAGTTTCACATTCAATACAGCATAAAAATTAAAAATTAAAATAATGACACGTTAAGTAGAACAGACAACAATAGAAAACAAGTACAGAAAGAAAAAAAAAACATGGATAAGATACAACAAGAAATGACAACACAGTTACATATTTTCATTTTTAAATGTAGTTAAAAAATATTCTTTTAAAGCATTGCTTTGCAATTTTTTATTATGGTGGATGTGTTTGTACATATCTGGAAGCGAATTATATAGTGTATAGGCAATATAGTTCAGTGATTTTAACCCATATTTTGTAGTGTGTGTTTGAGGAATGCGGATTTTATTGTTATTTCGAGTATTGTGGTTGTGGATGTCTTGATTGTAAAGTGGCTTGATGTTGGTGTGAGTTGATTTTTGGGTAATTTGTAGGATGGTGCTTGTGATTTCATATTTAGGAAGGATTGTAATTGGAAGGATACCAGAAACTGAATAGATGTCCCTAACATGAGTGTCCCATGGAAGTTCAAACACATTTCTGAGAGCTCGGTTTTGAACCACCTGCAGGTCAGCTATCAATTTCTTTGAGGCAAAACCCCAGATACAGCAGAGATAGGAAAGGTGTGAATGTACCATGGCATAGTATACTGAAGTTAGTAAAGGAATGGGTAGTAATCCTTGAAGCCTATATAGTACACCAGTTATAGGGGTAATTTTCTCTTTTATATGATTTATATGGAGATCCCACGAGAGTTGGGAATCTACGATCAGACCCAAATATTTTGTGTTCATTTTCTTTTCGAGGCAGTTGTCTCCAATTTTAATATCGAGGCTGAAATTTTTCTTGTTACCGAAAAGTATATAATGGGTTTTTTTTACGTTAAGAGTTAGTTTGTTTATTCTCAACCAGTTTGTGAGATGGGAAATATCAGCATTCATCTCCGTTTCAAGCTCCGCTAGGTTGAGTTTATTGTAAAAAATTACCGTATCGTCAGCATAAAGTTGTATAGTTCCTTTAATACCCCACTTTGTTATGTCATTCACGTAGATTAGGAATAGCAACGGTCCAAGAATTGATCCCTGTGGTACTCCACATGTTATTTTACCTAATTCACTCATTTCTCCTCCAAATTCTACTGCCGAAAAGCGATTTGATAAATAAGATCGGAAAAGCTCCAGAGGTGTACCAACAATACCCAAATGCTTCAGTTTTTCGATCAATACTTTATGATCCACCGTGTCAAACGCCTTCTTTAGATCAATAAATATTGCCGCCGTAAAATCACCGTCATCTATATGTTTCTGCAGATTTGATATAAAATCGAAGGCTGCACATTTAGTGTTAGATCGTCGTCTGAAACCATATTGTTTTGACGTGAGAATTTTGTTGTGTTCGAGATATTTCAATAGTCTTTCTTTAATGACACATTCAAAAATTTTAGAGATAGCTGGAAGTATAGAGATTGGACGATAATTTTGGACATTTTTTTTACATTCATCTTTATATACAGGAATAATTTTTGCAATTTTTAGTTTATCTGGAAATATACCCTTTGATAGAGAGAGATTTATTAAGTAAACGAGGTCATCCACCAGTTCACCCTTGCAGTTTTTGAGAAGGAGAGAGGTTACACCATCGGAACCAGCTGCTGCTTTAGACTTAAGGTTAGATATGATCCGTAAGATTTTCTTTTTATTTGTCCTGATCATGTTAAAAGATTGTTTTGCTTGAGGTTCCGTGTAGATCGTATTTACATCAGTTTTTGAGGTTTTTATGACTGATGCTAAACTTTCCCCAACTGAGAGAAAAAATGTGTTAAATGCAGTTGCAATCTCTTTTGGTCCCTTTACTTCTTTGTCATTTATGACTAGAGATTTACAAGCTATTGTTGGGTTTCGCGAGCTATTTGATAGAATGGAATTGATTGTTTTCCATGTTCGTTGTGGCTTATTAATGTTTTCATTAATCAATTTCGTATAATATTTAGATTTAATGTATCTTCTATAGTTGGTGACAGTATTACGAGCTTTATTTTTTTCTATTGTCAAAGGAATACTTTCTTGATTTTGTTTCCAAAGTTTAAATATACTATTTCGTTTTTTAATAAGTGTATCAAGTTCAGCATCAAACCATGGAGTATTGTTCAGTCTTTTGTCGCCTGTATTTGTTTTTACTTTTGTTTTGCTTGAATTTATAGCATTCTGGAGATAGTCAGCGAAATTATTATAATTTTTGTTTACATCATCAGACGATTGATCAAATTTGCAAGTTTTAAGTGAAGTATTTAATTTTTGATAATTTATTTTGTAAGCATTTGTGAGGTTTATTGCGGATCTGTTATTGGGAAGGTTTTTCAAGGAATTTTCATAATCCAATATAAGTATATTGTGGTCACTAAGGGGATCATCAATGTTTGAAATTGTGCCGGAAACATTTGTCCTATTTGTAATGATGTGATCTATCAACGAGCTGGTGTTATTAGTTACCCTTGTGGGAAACATTGTGTTACATAGATAAAAGTTATATGATTTCAAGGTGTGAATATATCTTCGTGTAGTATCAGTGTCTTTTGAGATATCGATATTGAAATCTCCAAAAAGTAATGTGTCTTGTTTGTTATTGTTTAATATTATTTCGAAAGATTCAAAGAAATCTGTTATATTTGAGTTCGGCCTACGGTAAAAAACATACAAATTTAGAGGTTTAATACTTTTTGACGTGACTGTAATTCCTAGAAAGGTATTTTCGCTGCAGCATTTTTCGATCTTCTTACTGTTGAGTGTATTATGCATGTAGATGGCGACTCCTCCTCCTCGGTCCATCTCGCGGGAAGCAAAGATTCCAGAATAGTCAGCAATATTGAAAAAAGTTTCCTCTCCTTTACGTAGCCAGGTTTCCGTAATCACGAGAATATGTACTGTTTGTGTAATGTTTTTGAGGGTTTCTTCGATTTCGTCTATTTTGTTTCTGATGCTTCTAGCGTTCATGTACATAATACGCATACAGGAATTTATAGTAGTGTATTCTTGTTCTTGTATGCGTGACTCTGTTGCGTAGTGTCTGGCTGTGACATTCGCATACGTAATATTGTTGTTCAGTTTAGCCTTAATTTCGTTAATGTTAGTGGAGAGCGATTTGATGGATTCGAAAACCATTTCCAATGGTTTCGGTGAAGAAGTACATACTTGCACCGTAGCCTCCAGGTCAGTGATACTCAACCTTTTTCTTCTGCGGGCCACATTCATATGTTTATAAAGCTACGCGGGCCGCTACTGGTCGGTGTTGCCAAAATGGTGTGAGCTTGATTCACCCTTTTATTATTCGAAATCCATGGGGGGGGGGGGGGGGGGGTTAGAGAATTTCTGTAAAATAATAATTCCCCACGATAAAAGTTCAAAATGAGTGCTCCCCACAAAATATTTGAAATCCATGGGGGGGGGGGGTTGTTACAGAACTTCGCTGAAAAAAAAATTCGCACAGCCAAAAACATCATGTGTAATTCCCCACAACACACAACAATTTTTCGAAATCCATGGGGGGGGGGGGGTAGCTACGGAATTCCATTTTCGAAAATTTCCAACTGTCAAAAATTTATGTATTGCCACGAGCAAAATTATTTGCGCGCATGTTTGTCTGTCAAATCTGTTTTTAAGAGATCTACCGTGTGCAGTAATATTATATGTATAGATAGTATATTATACTTATACTATCCTCTTCGGGTTTCAATGTCTGTACATCATAGTCGCAATTAATCTCAAATTAACGTGATATAGAATGCCAGATTTTGTAAATGTTCCAGATATTAAATGTATTGAGGGCCGCACAAAATAGCTCGGCGGGCCGCAGGTTGAGTATGACTGCTCCAGGTGATCCATAATGCCACTGACATAGTTCATGAGGGATGTCCGCTTTTCTTTGCTTAAAACAGGGCTGTCCAAACCACGGCCCGCGGGCCGCATGCGGCCCGCGGTTTAGATTATTGCGGCCCATTGAACCTTTTTTTAACCGACTTCAAAAAAAAGTCCGGAAACAGGAATTGATTTTTTTAAGCTCCTCGCTGAACGTTTCCCGAAACTGACGAATTTCGGGCAAAAAATGGGCTCGATGATGGGCAGTACCTACCTTTGTGAAAGTGCATATTCAACAATGAAGTTTATTAAATCGAAATACAGGTCTTCATTGACAGATACTTCACTTAAACATGCACTGCGCCTAGCTACCACTAGTATTGAGGTTGATGTTGACAGAATTGTAAAAGACAAATTAATGAAAAAGTAGATAATAAAATAACGATATTACGTATTATTACCAGTATTTTATTTTTATAAATATTTTGCGGCCCACCAATGTATTTAGTCTTTTTTATTGGCCCTGGGTCCCATCTAGTTTGGACACCCCTGGCTTAAAATATTGATGGTTAGCAAATTCTTTATTTTTTCTTGGAGAGCCCGAGCCTCATTTAAACGGTCGGTCGCAGACGGCAACAAAGCAGCGGACTCAAGAGTCATACTTATATTGACAGATTTTTTTTTTAAACTTTAGAACGGAGTTTTGCACGTTACGCCTATTTAACGTCAAACTGATTATCACAAAATGTCAAGTTTGTTATTTGCAAGTTCTGCACCTGAAATTTAGTTTACCGCAAAAAGCTTATCACTTTCACTTTGCAGTGCGCCTGCGCGAACTTTTGTAGATGTTTGTGACAGTTTGGGTTGATTAGATTAGGTTATGTAGGATAAATTATTTAGGATACATACAGGTTATTTGCACAGAATTGTTTTGTCGCACTTATTTTTCGATGGATATAAAGAAGAGCGGAAATGAAGAAATAATGCACTGTGTAATTCCTGTAGGTTTCTGTCACAATAAAAACACTAATTGAGATAGTCACTAGAAGTTATTCAGAAAACGACAGAAAATCATCACAGTTTAGCAGTTCAGTTGGCTTATGCTACCAAGAAGGTGGAATAATCCTTTACAACAGACTTCACTATTTATTACGCGCAGAAAACTATAAAAAAAAGGATTTTTGCGGGAGCAAAACTGACAGCTGTTACTTCTCCATAGAAAAATCGACCATTATCATAATTATTAGTTTACTATGAAAGGTTTTGGCAAATGAAACAGCGTGAATTAGTTGTTTTTCTTTATTTTAGCGTATATAAAAGTAACGTTTCATTTACAGGTAGGGCTCGGGGAATTCAAAGTTAACCTCTCGCCCTGTCAGCTTCTTGTAGACAGACTGGAAGGTGTCAACCTGTAACAAACAAACACATATTATTAGTGGAAATCTCATTGTGTGTATGCACAACTTATTGCTCAAGGATCAAGGCTGTAATCGTAGATAACAGAAACAAAGGAGGTGTTTCATAAACCATTATTAGTATGAAACCAGGATCTGAATGTTAGTTTTAAAACAAACCGCCTAGCATATCGACACTAAAAAAGTGTTTATCTAAATATTAATTATTTTGGAAAGCCCAAACTTTTGTTTACCCGATTTGGGATTTATAGTTAGGTTTTTACGCAGCCAGCAATTTGTGCACCATTGTAAAAAGGACTAGAAATTTGTAAGCAGATCTTATTTTCAATATTAGAATGGTGATATTACAATGTGAGTTGCCTGTTTCCTGGTCAGATTCAATCGACAAATCATAGACAGGGTGACGGTTACGTCACCTCCCGCATAACTTGGTTTGTTCCCTGTTCCCTTTTCCCTGATTGGCTGATCTATCAATTTGAATATTTATGGTTCACTCGAACTACTGCAAACTGTATCTACGCGCAGCGGCACGGTGCTTTTGTTCCTGTAAGTCCGCAGTCCATACAGTTTGGTGACAGTCGGCATTCTTCTGTACTATATCACCTCCCTTTTTTTCTGTTATCTATGGTGGATCCACTGTTCTATGACAGGACATGGGAACGATGATGGTTTATTGTTGCACCTTACGAGGATGGGATCCAGACATTGATGGTGTGGACACCGAAGGCATTATCAGTTCACTAGTTCAGTCTACCTCGTACTTGCATTCATGTTGCTATTGAGGAGCAAGCCCATGCCGGTTAGAGGATCAAGCTACTTGCATTTAAAAATAATACACATTCCTACGATAAAGCGTCAATACATTCGAATTTTTATTTATTTGTCGGCTAATCAACATGATATTTCTAACAAGGCCTATTAATCTATATGCTGTTATGATGCGTGAATATATAGGTTAGTTTGAAAAGGAAATATTTTAAACTGTTAAAATGATATCCATGAATCCTTCTTGATTGTGGATGCAAGTTTCGCTGTGCGCCAGCCGATTCTATTTTCGCAATAACTTCTTTTGTTTTTGTAAATTGTACTGTCTATATGTATATAATAATATACTATAAATAGTTTTCCCAGAATAGCTAGTAATATTAAGGATACGCTTGTTGGGCAACATGTTAAATGTAGGAATACTGTGGCGGAGGTTCGAGATTGATAAGAATGTGTTATTTACAATATTTGTTAGCTTTATATTTAATGATATTTTATTGAACATTAACTCCACAGAGTAGGCTCTGGAGGAAATAATATCTGTAAGACCTATGTCATCTTGTGGGATGCTGTGTGTGGGGGGCGTTTAAGCAAAAAGGAGGAGAGAATATGGGTCTGGAAGAGTCCCATTTTGTAGAAGGAAGGACAAACAATAGCTGGCAAAAGATTCCCCAGCCAACTGTTGAACGTAAGAATGAATTGTAGAAGCAACCCATTCTCAGGTGGTGAATGTAAACTGTGTACTTGCCGGAATAATGCAAGTGGTTGCGACACAGGAATACCAAGGAAGAGGTGGATAGACTGCGTTGAAGAGAACTGAAGTAGGATGGGAAGGACTGAGAACTGTAGGCGATTGGACAGCATCTGTAGAGGCCAAATCCCACCCTGGGAAGTACAAAGTGAGTTTTGTGAGTGCGTACCTTGTGCTCGATGGTGGTCTGCTGGTTCTTGTCCAGATGCACCTTGATGAAGCGGGATCCATCGAGGCGTATGCGCACCCTCTTGCCCACAATCTCTGCGGGGAACACCAGATCCTCCAGGATGCTGTCGTACACCGAGGTGAGCGTACGCGAGTGTGGGCGCTTCTGCTTGTAGCCCTGGCGCGACTTCCTCGTGGGTTTGGACAGGATCTTGCGGTCTCCCACAAACACGACGTGCTTGCCCGAGAACTTCTTCTCCAGCTCACGCACCAGGCGGATCTGCACCTTCTGGAAGGCCTTCAGCTTGGGCATCGGCACATAGATGATGATTGACTGCAAAATAACATGAACATAAGCTTCTATACTATATTAAATGCGTCCACCAAATTAAATTGACTGGAAAATAACATTCACACGAGCCTTCATTTTTTTCTAAAAAGACATAAACAATTCCGGATTGCAAATAACCTGACAATATTAGAAAGCTCCTACTATCACCCTTTTAAGAGGAAAACGTTGCTTGTGCGATGATGGAGGACTAAGCTAGCAGAGGAATTGAACCCATGACTCCTGGATGGGAACTGCAGATGCATTCACCGGTCTATTATGTTGTATTAACTAGGTCCAGAAAATTAAATTGCAGTTTCTTTTTGTATAATTTATGTGCACAGATCACAATTCAACATAAATGAAAAACTTACAAGAGAGCAACATTGTCTTACACCATATTTATTAATTTATTTTTACTGAACGGGTTTTGCGTTGTTAGTTAATATTAAGGCTTGATAAACTTTGAGTCAAAGCGGACTTGCTGTCAGAACTCTTGCATTCGAAACTATGGTCAAATTGCATTTTTATTAAAATAATACTACATCAACTCTGCGACAGTAGACCATTTTGATTGTCACCAGCACTTGTCAGGCGAAAGTAATTTTAATCAACCAATTTTGTAATTCTACTTTTCTAGATCGTGTTATCTCTTCATTCAGTGAAAAGCTTTTGTCATTTCTAAACCCTCAATAAACAGTAAATTCATACCAGGACGATCTAGCGTATATTTTTAAGGTTAAAATATGTGATAATGTCTATTACAATCTAGTCATTTAAGCCATACCCATATTTGCTACATAGTTGGTATTAGAATCTAGTAATTTAAGCAGTTATAGGTTGGTTGCCAGTAAAATTCCATAATTGTGCCCTGAGGATTTATCAGAATGACTGTAGAATCTCAATAAACAGTTTTATGAGGACTTTGGGAGAGTGGGAATATTGTTGCACCTTACGAGGATGGGATCCAGACATTGATGGTGTGGACACCGAAGGCATTATCAGTTCACTAGTTCAATCTACCTCGTACTTGCATTCATGTTGCTATTGAGGAGCAAGCCCATGCCGGTTAGAGGATCAAGCTATTTTAAAGCATCTCTACGATGCCAAAGATTCGTTATTATAACTTTTTCTGAAAATAAGCAAACCAGTAAACGCAGTGGGATTAATTTCGCCTGGCTGCTAACTGAACATCTTATCAACCAGCTATAAAATGTTTGTATAAATGATATTGAATAATACCTTCTTGTTGTTGAGGTCAATCTCCTTGGCGCGAGTGATGTACAGCTCTCGGAGCTGCGCCTTCAGGTCGGAGTTGTTCTGCAGCTCCACCAGGGCCTGGGAGATGGAGGACTCAAACTGGTCCGGCTCGGAGCCGCCAGCCTTCAGTATCTTGGCGCCTGCCGACATCTACAAACACAACAACTACATTAGTTTATCATTTAATCAATCCTCATTTCAGAGAATAATTAGACACACTGTATAAACATACAGACAGCTTCCAACTTCCCATGGATGGAGAGGTTTGTGTATGTATTTCGGCAGAACATTGAGGAGTAAGACAGAGCTTAGTTCACAGAAGAATTGTTTGATAAATTTCCATCCAAAACATATTCAGTTCATTCCGATATTTCAATGGCAACATGTCATGTTAGCATGAAATATCCACTTCAAGCTAAGCTTGAAAACAACACAATGAGTTTAATAAATAGTTCAATTATCAGCAGTGCAGGTAAACATGACAAAAGTTAGGGGCATTATTCAATATAATACAAAAACATGTCAATCCCTTAACCTCGAAGTGTAAAACGCAGTAATCGGTTCGGAGATGTTCAATATAAATGTGAAACGTGGATATTGTCAAGGGAATGTAAAATACTCGAAACAAATAACTAATTTCAATCTCTCCGAGATCCAAATGAACGCATGATAACAATTTTGACAGTTCTAACCTAAAGTTAGGGAAACAATTAAGTATGCTTTTTTGATCACTATTCATGTGCCAATGGAGTAAATAGACGTAGGATAACTTCCAATGCACAACAAAAAACAGTCAATTTACTGCAAATTCCTAGAATTTTGTTATTCTGCCAAGAGTAACTACAACGGGTTGGTTTTATGCCGACCGTGTTCGGGGAATATGAAATATCGCACAAGATGAATTGTATAATAAACTAGGGTGAACGGCACAAAACTTCATACGAGGGACACTTATTTGTCAACTTTTTGGTATACTTTGTCAAAATAGCATGCATGTAATTTCGAGATGTGTCCGAATCCAAAATAATATTGACGATTATCTCTTGATATAAGAATCATCCGCTATTCAAAACTACACATATGCACTATTATAAACAGTTTTTAAATAAGGCACCTTTATTTTTGGATTAAATATCTGGATATTAACAAAATTCACTAAAAATTACAAGAAAAATCGACATTAACGTGTACCTTGTCAAATAGCCGAAGAAAAGAGGTTATAAATTCAGCGACATCTGTAAATTCGGTTTCTAAGCTTTAAACATCACATTGCCATATAAATAAAAAGTATTATTTAGGAACCTACCCGGACATACAAAAAGAAGGGGATACTTGTTTCACATTTTTGTTACAGTATTTTAATACATTTATGTCCACGATATTATTAGGCTAGCTTTAGACTTGTAAGTTTTTTCGTAAATTTACGATTTCTAGCCAATGGGCATATTGGATTTTCAAAATGCAATATATAGAAGTCGTAAATTTACGAAAAAACTTACAAGTCTAAAGCTAGCCTTATGATCTCAAATAGAGTGATATTACACTGATGGTGCATACCGCAAATGGATCTCTGAAATGTCGGTTCAAGAAAGAAGAGGGACGCGCAACACTGTTGCAACCATATTCTTGAACCTTTTGTTTTCTTTTTGAAATTCCGATCACTGTATTTTTTTAATTTTTGATTCTTATATTTTTTGTCTATTGTGATTTTATTTTTATTATTTATTTCTCATGTTTAAAATTATTTCTTATTTTTTTAATTATATTTTATTTTACGCCCTTAGGGCTTTTACTTAAGTATAATGTGGTATAATTTTGACATGATGAATAATTTAGAACATGAGAAAGAATTAATGAAAATAAATATATAATCGAAAAAGAATACAGGCATGAAATAAAAAAAAAAACAAATACGTTTTCGAAGAAACAAGATTTAAGAATAGTGTTGGAATAGGTTTTAAATACAAAATTCACAAAGTTAACATGATGCAATGAGAATTAATACAAAATCATGTTTTTTGGTTTGAAAATTTGATCGCTTGGAAATATTATAGACGCTTTAATTAAATACTGCAATAATCGAGTATTTTTATAAGCCTAGAAAAGATAAAGTATCAGACATAAAAAATTACGGAAGCTCAAAATCTCCTACTTACAAATATCTTTTCGAATGTAATTTTATTATATAATGTTGCAAATTAAGTTTTTTACAAAATAATGGAGAGAATTTTATTACTAATGCCCGAGTTTCATAAAATAAAATAAAACGTGCACTTTAGCGATGATTTTTTTTATGAATTCACATGGGCGGCCCACAACGAATTTGTATCTAAGAATTTCAACCTTATGTAATCCACCGAAAGACTTGTTATGGGTTATTTCATAGAATTCGAAAAATTCATCAAATTTCAACGTTCATTTTCGGGATATGTGAAAGTCCTATTCAAGTTCTGTTATTTTATTATTATAGGCTAGTTGCTTGACAGAACTGAAACAATAACAGAACTTTAAAAAATCTTTCACAGATCTTGAAATTTGAAGAATTGTTCAAATTCTCCGAAACAACGTCCTTAGTTCTTAGTTCGTATGTGAGTGGTTTATTTATGGTTCGTAGCAGCCATTTGACGGCGAACGGACGTATCTTTGGCCGCACGATGCTTTGCTCGGCGAAAAATATCCCTTCCAAATAACAAAATGCCGTTGGGCTAGGTATAATTGGAGTCTCGATTGAATTTTAAATATCGCGCGTTTTCGAACAACACAATCGTCGCACAGTGGTCAATTTTTAAGAAATCGTAAAAATAATTATTAGTTCATTTAATTTTCCATACAAATTAAATTTAAACAACAAATTACTTAACGTTACTGTTTGAACTACCACATTAATTTAATAATAGGGAGGGATGGAGGATGAATTTTTAAATGTCCGTCACTCTGGACTCAACTTTCATAAGTACCTTTTACCTTCCTAAATTGTCATCTTCTTCATTTCCTTAAAAAGACCCTCCACACAGCATCCCAAAAGATGACATAGATCCAGAGGAAAATTATTTTCCTCAGGGCCACTTGTGTGGAATTAATCTAAAAAAGATAATTATTTGTTCTTGAAATCATTTTCAAGAATATTTGAAATGACTCGAGTTGTTATCGAGGATGTCCACTAAAACCGGTTTATATGTATAGGTATATAAACATATATATGTATTTATTTATATATTATGCATATTATCAATTTTCATACTGACAAACTGCAAAAGCAGTTGAGAAGGTTTAAATTGTAAAATAAATAAAAAATATATATTTCTTAGGCATATTTATTACGTAGGAGGCCATTGGGAATATTCATGTTAGTAAGTTTGGAAACTCTCGAATGGTACATACTATAAGTTTCGCCTTGGACTACCATTCCAAATCGAAAGATTTTTGCCTGAGATGGCAATAGCCGTGTTTAGTGACAAGATTTGAATAGTGTGGAATTTACCAATCTAGAAAACATACCGCGAACCATGAGAAAACACGGACTGTCGCAAGCCACGCGAAAACCGCCCACAAACGACATCTACTTGGCAGGGTCAGCCCTACGGGGTCTGGCGCTAGTAAAAACCTGCAGCACGCCGCTACACATGTATACGCAGCTATTATACATGTGCATATTACCATATATGTTTTTATTTTTTACATTAACTCCACACAGGAGGCCTGTGTCATCTCAGGGGATGATGTGTGGTGGGTTTTTTCTTAAGGAAAATAAGATCCTAGTATCTTAATAAGTTATGAGGGGTGGGTAGAAATGTGGGGGGTCGGTGTGTCCAGGAGTGACCTGCTGGAGAGGTAACTCGACCAGTCTTTCCAAATCTGGCCCGCCACACAGTAGATGTGCAGACGCATTCACCGCCAAGACCTAGATAATCCTCACCCCATAAGCCCGAGCACCCCCGCACCAAACGTAGCGAACCACTTGGGGTGACCTATGGCAGAGATGTTAATGATCCAATGTATAGTTCCTGTGGAGTGGAGTATGTACCCATACACGTGGATAGGCAGCATTAGGCATTATCAGCGCTTTGGCCCCTTGCAGGCCACGAGAAAACATTCCACAAACCATGTGAATAGGGCTACAATCCACGTGAACACAACACCCTAGACACCGGAAAACATCTCGCGTATACAGTCCACGATCCACTTGGACATAGTTAATAAGCCACGAGAAAAAGGCCCGCATACCCCGAGAAAACAGCCCATGAACCACTTGGACACAGCCCGCGAGCCACTTGGAGACAGCCCGCGAGCCACTTGGAGACAGCCCGCGAGCCACTTGGATATAGCCCGCGAGCCACTAGGATACAGCCCGTGAGCCACTTGGATACAGCCCGCGAGCCACTAGGATACAGCCCGCGAGCCACTTGGACACAGCCCTCTGATAAATTAAAGTCCACTGGCTCGGTATAATTATTTCCCTCCATAAGTATTCCGGGCAATGAGGAAAACACATTAATTATAAACTAAACTTACATTTCTCAAATTATACGCAATCCATTAAATTTCATAATTTTAACTCCCTCCAAACACGAAGAATAATTTTTGATCAAATCTTATTATCTAAAATCCTAAATAATGGTCTGGACTCACCAGAACTTACCAATTTAATAAATCTTCATATTCCGTCTAGATCAACCCGACAATCTGATTTATTTTATCTACCCTCGTGTAAACAAACATTCGAAAAAATCCCCCAATTCCTCGTATATACATATAATACTAAATTTTACAGCATTGACATTTTTGGTAATAACCTAAAGAAATATCGATATGAAGTAATGCGTACGATCGATTATTAATATGAGAGTATGGAATGTATCGGGAGCATCTCCTATCCTCTTCCTATTTTCCTCTTCCTCTCCCCTTCCTTTAACACCAAATTAATTTTAAGATATTAAAACTTCATTTTAAACTTTATCATAAGAAACTTCTGTGGCTTGACTTCAGTTAACTTGTATATTTATATCTATCATTGTATATTATATAAAAGCTGTTTGTTTTTTTACAAAATAAATAAATACATACTGTAGGTTATCCCAGAATTTCTGCACTGAAATAAATCCGGACTTCTAGTATTACGTAGTGGAATCCGAAAGCATATGAAATGCATCAATTAGAATTTTAAATAGAAATACCAAGTCAGTGTTGTAGTTCAACAAGTTTGCTGGAATTCCAATTTTAAAACATAGAAATGAAATAATTTATTTTGTATTCTTCCAAGAGCTTGTACATGAATATTGTAAAGTGGGTTCCAGATTCCAGACGGGAGAATTTTACTCAAGTTGATTTCTAACAAAGGCAAAATATGACAGTATTATATACTTAATATTGCTGAAATTTCTAGTTAATCTCCAAATAGTATAAAATAAAGTCGCTATCCGCGTCTGTCTGTTTGTGCGCTTAGTTCTTCTAATATAAGCAATGGATTTTGATAGAGTTTTCATTACCATTAGTTCATGTGTCAAGAGTATTGTTATAAATGTTATAATTAACACTTATCGAATAAAATAATAAGTAAAATAACATTTTAATAATATTAACTAAATTAAACCATATTTTCGACTACCATAATTCGGACATGTGTCTAGTGTGGTAGTCGAAAAGCATGTAAAAAACCTGTATCCTAATATATTTTTATGAATAAAGAAAAAAAAAAAAAAAAAAACTTTGTTTATAAGACTTTTAATCAATAATAATCTACATGTTTCAAAGCCAATGGCTTTTTCGTTAGGATAGTGAAAATTAACGAAAGAAAATTAAAATTATGCTTAAAAATAGAATTTAGCTGTGTCTAAAGAAGGTTAGGGCATTTTTGCTTCATTGTGTTTTATTTTCCGATGAACATTTGTTGCTTAAATTTTGTTTATTTTGCTACCGGTTTCGACACAACTAGCAATTTTAAAACTTAATGACACGGTAACAACAATGACGATCTTAATGACACGGTTGTGTCGAAACCGGTAGCAAAGTAAACAAAATTTAAGCAACAAATGTACATTGGAAAATAAAACTCAATGAAACAAAAATGTCTAGAAATTGTTACATAGTTAATTCCCAAGAAATACAAAAAGAAGGTTAGGGAGTTGATTAAATTACTGTAATGTGAAACTATGTTCTTATGTTCATTCTCTATGGTTAACTATAGTGCTAAGATCTGAAATTTCCGCGTCCCTTATAAACTAGCCGAAAAATTAATAGGAGTTGTTTAAAGCCACAATAAATAGATTAAATTAAAGTTTAAACCTTCTACGTTTTGTGGGATCAAAAGTTTTAGTTAAGATTTCAAAGTGTGAGTGATTTTTGCGCAAAAACTAATTAAAGTAAAAAAATATTAAATGTCAAGTTGAGTGACTTTGTCTATGCAATAAAACAAATATTAAATAGTGATTGCCACCATCAATTTTTCATCAAGCATAATTAAAGAGGGGCATTTGTGAACTTACTAAAATAGTGATGTCTAGCACACGTAGCAAAACCCCAATAATTTCGGAAGATAAATTGAACATGGATAAGATTATTGAATACATTGATAAAAAATTTGAAACCCTGAAAAGAGATTTTTTTTTTTTTTTTTTTTTTTTTTTTTTTTTCTTTTTCTTTATTCATGAAATATTAATGTGTACAGTTTTTACATGCTTTTCGACTACCACACTAGACACACGCCCGTATTATGGTAGTCGAACATAGTCGAACAGTCGAACGATATATTTACAAACTACAGAAACTACTAAAAGTATTGATTTTATCAGTGCTCAATACGATGAGATGTTAAAAAAAATTGAGGTCTCAAATAATTTAAATCGAGCGATTCAAACAGATTTTGAAAATATAAAAAAAGACCAAATGGAAAAAAATATGATAATTAAAAAACTTGAAATCCGACTTTCTGATTTGGAAACGTTATCAAAATCTAATAGTTTGGAAATAGCAGGAATTCCACAACAAAACCGCGAACAACCTTTGGAAATTGTTAAAAAAGTTGCTGCCGCAGCAGGAATCCACCTCTTACACACTGATATAACTGACGTCACGAGAGTCTCAGACAGACGAAATGAAGCCCCTCCTAAACTTCTTGTGACCTTTTCCGATAAAAGAAAAAGAGATTCCCTCCTTGATAAGAAAAAGGAAATAAATTATAATGAAATCAAGGATCTGGCGACATCTCGAATCTTCATCGGGGAAGAATTAAGCCCGTATCATAAAGAAATCCTATGGAAAACAAAACAATTATCAAAAGAAAAAAATTACCAATATGTATGGTACAAACAGGGTAAAGTTATGATACACAAAAAACAAGATGATAAAATTATCTACATTAAGCACCTTGATGAAATGGTGAAAATAATTTAGTGAATAATATGAACAACATTACTTAATCCACTTAATAATTTAAATTGAGAAAATGAATAACGCACTAACAATAAACATACCAAACATATCATCCATAAACAATAATTTTAACATAATGCACCAGAGTATTAGAAGTATCAATAAAAACTTTGACGAACTACAAATATTGATGAAAAGTTTATATTTAAAATGGGATATTATTATTCTTACTGAATATTGGCTAACTGATAAATACTACCCCCTACAAATTGGTAATTATGTCCCTTACTCTACAATAATGAACAACACAAAAAATGATGGTGTCATCGTATATATTAAAGAAGATATAGAAGCTGATGTCAGAGAGATCTGTATCAATAATGCAAACTGTCTAAGTATATCAATCGGTAATGACACAACAATACTCGCAATTTATAGATCTCCTTCTACACAAAATCTAGAACCATTACTCAACTCCTTATCTAATCAACTAAGTCTACTAAAAAGAACTAAAGATGTATTTATCATCGGTGATATAAATATTGATATTCTTGAAAATGGCCATCCAAAAAAATTGATTATATGCAAACACTAGCATACCATGGATATAAAAGCCTAATTGATGAACCAACACGTGTATATAATGAAAGCAAAACTTGCATTGATCATATCTTTTGTAAAACTAATAGAAAAACTCAAGCCATTATTTGTACTACCACACTGACAGACCATTATACAATAATTCTATCTATTACAAAAAAAAATACATATGTAAACCAAAAAAAGAAATCACTCCTAACGAAGTCTGAAACAAATTGGGAAAACGTCAAATGCGAGTTAACAGTGAATGACTGGACAAGCCTTCTGGAAAAAGATGATACTGATACTGCTTGGAGTTATTTTATAGAAGTTTTACAGAAGATTATCCTATCAAACACCAAAACCATAGAAAAAAAGTTATCTCATAAAAATTTACACATTAAACCTTGGATTAGTCAGAATATTATAAACTCAATCAGAAAAAGAGATGAACTGCACAAAAAAGTCAAAAACCACCCTTATGATATCCTAACACTTCGATTCTACAAAAGATATCGTAATACATGTAAAAATGTAATACGTTATGCTAAAGAAACATTCTATAAAAACAAAATTGATGAATGTAATAATGATTCACGTAAACTCTGGTAGATCATAAATGAAATAACTAATACTAAAGCCTCACATAATGACAATAGCATTAAGGAATTAAAAATTGATGAGATTCCCACATCTTTTACAGAACACCCGGACAAACTTCTTGACTTTATAAACAACTATTTTTGCAATATAGGCTCAAACTTAGCAAATAAAATTAAACAAAATTCAATTAGTACTATCGAAAATACAGTGATGATTGACGATGTAAATCAAGAAAACAGCCTCAATATTATCAAGATAACAAGTGATGAAATAAGAAATATTATAGCCTCCCTAAATATAAATACTTCATCGGGAAATGAACTGATATCAAGCAAATCAATTAAATATCTACAAAATGAGTTAATCCACCCACTGACGTATCTTATAAATCTGTCAATATCAAATGGTATTTTTCCTGCTTGTCTTAAAATTGCTACGATCATTCCAATATATAAAAACGGTCCCAAAAATGATGTATCAAACTATCGACCAATTAGTATTTTAACTACACTATCAAAAATATTAGAAAAAGTTATAAAAAAACAAATGCTTACATTTTTGGATTCTAATAAAATATTATCATCTACGCAGTATGGTTTTAGGGAAAACCTGGGTACTGGTGACGCTATAGCTAATGTAACAAATACAATTATTAGAAAATTGGATGAAGGCAAAAAATGCCTAGCAGTTTTCATTGATCTTCAAAAAGCTTTCGATACCATTGACCACGAAATACTGTATTTAAAACTAAAAAAAATGCAATAACCGAAACAACCCTAAACCTACTTAGAAGTTACTTAACGGGAAGAGAACAATTTGTACAAATTGGTAAAAGAAGGAGCAAAACTCTACCAATTAAGTACGGTGTCCCCCAGGGAAGCGTATTAGGACCTATACTATTTCTAATTTACATAAATGACCTTATGAATCTTCCCATCAAAGGAAACATAATGAGCTTTGCAGATGACACTGTAATTTTATTCCATGAACAAGATTGGACAAGCACATATAAGGAGGCTGAACATGGCCTAACTGTTCTTCAAAACTGGCTTAAAGCAAATTCCCTTACATTAAATGCGAATAAAACCAAATATTTAGTTTTCTCCAAAAACAAAAGAGGACAACCAATGAATGAGCATATACTCAAACTACATGAATGTCAAAAAAAATTTCCTCAATGTTCCTGCTCAGCAGTATCAAAATTTAATGTTTCAAAGACCCAATCCTGTCTGATTACGTCTAAAAGGGATCCAAATGATAATCTAGTCTCCTTCAACGGAAGCAATCTTCCGAACAGGCCTTCCATTGATATGCTTGGTGTAACTATAAGTGACCAGCTCAGGTACGGGGGCTCCATCGAAGCTAGAGTAAAGTTGGCCTCTCAGAAGCTGGGCGTACTGTACAGGGCCCGCAGATACTTTAATAGTACACAACTGCTCACCCTGTACAAATCGCAAGTGCGCCCTACTGTCGAATTTGGCAGCCATCTCTGGTCTGGAGCCCCAAAATACCTGAAAAAAACCCTTGACTCTGTGCAGAAACGGGCGGTCCGTTTGATAGATTCCCCAATCTTAACAAACGGACTGCAATCTTTAGAGCACAGGCGTCAGGTAGGTATGCTGTCCTTGTTCTATCGGTATTACAATGGAAGATGCTCTGAAGAACTAGCGTCATTGATCCCTTCGGCACCGGTGCGTAGTCGGGATACTCGCCAAACGCGCGCCCAACATTTGTACACAGTTGACACTTGTCACATGAGAACGGGTCGCTTCTACGATTCGTTCTTAAGTTCAACAGCTCGGCTGTGGAACGAACTGCCGGCCTCTGTGTTTCCTCCCTCCTACAACATGGGACTCTTCAAGACCCATGTTCACTCCTTCCTCTCCACATAAAGACCCTCCACACAGCATCCCCAAAGATGACATAGGCCCTGAGGGAAATTATTTTCTTCAGGGCCTCCTGTGTGGAGTAAATATTAAAAAAAAAAAAAAAAAAAACATATAAAACAGCTGAAGGTAACTCAGAATTGCATCATAAAGACCATACTAAAGGTTCCTATAAGGACGTCAACAACAGAAATTTTTAAACAATTTGACGTTCCAAGCATACAGAAAATCTATGCCAAAAACATTTTGGTACAACACCTCAAAAATAATTCTCAGGAAAACACCTCACATACTCATAAAACCAGAGCCAAATAAACAGAGATACTAACTATACCAAAGTGTAACTCTACCTTTGGACAAAGAAGCTCTGAATTTTTAGCAGTAAAGGTATATAACAAACTCCCACTTAGTATCAAACAAATCAAAACAAAAAACAACTGCATTAAGAACATTAAATCTTGGCTTAAGGAATTACCGGAAAAAGAACTTACTAGCATATTTAAAACATCGTCGTAGAAGTTTCTGGAAACCCTTACCCAAAACATGGAGTCATACCATAGAAGTCGCTGAATAACTTATCCAAAACCTAGTCCCCCTCAGCACAGGATCTCCTAGTGAGGAGGACTATGAATATAATCAACATCTATTTTTTATATATATATTCTTATAAAAATGTAAAAAAAATGTATAATATAGCTACTAAATAAAAAAAAAAAAAACAAAAAAAAAATGTATTGTGAACACCTATAACTATAACAACATTACCGAGATGTTGGGTTGTTCTGCTTTTTGTTAAAGGTTAATGAGCCTCTTACATACATTTTTAATTGGTATTGACAAGTTAATCTGAATAGATTTAGACCCGCGTTTTTAACTCATGACGCTGTTTTAATGAAAATGTAGCCCGTCGTCCCATGGGTCGGCAAGGAATCGACATAAACCGTAAAACCTGCGCAGAAATGTTTCACAATGGCTGAGCTGCAAACCGTTACCTTATATTACTTGTATGTGCAGGGTCTTACAGCACTTGGCTTATATCACGGGACGGCGTAAACTAATATTAAAAATAAAGTAAAAAAATTAAACATATATTTTTATTAATAGATAGATGCATTTAAAAAAATGAATATATAACGCTAATACCTAAGCCAAATTCTAATTGGATAGTATCAGAATTTCGTTCGTATACTAACTGCTGTATTTTTTTTTATTTACTAAATATAATTTTATCAAATTTCAGAAAAACGCGTGTCAGCGTGCGTCTGTGTACATGAGTGCCATCAAAAGTTGATATAATGCATTGTCATCGACAGCGAATCTATCTGCCATGTTTCAGCTCGGATGTCGAGAAGACGGTTAATTTTAGCTCACAAGATTCCACAATTTTTTTTTAATTCATTCAATCAAGAAATTTTTTTTTTTTTGAAAATACGATAAGGTCACTACATCATATGATACGATTGTGATCTATAATATCGATTTGTAGGAAAACTGATGTCGTCCAGTCTAGGCCAGACTGACAAAAGAAATTGATTAATAGCCCAAGAAAGAGTTCCAATATCTGAAGAAAAAGGCTAGATTAATTCCAGCAGAATCACCATTTTCATCTCATCGCTTACTCATTACATAAGGTACTAGCAAACGTTTTGTTTTGCAAAATTTATGTAATGTCATTGTTAGAATGCATTTTTATTGTGGGATTCCAGACATTTGACCAACACTGTGAATGCATAATTGATTACCATACTTAGGTTCAAGACTACGAGTAAATACCAGTTTTTCGTTTTCACCGTACAGACACTGTTCGCAGTACCAGTTGGAGAACTACCGCCGCGGTCGGCTGTGTTCCTGGTTGATTATTTAAATATTAATTATTTTATTAACAAAACTGGGATTAAAAATAATGTAAATAGTGCTGTCGACATAAAATAAATACTATTATATTGTAACGTTATTTTTACCTGCGTGAAGGTTTTTTGACAATGTCGACCGATCTTGAATAGTGCTGTTTAGTTGAAGTTAAATCATTTCAGTGCAATGAAAAACGTTAAAAATAACAACATGTATAAGTTCCTTGTTTTTGCGGCAGTTTCTCTGCTTTCAGGTGGGTTTTGTATTTATGTTGTATTGAATATCTGTTTGTTCGTTCTTTGGTAAATGTAAATAAGTTTTATTGTAGACTTGTTGACAAATGACCATGAACTCTTAGTGCAAGGTTATCTCTGTAGGGAACAAACACAAGATAAATAATGTAACATTTTAAGACGGGAGTTGGAAAAACACCCACAAATCGGTTATTGGGTTCTTAGTTTGGGTTATTTAAACATTTGAATAAGAAAAAATTGGATGAATCCACATAGATTTCCATTTTGATCCCATATTTTTAGGTTTTTAACATTAAAAATTCAAATCATAAAAATCACCGACCTAAATTTGGGTAGATATTGCTCGAACATTTCTTGCTGTAATTAAGGCGATGCACTACGTAGCAATTTAAAATCATGTGTTTATGGTTTGAAAATTTGGTCACCTAGAAATGTTTCAGATGCTTTAATTAAATACTGCGAGTAGAATACATCTTGGCCTTTGAAATAATCGAGTATTTTTTAGATATGTCTTTTTATAAGCCCAGAAAAAGATAATGTATAGGCCTATGAAAACTACTTTAAAGTTCAAAATCTCCTACTTACGAACCCATTTTCGGTTATGGTTTTATTTTATAATGTGGCAAATTAAGTTATTTATAAAATGATCGAAAAACATTTAAATATTTGTGCCTGCACATCCACAAAATAAAATAAAAGGAACTTTTCGACCATGTTTTTTTCTTGCATAAATCTAAACAGGTGGATGGTGTTAAGCGGGAATTTAAGCCTTATAGCCATCTACGTAAGGAGTGTTATTGATAGCGGCTCGATTCAAAATATTACACGACGTAGTACATCGCCTTAAGTTGAAACCAAGTGTTATTTTTTTGTATTTAATTTACAGCAGAATTTGGCAACTTGACCATATTTTTTATATAATATTGTGTATTACAATTTTAGAGCATAAATAATAATGTTATGTATTTTGTATAGATTCTTCAAAACCGCAAA